>NW_024525601.1:11033663-11676163 GCF_017590135.1 Pyrgilauda ruficollis
CCCCCCCACCCCAGTTGTAAGGCTATGGTTACACATCCTACTCATAACTTGATTGCAAAAATAGTCAGGAGCTACATCCTGTTCTTATATATTCATGTGAAATATCTGCCAGAATTGAATCAAGAACCTGCAGCTTCTTCTGCCAAATAATTTTGTTGTAGAAATATAAACTAAAGCAATTCCACATCCAGGAACTATCACCTAAGATCAGGTACTTAAGCCTGCAGTTTTACATTCCTAAGTAAAATGGCCATTAAGCAAACATGCATTCGCAACCAGAACACTCTAAGTCATATCAGAATTCAGGTTTTATTGAGGAGATTTATTGAGGGCACTTAGCATGACTAATTTGAAAAACTCAAATTTTAATGATAATGGCATACACCCTATATTGAAATTACTTTTCTGTTCATTTTTCTAATGGTTAAGCTCAGTTACACTATGGAAATGTATTGTATCTGCATACAATAGAAGATACAATAGCAGAACAGAAACAATCTCAGTAGAAACTTTCCTAAAGTTGTCAGTTCTTTGAGTAAACTGATTTTAAAATAAATAAAACTTTGAAGTATATTCTTCAGCGTAACATGAGCATTGTCATAATTCCTGAATTATCCCTGTCACAGTTGTTGAAAGAATAATGGATTATCCATCCTGGGTGCAATTCAAAGTATTGCTAACATAGGAAACACCTGACCTCCTCTGAATCAGAAAACAAAATGCCAGAAAAATAATCTAGAAAATCTTTCCTTTAAATTAGATTAAGTACATTCATAAGTGACATATGAAAAAGTGAAATGTAGAAAAAGAAATCATGTTTCAATTAAAAAGTGATAAAATGGCATATTTATAAAATATGACAGTTTGTCTTATATTTGAACTCTGCTTCTCATTATTTAGTATGCATTGATGTATCATTTTTTTAAAGAGATGCAGAATGAATAAAGGGGAAGGGTTCATTATTGCAACCCTTTTCTAGTCAGGGTTTTGGATGAGTAAGAAAGATGTAAAAGTCCCAAAACGCTGACAGTACCAGAGCTACCACGGCAGCTTGATGACTAACACAATACGTGTGAGTTCTCAGCACTCCTCCCATCCAGGCCAACAACAATGCCACTGCTGACTTCAAAGAGAGAGAAGCAGATCCCATATGAATAATGCTGGGAAGATGTTAAAGGCATGTTCAGTCATTTAGATTTGAGTAGGTGGAGGAGGGAGGATTCCGTAATTACGTATGATATTGCTTGGCACTCAATTAATGATTAGTTAATTCTTGTTTGTAAATTGTTTTGAGGGTGCAAAGAACAGTAGACATCCTATGAGCCTAATTCTGTCCCCAGTTGCATCAGAATAAATCCAGAATAACTCCAGTGTGACTCTAAGGTGTCATTTTGGACACAGGGTCCAGGTATCATTACAATAAAAGACAAGCTTTCAGACAGAACACTGTGCAAATGACAGAAACCATAAACTTGTTTCCTGCCTGTACATCTCCCAACCCAAAACAGAAACAGCTTGTGCAACCAGCATATAGATTCTCTGCAGCTTCCTTTTTTTTCACAATCTCTCGGAGACTAACAGGACAGCAAATCTTGGCACCATTCTGACCAGCTTGCCTACCCCAAGGTCCTCAGGATGCATCCCACACATTCCAGTGGCTCCTATTGCTTTAATTATTGTTTATCCTTGTGTCTTTGTAAAGTACTGTACTTGGATATGGGTTTAGAAGGGATTTTTTTTTTAAACTACTTAGAAATTTGCTGGTTAGCTGCTAGGAGACAGAATTATCTGCTGGAAATAGCACTAGAAAAAAAAGGTTTGCATCCCAGATACATATGAGAAATAAACGATTGGGTTAGTGGAAGACTTCTAACTGCTGGTGACAGTGGAGAACCAGAAGGCATTAGCTGGGGAGGTGGAGGAGTCTCTATTCCTGAATCAAGTAGGATAAATGTAATTTCAAAATTGTTCAGATTTATCTGGAGAACTAGATATTTTTGTCTGATGTCTGCCTGTCCTCCTTCCTATACCACAGCTGTAAGTGAGAGACATACCAAACAGAGACACCAAGTTCATTGGATCAACCTTTTCAAATAATAACATGAACTGTACTAAGGACTCTGAATTCAAGGTCTTCCATTACCAACAAGTAGCAAAATGGGGTTTTCCTTAGCTATCACTGCACAAGGGTGAAAATACAGGGCCTGCCTAAATTTACAATCCCCAGCATCACCAGTGGACAAATTCCTGGTGCTCCCATTACTGGTGCTCAAAAACAAAGGATAAGGCTCCAGTGTAAAATATGCATTTTTCACTGCTTGAAAACAGAGCTCCCTATAGGCTGGAATCAAGAGATTTATGAATACTCATGTCCTTAAGTAATAGAATTCTTTACAGGTATAATTCTTATTTCAGAAAAACTCAGAATAGTTTTTCAGAATATGAGAGTGATGTGGCTGGGTGTGAGGTATTAGTCTCACTGTTAAGTAACAGGATAGGCCACATGATGCAGACAGCAGACAAGATTCACTAACATCGCACTGGGAGGGGCATACCCATACTTTGCGGGGTCAAGACAATTGTTTGCATGCCAGAAGGGATTTCAGCCTAAGGGTGGAGAAGATTTCATTGTGCTCTCCAAATGAGGTGGGATAGACTGATAAGAGACGTTCAATTAGTGTTATTTCTGGTGGACCTCATCACTCAGGTTCCCCTTTGATTCTTCCATGCTCTCCCGGGCTCCAAGGGGGATTATAAAAAAAACCACAACTGATCTCCCACTGGGGCGAACAAACCCTGCCATTCACAGGGAGTCTGATATTGCCCCTTCTCTGAGATGAGGAACAGAATAGCTGCATTTGAACTCTATTCTGAAGCTGAAGATTTAAACAATCATAAATCCAACATAAGGTACAAGATCTATTGGTGCTTTTAGCACAACATGAACATGTTGTAGTGATCCTCCTGCAGAGTACTTTTCTTAACCATTTATGTCAATAGCTGGCTCAAGCAAGGAAAAAATCCTTACTCGGTGAGTAGTCCAAAAAATGTCAAGCTACACAGGCACATCAAATGGGCAGATCCAGTCTAAACTCCTCCACTGAGAAGCAGATTAAGGCATCCATTGTAGGCCAAGGTCTCAAGGAATGTTTTGGGTAAAACCAGATCATTGGAAACACTGTTTCCTAAATGACAGATGGTGAATTCTTGCAGCATAAGGCAAATGGGGAAGAGACAGAGAGAGAGAGAGAGAAAGGAAGGAGGGTGAAGCTACTGTTCATTAATCTGTTGCATGTAAGAAATTGCCTTAACATGAAGTAAGTGGAAAAAATTTTGTATCCATGTTCCAGTCTTGCCAGTACAATGCAATAAATTTGAAGTGAGGAAAGTCCCATGATGTAAGGATAAAAGATGCCAGATTTTGTCCAAGTATAGCTGACATAAAACCCCACAGATATAACATATCAGACAAAAAAAAAAGAAACCAAACCAAACCAAAAAGCTATGGGAAATTATAAGGAAGTGAAATACTCATAACTGCAGCTGTTAACATTTGTTGAGAAAAGATAAACACTGCAATAATTTTTGAGTCACCTGGATATTTAGTATCTTCCAATGATGAATGAAACAAGAATCCAGTCCTGAAAATCCCACATTCTTCACTCTTTATTGTCTGAAGAGACCCAAAGCAGATCCTAAACCTGAAAGAGATGCTCTGAAGAAAGTGAACTTCATTTTCACACCCTATTTAGGAATAAAGTTAATTAAATTGTGCCGTCTTTTAAATTGTGCTAACCAAGAAATTGAGGCTACTCTCATTTAAATTTTAATTTTAAAGTAATTACATACTGCATCTGATCCTGCTACCTTTATTTACTCAAGACTAGTTGCATAATTGAGTCTCAAATCAAAATCAACTGCACTCCAGGGAAATTTGCCTGAAAACTGCAGGTGGGTTTCCATCTTACATTGAATCTCTTCAATCTCACTGGGAATTTCCAAAAAAAACCATTTTCATTCTTTTTGGTTAAATTACATAATTAAGTCCTCCAGGGTTATTGTCAACTTTCTAACTGGGGGGGGGGGGGAACAAAAAAAAATATTTTGGAAAATTTTTTGTCGGGGGGGGGGGGAACTAAAAAAAATGATTTAGGATAAATACTTCTTTGGTTTCCTAGAGTGTCTGGTAAAAACTCTTACAAACACTTCTCTCTTCAGCTGAGGTGTTAAAAATCTGTGTAAAAGCTTTATTTTGATGAAGGTATAGTTTGAACATTGCTCTGGCATATCCATTCAAGCTCAAAGTTCTGTCTTGAAAGACAGAATGGATTTTGAAGGTTTTAAATGTCAAGGAATTTAGGTGCTGGATATAGAAAAAATTGAATTTCATAAACTCATTTGTGGAAATCTTGCAGCTAGATAAGCTAATGCAATAGCCCTGCAGTATAGCAACGTCTTGCAGCTGGGTTTTCCTTCCTGCATTTTTCCTTTCATTTTTACATGTCAATTTTTTTATTGTTCTTGCAGGTACTCTTGGATTTCAGCACAGGATTTCATGTAGAGGTAAAATATATTTATTTAGAAACTATTTTTCTGTTTAAACAAAATGTAACAAATGAAAAAATCTCATGGAAAATACTCAACTAAGACAATTCTGAACCTGAAGATTGAAAACATATTTAAATATTAAACAGCTGCAGGTAATAACCTGCTAACCCTCTCAAGAGAAATTCACCGAAATCTAAATGAGTATCTCATACAAATGAGTAATTTTAAAATAAACATGTACATCCATAGAGTTTGGGACTCAGACATGTAAAAAAGCACATGGTAAAAAAGCACATGGTCTACAAAAATCTCTTTTCTTCTTATTGTTGGAAATTATAATTGTCTGTATTTATTTAAAATGGATTGAGGTCACATGATACTGGAACTCTCTGTCAAAGGTAAAAGAATGGGATGAAAATGGAATGGCAAGATGGAAAACCTTTAGAAGACAAAAACGTGAATGGATCAAATTTGCTGCAGCTTGTAGAGAAGGAGAAGATAATTCCAAGAGGAATCCAATTGCCAGAGTAAGTAGAAAGAAAAACACAAGTATTCGCTAACAGGGAAGTTTTGCCAAAGACAGGCTGATAAAAGCAGAGAGATTTAAAAATACATATGCTAAGAGTAGTAACAGCACGGAATGTAGAATAAAAGAAAGATGATGCAACATTCCCAGCTCTGCTGAGACAGTCTCATAAGGTGAATCCATGTGGCTGCTGAGGAGTAACCAGAGGCTTCCTAGAACATTGCTATGAGTCTACTTCCCAGGCAGCTCCAACCAGTGACATTTTTCTTCTCTCTCATCCTGAGAAACCCCTGAGCAGAAGTTCAAAGACTGTACGTGACCTGTGGGAAACAGAGAAAAAGAAATGCCTTCCTGCTCTCTCACTGTGACCATGCCCTTAGTGAGTTCCAGCCACAATGTGATACCCTTGGAGGTTTCTCTCTCCATTTCCCAGACAGATTTAAGAGAAATAGAAGGCCTATCCAGACCTTAAGGCGAGATGGATGTCTAGGTTGACGTTTTGTAGAAGAGCCGTCCATTGATTCTGTCAACTGAACCTTGTAATAAGTGGTTGAGAAACTGAGAAACTTTTTTTACAGGAACTAAGAATAGAAGAAAAAACCTTGTAGATGTCCTTGGTAAACTGGCATAAATTATTATTATTATCTGTTACTGTAGATCCGATCTGATTGTGAAGAAGACAATCCAATCACATACAGCATCTCTGGAGTTGGAATTGATCGTGCACCCTATGGAATATTTGTTGTTAACCCAAGAACAGGAGAAATTAATATAACATCAATAGTGGATAGGGAAATAACACCAGTATTTGTTGTAAGTACTCCCCTTTTTCTTGACCTTTATAATGATAGATCCAGAGTGGGGCAGACAAGAAATTTGTTTCAGATTGCTACTTTAATTACTTAACTTTTGGTTTTAAAACGAGTAAATCTCTTTATTTTAGATACGTTGCTTTGCTAAACACTCAGTGACCGGTATAGATTTGGAACCACCTCTTGAACTTCGAGTCAGAGTCCTGGATATAAATGATAACCCTCCTGTATTTGCACAAACTGTATTTACGGGATCTGTTGAAGAGAGCAGCATGGACAGTGAGTAGCTATGCTATGCCTTTTTCAGTACTGCTAGTGAAGCTCACAGAATACAGTTAATATAAACCTGGGCTGCTCTTTCTGCTTTTCTTAGGCAATGACATAAAATGGTCAGGGCCACTGCAGAGGAGGGAGCAGCAGATGCTTCTCCAAGTGCTATTTGAGACAAGGCCTGGGCTAATTGCTATAAATTAAATAGCAATGCTTTCTTCTCCCTTTCCTCCCACACACGAGTGCGGAATGTTCCAGTTTCTAGCCATACCATCATGCAAATTCTTTCAGATGTGAAAATGTAAAAGAAATAATTTCATTCCTTCTCATTAGAATAAAAAAATCATCACACTTATTTCCTTGGAGGGCATGTAAAATACATTTTTCCCCATTTTTCTCTTTCAAATACTTGTACTTGTAGCATGTGTATTTGCAATTGCAGCAGAACATTACTAAATAATTCCATACTTAAACCATTAAAATGGTTCTTTTCACCAAAAGTGCAGCAATCAACATTAGACATGCAAATACCACTGAGGCAATGGTGTCTAATACTAATTTTCTTCTTTCTAGAAATTCTCATTTAAAGCTGTGATTTCTTATAGTAATCTCTACAAGCTCAGTACTTTATTTGCATATTCCCTAAGGTGATAGGGAATTTAATTTCTTTAAAGAAGTTCAGTGAAAGACTGCATTACTTTTTCTGACTTTGATTTTTAATTCATTTGAAGTCATTAACATTGTCAGAATCAGTACTAAAAAACTAAAGTTTCAGTTTTCTCTGTAAATGTCAAGGAATAGATAGCCTTCTGTCATTTTCATACACTGTTTCATCATTGTCTTGATGAGTTGTTTGCAGGAACTCAAGAGATTTTCTGGGGCTTTCATGGTTTGGTCTTTGTTTGTTTGTTTGTTTTGTAGGGTTTTTTAATTGCTATTATTTTTAATTTATTTTTAGACACACTGGTGATGAAAATCATTGCAACTGATGCAGATGAACCTAACCACTTGAATTCTAAAATTGCCTTCAAAATAGAGAGTCAGGAACCTTCTGGTCCACCTATGTTCATTATGAATAAATACACAGGCGAACTCCATCTTGCAAATTATCTTGACAGAGAGGTAACATTTCCCCTTCCAAAGTTAAATAAAATTGTGCTGTAGTGTGTATGTGCTATGAGAGCAAGAAAAATATAGAAGAGAGAGAAAGGTTGTGGTCTTTACAAATATTAATGGAGAAATGCATGGTTTTGATGTGTCACAATAAAATGTCTAAGTCAAAGTCCTGTATTAGGAAATAGTAGCAAACATGAGTTATTTATAAGATATGGTCTTCTAACATACTCATTTCCCTTTTTGTGACAGCAACATAGTAGCTACACTCTGGTTGTGAAAGCATCAGACCGGGATGGCGCTGCAGATGGAATATCATCCCTTTGTAGCTGTAACGTGAAAGTTATCGATGTTAATGACAACTTTCCGACTCTTGCTCAAAGCTCTGTAAGTTTCCAGCAAAAAAAGCAGAAACACCGATTTAAAACCCCATTTAAAAGCCCCATTGGTAACAGATCCCTTACTAGCCCAGAGAGAATGTTCACATTTATATGCTCCATGTAATTTTTACATGGTTGTTCCCTTGAAGCATGCTCAAAATATGATCTGTCGCTTGTGCAACAATTCTGGTAACATACACATATATAATTTTTGTATTCAGAGATGTCATTCCTGACACTATCAGGACTGACTTATTTGTATTCAGAGAAATCCTGTCATACAGGTGCCCAGACCCCTGAAATATGAGATTATGTAGAATAACCCAATCCTTGGAAGACAATTTCCTATAGAAAGCACAAATCCTCTTCCTCTAAGATGCCTCTGCAAACCTTGGAAGGGATACAGCTTTTCAAATATGTAACCATAATCACCATTTGCCCAGAACACATGGGCTTTTTATTAAATTGGCATGGACTATGCTCAGAACATCCTTCAAAACAATCTCTGCAGACAGCTGTGTTTTCCACACATACACACACACACATATATATATATATATGTTTGCTAATGGGTATTTATCTATCATTTCAGTTTTCAGCAAGTATTTCAGAAAATTCACTCAGTTCAGAACTGCTACGAATACAAGCTCTGGATGCTGATGAAGAGTTTACAGACAATTGGTTAGCAGAGTTTTTCTTTATATCCGGTAATGAAGATAACTGTTTTGAAATTGTTACAGATCGAGCTACAAATCAAGGAATCCTTAGAGTAATTAAGGTATGGATAAATATTGTGATTCAGCTCTTGATTTAAAATTTTAATTAATTGTTAATAGAACAATAGGCAGTAAAAACACTGTCACTCAACCATAAAAAAAAAATTAAAGGAGATTTTATGCATTATCTAGTTCTCTGTGGTTTACCTTCTAGGAGCTGGATTTTGAATATATGCGAACTCACTCCCTGATGATTGGCGTCAGGAATGTAGCTGCATTCCACCACTCTGTTGCACATGAGTACCAAATATTTGGGACACCCCTCACAGTAGAAGTAAAAAATTTGATTGAACCACCAAGATTTCATCCATCTTCAGTTGTGTTTTCCCTGCCAGAAAGTGCAAGAGTGAATTATGTTGTAGGAACATACACAGCCATGGATGAGGATACTAGAACCATTGCAACAAATGTTGTGTAAGTTCTGCTCTGCTTAACTCCCTGGATGGAATAATTCTTTTGAGATTTCAATGGAATGAGGAATAGGTATTTTAAAGGATGCTTTAAAAAACAATGATTATTGATTAGCAATAGAAAAATGGCATCATATAATATTATGTATTATAGAGTATTATATTCTATATTATTACAGAATAGCATATAGCCCATTTTTGTGCTATAATTGCTTTTCTTTCCTGACTACTTTCCTTAGCCTTATGCACAAGAAAAAGAAAATATCACTTTTCTAACAGGCTGTAACTTAAATAGACTAGAATAAGGTTTGTTTTTTTTTTACTCAGCCTAAAAATGTTTTTTCTTGAAACATTTGCTACCAGGAAGGAATGTGTTAGCATAGCAATAAAAACAGACAGAAATCATAATAACAGTCAATATTATCCAATCAGAATAGAAGAGTCCCCTGCTAGTTCATTCTGTAATAAAAAAAAATTTACACTTGTTTCTCTTGAAATTAACAACACTAACCAAGACTAATTTGCTATTCAATGCATATAGGAATAAATAAAGCCTATTTACAAATATTTGAAAAAAACTGCCTAAAACACAGAAATGTGTCAGCAAATACAACTGTAGAATGTTATAGAAAGAGCTGTGGATTTAACCATTGCTGTCAACAAGGGTTCTAGTAAAGGTTTACAGGATCCAGAAAAGTTTTACTTTTAGACTACAATGCCACTTTCAAAATAAAATGGGCTTTTATGCATTTGCTTTATTCCTAATTACTTTTCTGGTATACATCTTTTGGAGTACATGGATTTCACATGAACTGGGTGAAATGCAACAGGATCTAGCATAGCCGAAATAAAAATGCTCCAAAGTGCCAAATTTTATCCGCAAAATAAATATGTAACACATATATTCATAACATAATGCTGAGTATCTTTACTTCATCAAATACAGATATAGTATAGGACGTGATCCAGCTGCCTGGTTCAGAATCAATCAAAACACTGGTGAAATCATACTGAACAAAGTAATTAACCGGGATTCAGTCTATGTAGTCAATGGGCAGTACCAAGCAGAGGTTCTGGCTATCACCAGAGGTAAGAAAAGAGATTAAGTTTTCTGAAATAAACCCTTTGTGTTCCAGATTTCTCTAAGTTTTGGGGGTTTTTTTCTGTTTCTAGTTTTCCAACCTTAACTGCATTGTTTATAGTATCACTATTCCCTCCTGACCACAAATACCTTCTTTTTACAGGGGTTCCTCGATATACTGCTACTGGCACCATTGTGCTTTCAATAGATGGCATCAATGCCAATTGCCCAACTATTAATACTGAAATGAGGAAAGTATGTATGAATTCCCCATCGGTGATTATCTCAGCAAAGCATAGGGATGGTGATCTCTATGCTACCCCCTTCACATTCAGCATACATGGTGAACCTCAGACTACATGGATTATCAGACGAATAAATGGTAAATTAACCTATATTTTATAACAGCATAAGTGATAGCAATAAGCTCTTATCTAAAATAACTGATTCGGATGTTAATTTATTAACAAACAAAACACTTATTAGAATCTATTCAAATCTCAGTTAAATATGAATATAAGGAGTTACTCCAAATTTGAATATATGCATGTGTACATATATATATATATATTAGAATATTTAAATCAGAATTATTACATGTGTTATACTTTAAAGGAAACTGAAAATTTACTAGCAAAACTGTACTTTGAGTATAACTATGACAAGAGCCTTTATGGGTCTAAACATAATTACGTAAATCAAAAGGAGTAATTTGACACTTTTTTATTTCTGAGTTATCTAAAAAATCCTAAGCATACAAAAAAATTTCAAATTTGTTTATTAAAGTATAAAGTTTATAGTTAGCAGAGCTTTACTTTCATGAGAGGCATATGAAAATGGCAAATTAAGATTACAACTTTTTAAATTTATTGTACCAGTCACACCTACTTGTCTTTTAAAGAAAATTGTTTTAGTCAGTGCCCAGTGAAGCTTTGCCAGTTTCTTTCAATACGACATGACAAAATAATGAATTAATCAAATCCCACGCATTACTAAATGACAAAATTTGCATAACTTACTGTTTACATGGAAGACTACATTATATGGCAAGTATCACAATTGCAAGTATTCCTGAGTCTCCTACCTGTCCCAAACAGTTGCAAATATGTAACCTTAAGTATTTTAAAACTTTCCAAAAAACATGCATGAGTTCCTTGAGAGAGGAGTAAGAAATGCATAAAACTTTCAGCTTTTATCTTTACCATTGTGTGAAATAAAAAGATTTCAGTTTCCCCTTTTGTATTTCTCAAGTATTGAAGTGATAACTAGACTGATCTGGCTCATGTTTTGCAGGAAAAAAAAACAAGCATAGATGAGTATTTTATGTTTCAGCTTTAAGTAAATACTGTAGATTCATAAGTAATTGAGGTGCCTAGAACACTTTGTTTCATTCTGTTCTATGAATGTAATACACAAGTAGTATAGATTTGTAGAATACTTATAGTCAATACCATCATCCAAATGTTTTTCTCTTTTTTTTTTTTCCTCCAAGATTCCTCTGCAGAACTAGTGGGCCAGAACATAGACTTTTACCTTTATAGGATCTATGTAGTTGTAAGAGATAGCCAAGGCCGGCGCTGTGCTCGACCACACATAATTCCTGTGCAAGCTTGCCAGTGTGATAGTCGGAACTACTGCACCAGTGGGGCCACAAGAATAATCATCATCGGTGGTGGTGGCTCTGGAGGTGGCGCTGGTGGTGGTGGCGCTGGTGGTGGTGGCGCTGGTGGTGGTGGCGGCACTACTGGTGGTGGTGGTGGTGGCACCGGTGGAGGAGGCCGGGAAGATGGAGGACAACAAGGTGGTGGTGATCATGGCCAGACTAGACCTGGAGGAGATTATGACGACCACACAGACTGGCAGGGTTACACTGATGGCTATGATGGAGGTGAGGATGCATATACTGCCTCCACTGATGACAGTTACGCTGGAAATGATAATTACGGCAGGCAATTCGAATCAAATACCACACTTAGTGGTGCTGCCATTGGCCTGATGTTCCTCGGTGGATTAATATTTGTTTGTAAGTATAAAATTTAGAAAACAATTTTTATTATTTTTCTCAATAATGTAAAAAATTCATTTTTTAATTCTTCTAAAATAAGGTTACTTTTTCAGTTGGTTGTTAATCCATTGGCTTCTATTGGCCATTTGACAGAGAAAAAAATTCTTTTAAATGAAAAGAATTTCCATAAATTTTATGTTATACATACATTTTTCATTCAAAATTAAGCATTTCCTTTCTAAGACATGCTATCCAATTCTTAGACAGAGCTGTCCTGTCACTCACATTTTGCAACTTCTACTTCCATTACATTACTAGAAGAAATGGGCAAGTATCAGCTCTGAGTTGGGTATGAAAGGATCTAAAGAACAAGATTCCTTTAAACTCAAAGCCAGATTTCAGTAGCAGAACAATAAGTCACAGATTTTGAAACTTTTGGCTACTCCTTCCAAACATTACATCTAATAAAAAACCAGTAGCATTTATGATAACAGGATCAAAACAGGATGTTAATTCATTTGTCCTAGTATTCATGAAGAATTATGAGCTTCATGGACTCAAGCCAGAATTTATACAAGCAATTATTTCTCAGACTACCACAATCATAGGTGATCAACCTTTTTTCATGGCCTGGACATCAAGTAACCAACATCTAAAATTTCCCTTTTCAGAAATACTGACTACAAACCTGAGGAAATTGATTCTTTTCCCCCAGTTTTTCGAGGAGGGGGGTTTGGTTCAGGTTTTGATCTTTGTTTAGTAGGAATCAACAAACCCAAAATTTTGAAGCTTCAAAAGGCTGTGAAATTTGTAGTCCCCAGATGGTTTATCTTACAAGACAGACTGTCTTTCTGCCTTTGGAAATCTCCCCTCAGAGTCTGGAGTAAATACATCTTTAGTCATGCTAAAGTATGAGGCAGCACTTTGTACATAGTATAGTCCTTTCCCCTTTTCATTTCACTTTGATGTTCAAGTAATCAGAGGGCTGGAGCAACTCTCCTGTGAAGACAGGCTAAGAGAGGTGGAACTGTTCAGGCTGGAGAAGTCTCCAAAGGAAACCTTAGGGCAGCCTTCCAGTGCCTAAAGGGGTCCTGCAAAAGAGCTGAGGAGGGATTTTTTAAAAGAGTATGTAGTGACAGGACAAGGAGCAGTGGATTTAAACTGAAAGACAGTAGGTTTAGGAAGAAATGCTTAACTGTGAGGGTGATGAGACAGAGGCACATGTTGCCCAGATCAGTTGTGGAAGCCCCATCCCTGGTTCAAGGCTGGGCTGGATGACTCTTTGAGCAACCTGGTAAGGGGAAAGTGTCCCTGCCCATGGCAGAGGGATTGGAACTAAATTATATTTAAGATCTCCTCCAACCCATTCTATGCCATTCAAAGCCATTCTATGATTCTCAGAATTAATATTGCATTGCCTTTCTAAAATAAGCAGTGTTTTCGATGCTAGCCATTACAAGCATTGTGCAATTTCCAACACTGAGTTCTCTAAACAACTAAGCATAATACAGCACTCTGGGAAACCTGACTCACTCAATGTAAACATTTGGTGAAACTAGGGCTTGGGGATTGCCCCTAATGCTTTTTCAAATCAAGCATTATGTATATGTAATGTACTGCTGGAGCCTTAGCCCATGATCACTGTAGTCAGGTGGACTCTCCACTGATTCTTATATGTCTATTATTACTAATGTGCATTTTGTTTCAATTACAACACTTGAAGAGAAAAATGTATGCTCGTATATCTGGAAAGAATAGCACTGAATGCTATACAGAGCAACACTGGTTCTGTTTGTTTAATTTTCATATGTATGCAACTTATATTGGTTCAGCTGAGCTAGATCAAAGTCTGTTCCCAGGTGTATAAGCATAAATTTAGCGTTACAGCCCCACCCCTGTGTTGCTCTGCTATAACTAAAGGTACAAATTATTCTGAATTTCCAAATACAGGCATCTCCATAAGCAGCTAATGATTCTGAAAGCCAGACTTACAGGCTGCTTGGTTAGAAATATTTTAAAGGCATATTTTCAAAAGTTCATGAGCACCTGCCCTCTGGGGAGAGCAGCTATTCCTGTGAGGAAGAGATGTCCTAAATCCTTGTTTCCTGTTCCTTTCCTGTTAAGTGATTCCAATTTTGATGTCAATGAGCGACTGTTGTGGCTGTGGACCTGGTGCTGCAGGTGGAGTTGGAACTGGATTTGAACCTGTACCTGAATGTACAGAAGGGGCAATTCATCCATGGGGAATAGAAGGTGCACAGCCTGAAGACAGGGTCAGTACATCCCATGTTTCTAAAACCAGAAGTAATTTGTGAGTAAAGGCTGCATTTTTCTATAGAAAGTGATAGTAACACTGTGTAATCTAAAACCAGTCCGGCATTGTCAACAATTGCCAGGCAGATATGAAAAGTGATTGTTAATAAACATTCACTGATGGGGTTTATGTGTTTTAAGCAGTGGTAAGTTAGTTTGGCATAATGGTTTGGTGCCACTGTTCCTTCAGATGAAGCATAATAACTAGAAAGCCTCATAAGTGCAAGTTTAGAAGGGAACACAAATCATCTTCACTGATCATTGTTCATGTTGACAAGGAAAAAAACCTGTACTCTCTTTGTTTTGTTTTGTTTTGCTTGTTAATGGAGATGTTGACAATGACTAACTATCATTAACAGTTTGGACTGCTAATTCCTTAACATAATTCACAAAGTCTTGGTCTTCATATGGGAATTTCAAGGTAATCATTCAAGGAGTCAAAATGTTGTTTTCCAGGATGTCTCACACATTCTTGCCCCAACAACCGCTGCAGGAGGTGATTTTGGTGAACCTTCTGGTAAGCAAATCCTTAAATCTTCTATGTTATGCTGTCATAAAGCTGTCTTTTAGAACTTCATGCCTTCAGATTCATGGAGTCCTTTGGTTTCCGAGCCACAACCCAACCCTTCCAATCTCACATCTGCAAATAGTCAAACTCATGCTACTAGGACCTCCAGTATGAACAAAAAGTCTGGGGTTTGAGATTTTGAACAGATCAATTTCTGCAAACTACACTTATTTTGAAATAGCTGCCAAGGCTTCCAAATCCCAGGCAATTTTTCTTTATCAGCACAGCTACTGAATGGAGGGCCTTTTCAAGACATCAGTTTTAGCAGAAATCAATCTTTAGCCAGAATAAGGATATTTGCTTTCATAACTTGGGTAAAATCTTAAGTTATTCCCAGTTTCCTGCTTCCCACAAGGGAGCATGTCAAGTAGCTAGTTAATTACTAGCAATTTGTGTGTTAACCTAGACAAGCTGATACATAACACAATAAATGTATGCCTCTGAAATAAGGTTCCTCCAGGAATTCAATGATCATAGAGAATAAGCCCAGCTGTGCAGTGCTACTTTATCCTTCTCCCCCATTCCTTACTTCAGAAGAGGAAGGAAGAATGCTGGCACAGATCCATTTTCCCTAGCTTCTGACAGGAAGAAATGTTACTCTGCAAGACAACCTCTCTGCTGACTATTTATTATACAAGAATGTTCTCAGATTTCTCATTTAACAAAAATGAAAAAAATATGTAATTTAGCCTATGTTTCCCAGCGTAACCACAGTCAAGGCTACTGTATGCAATTCTTTTATTATAATATGTGCTGATCATTAAGAAAACTCTTTCCTTGTTATCATGTATTAAAAAAAAAACTGAGAAGATAAAATCTTGTAAGTATTACTTAATAACTTATTTTAAAGACAATTTCCATTATGCATTATAAACTGGTGGTTATTAGGATACATTGTTGTTCTCCCCTAAAAAATCTCACTACTAGAAAATATTAAAGTAGTTACAAAACTCTTTCTTTTCTAAGTGTGTAAGGGAGAAAAAAAATAATGCAAATGTGACCATAAATATGCATTTATGTATTTGCATAGATAAACATTATCTGATTTTCTAACGCAAACCCCATGACAGCATACATATATACTAGACAGAATAATCTGTCCAGCCAATAACAAAATAAATCACTGATTTTCTAAAACACATGCACACATGCTGCCTAGCCTCAGGAATAAAATCAACAGCTTAGGTGTCTGTTAATATGAATATAATTGTTACTGCTGTTTCAAAGTTTGGTACCTGTGCACGTACCTGTGACTGAAATTGATCTAAAATACCTTTAGAAACTCAGAAGTGTCATCATAGCATTTGTAAAAACAACTGACAAATTGTGTGTAAAGTTTCACAGAGCACAGGAGGGATAACTTTTTCTGCTTTCAGACATATATAATAACACATACGGAGGAGGAGGAGTAGTAGCCTCTGGTGTTGAAGAAACTACGGGTGTTGGCTATGGCACTGGTACTGGCTACGGAACAGCTGGAGGAATTTCTGGAACAGGGGAAGCAAAAGGGTCAATAGGAGGAACAATCAAAGAGTATCGAGAAGGGGGAGTGAACATGGCCTTCCTAGACAACTATTTCTCTGAGGTATGCTATTCTTTGAGTTATTGCTGTGAGCATGCTTTCTGTTAGATTCTCCTTCCCAGGTTACATGGTGGAAATCCAAATTAATTCTACTCAAATTGAAACTTCCATGATATAAGACTGCTGTGAGAGCAAAACTGACCACACTGGTAGGAAAAGTTACAACACTAGTAGCAGTACTGTCTTTGAGCTGCTGCCATAGTAGGTGGATTGTTCAACAGCCTTTTTGTAAAATTGATGGACATAATGCAGGTAGGGGTAGGAAGCAATTAAATTATTTCAACTTCATAAGCACCCACCAAATTTATGTATTTTCAACCTTTCTCAGTGTATAAATATTTAATAACTTTTTGGAATTGTTCACTCCTACTTTCTGTATCGTTTGCTTGATGAAGTAATTTTAATCCTGAAAGAACTTTAAACATCAGTTCTTCCTTACTTTTATGGCCATTTCTGCTCCTTAAAAGACTTGTGAACTACCAGTGACACCAATATGCAGTTTTACAATTGGCAACACCTAAATTTGCCTTTACATATGGGATTTAAAAAATGGTATGGAATTTACATGATTAATGGTTTCATGGGCTGTATTTTTATTCATATGCATGAACTGTGAGGCATAAATGTTATAATTGCATGTAACCAAAATATCAATTTAGATATAAGGATTGCTATATTTCAAAATCTAAACAAGGTTCAGTGGAGGAGAGAACAGAGCAGTTGTGACATCCTGAGCATGGATTTCTCCCAGACTGCAATCTTCCTGCCTTGGCCTGAAGCACTATGTATTAATTGTCTGCCAGCCGTAGGCCTCCACATACTACAGCTACCCTCCTGGACCATCTCAATCCCCAAACTCTCTGACTCTCCCTCCCAGGCCTCCACTTCCATCCTTTTCTGCTTCCTCCAACCCCACTCAGCACTCTAAATTCTACTCTTTCCTGCCTTATCTCTTTGCAATGACCACGCCAGGATCCAAAACATCATTCCCAGTGGGCGATTTCCTTCTTGCTCAAAATGGACTCCCCTCTGGACTCACCAAGTCTCCCCCACTGTGGAAAATCCTCCATCCCATCTTCTCTTTCCTGGTCTCTTCATTGCTCCCCTTGCCACCCTGCTTCACTCCTCTTCCAACCACTTTTTTCAGACACTGCTGCCCAAAGAAGGCACCTGTTTGCCTCTCCCTTTTGTCCCATAGACAGAGACATTGACGACAGACCAAAATCGAGATGCTACATGTCAGCAGAAACAAGAATAAAATACAATACTATTTAAATAAACATATTTTAAGGGTAAAAAATGTTGATGGTATAGTCTGTCCTCTTGATGTCCTATTTTTCAAGTCAGGTGGGCCTTACTGTAGTTAGGAAAACTTTACTGTGATTTGAGTATTCATGGTTAAAAGCCTGACAAAATTCACACTGTTGTTCTGGGTTTTTTTTTTTTTTTTTCCTTTTTTTTTGTTTTTGAAAACTACAGAAAGCATTTGTGTATGCAGATGAAGACGAAGGTCGGCCAGCAAATGACTGCCTATTAATCTATGATCATGAAGGAGTCGGTACTCCTGTTGGCTCTGTGGGTTGCTGCAGCTTTATTGGAGAAGACACAGATGAAACATACTTGGATACATTAGGACCAAAATTTAAGACCCTAGCAGAGATCTGTCTGGGCAAAGAGATCGAACCTTTCCCTGATGCTAACCCACCCTGGCCAGGCGTCAACATTCCCTTCCCCAGTCCTGAAAGTGATCTAAACCTCCCGCCACCTGGCACCACCATCGTTGTCAATGGAAGCGCACCTATGCCTGGCGCCGCTGGCACCACAACAGTTGTTACTGAAAACACCTACACATCTGGGACAACCATACAGCACCCGAGGCCAATGCCGGATCCCTTGCTCCATGGCAACATGACGGTGACCGAGACCTACACCTCCAGCTCACCCTCACTTTGCGTTGACCCACTGCGTGCCTCCAATGTCGTTGTGACAGAGAGGGTTGTCGGGCCTGCGTCTGCCTCTGATTTGCGTGGCATGCTCGATATCCCTGATCTCACAGAGGGCTCCAATGTTATCGTCACGGAAAGAGTAATTGCGCCTAACTCCCGACTCCCGGCATCTCTGAGCATTCCTGATTTGGTAGATGGGTCAAACGTGGTAGTGACAGAAAGGGTGTTCAGGCCTGCCTCCGGCATGCCGGGCAGCCTAATAAATATTCCTTCAGAGTTATCCAACACTCACAACGTGGTGGTCACAGAGAGAGTAGTGTCAGGGGCTGGGATGAGCAGCATGGGAGGAACAAGCCTGGGAGGAGCAAACCTGGGGAGCCTGAGCAGCACAGGTCAGATGCTCAGTGCCGAATGTCATCTTGGTCAGGGAATGGGCATGGCATCTCCTGGCACCTCCCGGAGACGAATGACAAAGTACAGCACCATGCAGTACTCCAGTCAGTAAAGGCTCTGCTGGCACCCCTTCCTGCTGAAATTGCCATTTGCACTGACACTCATTAGCTGCCACCCATCAAGAATATTGTTATTATTTATAACTAAGAAATAGCGCTAAAATTTCAGGGATTCCTGCTTGTGTGAGGATCTCTGACAGGTGCCCCATTTTGAGGTCAAATGCACTTTGTCAGTGAAGGGAAAATAGAATTAGCTTTAAATTTCTTTCTTTCTCTCTTCCTAGCACTGCACGTGCATAAAGAGACTAGTATTTTTGGAGAGATATCTGATTACCAAGGAGAGCAGTGAGAGGGGATCCTTGCGTGCACACAGCATGAATTAATGTTGTAGAAAAGCATGTTAAAATCACCAAACACAGCTGAGTGATCTCTCACAATAAGCAGATTTGGGTTAATAGGCCCTCACTGTCAAGAGAGGAAAAGAATGTAGTTAATAATTAGTCAAGTCAAGACTAAATAAGCACTTTCAAATGCATCATTTTACTTTGCATGTAATTCAAGAAGCGCTACAAAACGGCACTTTCAACCATTTCTCCCATCACCAACAATAGTTATAAATAATAATTATATAAACATAATACACTTCCATTGCTTTCTGAAGTTCTCAGTAAACAAACACCCTGACACAGCCTGCCATGCTGTTCCTGTCATGGTGAGAACGATTTGTCACAGCTGGTGCTGCCACGTTGACACTATCACCCAAGAAGATGTTGGCTTCATCCTTTCTCCACTGCCATTACAGCTTTGCTTAAATCTAAAAGGACTTCAGTGACAACCAGGAACTCCTAGTCAGATTTTTTTGCCAAACTATGACTACCATTTAAATTGCCAGTGTCAGGTGATATTAAGAGGTCCGTAACATACTATGCCAATTCTTGTCTCACATACTGACATGAAAAGAAAATCTTGGAAGCTTGTGATGTAAGGAGTCAATAGCAAGTATTGTATTACTGACATTGGTAGCTGAAGTCTTCCTGAAAAGGAAAAAAACACTTGGAAGCAATATAAATTCGCTAATAAGCAATGTGGAGAATTTTTATTTCACATGTCAATGTATTTTGCATTGATATTTTGAAAGCTTATTTGAATGTATTAATTGCAAAAGTCTTTATGAGTTTATAAACTTAATTAAATCTGGCTTTTATTTTCCCACAAAAACAGCTCTGCTGGACTCTGTTATTCTAATAATACCTTAACATGTCTTAGAATATGATCTGAAGGACCAAAGTACTGAAATATATCTTTTATCTCATTTTATTTCTGTATCATATGTATAGTAACCATAGTACACCCAACATTGCTTCAGTGTAAATAAATTAGAGTTATAGGGAGGGACTAGCTTTTTTTGCTAGACCACCAAATCAGTAGTTTTCCCGCAAATTTTGCTTCTTTGGCTTTGACAGATAAGTTAGTGAAAAGTTTAAGAGTTGTCTGTGAACCTCCCACTCTATAAAATGGAAAAGAAACTCAATTGTGTATCCAGACTAACTTACCTCAGAAGAAATGGATGATTAATTTCTGAGTCTGATACCAAGAAAAGGTTTCTTAAAAGATGTTTTTGGAAATGTAACTAGACCTGCTGTCAATAACAGCCTGCAGTGTCCCCTATGTCAATGCCACTGTCAACATCAGTAATCCCTAGGAGTTATAACCAAATCCAAGGCTACCTCCAGGAAAGGTCCCTTCCATAGCTTCAGGTTCTTTTCTACAGCAACTGATGCTATCCCCATAAAATCTGATGTATTGCTGGTTTTGCTTCTATCTGTAGCCTTGATTGTCTTAAGTATCACTAAAATTGCATTGACTTCGAAGGGATTAGTCTTCGCTATAAGTTATGTACCAACTGTAATTATGGTTCCTGGAACCATTCTTTAAAGAAGGAAAATAGGTACTAATATATAAAGCTATATCCTTTTACATCTTGAGAATTTGTGCAGAAGTTCACTAAAATGCTGACAAACTCCCTTTCATTTTGCTAACCACCTGTTTACATTAAAAAACAAATACCTAAAATATATATGAGTATTTGGTATATAAAAAGTCTATGTAATACAGCCAAACCCCACCATAAAATATTTTCATGTAAAAAAAAAAAAAAAAAAAAAAAAGTTTCTAGTGTAAATATTTCCATAATCATCTCAAGCAAATCAGAAATACTTTTCTGAATTGTGTTCAAAGTAACGAAGCTAGTCTTTAGGAGCACATGCTGAATCCCGTGAACAGGAATGCTGTGTGAAGTATGAGTGTCTGAACTACGGTCTCTTGCATGTCTAGAAATAGGGGAAGAATGAATAGAAAAATATAGAGAAATAGAAAGCTAATAGAAAAATAGAGAAATAATGTTGTTTAAAAGGACAGATTTTGGTTTTGTGGTGGTTGTCTACTTCTAGTACTATCTTTTACCAACTTTTTAATTCTTAATTCTTATGTAATACAATTTCTTGAGATATTTTTAGCATCTTTTAATATTGGTTTCTCACAACAAACAGCAATTCCATTACCCTGTGCACTTCTGAATATTAACTCCTATTGCTGTGTAATTTTTACAAACTTCCTAAAAATTGTTTTCTTAGTGAATTGAGGATTCTTTTAGGCTACTACAAATTGTGGAAGAAAAAAATGCATGTGAAGATGTGAACAAATACTCGGTTCATTAAAAATTCTGTTGAAATTCTTTTTCTAGCTTTATGGTTCAAAAAATACCATATAGCTTAATTCTGGCCAGCAGACATTAGTTTTGTTTCTTTTCTTCCACTTGCAATTTAAAAGCCTGCTTGCTGTCTTATCTTTAATCGTATTGTTTAATAATGAAGAAGGAATGGTTTTCAGGGAAGAAATACAGTGGTGATATCAGTTCTGCTCTAAACCACTCAAGAGAAATGCTCTTACTCAGAGTCAGCAACATGCAATACCAAGTGTATAGCTCTCTATTTTTTTTTTTTTCTTTAACTTGGGTTTATTTGGGAATAGAATCCTACAGTTTTAAACAGGCTCAGTGAGATTTTGGCATGATAAGAAGTATACTGACATGGAAAAAAACAGTCAGAAGCTGAGGATCTCATTAGATTTCTATCTTAGGAACACTGTCTCAATTTGAACTGCAAGTTTCAATACTTTTTACTCTGTCCTAATTCTATGGTAATAAATAACACTTTTAAACTGTTGTGAACAGCATTTACTATGCGTAATATGAAAAGGCCACACAATTTAAGCACCAATTAAAAAAAAATTCTGCCATTTTGCTTGAATTAACATAACTGCATAATTCAAATGCTCCTCAATGTTGAGTCACCAAATGCATCATTTTATTTAAAATATAAGTAATATTACTGTGGGGTTGTGTTTTCATAAATAAAAATATTAGAGGTTTATTTGTAATAATTTCTGAATGGCACTGAAAAAATACAATAAATGATCATTTGGAACATCATGTTTTACATAGAGTGGCTCAGAATATTTTTTTTTTCCATTTATCAGTGGAAAATACAGTTTCCTTAAAACTGATGGGTTTTTTTCAGAAAAAAAAATCTCCTTCTTTCATAAAAAAAAAAAAAAAAAAAAAAAAAAAAAAAAAAAAAAAAAAAAGGTGTTGATTTAGAAAGTCAGGTAATTCCAAAACAAAATTATTTCATGTGTCAAATTGACTACAATACTTTATTTCAGGTTGTCAAGCAGAAATGTGTGTCAGGTCTCACAAGAATTACCATACAATTTCCTCAACCCATCATTCTCTGCTTTGTTCTCTCTCTTTAGACAGCCTTTTCTGTGATACCCTTCTGTCCTGCAACTCTGAAACAGTGCTTCAGAGGAGCTATAAATTAATGCTGGACTACAAGCCACAGAGAGAAGGACAGCAGAAGTCTCTAGAAACAGTATTTGAGCAGCACAGGCATCACAGGTACATTCACTGCATAATGGTCAGAATGAGTTGGACTAAGGAAAAGCACTTTGGTTCTAAAATCAAATTTCTTTCTAATGTTTCAGATCGGTGTCCATGATAATAATTATTTTTTGTACAGAGATTTTTTTTCCAAAAGTTTTATCTGAACTCAGTAAATTACTGCTTTTAAAAACAGTATCATGTATTAAGTAAATGTCATCTAATCTATCATTTTATTTTGCCTTAACACTTTGACATCTTATTTCTGCAGTTTCATACAGAATGATTATGGGTAGTCATACATATTTCAGATAATGATTTAAGTGTCTTTTCAGGAAGTTAAAATAAAAAAATGTCCATCTTCAAATTTATAGCAACTTTGCTATCAGTCTGACGATGCTGCCAATTCCAGTGCAAAAAAGATAATTTATCATTTATCTTTAGTGTATTTAGAACCTGTCTAAACAGAAATGAACCAAAGCTATGTTACACATCAGTTTTTATGCTCAAGCAACTTGAGTTGAAATATATGGGAGTACAGATAGAAGTCAAAAATGGGTCAATAGACAATGTTATTTCATATTCCAAGTGCACTTAAATTCTCTAAAAAAGGAGAATAATGGCAAAATGATAACTGGTGACAGTTTTAGATGCATGTTTGTATAATGATGAATCTGTCATGTTTTCTTATTGTGACCATATGTTAAACAGCATCTTGTAATTCAGGATGCAGTGAAATAAGTTATGAAATAGAACAGTCACAAAATGACAACTCAGGAAACAAAAGCTTCTTAGTTGACACCCATCACGTATTCTCACATCTGATGTTCATCATGTGTGTTTGGGCCTACCTGCAAATTTAGATAGTTACCAGTATAATTTTTTTTTTCCTACTTTCTGGGAAAACTCTAAAAAAAAAGTTATGACAGGCTTCCTTCCAGCTCCTTCATTAAAGATTGGTTTCAAGCTAGTCAAAATCTAGGTAAAACAAATGGTAATTTTTTACCTGCAGGCTTTGATTTTACAGTTTTCCAGTACCAAAGATCTAGGTGAGGGTCTGTTCCTCTGCCAGTCACTGCAGGCTCAGGCTGTCAGAGAGGTGAATTGTGACACCAGAACAGGACTCAAGAGTTAAAGGCTCCCCAGGATTCCCTACAGAATCTAGGTAAGTAATTTATTTTTTCTGAATTTTCAATAAATTGTCTTTGAAAAGGGGAATTGCAACTTAATCTCTTCCCTTTAAGAATGATTTCAAATTCATCAATGATTGCAAGATGCTCAGGTGTTAAGGTGTTTTGGTAACCCCCATAAATACATTGTCAGCCATGTGCCTGAAGCACATATGCAGAGGGACATCTGGAGTCTTTGATGCTCTATGTCTATTATATGAATGCTATTTGACTGTAAAATCCACTCTAGATCAAATGTTTGAATATAAATAGCAAAATAACAGCTATTGGACATGCAAAATTTATAAATACTAATAGGAAAGTAATGCTTTTCTTGTGTTGTTTCTGGGTATGTACATCTGACTTTTATCTTTGTGACCTTCTTAGTTAATATATTACTGAATAAAAGACTCCATGGTAGGCTGTAGGTGCCCCAAGACCCTTAGAAATGGACTGGAGAAATTCATGTGTAACAGGTCAACAAATACCAACTGAACTGGGACAAAGGGGAAAAGAGAGGAGGGAAAAATTCTAATTCTGGGAATTCTGCTTTAGACCACAGCACCATCCATTCAAGTAACTACAAGAAAAATGGAGTGCACACAAAGTTATAAGGTTGGAGTTTACAGCAGCCTTCCAGTACCTGAAGAGGGCCTAGAAGAGAGCTAGAGTGGGACTTTTTCCAAGGTTATGTAGTGATAGACAATGGAGAATGGCTTTAAACTGAAAGAGGGTTTAGATTAGATACTGGGAAGAAAATCTTTACTGTGAGAGTGCTGAGGCACTATGCCCCATCCCTGGAAGTGTTCAAGGCCAGGCTGGATGGGGCTTTGAGTAACCTGATCTAGTGGAAGGTGTCCCTACCTCTTTTTGCAGGGCTGATCTCTGGTCTTTCCTCTCCCAGTTTATACTTGTGCCCAGTTTTACTCCATCCTAGGTGCAGAATCCAGCATTTCAACTTGTTAAATTTCATTCCATTAATCACTGCCCAATGCTCCAACCTATCTAGATCTTTCTGCAAGTCATTCCATCCAGGGAGGCTGAAACTAGATGATCTTTAAGGTCTTAAGATTCTGTGATTCTACCTCCCCAACCACTAATAAACAGCACCTGACTACATCAGCAGCCCCTCTCATGTCACCAGGAGACACTGAATAGGAAAGCCCGGTGCTTTAAAGGACTGGAGTTCACTGTCCCATCTAACTTGTTTGTTTTATTCAGTCAAACTTGCCTAATGCAAACAGTAGAGACTCAACAGATTATTTCTAGCACTGTCTTTCCTGACAAATGGACATCTTAACCCTACGACTTTCCAGTAAGGACGATTCAACAGGCTCCCAGTTGTCCTTTTATTCCTACTGGAAAGTTCTACTAGTAGCTTACTTAAATCTTCCTTTTTTGCAATTTGTCATTCTTTGTAAATGCAGAGAGCACCTAAGTTTTTTCTAATGTACCTTTTAAAAATCATGGAATCATAGAATGGATTGGTTTGGAAGCCTTTTAAAAGATTATCTAGTCCAGTCTCCTCAGCTTATGATTACTGCCTTACTGAAGTTTCTTGGAGCCTGTAAGGACATGGGAACCAAAATTCCCTTTTATCTTCAGACTGACCACTTTATCTCTATTAGCATGAATCATGTGACTTCTCCTGAGCATACATCTAAGTTTATATATCAGTCTTCGAAAATTAGAGATTATTGCATCTTGAGGGTCTTTTTAGTTAATTTGGAATCATTATTATTAATATATTATATTATTATATTGTTATAGCCCAATCTAGTCAAAGATGTTCCTGTTCATTGCATTGGGCTAAATGACCTTTAAATGTCCCTTTCAACCCAAAGCATTCTATGACTTTATAAAAAAATGTGAAGTGACTTTCTGTTATCACCACCAGTCCATTGATAACTGGCAAACACATTTAGAATCTCTTCTATGAGCTGACTGAAATCTGTCCAAAAATCCATTGAGCTCTCATCTCTGAATTTCCAACCAAGACATTCCAAACTCCACCAATCAGAGTTCAACATTCCTCCAATTTCCAGCCTAAACTTCAAGTCAGTTGATATCTGGTTTCCTGCCTGCATTGTTCTTCAGTTGGAGCCCTCTTTTTTTTGCTAAACCAGCCACTTCTAGGGTTACTAACTGACATAGCATAGAGGCACAGACAATAGTTTTATGTTTATTAGCTCATGTACCTCAGTTGTGACAGAAAAAAATAATAGAATAATACTCTTTTTCTTCTGAGACTGGGAATGCCACATTCCTGAATCTACAGTCCCTGAAAACTTACACTGTACCATTGCAGCTAATACCGTGCTTGACAGATGGGAGTAAATCAGCAGAGATTTTTTTCAAGGTGCAACTTTTCAAAATTATCTTTCTGTTGAATACAGTTCAGCTGTTCAGCACTAGATAAAAATTCACAGACCAAAAGGAAGCTAATATTTCCACTTATGCTAAACACAAGTAATAACATGGGAAAGGAGTGGTTGCAGAGCAGCCTGCAGAGGGGGATCTGAGGGTGTTGGCCAGCAAGAGGCTCAGTGGGAGTCAGCATTGCCCTGGCAGCCCAGAGGGCAACCCCCAGCCTGTGGTACATCAAACACAGCACACCCAGTCAGTCTTAAAAGGAAATTATTCCGTTGTGTTCAGTGTTGGTGTGGTCTCACTTGGAGCACTGTGTGCAGTGGCCCCACACAAGTTAAGAAGGATGTGAAAGTCCTTTAATGTGTCCAGAGGAGAACAACAAAGCTGGAGAAAGGGCTGGAAGGAATGTTCTATGAGAAGTGTCTGAGGACTATGGGTTTGTCTAGCTTGGAGAGAAGAAGGCTAAGGGGCAACCTCGTTGCTTCCTACAGCCTCTCAAAGAGGAGAAGTGGAGAGGGACATGTTGATCTATTCTGCCTGGTATTCAGCGACAGGACATGTGGGAATAGCTCAAAGTTCCACGAGGGGAATTTCAAAGTGGACATCGGGAAGCATTTCTTTAATGAGAGGCTGTTTGAACACTGGAACAGGCTTCCTAGAGAGATGGTTGATGACCCAAGCTATCAACAGCTAAGAGGCTTTTCAACTGTGCCATTAATGACATGCTGTAGCTTTTGGTCAGCCCTGAAGTGGTCAGTCAGTTGGACTGACTGATTGTTGTAGGTCTCTTTCAGCTGAACTATTCTATTCCATTCCATTTATTTTATTCTATTCTACTAGCTGCACAGCAGAGCAGTCGTTTATTTTTATCTACCTAAATGCTCTCTGTTGTGAGTTTTCCCAGACAGAGAGCCACACCACCTTGACAGAAGTCTACAGGCAATTTCACAGCAGTGCCATTTGCTACGCAGAGGAAAGCAACAAAAGGGTTACTCTGCCACGCCTTGTTTCACACACACATAAAAGACAGTATATCATGCTGTCAGTAACAAAATGCCTCTGTCAGGGCAAGGATCTGGCCTGGCTGTTTTACAGCTCTGCCAATCCCACAGCTCTCAGCTCAGCAGGCTTACTCATTTCCACAGCTGCACCTGGCACCCGAAAACTCAAACAACCTGGCCACACCAGAAAAGGAAAAAAAAAAAACAACAGGCAAGTAGCAAATAAGCAAATAGAAGAATGCATATAAGGGAAAGAGCTGAACAGAGAAAGATAACAAGAAAGTAGTTAAGTAAGAGAGAGGAGGTAATGTCAAAGAAAGGGGGGATTATTCCCGCTTGAATTTGTCTAAGGCGCATGACAGGAGGCATGGAGAATCAAAAACGTAGTTCACCCACACAGGAACAACAATGGCTCCATTTTTAGAATGCCAAGTGTTTGCTTAAAGTATCAAACCCTGGTGCTAATCTACTCTCCTCAGTTAGAGCATTTTTGCTCTCAAAAAAAATGCAGGTGCTTGGTTGTGTGAGCACTTTGAAGCTGGTGACTGTACCTATTGCAACTGCTCTGGTCTCAAGAGCTGTCTGGGTGTTAGAAACCCTCTGTGATGTGTATAAATTTCTATATATTATGCATTATCCATTATTATTTTAAATAAATAAATGTTATTTTGATATATCTGTGCAATGCCCTGATACACTGCTTTCTACTGGGATCTCTTCCCAAAAAATGGGTGGCATCTGTGACAAAGGTGCAGTAAAGAATCTTTAAACAATGCAGAAAAGATTAATGCAGAGGTGGACTCTGGTGGTCTGATCAAGCATGTCCTTGTCCTCCACCCCAGGGAAGCCAGAAGCTTCCTGGCACTGCTGTAAGGAAGATTAGTCAGCATGAAGAGGGAGCGGCAGGCAGAGCTAGGGGCAAGGCAAGGTTTCAAGGGAGTCACCAAGATCCAGCCACTATGGCAAGGGTGCAACAGTAACTTCAAGAACATCCGTCCTTACAGCTATTATTCCTGGGAGAAAACACTCTCCCTCCTGACAAAAGTTTGGCTGTTTTGGATGATAATTAATTGCTGTTAAAATTTTATCAAGAGAATTTAGACATCTGTACTTTTTTTAGATGTTTGTACTTTGAGAAAACAGCAACCTGGTGCATGCCTTACACCTTGAATGCCCCTCTCCTCACCCGGCACCAAGAAGGGCTCAGCTGCTTTTATGGTTTGAAAAGCAAAGATTAACGTTCTCTTTGTTCTGCAGTGTCCGTGAACTCCGAATTGCTGCTGTCCCCACCGGGAAAACAAAGATCAATGGATCCTCCCTTGCAAACTGACTGTAGGGACAGAACTTCAGCCTGGTTATGGGAGGAGGAGTGGTTAGCTGCTGCCAGGTTAAAGTGAGGGAAAGACAGAAAGAAATTCAGCCTCAGTGGTTACTGACACACTTACTAGCTGAATTAAAGCAAAATTGATACTGTTTGACATTCTTTTTGTAACAGCAGGATAATTATTTTTGTAAAATAGGGATCACAGAAGTTTTTCATACAAGGCAGCCAAGTTAAATAGAAAAGAAACAACAAACAACTTTTTTATAATAGCTGAAGTTCTTGTAGGATGTCCAAGACATGTACCTGGCCCACACTTAAGCCATAAACAACTTAAGAGCAGACATCTAAGCTCTGGCAAGGTAATTTGCAGAAGAGCTCCTGTGCTATTGAGCTCTGGGAAAATATTCTATTCATTTCTCCTGTAAGCACATATGACTTCAAAGGGAAATCAATGCTAAGAATTTCTCAAAATAAATTCATTTAAGTTTTTACTCCACCATATCATCATTTAAAGCTGGCAAATAGTTGTAAATATATACTATCATCGCATTAACAGTCTGCTGGATTGGCAACAAAAAACTGTTTCGGAATTCCACAAAGCAACCTGCAGATTGAAAAGAAAGTTACAAATCATGGTTCTTCTCTTACAGCCTTTTGATGTAAAGAAATACTTAACCATCAGTCTAGGAAATGTAATATACATCTGAAAGCAGAATCTACTTCCTAATCACCAGATTAAAAGGGTTGCAATATGAATGCTGTCCGAGACATGCTCTGTCTCATTTATCTCAAACACGAATAGCTAAAAGAAAACTTCACAGTACTTTTATTACCATTAGCTGCTGTAGCTACAACAGCTGTTAAACCTGGGCCAAAATACACCCCTGTCCTCCAGACCCTGAAGAAGAATCTTCACAGGATCTCAGTGTGTATTGCTGTGTGAACGTGCATAGTTCTGTGTGGTCATAAAGTGATCAGTCCAGCACAGTGACAGAACAAAGAAGGCATACAAAAGCCCTTAATACTGTGCATTTCACCTATATCGGCTTATTTATGCCTTTTGTTTTCTTTAAATTAAGACAACTATTTTTATGCAGGGGTATCAGCAAACTCCATGAAGTGGTATATTCTAAGTAAATAACACAAACAGATATATGTGACTTCAGAAAAACTTTTGAGGTAAAGCTCTTCCCCTCATGATGGCAATGGAAATTATAATTGTTGCAACTGACACTGAATTATTTATTGTGCATTGTTACAACATGCAATAAAGGAACATAATGTGATTGGAAAGACTCCCCTAAGGCTGGTTCCCCTCTCTGACCCCAATAGTATCACAAATAGTATCATAACCAGCAGCTTCTGAAGTTACTCACCACAACTGAGTGTGATCCTGGAAAGATTAACTGGGTAACTGCCTCAGCAGAGAGGATGTACAAAAAAGCAAGTCTAATTGTTTCACCATCATGAAGAATCAGTTATGCCTTCAGTGAGCATCAATTAATCAGGTGTATCCAGGAAAGATCTCTGCCAGATAAAAGTAGGAAGGATATGGCTTGGAGGGTATAAAAAATGAGGATTACAGGGAAGGTTGTCCTAAAAACGCCCCAATAAAAAAAAAAGACAATTTTATTTCCCCGTAAGACTGCGCTCCCCCCTATCAATTAGGTATTATACCTAATATAATATATAATATATAGTATATATATTATATATACATATACATACACTAAGGTATTATACCTTAACGTATCGGTTTGCTGTCGCAGCCCTGCGCACCTCCTGCACGCTGCGGCTCGCCTTCCTCGGCGGAAGCGGGGCAAACAAACCGCAAACTCTGGGAGCGCTGGGGCAGCCGGGCCGGGCCCGGCGCTCCGAGCGCAAGGCGCTGCAGCCTCCGCGGGCGGGGCGCGGACGGGACTCGCCGCCGCGGGCCGGGCGGGGCTCGCCGCCGGCTGCCTCTTGCCCCCTCCCGGCTCGGATCCCGCCCGGCACACTCCACCCACCCGCGGCTACTTGTGCCCCCCTCCCCGGGCTGCCGGCATTCCCGGGTTGGGCGGCCGGAGGAGCTGAGTCCGTCCCAGCACGGCGCGGCACGGCTGTCATGTCGCGGGGCCCCGTGGCGGCGGTGCGGCTGCTGGCGCTGCTGGTGAGTGCGGGGCTCGGCTTTGCCGCGGGGCTCCCTCTGTACCGGGGCTCGGCTTTGCCGCGGGGCTCCCTCTGTACCGGGGCTCGGCTTTGCCGCGGGGCTCCCTCGGTACCGGGGCTCGGCTTTGCCGCGGGGCTCCCTCGGTGCCACGGGATGGAGCCGCGAGGGTCCCGAGTGCGGCTGCCGGAAAGAGGTGTTCCCATCGGCACTTGGCAGCCCTCCCAGCGCTGCATGTGGCTGGGAACTGGTTTTCTCTCTTTCTTTGGGAATTAGATAAAAGCCGTGGCCGTTTGCTGCCTGAAAGCAGGTGGAGGTAGGAAATCCCAACAGGAGCGGTATCTGGGATGGGTGGGGTTGCTGCGGCGCCGGGAGGAACAGGAACGCAGCGAGAAGTTCACATTGTTGTCGTTTTCATGTTCAACATACTCTCCATACTAGTAAATTGCATTTCCCTTCTGAGGGAACAGTGTCAGGAGGGAAGATGAATCAAAAGTTTGGAATTCTTTATCACCTTAGAAAAATTACACCAAATTCTTAACAATCCAGGACTCTTTAGGCTTTCTCCTTCCCTTCTCTCACTATTTTTCAGCCACCAGCCTTTAGATATTCTATCCTATGAAATACTTTCTCAGGCTAAAAGCAACGACTGTCTCATAAAAAACAAAGAAACACTTGGTCTGTTGGATTTGAACTGATGCTTTCTAGCTCTTTCTAGCTGGTTTACAGCAAACTCTTCGTTGTGTCTGCCGCATTTTCTTTTGCTTTTCACCTTTCCAGGCTGGCACACCGCCTGCGGAAGTTGGGCTGCCGCCACTCAGACGAAGGTGAGGGTGGAGGCCATGCCCTGGGCTGTGCCGAGGGCTGCCGAGCAGCTGGGTTGGGATCAGGAATGGCCTGTTGCATGGACAGAATGGAAGGCACTGGGGGTCAAGACCTTGTTCCCTGAGCTCAGGAATTGTTGTCTGGAGACCTGTTGCTTGATGACTTTAATACAGACATATGGTTGTGCATAAGTTGGCCAGCAACAGTTAAACCTGTTTTTACAGCAAGCTGGTAGTTGGGGTTTGGTTGGAAAATGTTTTGTCTTAATTTTGTCCATATTAATGATGGAAAACATGGAGCACCACTTGTGCAAAAGTTTTTACATATTCTTCCTGCAATACCTGAAGCCACACCATTGTCCATTTTGGTGGGCTTGCACTGGCTCAAGGTGCTGTTAGTTTTGCCTGAAGAGCATTATTTTTCTCAATCCTCATCATCCTCAGTTTCAGCTAAGGCTGAGTCAGGATATGACATACTGAGAGTCAACTCAGTTTAGCCTAAAAGACTCATTGTTAGAATATTAGCATGAATGAAGTTGGCTGGTGGCAGAAGAGAAAGAGAGGCACTGCTGGGTTTTGAAATTTTGGGGTTTTTTTTCCTAATCTGGGCATTCATGTAGCAAAAAGTCAAGTTTCTTATTTGAGAGTATTGGATTATGGTCATTTATTTCTTATGAATCCTAAGAAACTACTGAAAAACAAAATTAGTCTAAAAGTAGTGTCTTCTCAAAGCATCTTCTACCTTAGAAGCATCAGGAATGGTAGGTTCTTCCTCTCCCAGTTTTTCCTGGAAGTACCTCTCAGTGCTCCCTCCCTGCCTGCAGGCAGCATCCCTGTATCATCATCCCTGGGTACCTCGAAGAGGTCACAGCAGATCTCCCCAGCCCCCTGCCTCTGACCCTTTTCCAGGAACGTTTGTGCTGCATGGTGTTGCGCCCAAAGGGCTGGGCTTGACTTGGAAAGTGTCCAGGGCACACACCCAGAGCCATGGGCCTGCCGGGCAGGCGCGGCTATCGAGGATTATTAGACTGGGAGGTTTCTCGGTCATTTCTAAAGGGGATGGACATCATTGCTTCAAGAGAAGAAGTCTTAGAACACTTCCTGCATTTGAGTGAAAGAATAGTTGACAGAGATGTATGAATCTTGCTATGGGAGTAGCAAAATTTGCCTTTTTTCTGAATGTCTTCCTCAGATTGTACTTCGTTGAGGTTTGGGATGTTAGACTTAGACTGGGTATGATAAAATTTGGGCCTGAATATATTAGATCACTACTGTAATGTTAGAGTCAGTAGCCATTAATTTTCAGAAGTCATAGAAACAAGTTAAATAAAAACCATTACAAAGTGATGCTTGGTTTTATGAAGAGCAGAGGTGAGCTAATTCGAAGCAACCTAGCTTCTGTTGCCAGTAACATGTTGAAACGTGGTAAAAGTATTTACAACCATCTGTGGATTCATTCAACGTTTTGATATCATTCCAAAAATGAGGGAAAGCCCAGCTTTTGACAGCCTGTGGTGAGGTCTGAAAGCAGCTGAGAAATAGATAAAGTCTAGTATTTTATCCATCGTATTGAACTGAAGTGGTATGTTACTTTTGATACCAGACTTCAGAAAAAAAGTGGTTCTGTCCAGGAGAGACTACAGAAAAGCAAAAAAGAAAATGCAATCTAAAGTCACAAAATCCTGTTTTATGTTTTTTTTTAAGGGAAATTAAAGAACCAGTATGTGAGAAAAGACAATGAATAAGTTAAGTTTACATGAAGATTAAGAAGTTAAGATACATGAAGAGTAGAAGACAGGGAAATTGCACCATACAATGAGAGCATTGTCAAGATGTCAAAGGAGGTTAGGTTTGAGGCTAAGACATCTCAATATAGATGTTTAAGTTTCTGTTAATGTATATGGAGATGCAGTGGATGCTGAGTGCACCTGTTTGATTGGATCATATTGTACTTTTGAAGAAAATCTCAAGAGTGTGTGAATTGTATCCCTCCTGAGTGAAACCATGCTGGGAGATGCATCCATGTTCTTGTGGATTTTGGTCTATGGGAACAAGCTAATTCTAGTCTGAAGGATCCATCAAATCATGAGTTGCATGGTGTTGGGTTCTCTGCATCAAATGCTTTGCTCTACAAATCCTCCTGTGTCGGGTTTCCAATACTTAATTGGACGTACTTACAATCAGTAGAGCTCAGAGAGAAATAAATATGGACTAGTTTGGGGGCAAGTTGAGCAGCGCTCCGATCTCTGTGGGTATTGGCTATATTTCTGCTGGTCATAATGAAAGTTTAGGCACTTAGCTTTCATTACATAGATATGTAAATTTGTGTGCCTTACTGTGAATATCATGCAAGCAGCAATACAGTCAACTTGCAAGGAGCTAAGAATTAGGATAATAAAATAAAGATGACTATTAACAGGCTTTTCATCTGTAGGAATATCTAGGAGCTTCCTTAGGTTGATGAGGCTGAGAGACTTCGATCCCTCATTTTTAAGAACAGGATAAACAGTTGTCAGGAAGCATTTGGGTGTAGCATTTTTCCCCAGGGCCAGGAGATGTACTAGTAGATGACCTTGGAAGTTCCCCTCTGCTTTCTTCTCTGAGATCTTCACTTGTCTTCAACACCAAACTGACTCACAGGAGGTGCAAACTCCAAATCTCCTAACACACAGCACACGAAAAAGATCGCATTTCTAGGCATTCCTGTTTCCTGGTGTAGTAAACACAGACACATACCTTCTTGGTTACTCAGTCTTTATAGTTTTACAGCTTAAATCTGAGCTTTGTGTTGAAAATCTGTCCTTTAGTCACTTCCTGACTATAGATGAGCAGGGATTTGGGCAAGAGCAGCCTTGCAGTCACTATCCATGGCAGTCACTCCCTTCTTTCCCATGCCCTCTTGCCTATTCCTGCTGCTTTCCTGTAGTGTTTCATTCCAATTTCATTACTTCAAGCCTCAGATTTTTTTTTGTAACCATCTCGTTTTCTTTTGACAATGTGTTCTCAGCTCTGGTCAACAGATGTCATCAGTAGATGTCTGGTTTTTGAGCCAGTGCTGCGATCCACTGCAAATGACAGTTTTCCTACTCTGAGCCATTTAACAGAAGGCAGTTGAAAGATACTAAAAAGAAATGTGGGGAGGAGGGGGAAAATTCACATGTTCGACAGGCAGTAAATTTTGACATTTCACTTGTCCTTGAAGAAAAAGTGACTAAAAAGTGCTTTTCCCCCAGTTTAAAGTTCTTGAAACTTGAAATCTTTTTCAATAAAAAGGCTGGATCCCTTTATGTATTTTTTCCCTTGTATTTATGCATCTTGTGAATAAAATAATAATTCTTAAAAAAATTTTGTAGATGTCTTCTAAGTCTCCTGTGAGGCTACCTGTGGACTGCAGATTGAATAATACAAGAGCAAAAGTATTTTTTACTGTCTTAGCATTGACCTAGAATGTTTTGAGGGACATTTTCTACTATGCAAACAAATTGATTTTTTACTTTTACTTATCTTAATGAAAGATTGTCTTTTTATAATGACCATTGGAATTTTTTACATATTTGTGACATGCATCTCAGTGGAAGATCTGCTTATTCTTGGCTTTCAGACATTTTTGTTTATACTGGGTTCTCAACTTTCCAATGCAAGGAAACTTCTTAGCGCATGCCTCCTGTCTCCATTCAGTTTTGGGACAGAAACACTTTTCCCTCCAGTTTACCAGTTAGAACAACCAAGGATGTTGCTGATGATATCTTCACAATTATTCACCTTCCAAAAGAGTTGGAGCTTCTGTGGAAAACCTTGACTATGAAGCAAAATTCTCCTGACATTCTTGCTGGTTTAATCTCATTAGTCATGGAAATAAATTTTGAAAGTCCATACTACTAGTAAGATTAAGATTAAAGATTAGGAACAAAAAAGATTAAGAACATCCATGAAAACAGCTTTGTGTGAGATCCTTTACCCTTCCTGATGCATATCCATTAGGAAACTTACTGCTTGATAATTTCTGTCTTCAGAATCTATACATTGGGAAAAATACCATTTGAAAAACAGTTTTGTTGAACAAGTTGAAACAGAAATCTGCTGTATTGCTCAACACAGTCTGCTGGATTGTGTGGGTACAAGATAACATCTTTTTAAAAAAAAAAAAAGGCTGTCATCAATTCAGTAATCAAGGCTGAGTCAGAGGGAAGACTAGGGAGAGCCCAGTGAAGGGACTAGAAACCAGTCAGAGATTGAGTTATTTGAGTAGAAAACCACCTTTTCTGAGCCTGCTTTGCCTTAGGCAGAAGTATGCCTAAGAAAATAATCACCTAAGTTGCAAAATATAAGTAGTAATAGTTTTCAGAACAATAACAGTATTCACTACTTGTACAAAGTTCAAAAGCTTGATTTGTAGGTTTCCCATGTTGTAATAGCCTACTTTTTATTGTTGGTGCTCCCCAATACCTACATTTTTTGCAGTTTGAGGAGTGTTGTTACTTGCAGAGTCTGTGGTGCCTGCAAAGCGGACATAAACATGGGGTCTCTGAAAAGTTGGCTGTAGCCTGCAAGGTTTTGTCAGAGCAAGCGCCTCTGCCTTGTTTAAATAAGTGATGCCATTTATCCTCCCAGCAAGGTTCTGAGTAGGAGAACTGCTTCTGTCCTGTATGCTTCAGCAGATGTTTGGGTTAGTCCTTACCTTTAAACACCATTTTTCCAATTTTGTTCTCTGATGCAGTTGATAACCCACCACAGCCACAAATCCAAGACTTGCCCAGAAAAGGGAACTTCTCCAAAATGCTGCATGTTTTTAATGTCAATGGTTATGGGTGAATTTTTCAGAAGATGTTATGGGTAAATAATAAATATTAATTTATACATTTCAGAAGCCTTCTTCCTTATGGCTTTGCTGCTCTTACAAAGCAGGTCACAAAAGTTATGTTTTAGTGCTGCTGAAGAGACATAGAATTAATAATGACTATCATAATTTGCATTGCAGATCTGTTTGAATTATGGACACGGGCTCTATGTGAAGGTAGGATATAATGGAAAGCTTTTTCTTTTAGCAGTGCCTGTAGAAGGGTTCTCTGAGCAACATGTCAAAGCCATGCCTTATTTCAGTTGATAAATATCTTGAATTCTACTATTTTCTGAAATGTGAAAGCTGCGTAATGAATAGAGAAATGAAAGCTGGAAAGTGAATAGATTCCTACATCCCTCACCTAGAGTGGCATTGAACTGTAAGAAACTTTCCAGTAACACAGTAAAAATGTAGATTGCTTTTTTGAACTCAGTAGTTGAAAAACCACTGTTTATTGAATGTGGTAAACTGGGAGTCAACAGAGACAGTGAAAATAAAGTGGACAGAAGGATGAGGGTTCTCATGCAGAGTGAGAATGAGATGTAGTTAAACCGGGAAAGCAGAGACATTGGTTGATTGAAAAGAGTCCTGCTCTTCCATGTGTTCTGCTTCAGAGAGAAGGTTAAATATGCGAGGCAGTATTGGTGGGAAGATAAACACGGTGGTAATGCAGAAATGGTGGTTCAAAACAGCCTTAGTGCCAAACTTCTTCCCACATCTGATGACAAGCATTTAAATCTTCCAGAGCAGGTGTATTTTCACAAACTGCTGGTCATGGAAACTTGCTCATATTTTTAAAGCCTGTCCTGCCTAATTCTGTCTTGATGAAAAGACCAGTGCAGTTTTCCTTTTCAACCAGCTTGAGGACTTCGTAGCTCTTAGATTGTGACTCAGAACGCTGATGCTGCTCCAGGATTTTGAAGTTACTAGCTATTGAAAGAGCAAAAGTTGCTCAGAAGTCTTGGCTACAGCAGCAATAAAGCATTTATCTGAAATGAGTAAATGCAGTGCTGACATTCCGTCTTGTCTTTTCACAGGTTTATAATCGAAATGACAGGAGTGGCCTGCTGTCTCATCCCAGCAGCCTAGTCAGACAGAAGCGAGAATGGACAGTCCCTCCAGCTTTCATACGGGAGGAGGAGGACAATTCCTATAAGAATCCAATTGCTAGAGTAAGCCCAGAAAGCAGTTAAATATGCAATACACATAAAAAATAGAGATGAAAATGTAAAATGAGAGTGTGGCTTCCCTAAACACATGTATGAATATTTCTTTCATTTTAGAGGACTTGAATGCCAGTTGAAGATTGACACATTTCCTTCTGTTTCCTTTACTTTTAAAGCCTGGTTTGGCTCAGTCTCTCATCTTTTCATAGCCCCATTTTTCATTAGGTTTTGGGAATGCAATATCTTTGAGTTTTTTCACCCCACTACTCCTGCTCAGGTGGGGTTGAACTTGGCAAGTGGGTCCCAAATGTGCTGGTGCTGATTGGGCAGAAGGATGTACCTAGAACATGATTATGTATGCCTAGTCTTTTAGGAAACAGAGCTAAAAATAACCCAGGTGTTATCCTGTGTGAAAGAGTGATATGCATCTGGTTCAGCACAAGTGTTCAAACCTAAATTCACCACTCCTACCACTTCAGCATATGAAGTGACTGCAGGTGGTGGGGAGCTGTTGCCCTCTGCTTGGTATGCCCCTTGATGGTGATACTGGTACAATGCACACTTCTCCAGATGGTTTGAATATCTGCTGACAGCAGAGAAAGGGTGTAATCTCTCGTCTCTGCAGCCTCTTCATCTCCAGTTCATCTCCAGGTCTGACCTTTTTCCTCTGCCCTATCCCTTCTCCAGTCCTGGTATGTTTGCTAGCTGAGGTCTGACCTCCCAGGTCAACTCCCTGCTCCAGATGTTTCTCATCTCCCTGCACCAGATTCTCAAATAGAACATGCAGCCCTCCCTGCATTCATCTATACATTTCCACAGTCAGAGGAGTGCAGGGAAATGTGTTAAATATTTTTTTGTTTGTTTATTACAAGATAGAAAAAATACTTTGTTGCACTTTCAAATGTGGTTTTATTTACTGAGTGCTATTTAATTTGTTATATTCCTATTAGATACATTCAGATCTTGAAGACACAGGAATAGTAGTAACTTACACTATATCTGGTCAAGGAGTAACAGAACCCCCATATGGATTATTTGTTATTAATGGAAAGACTGGTGACCTGAACATAACAGGAAGGGTGGACAGAGAAAAGACTCCCATTCTTCTTGTAAGTTGAAAATTAATTTTTTTCTTTATAGGTCCCCTCCTATCCATTTTTTATTTATTTTCTTTAAATGTGTCTGCTGGAAATAATATGCATATATAATGTATTTCTGGATATTTGTGTATACCTGCTTATATTTGTAAGCATGTGTAATAAGCTTTTATAATGTTTAGACTTTGTTATATATAGTGGGTGTATTTCTGTTTTGCATATATGTTTGTATATATGACAGTCACTCATTGGATTAAGTTATTGCTTATGTCTGTGTTATCAGGTCCGAGGCCACGCGCTAGATAAGAATGGGGCAAAACTGGAAGAGCCAATAGACCTCCCAATTAAAGTTGTGGACATAAATGACAATTTTCCAGTGTTTTCACATGAAGTTTTTGTTGGTTCAGTTGAAGAATTAAGTGAAACAGGTAACTTTTAATTTTTTTTTTTCTTTTTGTTTTTCCCACGATATGCATGGGGACAAGTGAATATGCACTTCGGAGCAGTGTATCTGCAGTAGCAAGGGCACATTCTCTTCCTGACATAAGCCAGGTCATCCATGTGTGAATGAAGGATTTTATTCAAGCCTGTGTTGTGTGATTAAGGGAGAGTGTCCTCCTAGGGGCAAGAGAGAACAGTATTTCCTCTTGTGGCATCTCTGGTTTGTTGTCAGAGATACCACAAATCCAGGAACCAGGGTTCGTCTGCAGGAATTGCACAGGAAATGCAGTCTGCCTTCTGGCCTAGTAGTCACAGCCTATTTGGTAGGGACTTCACTCTACCATCCTCATCCAAAGCCCTGCTTTATTTGCGGGCTGGAGAGGTAGTTTGCTGGTAAGCACATATGGCTGTGCCATAACCATTGAAGAACAAGTTAATGGCTATTTTCCTATTGACATCAGTAAACATAAGAGCAACAGATTATTTTCAGGAAGATTGGAAAAGCTGGAATAAAACTGCCTAATAAATACCTGGCAGTATGTCTGTTTCAATGCCACTATAATCTGAAGAAACATATTAAATTAAAAGGGGATTGCACCATGGGTGCCACCACATATATTGAGTAAAGTTGTTGAACGGCATCAATACAGATCAGTGGTTTTAATAATGTTCAGGTAAAGGAATAATTAGTGCTTTCTTTATAATAATGTGTGAGGGAAAGGTAGCTCATTGTTCAAAAGCTTGTACTTTCTGCTTTGTGTGATATCTATATTTTTCTGTCAGAATTACTGGGAATTTAACCTGTTGTTTAATTTGCACATTGAATTTTATGAGTTACAGATGTGTAAATGCAATCTTTTTGTTGGCTAGAACATATACCTTTAACAGGTACCTATTGGGTTTAAGAACACTTCTTCAACTTCATGCATTAAATAAATAAAGTCGAGAGCATCAGAAATTTGTGCAGTGCATCTAACAAGATGCTCTTATCTTTGACATTACAATAAAGATATATATTAGTGCATGGTGGTGTAAACAAGTGTCGTATTTTGTTTGTGTTTTCCAGGTACAATTGTAATGAGGATAAATGCAACAGATGCAGATGAACCAAATAATCTAAATTCCAAAATTGCTTTCAGGATTGTTTCCCAAAGCCCTAGCAATGCATTCAGCATGGATAAGAATACTGGCGAGGTTCGAGTAGCAAAAATAAACCTTGACAGAGAGGTAAAAAAATACCTTCCCGTTTTGGTGTTTGTTAGTAATTGTTTTCTGGTGCCCATTGTGTTACCCTCAGCCCTGCCTGCAGGGTGAAGAGCTGGCCCTCTTACCTTTCTTAACTTCCCTTGGGATTAAGGCCTTGTCTGTGTGATGCATGCTTTTCAGGGACCAAGGGAGAGGCAGTGGGGTTAAGGCTGTATCCCCTCATCCCCTCCCTAGCACAGCACCAGCCCGATGGTTGTTGCTTTCTGTCCCTCCTGTGCAGTCAGAGCAGCAGTTACACAAAACAAGGCGTCATTCTTTCTGCTGGGGAGTGTATGGCAAAGATAACTTCGACCGCCACCTGCAGAGTTGCTGGCTGTATCTGGATTTTTGTAGCCTGCCGTGCAAATCGTGGTTCAAAGAGTTAGGACAGGTGCTACTGTGAAAATGCATTGGAAGTCACATATTACCCAGGACATGACCTGTGCTTGCAGAGTTTTCCCTGGCCAGCAGATGGTGATGGGAATGCTGGCTCTGTGGCTGAGGGATGTGGCTCTGCCTATGTCCTGGCATGTAGGTGTCACTGGTCCTGTCCCTGTTCATGATCACTGGAATTTTTTACTTTGCTATGTAAGTACAGTCTGACTCTTTGTAGAGAAGATATGAAAGTCCTGTACCCTTTTCAAAGCCTCAGTTCTACTCCAGCAGAAACTCTCAAGGCACTTGTGTGTGAGATTTACTTCTAGCTAGGAGTTATAATTGACCATAAGAGATATGACCTCTATTTCATTTTGGTAATATAGCAAAGGAAGAATTTTTAGCCTGGATTAAATACCTTTCTCTTACCATGACAGACACAAAGTAGCTATTCTTTGGTGGTGGAAGCAAAGGACCGTGGTGGTGAAAAAGGCGGGAATGCTGCAACATGTTCTTTAGAAATCAAGATTCTGGATGTCAATGACAATCTGCCTGTTGTTGAAAGTCGTACAGTAAGTACAATTATCACAATTTTTAGCATGTTCCTACACCTGCCAGTATCCCATAATAAGACATTGTGCAAAATTCCTTGCACTGATGAAATGAGGTAAACCGTGACATATTTTTAAAGACTGGATTATTTTTTTAAAATTGCAGTTTGAAGGAAGCATTGAAGAAAACAGAGCAAATGTGGAAATTATGAGAATAAAAGTATTTGACAAAGATGAAGAGTTTTCTGATAATTGGCTGGCAAACTTTACATTTGTTTCTGGTAATGAAGGTGGTTTTTTCAAAATTGTAACAGATACCCAAACAAATGAAGGAATTTTGACCGTTGTGAAGGTAAGTATAGATTTTAGAGAGTCTACTTTAAATATTAGAATAATTTATCCATCTATGTTGACAAATTGTGTTTATTCAGTCAATATGTAAAATGTGTGGATACTCCTCCTTTGCCATATTTTTAATGCATTTGGTAATTCCCTGCAAAATAATAATTTTATCAAGCTTTTCTGTTTGCATTCTGTGTGATCTCAAATATAACTAGTAGGGCAGGAGTCCACAGACTTCCCTTGCCCTTTGGGCAACAGCACAAACATGCTGTAAACTTTCACGTTTCTGCTGTCCTTGATTTCTTTATACAAATTTCTTCATTTCCCCTGGCCACTGCTAATATTGCAGGCAACGCCATGATCCATGAGCTTCAGACAATTTTATGAATTTCTGCAAGTCGAAATGATGATGAAAATATTTTCCATTAATGGAAATGTCTATTTTATAATTTTCACTTTTCTTTAGTCCGCAAGTACTGAAGATGTATAGTGCCCTAAGTAGCTATTTCTTTTTCCTGCTCAGGTTTCCTAGTCTGAAAACTGCTAATTATTTTTTTTTTTTTTGCCCTAAGTAGCTATTTTTTTTTCCTGCTCAGGTTTCCTAATCTGAAAACTGCTAATTTTTTTTTTTAAAATGAGCATTACTAAGTGAATTATTAGGTTTAAAAAAAAAAAAACCAAACAAATGCAAACACATAAATTTGGAGAAGCCAGGTAATTGAGGACTGATTCACTGAAAGCACAGGCAGAATATATGGGTAGGACTCCTTTCATGTATATTGAATAAGTTTAATTCAATAACATAAAGCCATACTTTAATGGTGTCATCCATTAAAAATGAGCAAGAGTAACAGGTTAAGAAATTTCCTTGCACTGCAACATCCTTACTGCTTAAATATTATTTAAATATTTATATCCCTATTACTCAAATAAGGATGTTGTAGTATTATTTAAATACTAAATGTATGTGTGTTGTCTCAATATTGGATTCTGGCAAATTCTGATTTTTTTCATTATTTTCTTTATTGCTCTAGGAGCTGGATTATGAAAAAATGCAAAGCCTAAACTTAGGCATTGTTGTTACAAACAAAGCAGAGTTCCACAAGTCGATTAAACCCAGTTACAAAGCAGAAACAATTCCAATCAAAATTAAGGTGATCAATGTGCAGGAAGGCCCTGTGTTCCCTGGTGGCACAAAAATTATTGAAGCAAGTGAGAAACTGCAGATAAAACAGGTTATTGGACAGTATCAAGCCTATGATGAAGACACTGGAAAAGTAGCAGAGCACATTACGTAAGAATTTTTTATAACCATCATAACTGAGTATGTCAGAAGTCATATCTTATTGTCAAAACTTGCATGTTAAACTGAAATAATTTCAAAGGCAATAATTTTCTGCTAAAGATCACCTTAAACACCTAAGACACCTTAAACATCATAATGATCTTCAATATTCTCTTATGCAGAAAACTGGTGATATGAAAATCCTCCTTTTTTTTGTTGTATATGGTGAGACCTGAGTGTTTGGGTTGAAGTTGTTTGTGTTTGCATGGTGTGTTTGTCATACCTGTCTACTTTTGAGATTAGATTTACCAATCTGATTCCACTGTCTCCTGTAAAATTAGGAAGGAATATGCAAAAACATTTATCAGTCAGACAGAAAGGGTGTAACATGGATATGTCTGCATGTGTGCGCTTGGGTTTTGAATCATAGCTTTTCAGCTAGAATGTTATTTAACCACCACCATGGCCTTTACAAATGGTGCACAGCAGAGCTGCACACCCAGGGGTGGACCTCTTTCCCCCATGCCTGTAATACAGTTTTTCACTGGTGTCTAATGCTCAACTTTTTCTGGGAGCCCAGATGGGGGGGAGAGGACAGTGCCCAGCAGTGCAGCTCTGTCTCCTGTTCCAGTCTCACTCCCTGATTGTACTTTCTGTACTGCACGCATACCTAAATCTTTGATTGTCCATCTTTGCCTTATTTTCATCAGGTACATGAAAGGAAAAGATGCAGCAAACTGGATCACTGTGGACTCAGTCACAGGTGAAATCCGACTTGCTAAAAATCTTGATTACGAATCACCTCATGTAGTAAATGGTACCTACACTATCACCATGTTGGGTGTAACTACTGGTAAGTTGAGAGGGTTTTGCTTTCACACAAATTGGTTTGTTTGCCTGTCTACAAGGGTTGTTGGTTTAACCTACCCATCTCTTAAGTTAGGCAGCAAGTGCAGTCTCGATATTCAAAGGAGAGACACAGGCAACTCAATTTTTTGGAATGGGCTCCTAAGGTATCTGTTTCTCCCCTTTGACTAGATGGAGGTGAACTTTTTATGAAAGTTTTCAAAGATAGGTCTGACAGGAAACTGTATTTGCAAGGTGGGAATTGCCAGTATCTCAATATGCCTATCATCAAACTTCATAGTCCTAAGTTTTCTCAACTTCTAAGCAACAAAGACTCTCTGAACTTCTTTTGTATCTAAGTAGAATTCATCATTTATAATCTAAGTGTTACTGCGTAACCATACAGGATTTTTTTTCAAGTTAAAGTAATAAAACATCTTGTCTTCAGACAAACTTTGTCAATATGTTTATTAGCATTGGGAATGAAGCACTGTTGTCATTAGCTCTAGGGAGATCTCTTTCAACTTACTTTAGCAATGTCGGGGTTTTGGAAGATACTAAGGTTTGGGGTTTTTCTTATTTTAAGATAAATTTTTGTGCACAAATCAATTTAATTTTTCGTATTTTAAATTCTTAGATTCCCCAAGGAAAACAGTCACTGGCACAGTCGTCATTCAAGTTAAAGATGAGAATGATAACTGCCCAGTTATTGTGAACCCTGTGCGGACTGTGTGTTCAGATGCAAAATTAGTTGAAGTTACAGCTCATGATTTGGATGGTTACCCAAACAGTTATCCCTTCAGCTTTACTGTCATTGATGAGCCAGAAGGGACAGCAGAAAAATGGATAATTGCATCTGGAAATGGTAAGAAAATGGTTTTTTAATTACTTTCAGTTCTTTGAAGTCCTAAGGTCGTAATTTAATAATTCCAGTCAAACTGACAGTTTGGCTGAGTGAGACCAATACAGCAACCCTATACATGGAGTCAGAAATTAAGATCATAAATTGCATTCTGCTCCCTTTTCTCTAAAGGTTATAAAAGTCCAGACATGTCCTCTTGCCTTGGGTGTGTTACCTTCCTTCAGTTTGACCTTCTTTGTCTGGCTTGATACCCCATGTGTGATGACGAGGATTTCATTAATAATGCTAGGAACAAGCTATCCCCATCTTCTTATGGATAATATGCAGTGATGCGTTATCTGAGCATAGATGACAAGCTGTCCATGAGCCAGCAGTGTCCTTGTGGCCAAAAGGTCCATGGTGTCGTGGGGTGCATTAGGAAGAGCATTGCCAGCAGGTCACGGGAGGTGATCCTGCCTCTCTCCTGTGCCCTGGTGAGGCACATCTGGAGTGCTGTGTCCAGTTCTGTGCTGTGTCCAGTTCTGCCTCCTTGGTACAAGAGAGATGCGGAATTCTTGGAGCGCCCAGTGGAGGGCAACAAAGATAACTGGGACTTGAGCATCTCTCTTATGAGGTCAGGCTGAGGGAGCTGGGCCTGTTCAGCCTTGAGAAGAGATGACTGAGAGGAGAACTCATCGACATCTATAAGTCTCTGATAAAGGGAGAATGTCAACAGGATGGAGCCAGGCTCTCCTTGGGGGTGCCAAGCAATAGGACAAGAGGCAATGGGCAGAAACTGATGCTCAGGAAGTTTCCACCTGAATACAAGGAGAAACTTCTTTACTGTGCTGTGACTGTGCAGTTGGAATGGACTGAGAAGGTGTGGAGTCTCCCTCAATGGAGATACTTGACAACTGTCTGGATGCAATCCTGTGCCATGTGCTTTAGGATGGCTCTGTTTGATCACAGAGATTGGGCCCAGTGGAGATGCCCCACTGTGGTCCCTCCCAACCTTAATCAGTGTGTGATCTTCTGCCTAGTTACTCCTTGACATGACATAGCCACAGGAGCAGGTGTTTCATTGGCGCCTGATCTCTGCCTGTGGCCTACAACAGATTAATCTTCTCAAGACTGAAGCTGTTTCTCTGTGAGTTCAGCCTTTATCTATCCAGATGACATGGTTAATGCTATACAGGTGATTGGGCTGTCTTCCATGCTGTCTCTGGTCATGTGAAATTTTACAATTATCTGAGGCTGCAAGTGCGCATGGCTGCTCATTTACCAGCATGAATTACTTGATAAAAATAAAAGCACATATACTGTAGCAGCAGCTAATTAAACTTAATTCCGTTGCATTGGCTGGGCTTAACTGGAGGGGGTTTGTTGGAAGACTGAAAGAGTTGTATTTTTGTTCGTTTACAGGAGTCCATTTTCTCTCTGCTCACTGCTTGTCTTTTTTTTTTTTTTTTTTCTCTTCTTTAATCTCCCTCCACTTCTGTCTCAGACACCAGCATACAGCTGGTACCACAAAACCTGAAGCCAGGCAGAACTGCAGTTCCCATGCTAATAAAGGATTTCCAAGGGGTCAGCTGTGCTCTGCCCCAGTCTCTGCAGCTGACTGTTTGTGAATGTACAGATGATGGTGTGTGCCAGGAGAGGTTTGTTGGTGCGAAGTCAGTGGGTCTGGGACCAGCAGCAATTGCACTAATCATCTTGGCATTTTTACTTTTGCTGCGTAAGTAATTGTTTCATATTATCTGAGAAGCACTGTAAATGTGATCTGCAAAGCATCAGGAAAGAAACAATCCAGCTCTCAGGTTTTATCATCTTGATACATTCTGTGTAAACTCCTAGTCTTGTGGAGGTCATGGCAAATCCCCAGCTAATTTTGGTAACATCAGCATTTCACCCTCAAAGGATTTCAAGCTGTGTATTTTAAAATTAATATCAACAACTTCTAATATTTGTTTATGGTGCAGTAAATAACAAGTGGGGAAGCAGTGAGGAATGCTTTTGGTGTTCTGAGATGTCCCCAGGTGAACCCTAGCTCTTCCTACTCAAACCACAGCACATTCTTCATTGTCTTTGCTGTCACTGCAGATTCACTGCCTTGCTCAGAGCAGCATGTGACATTGTTCTTTGGTGAGATAAAATAAAAGAAAAACAAGGATATTTGAAATTCTCCTGTGGCCAGGTGTAGCAGTGCTGCATTTAAACTCCAAATAGATTATTGCTTGTGCTGGCAACAATCTAATTGTGATAAAACAAAGTTCATGCCACAGGAATAGTATTCTCTCCTTTTGAAACTGGGTTATTTTGGGTCCCCCCGGCAACACTCTAGGCATGTCAAAGGAGCGGTGAGGTGGAATTTACATGACACCATGTTGTTATCTGGTAGTAAAAGAAGAGGAGGAGTTAGAAATGCTGAGGTTGTACAGTGATAGCCAGGGCTTGGAATTGATATATGAGATCTTTGATAGAAGTATAGCTACTTACATGTATGGCCATCTGCAGGATTCAGTCCCTGATGTGTTAGTTGTCAGTTTGCTCTCTTGGAAACTGGACTCAGCATGTGCGTCTAGGAAATGCCTTGAATATTTGGGAACCTGTCTTCAGTCCTTGCCAGCCCTCATACTGATCACTAGCTCATTAAAAATACATTTGGGTATGGGAGCTGCCCAAACTTACAGTGGCTGTAAGTATGCTAAGGTCCTAATAACCACACAGTTAATGGCAACCTTCTATTTCCCTGTAGTTGTTCCACTGTTGCTGCTGCTGTGTCCGGGTGGCTTGGGAGCAAAGGGATTTGGTGGAGCAAAGACGTTTGCTGACATACCAGACCACAGTGAAGCGATGCTGCGTCAGTGGAACAGTGAAGGAGCAGCTCCTGAGGAGAAGGCATGTATCCCTAATAGTCCTTCTCTTTGATTTCTATCCCAATTTGGCACCTGAGGCCTCTTCCACACTACAGGTGGATATTTCGAAGCTCTACAACAGATTTTAACAACACATGAACATTAATTAAAATTAACCCTGCGAGGCTCAGCGAAGGATGTGTGGGAGATGACTTCCACCAGCAGCTGTAGAAAAAGCAACCATAGCACTTAAATCCCAAAATATAGGGAAAGCAATTAAGCAAATGCTGATCATATCTGAGCAGAAGATAGGACTGTGGGAAAAGCCTTGAACCAATAGAGAGTGAAACATTTGCATTTGCATGCCTGGAATGCTCTGCACCCCTTTGGGAGCATGATAAAACAGCAAAATAAGGGTTATAATGCTGGGCTTCCCTTCATTGATTTAAAGTTTCAGACTGTTTTAAATTACTTCTCTATGTATTTTCTTTTTGAAACAGAGGAAATTCCTTAGTAAAAAAAGAAAAAGGCAGAAAAAGTGCAAATCTGCAGAGGGAACAGTAAATACCAAGAGAAATTTGCTCTTTGTTGCTACACTACAAAACAAGGTTTTCAAAAAAAAGGCATGATACTTTGCAATGCTTTTGCACAATAACAGAAACAGAAGGTAAAAGACTTTGATTTAGGGCCAATGCTCACACCAAATTCTTGTTAAAAGATAATTAACAAGCCAAACTGCTAGGGAAGAAAAAAGGGCCAGGCAGCACCACAAAGGTGACAGGCAGCGCATACTTCCCCACTTAGTGTCTGAGGAAAACTGGGCAGAGTTTTTCTTGGAACAGCTGAACTCCCTAGAGTTTTGCAAGCCTGTTTTTGGTGGGTTTTTTGTTTCGGTTTTTTTTGGGTTTTTTTTTTTTTTTCAATCCTCTGAGTTTCAAGAAAACAATGATCTATAGAAACATTTCCATGAACCTTCTTGGCAATACATTTGTGGATGCTGCACCCTGTTTTAGGAGGCCTTTTCCTCTTTGCAGCAACATGTATATGTGCAAATTCAAACAAGTCGTAAGACAGCACCCTCCCTGTTCCCACCCAGCCCCACTGCTGGTTTGGTGAGTTCTGTGTGCTAGACAGCAAAGCTTTCATGTCACATCTTAATTTGTCTTATTTATGTAGCCAGTGCTAAGCTTCATTCCACCCACTGCACTTGGGAACGTGAAAGGAGGAACGGCAGCAGCGGCAGCAGGAGCAGCAACAGCAGCAGGAATGAGTGGAGAAGAAGCTCTAATAGGAGCAGGCAGCTCTGCCTCTCATGTAGGAGAGCATCACAGCACCATTACCAGGGAAAGATGGGAAGAGCAAAGGCGTCTTCTTTCTGCTGCTGACTATGGAGCCATGGCAGCTGGAGCAGCTGAAGGCATGGCAGGTGTAGACGGCAAGACAGTCGTGTCTGGAGGAGGAGTTGCTGTGGGAGCAGCTGGAGCCATGAATGAAGAATTCTTAAGAGACTACTTCAACGACGTAAGCATATGACCCAAAAATAACAGTATTTTGATGTTTGCACTTAGCATTGTGAAATATCATGTTATGACAGAAGAGGTGAGTAGATACGTAGATATAAACAGTCCTGATATTGTGCACATGGAGTTGGGGGCATTAAGGATTTTTGGATTGGCCACACTGGGAGTGGGACTTGGAGTGTGACAATGTTCAGTCTTCTAGCACTGAATGCTTGCAAGGTGTCACACAAATAGACATTTCTCTCAAGGGAGGTATTTGTGGATGGGATCCAGAATATTCAGCAATAGCATAGGAGTGCCTTGACCGGGAAAAAGCCCTGAGAAAGACTGTGTGATCTAAATCTCAAGGACTTAAGAACATGAAACTGATCTCTAGGGAGGCACCTGTGACTCATCATGAGTCACAACTCCAAGCTTTACCACAGAGGTTTTTGAAAGATAAGCCGAAGATGTCATACACCAGTGGGTGGGGCTGTATTTTCAAAGTAGCTGATGCAGTAAGTGGTGCTGACTTGTCTGTTTGCCCAGCAGCCTGGGTAAAGGGCCATTCATCAAAATTGTATGAGGCATATGTTGCAATCCCCTTTCTTTTATTTTTACTGACCTAACCATTGGCCAGTAGGTTGTTCCTACTTGTTGAAGCTACTTCTCTTCATGTTACACACATCATTAATACTTTGGCTGGTGAGCTCCTTGTAGTGAAAATTTGACTTCCATGCACCATCACCTGTACAAACAAAACCTCTTCACACCCTACAGCTGGCAGCTGATGTGGTTTTGCAGATTCCAATCACCACCTCAAGCCAGGGAAGGATTTGAGCTTTAGGTACTTGTATGTCGCAGAGTGCTCTAGCCACTGGTCTCCTGGGTGAACAGATGCAACAGCAGCAATCTCCTTTTCTTCCACTCTTTGAGACATAACTTTAAGTGTAACTGCCTCATGAAGTCTGCAGGAGGGAAGTCATACTCAGTATCCATACAACTTCTGGGAGGCTAAAATATCTCAGATTAGGGGTGAGGAAACAGAGGAGTAACCAAACCAAATAGTTTCAGCTGCTGATTTTTGTGGCAGAATCTTGGTTTGTGTGCCTGCTTCCAGGATCAAATGCAGATAAACATGCAGAGTCAAACGGGGTCTGGATATGTAACACATTACACAGACACCTGAGCTAATTTGCTGTCCAGAACTTCAGATGTGGCAGAAAGGTGGTTCTGAGCACAAGCCAGGAGCCATATTAGATAAAGCTGGTTCAGCAGGCCCACAGGATTTGGCTGTCTTCACTTTTGGAGCTGAAGCTGATGCAAACACATACACAGATATTTTTGGCAGCACCGCAGCAGCTCCATGGCAGATACTGCTTTCAGATTGAGCTGACCCTGTAAGCATTGTAGCCAGAACTCAAGAGCCCTCCTTGTTGCCAGGTGGCCTGCATAGAAGCTAAGAATTTACATGATGGACTATGTATCCATGCTTTACCAATCCATTTAACTTTTTGATTTGTTTCCTGCTGGGCATCTTGGATGTGATCCTGTAGTCTGTGCTAGTGAAGAGGGCCATGGTAGGTGATAACATGTCAGCATGTACTCAGTAAGTGTTTGTTTAAATGGTAGGATACTCTCAGAAATGGTCTTGGTGTTCTCCCACAAAAACCTAGTTAAAGGTGAAGTTCCTTCACTGAACTAAAACTAAAACAATTTCTTCATGACTATGGACAGCAGTATCACAAATTACACATTTACTGGAAGGAACAGCAGCAGGTGGTGGTGGTATCCAAAGCTTTAAATATAGTCTCAGATTTTTCTTCTCATCAAGTGTACTGTCAAATTCAGACTAATTTCAGAAAAGCAAAAAAACACGTTAGGTACAGCCCTCACTTGGTTGACAGTTTCTGTGGGATCAGTTCATTTTCTAATTTCAACCTTTGTTGAATTTGTTGAATTGTCCAAGCATTTCTGATTTTTCAAAATTACTAAGTCTAGAGCTGGCATTAATGAACTTTTGCTTGCTTTTGTTTTCTGCCTGCAGAAAGCTGTCTCTTTTGCGGAAGAAGATGAAGAGCAAGCTGCAAAAGACTGTCTCCTGGTTTATTCCCAGGGAGAATCAGGCTCCCCTCACGGCTCCGTTGGCTGCTGCAGCTTTATTGAGGGGGATCTTGATGACCATTTTCTTGATGATTTAGGAGATAAGTTTAAGACTCTAGCAGAAATATGTATAGGTAGACAGATCAACATGAAAGACAGTGGCTACAAGAATGAATCAGGTTTTGGTCCTAGTGAAGCAAAGTCACAGTTCTTCCATCAGCAAAATGCTTCCACCTCTGAGCAAGCCTTTGCCTCAGGCAGTGGTTTCCAGTCCATCCCACCCATCCATGCAGGCAGTGGCACAGGAGAAAGCACCCTGTCCAAGGAGGTGGTCACAGAAACAGCCTTTTCATCGTCCCATTCTGGGCAGCACAATGCCCAGCACCTCCCCACAGGCCACGCAGAGAGCAGTGTCACTGTGACAGAAACATCCTATTCTGTTGGGGCTCCTGCCCGCTCAGCCCCTGTCTTTTTAGACCCCCAGTTTAAGGAGAATGTAGTGGTGACAGAGAGAGTGCTGGCACCTGCATCGAGCATTCAGGGGATGGTGAAAATCCCTGATTTGCCACATGGAGGTAACGTGGTGGTTACAGAAAGGATGGTGAAGTCGGCGGGTGCAGGGCCAGGAGCCCTGACAGTTCAGGATCTTCCTGACTCGCAGTATGTCGTGGTGAGGGAGCGAGAGAGGGTGCTTGTGCCTGCTGCAGAGCAGGGCTCCCTCAGCTTCCCCACTTCGACAGAGGAACGCAGCACGGTGCTGAATGAAAGGGTGGTGTCAGCCTCGGGGCTGCAGAGCAGAGCTGAACAGGCAACGGGTGCCAGCTCAGGAAGGCAAGAGCATGCTCTGATCACAGACTCCCCACTAAACCTGATGGGCTCCCACTTACAAGGGCCACCTCCTGCCAGTGCCACACTGAGCAAGTCTTCCAGGGTCACCAAATACAGCACAGTGCAATACACTCGCTCATAGCCTGGCTCCGTGCAGGGGTGGCAGTGTCCAGCACCCTTCTGTCTGCGTGCATCCTGCCTCGGGCTTTTCCATGAGATCCAAATTTGCTGGAGCTTCCAGAATGACATGTACTCATTTGCACTAGTTTTTATAAATATGGATTATATGACCAGGAAGCAAGAAGAAAATCTGGTGTTATGTTACATTGGCAGGGATGCCTTTGAATTGGAAAGATGTGGGAAATACTTTTTTTTTTCCTAATTTGCTATTTTTTATTGCTTTTTTTTGTACAGATAGGGTAACAATGCCAAATAACCAGAGCTACATAATTATGAGAAAACAGGAAAAAAGTCTCCAATCTAGTGATGGATAGTAGCCTGCAAAGCACAAGTAAAGTTTTTGAACTGCTATTGGGTGTATCTGGAGTCCTTCTGTGAGGGCAATCAGTTTCTCATTGTGTGTTTGCCATTGTACTGTGGGGCATGGTAGCTCCTCCTGAACCTTGCTAAGAAATCTTCCTGAGAAGCTCAGGCCACCAAAGCTAGTATGCCTTCAGAGTGTTGATCTCCTGAAGGGATGTCGCAATTTCAGGTTATCAGAATTTGTAACTTAAGCAATCAATACTTGCATGTTACCACAGCAGTTAAAGAGAGCAAGTAGCAAAAAAGCTGAGAACTGCAATTTTTCATTACCTCAGTCTAAAAGTTCCATTACTTGGTGTGGGACTACACTGACTTGGACAAGTAAGCATTTGCATTGTGCACGTTTTTCACTTTATTTAACTTATGAGAAACGGCCAAGGCTTACCTTAGCCTGAGAGCCAGAGATTCAGTCAGTGGCTTTGTCAGCAAAGTTTATGGTCCTTGGACATCTGTACAGATGCAATTTGGTATTTGGAATTGGTTCTGTGAACTCACAGACATAGAAGTCAGCCTTGTGTGAGTGAGGTTTCACTAGTTTCAGTACCAGAGCTCAAGTGGCTGGTATAGTGCTGTGTAATGACAGCTTCCCTTGGTTGTGACAAGATAACAGGAAGCTCCCCTTAGCTATGCAATATTTGAGTTTATTTTGCTTTCCTTGAAGTTTATATGGTAAAAGTAAGAGACAGTACAGCACTGTTTGACAGTATGTATATATATATATATATGCACATGTAAATATTTGTATGCTGTTTGGAACATTCTGAAGTTAATTTTATACAGGATAAAATGTCTTACACTCCTTATGTTTACTCAGAGGAGACGTATTTTAGATGAGGCATAAGTAGCGTGTTTATCTCATACATGTGAAATCAGCAAGTTGGTCATAAGGTACTGCAAAGCCCGTGGACCTGCAGAACTTTCAGGTTGTCTCCGTCTCCTGGAGTTTTCCTGCAGATGCAGTGCTATGTTTTCCACCGATGTGTTCTGCCTTTCACTGGAAATGCTCTCAGTGTGTTTAGTTTTACTAATAGTAAAAGTTGCTTCAAAAACATAAATACATAAACTAGGAACCATGGCTGTGCTCAACCGTGACAGCTGGACCATTATGTCAAGTGGAATAGTATTTCCAAACATGTCAGGCTCCCTGCTTGCTTGAACCTATTGGTTATTTATCTCTTACACTACACTTTTAAAACACATGTATTTATTTCTAAGCAAGCCTGCAGTTCCAAGTGGTCACCACTCTTCTGACTTTCTTATAGAGTAGCTTTGTGGGTTTATGTAATCTTAAAATAAAGAACTCTACTGTATTTTTAATTCTTCATTCAAACAGCTACCCCAGTGAAAACACTGGCTTTCCTACTGCAAATAAAGAGTTTAAAGATAGAATGAGGATGGAGATTTCCCAAACAGCCTCAAGGAATATCTGAAAGATGCAGAGGTAAAAGTGTTGGTGTCGTGCTATAACTTAAAGATTCTGACAAAAATGTGAATTCCGCCTTCTGGTTAAGTGCACTAAATTCTGTTCTAACTTGATTCAAGAGAACAGCATACCTGCCATAAATTTACTGAGCTTTGAGTCAGACCCTTCAAATCAGTTTATGCTTCCAGACAACATAGCATAGAACAGTCTCAATTTTATAACATTTTAAAACATGCAGTTGTTAACATTCAGGAGAAGAGGTAAGAGTGTAATGTTTGTATATAAACTGCTTTCACAGATCTGCTTGTAAAGAGTCTGTTTGAATAGATTCATTAAGAGCGAGTCTTCATTATTTGACTTAAACTTGTACCAAGGCTGCAGCTGCTATCAGCATATCAGCATGTGTTAATGCTGGCAGAACATCCATCAGATTAAGTCACTCACTTCTAATGGAGCCGTGTTTTGTAAACGATAGTGACTGCTGGGAGGAATGTACAGACCCAAATTAATGGAAGTTCCTGGTTAGCATCTGACTACTAGATAACCCGAGAGGGGGACTAGCCCCAGAACTTATCTTTGTGAGAGATGCCTTGTTGTGACTTCAAAAGGAAAGCAAAGTCTGTAATTTTCTTATCTAACAATAATAGAGCACAGTAATGCTGAAATGCCAGCATGACAGGGATTAGATCCATGCTGCTTTCTGTGATTTATGTTACCTGTGAACCTTGGTAAGTATGTTGGACTCCATGAGTATGAGCCAGCCTGCCACAACAAGGATGCAGCTAGTGTCCTGCATACCCACAAGGAAGTACCTCTGTGTCATCCCTCAGTGTCTAGTTGGAGCTAAGTTAGACTTTGAAAGGCAGTACAATCTTTTCCAGGCTCCATTCTTCCCTGGGAATTTGCCTGTAGTCCACCATAAAAGGTTCAAAGCTTGTGAGGGTTATCAGCAGTAAATCAGTTTTTTAAAAGTTAAGTAAATCAGCTGCTATCCCCAGGAGGGTGATAAGTGTTTATAGCCTTGAGGCATCTCAAAAATGCATCACTCCTTCAGCGTGCACTGCACTGGTGGAGCTGGCGCTGCTTGCTGTCTCCTCCACTGGCCCCTTCTCCTTCCTGGTGGCCTTTGAGCTTCCAGGGAGCTCGGAGTGCATTGACAGCCATCTGTCCTTCTTACCTTATGTGCAGGAAGATTGGACTCTGCCTGCTGCTAGTGCAGGCTTTCAAAGCACATAGAGTTTGCACAGTTTCAAGGTAGCTTTTCAAGGCCCAAGTGCATGGAGAAGCAAGGCACTGGGGGTTACTGAACACACAGAAATGGCTTCCAGACATGGGAAAAGCCGAGGGCCCTGTTAGGAAAACCTTCTTCCACAGGCATCTTTGGGTGGCTGCTGCTACAAAGATGGGATACTGGATGGCAAGGACTTTTGGCATGATCCGGGAGGGGCTTAGTGTCAAGTTGTAACAGGCAGCACTCGCCTGAGGAAAAACGATTATGACTGGATGAGGAGAAATGGTGTTCTGCTTTCCCTGCAGAGACAGCAATCACTGAATAAAAAAAAAATTATGTAAGGCAGGGCCCTGATTGCCCAATAAGCCATGCCTAGTGCCCCAGCCCTGTGGTGTGACTAGTGAGAGTCATTGCCAGGAAACAACTGCGCATGTATAGCCAGTGTGACTCCTGAACCACACAAAGTGGTTGCAGTCACCAGCTCCCAGTTTCTCCTTGTGGCCTCATCCCCGGAGCCAGCACTGCAGGTGGTCAGGTCTCCCCACCACATCATATTGCTCAGCACCCTGGCAGTGAAAAATTAAATGCAGAGGTGGATACCTGTTCCCTCTTGTGTGGGGGTGGTATGTGGGGAAATTATCCTGTTTTTACAGCTACCCATTTGTGGAGCCACGGAGGCTATAATGAAAGGGGGCATGACAGTGGGACCCACAGTTGAAAATAGTATTTTTATGTAATTGTAAGCAAATGTTTAATGGGACAAATGGTGAAATTTCCAACATTGTCTTGTATAAGTTAGGGAAGCCGAGGGAGAGAGGGGATTCACACTGAGAGGATGTTCCCCCTACTTAGTTCATTATTTTCTGTTAGATACTGATGTGTATGGAGTGGTAGCACTGGTTTTAAAATTGCCCTGAAACTCATTTCCTTGAAATACATAACAGAAAATGTCTTCAGCCATATGTCAGGAGTGCATCCAGAAGGTGCTGTGGACATGCTGGGGGAAAACCACATGGCAAAGTTTGTTCTGTGGGTGCTGGAGAATCAGGAGTGTTTATAGCCTTCCCACCCCAGCTTCAAGCTGGTTTCTGACCTACGTTTCAAATGTTTCATCAGACTATTTCTCTTAGATCTGTTATCTGTTATTTGCTAGAGCAAATAGAACTCAGAGATATCACCTCGCAATGATTACGCAAAACCAGCATTGATTCCCTGGTTAATGATTATCCAAGATCTTTGGAGCATGGCTGAAGTTTAAACCCTGGGGGAGAGCAGGAGTTTGAGCAGAGAGTGCTGGTACCAGCTGATGGGTCTCCCTCAGGCCTTGAATCCAGCCTCCCAAAAAGCTGTGGGACATGGGATGGTGGCAGACACTGAGCTGCTGGAAGTAGCTGAGTGGCAGTGACATGGCACTGCACAGCAGGAGGGCACAAACCCTGGGCTGGGTACCAGGGGCAGAGCTGTGACAGTTCAGGACGACCTCCATCCCAGCTGGGTGGTTTTTTCCACCTTCTCTTGCCACTCACTTAAGCTGGTGCCTTCCTTGCTTCCCTAGATTTCTTTCCCTTATAAAAAGCTCTCTAAGGCAGATTTACTTCATTATTGTTACTATTGTTATTTCCCCCTAAGTATTACCAATTACTCCCTTCTTGAAAATAAGGCTAGAAGCAGAGCTTCCAACTAGAAGGGATTATGTACTTAGAGCATCAGCTTTCTGATGGAGCCAAATTGCATCTCCCAGGTGATGCATCTCACCTGATCTATCACACACCTGTCAGTGGCACAGCTAGTAATGATAGGCAGATTTGCCCTGTGTGCCCTCTTTTGTTATTTATCAAATAAATATCAAACATGTTACGCTTATGTAACCAGCAAGCTTGATTTTTGCAACAGCAGAAAAGACAGGAAGGCTCTAACACCCTTTTTGAATCAGAACCCCAGGACAGGTACTGTCAAAATAATAGATCTGTTAATGAAGTTTTCTTGTCATCCATGCAAACTTGGTTTTGTTGGGATGAGGTGGGAGAGATGAAAAACAGATCCATACAAATATTTGTTTTTTCAAAGTCCTGGTAACTTGGAATATTAAAAAATATCTGATTTTTCATAGTCCTGGTAACTTGGAACTCCCTATACTCTGACTTCCTGGAATAAAATATTTTTCCCTAACACAAACAAACCAAACCCTATCAGTCAGGGTTCTGTGTGAGGTTTTTCAGGCATCTCTTTAAGCAAGCAAGCAAGAAAATTACACTTAGTGTCACATGGGTAAAAAAAAAAAAAAAAAAAATGCTTCAACTACCCTTTTCCAGGTGGTGCTAGTGGAATTAGTTAGTAGTTGAGCTTCCTGCATTTTGGATAAGTGGCTGGCACCTGGGGCAGATGAAGTCCCTACTACAGCAGGTAAACAGGCAGTAATGGGTGTCAAGGACGTGTCCTGAACAAGGAGCACAAGGGTCATTTTCACACACCCCTGTTCTTTGAATTAATGAGCATTTAAATATTTGATACCATGTGAAGCAAGTGCAAACAGAGTGACCTTACAGCACCCTTGTTGTTCGTGAGGATGCTCTTATCAAAGAAAGGGAAGATAGAATGGAACCGAACAAGGTCTTCTCTCATGTGAAAATACCCCTTACAACTTGAATAGACTCAATCATCGTTATAAACTCTGATAAATTTCCTGGTTCACTCTGCTTGTGTTACTTCAAAAGATTAGTTCAAAATACTTGTGAGACACACGGTAATTTTTATTTTTTTTAAAGATGGGGTTAAAATAAGAAAAAAAAAATTAAAATTTAGGTGCCTTTTCCATTGTCTTCTTCTTCTTTCAAATTCAAGAAAATTCCTGCAAACCAGTGTCGAACTAAAAGAAGGTACAAGTACAATAACACAGTAACAGGAGCTGGAAAAGCAGCCATAGTAAAATTTGACTTGTAAATTAATCCAGGTCAGTACAGAAATACAGTTGAGGGATTAAGGAAGTCTTTTGAAGGAGATATCTAAATGAACATTCTGGTTAAAAAAAATCATAAACTTTCTACAAATAACACTAATAATTTTTAGTGCAGTCTGGCATCCCACCATACTGCTTTTGGCTGGGATAGAATTAATTTTCTTCGTACAGCACCCGTGGTACTGCTTTTCATTTATGACCAGAACAGTGTTGTTAACCCAGGGATGTGTTAGTTATTGTTGAACAGCACTTGCAATGTGTTGAGGCCTTTTCTACTGCTCACATTGTCCTGTCAGCAAGCAGAATGAGGGTGGGCAAGGAAGGGACTGAGCCAGGACACTACATCCACAGTGCAGAATCCAAAGGGAAGGGCAGGACATGAGGCTGTCCCTGAGTGTCTTCACTTATTTCTCAGATATCTTATTCAGGTTTTTCACTGAGAAGGAGTATTCTGACCTATGACAAAAGAAAAAGAAGAATACTTCTGAAGCACATGAATGGTACAAAAATGTTCTTGGTATGATGTGGTCTGAGGAGCAATAAAATAATTTGAGGTAGAAAGCCTCCAAGCAGTGAGGTTCTGCTGTAAACAAGATTTGAGGCTCTCTTACTGCATCAGCTGAAGTTTGAGATTAGCACCAAAGGAGAATGTGACACAATATGTGTCATGATATTGTGTGGAAGAAGAAGAGAAGCTGTTGCTTTTTAAATTGTTTCTGGAAGAGAATGTGCTGAACATACTGCTCAGTCTGAGTTTACAAAATTATCTGCTGTGTGTTAGGGAGAAATACTCTGTTAGGAATGTTTGCTGCACTGGAAGGAATTTGTACCACAAATAAATCAGCAATTAGTACCACCAGGGTTCATTTCAGAGAGAGCCTCCTTTGGAAGGCCCTGCCCCTCAGATAACCCCCCTTTGTTTCTCTCCCACATCTACCTCTTCCTGCTGTGCTCTACAGCCAGATTAAAGGATCAACAGGAATTGAAATACTCCACAGTGCCGCCTACTCATCCAGCAGACTGGATGGTTTTTTGTTTCAAGGAGCTCGAGTTTGACAATATCTAAGTGCATTAACTTTGTCTGCAGAGCATTAGAAAAGAAATCCAGGCTTTCAAAGGGAAGGGAAATGGAAATCTGCCTTCAGCATATATTTTTTTTTTGTTTCCTTCGGTAACAAAATTATTTTTTGGGTGGATTTTTTTTATTATGTTTGGCTCTGTCTGCCACCACAGATAAGCTTGTTTATCACAACAGAGGAATGGCTGACATTTTTCCTGGTGTCAGTGCAAAGAGAATAAAATAATTGGTTTGTTATCTTTATTACCAACAGATGACCAGCTGCTTCTCAGGAGGCACCAAAGGTGAAACAGAACCATTAAATCTTTCCTTTACAGAATTGTTAGGGTTGTAAAGGCTCTCTGGAGATCATCTACTGCAAGCCCTCTGCCAAGGCGCAGTGACCTGGAGTAGGTGACACAGGAATGTGTCCAAGTGGGTTTTGAGCGTCTCCAGAGAGGAAGACTCCATGACTTTCCTGGGTACCTGTTCCAGTGCTCTGCCATCCTCAATGGAAAGAGGTTCCTCCTCATGTTGAGGTGGAAAGTCTTGAGTGTTACTTTATGGCCATTGCTCCTTGTCCTGTGTCTGGGACTGAAAGGGGTCTGGCACCATCCTCTTGATACTTGTCTTTAAGATATTTATATGGATTAACGAGATCCCTTCTCAGTCTTCTCTAGCCTAAACAGGTCCAGGTCCCACGTCTCTCCTCATATAAGAGATGCTCCAGAGCCCAAATCATCTTTGTGACCCTCACTGGACCCTGTCCAGTAGCTCCTTATCTCTCTTGTACTGAGGAGCTCAGAACTGAGCACAACGATGCAGATGTGGCCTCACTAGGGCTGACCAGAGGGGGAACATCCCCTTCCTCAACCTGCTGGCCACACTCTTCCTGTGCACCCCAGGATTCCATCGGCCCTCCTGTGTAGGAACTCTCCTCTCACTGCCTCGGAAACAAAACCACAAAGCAAAACCACCAACAAAAAAAAGAAGATGAAGAAGGAGGAGAAGGAGAAGAAGAAAGAAGAAAGAAGAAGAAAGAAGAAGAAAAAGAAGAAGAAAAAGAAGAAGAAGAAGAAGTATTTTTCCTAGAATCGGAGGAAGACGCCCGGCGGTGTGAGTAAAGGCGAGCAGCGCCCAGGCCAGCAGGTGGCAGCCGGTGACCGCGTGTCCCCTGCCTGCCGGGGGTGCGGGAGGGTGACACGGCGACACCTCTGCCAGGGACGGGCAGCGAGCGGCTGCAGAACTGCCCTCACACCACTCGCCACTGCCGCTGAGAACGCTCCTGCCTTGTTGCATCTGAAAGGTTTTTGGCTGGGTTACGAGCACATCGCTAGTGGCGCTGAACTGTAACCAGCTGGGCTCAGTAAAGCCCATGGGAACAAAGGACGAGGTCCGGGGCTGCAATACAGCCTCTCTCTTCTAGTGCTTCCTTTCATGTAGGTGACAAATCCCTTCCAAATAATAAAGATTTTTTTTTTCCAGCTTTGTCATTGATCACTTAAATAAGAGGTTCTCTGGCAACATAACAGCAGCACATTCCTGCTCTCAAAAGATGAATCCCTTAGGACTCCCTTACAGCATTTTTCTTTCAGAAGTTTTGACGCATGCTGTAAAGAAAAGAGAAACAATACACAACCTGATTGATAGAACTGCAGCTAACAAACAGTGCCCTGAAGGATCAGCACTCAAATCATCAAGTAATGCCAGAGCAACATCGCCATCCCCATTTCCATCACTCTTTTTCTTCTCAGCTTTGTGTAGTTTTGACCTGAGATAGCTCTACTCATGTGCTGGGCTTATACAGGTGGTGAGGCAAGCTACAGGAGGAGATAAAATAGCATCTCAGCACTGCAGTTCACTGAGTGGTAGCTTCTGTATGGCTATCACTCTTAAGTCAAAAGGAGCAACCTATCAGTGACATCTTTAAAAAGGGACCTATTATGGATGTTGATTTTTTTTAGTTTTTTTTAATCAGCAAAAATTAGGATGCAGTTGATAAAAAATATTGCACAACACAGCACAGGATGTCTCCTGGTCCCCTCGGAAAATCTTGTTATGTGCTTTGCACTAGGGTATGTTTTCCACCCCTTTTCTCTGTCCATGCTTTACAGTATTTCCACAGAAAGCAATTTTTCTTTTATCAATGCTTCTTTCTTTTTCCACCTCACTATTCTGGAAGATTTGTAAGAGGAAACTAAACTTGACCTAGGGTCAAGACTAGATCCTTTTTGCCATGAAGGCACCATTGTGTTTGCTTCATCAGGGTTCTCTAGGTAGTTTCTTCAACTTAATGACAGGAACACCATGAGAGGATCCAGAAATTTCTTTTCCTTGTGAGCAGAGCTCAGCCTGTCATGAGAGGCAAATGTCATTCTAATGGGAGTTTCTGTTAATCACATCAGTCATATTGGGGAACATTTGTAATTACAAGGTGAGGGATAAATTAGTCATCCTGTCATAACTGAATACTCTGGCAAACAGCAAGGCTGACATAGTCCTAGTAATTTATTTTTCATGGGTACAAGCAATTTTGATAACTCTGGTTAAAGTTGGAGTTTAGACTTCAGATGACTAACCACAAAAACAGCAGGATGTCTGTAGGAATGAAAAGAGAATGCTCTCTATTTTTGAAGAGTATTTTTCTTCCTTCCAAAATTACTTCAGAAGAAAGGACCCTACCAGATACTTCACAATTTTTATTTTTTTTTCCCCCAAAAGCAGGCTGCTCATGGCGTCAGCAATCACAAGCTATATATCACTGCTCAGAAGTACAAGCTGATTCATCTGCTTGCTCACTTCTCTGGTTTCCACCATCTCCACATGGCAAGCTCTTCCAAGCCCTTAATTCTGGAGCGGTCCATGGGCACTGCAATGATGATGTCAATGCTGCCTCTTCAGACTGAAATTCAAAAACACTGTGTCTCAGATTATAATTTATTTGGATGAGGAAAGAAAGGAAGTAACATCCTGTCCTCATCCAGGATGCTGTGCCCAAAACTCAAGGGCAGCAAACACCTCCTGCAGTTTGCCAATTCTCTTCTTTTACTCTGAAGGAGACCCATAATATACATGGGAAAAATTTGTTCTGGTGTAGGAGCCACAAGGTGAATGTTAACCTGTGTTTGAACAGCTGATTCATCCCAACAAGAGGAGACCCATTTTTTGACCCACTGCTCTAGGCAGTGGCTACCCTGAGGTAGCTGATCTAAAACTGATCTTAGTGAAAAGGTGTCCTACTTGGAAACAGCACAGATACCTCCAAAGAGAAATTACATGCAAAGCTGCAGCAGAGTGGGCTGACAGGAGAATTACACAAGCTCTTCAGAAATAAAGGGAAGTGTGTATTGATTCCATCTAAAATTTGAGACCAAAAAACCCAGTGTCTCCTTTGCAAAAAACCCATTGTCTCCTTTACATCCTGTAAAACAGGATGTCCAGCAAACACAGTCCTGCGTAGGCATAGGGGCAGCACATGTTTAATGTCAGCTACAGCTTAAAACACAGAGACTGACTCAGAAAATATTATTTTATCCTTGTTTGTTCTTGAGTTGCTGCTTTCCTTGGAGACTTGAGCATAAGACTTTGAAAGTACCAGTCCACTGTAAAGTGGGTATATTGAACTGCCAACAGATTTGCTTTTCTATACATTGCTGCTTTCTGTTTCTTTGTTTTATTTGTATGACAATCTGGGGCCATCACCACCTGAAAGCGTATCCTCTCTCCCTGCCCACAGCCTTCCCTTCTGTTGTTTTTGCAGCTCTTGTTTCTCACCATCCCTCCATGCCCTTTCTTCCTTTTACTTGAATTTATGCCAGGTGATTCCTCCGACCATTCCCCTTCCCTTCTCTTGTTAAATGCTTAATTCATGTTCTTTCCTCCTGCTCAGTTACAGAGATGGATCCCCACACAACTCTGCCCTTCTTCTGTCTCCTGTTGCTTCATGGTTCTCCCTGGTGCAGTTCTTCTACTTAAAATAATCAAAAATTTTTCTTCCGTAAGGAGGCCTTTGCACCTCACTCTTGCACTATGAATGTACATGCTGTGTACTACCCGCTTCTCACAGCTGACAAACTACATCTTCTTTCCAGACTTCTCCTTCCCTTTCTGTCTGCATTCCAACATTAGCTAGATATGCTGTTTCCTGGTTTTTCTGTGCTCTTTCTACTGTGTTCCCCTCAAAACCCACTCTAAATTTCTGCCAGAGGTTCACCCTTAACATTTAATATTTACCTTGGCCACTCAGGCTTGTGTCTTCCTCCACTTTTTAATGCTGCTTGGTCACTTTTGACTGAGAAAGTGGAACATATTAGCTTGGAAAAGAGAGACAAAAACAGGGAATTTATCAGTGGAGGAAGAAAATGGGTAGCCTCTGATGGGTCTCAACTCTTTAAACCATTTCATATACTCTTCCTGCTGTCTCCCAAAATAAATAATTCCAAAAGACTAGAGTAGGACTTTAGTTTCTGAGACCTCCCTGAGAGCAGAGACCCTCGGGGTACTCTCGCAGGCAGAGCCACCCCAGGGTGCAGAGGCTAAGTGTGGAAAAGAAAGGCCAGTTTATCAGAATCCTGATCAGACTCTGAGGATAAAAATCTCTGGAGGGGTGAGGCTGAGGTAGGAGCACAGAAGCTAAAGCTCAGTTCTCAAATAAGTAACTGAAATGTATAATTACACACGAGCACTGAATAGAGGTTTCTGTTAATCTGTGAGTCGATAATCTTCTTTCATTGCCACTTAGCAACAGAATTACAAACTGAGGATGGAAAGCCAGGTTGACTTAAAATTCCTCTCTTTGCTGGGCAGAGATGGAAAAAGGTCCCTCGCTGAGCAGGCACAACAGGTTTCCCAGCTACTGGGAATTGTGCCTTTCAGCACAATATAAGTATAGACATCTGAATTTCAAGTTGCCGGAAGAACAGCTCAGTTGGGCAAATAACATTGTTTATAAGAATTAGTAAATTTTACTCACAGAAACACAAGATTAATCCAGACACACATGTCCACAAACTCCATTAAAATCATACATCTTCCGAAGGGGGGATGTGGAAGAAGGGACTGTTGAGCCAAAACTGCTGCAGTAGAAATTATTCTTAACTGCTGGGTCAAACAGCAATCATCATATTTTTGGGAGATCTACAGTGTCACAGAGATGCTCAGGAGAGGTGAAGGAGGGTGGTAATCTTTAGCAGTGATCTCTACTCAGAGCAACTGGACCTCATTGTCCTTTCTTTGGGACATTTTGGACCAAACAGAGTGGCAGCATACCTGAGGCCTCTTATTTTCATAATCAGAAAAGAGGTGAATTTAAGTGCCTGCCACCATGCTCTTTTTATCCTCTTCTTTCCATCTCCTTCTTACCTTTTTTTTCCTTCTTTTCCTCACCTTTTTTCTTTTCCTGTGCTTCTTGCCTACAGAGTTGAGCAGTCAGATAAGACATCATCTTTTGCAGTGCTGCTGTGAGTCTGGGACAGAGAGACAGCTCAAAGACATGCTGAAAGCTGCCTAACAACCAGGCTCAGCCACATCTTGGAGTGCCTGGTGGGACTGCATGGTCTGCTTGGCATTCAGAAGATTCTTCCCATAGTCCAACTTGGATGCCTTTTCCTTTGCATGTGTCTTGTCCCAGAGACAAGACTCCTACGACGACAGCTTCCTCCCACCTTGAGCAATTTGTTCCCTGTACTGTGGAAAGGATGGGCTCCCATCCCAGTAGTGAGGAGAGGGGAGGTATTTCAGCCAAAGGGCAACAGACCCAAGGGTGCTGTTAAAATGAAAGTTTAAATTAATATTTACATTTTAAAAGGATTGAATTTACTTTGCTGTGTTTATCTTCAGCCAAGGACATGGCTTTTTTTTGCTTGTTTTGTTTTTACAGTAGTGTTTTGCTCTGATACTGAGCAGCCAAGACCTGCCTATGCAGACCCATGCACCCTGTTTAAGAGAGGCTCTGTGTACCACAGCATGGCTCTGCTCCAGATTGCTGGAGTTCTTCATTACTGACCAAACAAAACACAGTGGCAGGGTCTGTCCAAGGGGCCTGCAGAGCTCCATGGCTGCTGGGTACCATGCCATGGGCCAGAAGAGTTCTGGCTTTCAAAAGAGCCCAGGGGATGTTTCTCAAGGCAATTACACCTGTGCTGGTAGGTGTTACAAGAGCACTTATGGACTTGTGCAGGAAATAGATCCACCATCCACCATCAGCAAGCCGGCTGCATGTATGTAGCACAGTTTTGCTTGCACTTCAGGCAGAGGAGGTAAAAAGTTTCATAAGCCATGTGTAACTCAGTGCTTTCCTGCACTGAGATCTCCCCAACTTCTGCATGGCAACCCTGGGTGTAAAAAAAAAAAGCCAAATTGCTCAACAGAAAGGAGTGTGACTAGCAATTACACACTTCTGCTATTTGCAGCCTTCCTCACATAATAGCACAAAGAAAGAGCAAAATTAGTATGTGTTCCTCTTTTCATGTGACTTTCTGTACTTTGTGGAGAAACTTCAATAGACTCATCAAGCTGATACTAATAAAAGATCTACAGTTCTGTCTATAGTCAAATATTCCCCAGATAATAGTCGTGAGCTGGAGTTATTTGCTGGTTTTTCCCACGTCAAGCTATGCTTCTTTCATCACTTTTCAAAGACTAAAGCACCTACTTGCTGAGTGTCGTCTTTAAAGAAAAAGCTAAAATTTACTTTTTTACTTTTCCCTTGCCACCAGGAGTTCAATAGCTAATGATGTCAAGCTCATTGGAAATCATCAGTACAAAGCAGTAGCCAACAGTGTTGTGAAGTCCAGTACTGAGGACAGAGGGAATCTTTTAAATTGCAAGAAGGAGAGCAGAATAAAGAAAGTCATTTAGAGTGCATGGGTCTTTTGTCCTCTGTTGAGGAAGAATGCTAGTTAGCAAGTGTGGGTAAGGATTTTGATCTGAACTTTGAAAGCCTTTTGAAGCATCAAAGCAATTCCAAGGACTTGTTTATTTGGCCATACTTGAGAGTTTGTTAAGGCAAAAAGAGAACATAAAGAGTGGCAACAGTTCTGCTAGGTGTGGACAAACTGCTGGCCTCCATTCCTTCTCCAGCCTACATGAGAGGGATTAAAATTCTTTTGACTCACGATTAGAGGAGAAAATCAGAGAGGTGAAGGGGATTAAACGAGTTTAGTTTACCAGTACATATTTCCCTAAGCTGGTTTCCAGTGGCTCCAATGTGATGCACTTTCAGGAAGACATGGGATGCTGTGCACTGCATGGTGTAGTGAAGGGACCAGAGTGCTGCCCTACAAACAGGGAGGGCACTACCTGGCCCCCAGGATCAGATGTGGCTCCCAGATCAGCTCTGCATGAAGGCTGGGGTACAAGGAACAGGAGTGGTCTGGTCTGGGAACTACTGCTAGAAGAGCAATACAGCAATGATAATTCATACTTGACCCCCACACCTCATGACAGTGAGGAGTAGGAATAATTCCCTGATAGCTCCATAATCATCCAGCACTGTGGATCACTCCACTTGCAGAGTGAATTTTTTTTAAATGCTTAAAATTACTATGTGGACTCCAGGTTTGTGAAGCAAGCTGTTGGGAATCAGGAGCTCAAACGTAGTTCCTCTTGGACCTGAGTACAGACAATAATAATTTTTCTTAACTCTACCAGGGACATAACTGGCTGCTGTATACCAGCTACTGGACCCCCTGGACACTACAAACTCTATGACACATAGAGGTCTGTTGAACAGGATGGTGGTTGTTCTGCTTGAGTTTGTCTTAAAGACACAACAGCCTCTGCTTTGCTACAATTACTGACAAATGCAGAAAAATCTGTGAACAGTCCAGATATCGAAAAGTTTCTCAGCAGTGGTATGTGGGGGCCTATATACTATGCAGGCCAAGGAGGAGAAGCTAAAGGCTCCCCAGAAAGAATACAAACACAGTGCAGGAATAAAATGCACTTTAACTGCAAAAAGCAGACTCTGTAACAGCTGTGACTGTAGATCTAGAACAGTGGCACAAGAGTCATATATACAGCTAAGCTGTAGGCTCAGCTGATATTTATTTTCTTTTTCTGGTACAGGAGGTGTTCTGAACCTAGTTCAGAGATAGTGAGAAAAGAAATTGCTATTTTTATCTGCAGCAAGGGTTGCATTGACTTATTCACAAGCTTGCACTCTATAAACCTGAGCACGTATCTGTTACGTGATTGGAATTCAGTCTCCCGGCTTGGCTGGCAGTAGGTAAAGGGGAATATAACCACAGAGGCTTAATCATGGAAAAGTATACACACATTGCCTTTGTCCATCCATTTAAACAGCAACCTGTGTTTGCCACTGTGTAAGGCACACAGCAGTTTGTGCAGAAAGCACACTGGAGAGTTTGTGAATTTACATACACAAGCAAGATTTTTCCTTTACAATATACCAATCTCCTGTTAACTCGCGTACCCCACTGCATTTCAAAATGTGTGAATCATTTTTGTCTGTACAGCTCAGGGTAATGGGTAACATGCTGAGAAGCACTACTTCAAAGCTACTCCTGTTTTGTTTAGTATGCCTTCACCCAATATTTCCTACCTAGGTCACAGAACTAGCTTTCACATCTGCTACAGGCAGAACTAGAAGAGCTTTTGGCTCAGAAAGCTAAAAAATCTATAACCAGTGCCTTGCCTAAAATAGCTATTAACACTTTTCTTTTGCTGGTTCCACATTACAAAAGTGTCTAGCCCTTGGGCTTTTCTCCCAAAAATGCTGTAGTATACTCTATTCTTGTCTTTAAAATCTGAATAAGAACAAAAAGAAAAAAAAAAAAGGAAAAACAGACGTTATTAATGCATTGTACATAGGGTCATGATCTGTTCTGTCCCTTACCTTTTGAAATACCGTTTTCTTTGTATCCCTTACAGTTGTTTCCTCTCAGATTCATTTTCATGAGGCATTCATTGGTTTTTGTCACTGTGACATTGGTAAATGTGCTTGGAAGCTGATGCCAATGTTCAGTGAAGCCTGTGGTGGATACAGGAACTCTGTTTATGAGATAAAATGATTAGTATAGCATTTCCTCAGAGCTTTTGGCAGGAAGCAGGCACCAGTTCAATTAATAAAAAGAAAGGCATAAATGTGTCACTGTCACGGTCACTTGGTAACTTCCCACTCAACAACGTGCCCAGGGGACTTTATTGCAGGGCAGATGGGGATCTTATTACAAGGTGGGACAGATGGACAGGGGGGAGACGTGGTCCGCATGGCTCAGGACACATGACAGAGTGCAAAGGCACCCACAGGCACACCAACCATAGTTCACAGGGAAGCTGCATCCAGGTGAGCCCACGTGGTGATCTCCCTGTATCCACAATGATCTCCACTAACCAGAGACTTGAGTAATTCAAAAGACATTAACCAATGGCTAATTTGGCCCTGTGCAAATTTGCAGAAGCTTTTCAAAACCCTGTTCAGGTGGCCCTGTGTGATGGAAAAACAGGCATTTCCTCACACCTATTTGTATTTAGGTACCAGAATGAAGTGCCCTAGACTCAGCATTTTACAATCTTAAACAGCAAGATGATGAACAAAGTACATAGCTGCAATAGCTTAGCAAATATATATAACCTAAGAAAAGATTATAATTTAACTCTACAGAACCTCTTTTGGTCATTATTGCTAGAGGAAGATTTTGATTGTCATGTCTGCTTTAATTAATCATTTGATATCTGCAGTCCACTGAGAACAAATGGATAACTGATGGAAATTCACTTAAAAATATAATACACTCCCAAAAGAGCCTAGCCAAGACCCCAGGAAAATAGTGACCTGTGTTAAGGTTTCTTTTTGCTATTGAAACATTTACATCATGCTGTAGATTTATTGTGTATGTCTTCCTGTAAGAATGGCAAATAAGCTAAATTTAAAATATAAACCACTAATCATTTTACTAATAAGTAGATTGACCTTTAAAAACATTGATCTCATGGCAAGTTCCAGCATCTTTCAAACACAGGAAGTATTAAGTCTGGCAAAAGGATATTCAGTTAGCTTTGTGCATAAACTGAATTAGGGGTTTTTTTGTTTTTTTTTTTTTAATCACTTGTCTAGACTGATAGATTAGTATGTAGACATGAATACATATTAAAGTTGAATAACAGAAGTTTGGTTTTGAGAGATCACAAGACCTATAGGGGTAGCTGATGGAGAAGTAATGATCAGTGCCCAGTGACCTTGGAGTTTAAACACTTCAGAGCCTGCTGAGATGAGCAGGTGCCAGGTGAATTCATACATTACAAATGCCCTAAAGCAGGAGTCATCTATTTATATGTTTCTCTTTTTTTGGACTTTGAGCTATGTCCCAGGATGCTCCCCGGACACAACCTTGGAAATTATAATAAAACCCTGTGATTTTATACCTCAAGACCAACCAACCCATCTGTCTTCAAAATTGTTTGCTAACAGTATCCACCTCCTCACTTTTGAAGTAACTGAATTTGATTTAAGATACAAAATAAGGATGTTTTTCTTATTTTTCTGCATAAGATCAGTAGTATTTCCTTACTTCCAAATACTAGGCAGTGTTAGTCCTGTGAAAATCTGATAATGACCATTAAAACTCAAAATGCAGATGTACTCCTCAACAAAAATGGAAATGAAAAAGACTGATAAACATGCAAACACCACACATACCTGCAATGCCACAATTTTTAATACCATTCTTTACAGATTGAAATTCAAGCTCAAACATGAACCTCCCTGAGCACATTTATTAATTAGAAAAGCATTATCCCTGGCTTTGCAGAGAGAGGGAATATTATATAATTAGCAAATAGTGAAAGCAACAGAAGATTTCGCACTGGCTTCAAGCAGTTACTGCATTGAGCACTCTCCTTAAGTGCCAGAGCTCTGACACAGCAACTGAGCTGGCAGACACCTGAACTAAAATTCACAGAGTTCTTGACTTTTTTTCACCTAGAAAATTTAGGTGAACTCCTTTGAGAGGTAAATCTCAGGTCTTTTCCTGTAAGTCCCTCTGGAATGTTACTCCAGAGAAGTGAAAAAAGGTGTCACATTCTGGTCTCCATATTATAGAAAGGATTTTTTCAGAGCCCAGGAATTCATTAATTCTTCAAACAGGGAGTTTGGGAATTCTATCCAGATTACTGAATGGCCTACCATCTATCAGGCCCTTTCATTCCAATGTCATAGGAGAAGCTTACAGGTTTTTGTGGTCAAAGTCAGGTATTCCAGCCTGTCTGAGCATTTTGCTATGTAGAAGCAGTTGGCTTTCTAAATAAAGTCTAATGAAAGGCAATGCTGCAGAGAATAAGGAGATTATCTGTGTAAAGCAAGCCTATGTGTGTGAGACTACATAGAAGAGAGAGAAAAATACCATAGCATAGTGGGAAAAATCCTTGACATAAACAAGAGTATTAGCCATAGGACATGTTTGCTCTTGACCTGAACACTCTAATGCTTCCAAGCAGGGAACAAACTTTCATTAGAAATAAGCATTAATCCTAATTCTTCAGAGATGAACTTCAATTGATTTGGAATTCAGATAAGCCTCAAAGCATTCACATATTTGAAGATTATCTAAATTTTTCCATGACGGGGGATCTCACACTTGTTGGCTTCCATAAAGCTGAGGGTACTGGGTCCAGGGACTCTTGGCCATTCTCTTCTCCAGCACCCTAATAACCCTGTGTGCTGGGTGAGCACTCCTTCTTTGGGGCCTCATGCGTCCCCTAGATCCCAGATGCTTGCACTATATATCCTCATACTACCTCTGTTTTAGCTATGTTACCCTACAGCTTCTTCCACACCAGGATTCCTAAATATCTCTTTCTGTTGAGTTTTCAGTAACTCAGTTTACTCTTTTCTTACAAAAGGGCATTTATGCTACTGCTCTGTGCTAAGGCTTTGTGTGGCATAACTTTTCCTGGGGCATGTATCCTGCTAGCAGTCTCTGGGAGCTGTCCTCTTTGCCTCTCTTCATGTCAGCTTCTTTCCTCCTTCAGAAGGTCTAGAGTTTGCCAGCCCCACTTACATTTCAGAGCTCAGCCCCCTTTTCATTTACCTTCTCTTATTTTTTATCTGGAATAAGCTATTCAGTATATAAGTTTCAGAATCCCGTTGCACAGAAAATGTTTAAGAACATTTAACATCAGACAGACAACAGTCAATCAGCACCTGCTGGATGCTCAGCAGTTATCCATCCTCTTTCTCCTTTTCCCTCCCATAATCATGTTTTGATTCTCTGCCAAGGGAGAACCATCATTCTCCACCAGCTGTTCCAAATCTCTGAGCTTTCACATGCATTTTATGGAAAATATTACCACATTTTGGTACTAAGTTGAGGCTGACAATGGAAAGGGGAAGATCAACCTAGCATTGCTTTCACTAGCCTATAGTAATTTTAAATTAGGTTCACATGGATTTTAATAGAATTCTCTATAAATTCTGGATGGTTCATGATCAGTGATACAGTAGATACTCTTTTTTTGCCATCTCACTGAGTCCACCTATATCTTAGAACTTATATATCATATATATAACATATATATATATAAATGATCTAGTTTTGTGAAAAATGTGTGAATGAAGATTCACGAACACAAAGACTAATTTTCCACTCAAACTGGTGTCTCTGCTAGTATTCAAAGAATCCCTGTCTGAATTATGTGTGGGATGCTGAGAGTTGAAAAAAACATCAAATGAAGGACAAGGAATAAAAATCATATTGGGGCTAGAATTTTTCTTGCTCATTATTCACTCTAAGAAGCAGCTGCCAAAAGGTCAATCAATGTTATAAAAGAGAGAAGCAAAATAATATGGACAGCTGAAATGTAGTATCCCTGTAGACCTGATTTTTCAGAAACTGCTACTTTGCAGGAAAACCTAGAAGAAAATAGTAATTTTTTTAAGTAATTGTCCAGTAGGAGAGCAATTTCTCATGCAGACAAGTGCCAATATAATTAACTCCTTGGCGTTACCTCCTTGCAGAACAGCTGACAGCAAAACACAGGACAGCCTACTTGCCCTAGAATACAGATAATTTCTCTTCCAGACATGCAAAGCTTCATTGCTTCAGAGAAATATTCACAAATGAGAACAAAACAATGAGGTAATATGTTGTTGCACAGATCTAGGAGCAGCATTTAACTTTCCTAGATTTAAATACAACCCCCAAGCATTAGATTGCAGCATGGTTTGTTACTCTTGCACTGACTTTTACATGCAAGAAAAATGTGTGTAGAATGTTACCTACGTGTCAGCCTGCTTTGCTGTAAGGACAAAGGGCACTTTGATCCCAGTGCAGGAGATTACTGTACTATAGATTTTTTCTCAAAAATCAACTTTGCCTAGAGAAAAAAACTGCCTAAAGCAGCCTGAAGGCACAAAAGTCTCTGGAGAATACTACCCATGATTTCTCTCTAAGACTTCCATCATCAAAAGCAAGAAAATTGCTTTTTGTTAGAATACTGTGAAATCAGTAAAAAATGAGTGCCAGCTCCTGAAAAGTGTAGATTCAGGGTTAGGACGTGGGGGGAAAAGAAGTGCTAAACAGGGCAGTTTCTTTCTCTCTCAACTGTCACAAGGTACAGCATGGACAGTCTATGTGATGCAGCTCAACGAAACCAGCTATACCATGCCAACTCCCTCAGATGACTTCTCCCAGCTTAGGCTGGGGCTGAGTCCACCCCTGAAAAATCTCTGAAATATACATTTATACACTTGCAAATGTAGAAATATACAAACATACATGTAACAATAATGGTCCCAGCATAATAAATGTTTGGCAACTGGAACCTTAGCCAGGTGTTAACAAAATCTACCAGTCTTTGCTGGCTGCCTTGGCTCCTTCTGGGGTACATGGTGCAAGAGAGGATTCATTTAACTTTTCTGAGACCATTAGCTTCCCAGGGGGACATCTCTCTAGAGGTCTTTTCCCAGTGACTAAGAGGAAACCTCAGTGTCTGCCTGAAGGTTGGGCAAGATGAATCATTACAAACTTCTGGTGGGTACACAGATTGTGTCAGATCCCATCTAAGTTGTGTCTCAAAACAGAGACATTGCTCCTTTCCAACAAGCAGGGAGACTGATTGGGAATCCAGCACTGCTTGAGCTAACAATGAACAAACTCCATCACCCATGTACTGAGTCTGCATCTCTGATCCTCAGAAAGCACTGAGTATACAGAGAAGAAACACCACCCATGTACTGAGTCTGCATCTGTATGTGGGATCTGATCCTCAGAAAGCACTGAGTATACAGAGAAGAAACATGGGGCAGATGCAGAGAAAGCATTGGGGCATTATCATGCACAACCTGAGGGCAAGATAGAAAAATTCTCCTAGAACTAGTTGGATTTCTGGGCAAACAAAGGTCGTTTGTGTTATTTTGTGGAGGGCTTTCTATGAGTGTAATCTCCCCAGGCAAGGGTCATGTTTGTGTCCGTTACTTATTTTCTTTTCTCTAGTGATCCTGCAGTCCTTCCATTGACTTCAATGGCAGTGCCATGAAGCAATGGACTGACTCTAGGATTGGCCTATTTACTAAGCAAATAATCAGAATCAGCAGTTTTGGAGTCATATGGGCACCCAATAAGCAGCCTGTTTTGTTGTTGGATTGGCTATAAAATCCCAAATCCCCTCAGCTCCTAGCTGCTGGCACCAAGGCTCACTAACAGCAAGCAGAATGGCCTTTCAGTCTGTGCTCTTTGTTTTTTTAGCTGGACTGGTATTTTTCTCTGAAGCTGCACCACTGGTGAGTTTCTTTGTTTTCAAACTCAATCATTACAAGAATGATAATTAGATTTTCTAGATGACTAGCATCCTCCTCATCCATGAAATTCTGTAACCATTGGGCTTTTTCAGAATGCTATTTCTGGGATTTTTAATAGTATTCTTCAGAATTCTTAAAACGTTTTTCTTTTCTTGTCTTTTACCTACCTATTTTAAGGTATTAAGGAAGGGTCAGGGATCTAGGTGATGTGACCTTTTATTTTGCTTTGTTTCTATCTGTTCATGACTCACATCCCATATCCTCAAAAAAGAGAGAGCTTCACCAAACAAGTGCTTCTCTAAAGCACTAAGAATATTTTTGAGGTATGACTAAAGATTCCTCATAATGTAATGAAGCCTAAGAGAGGGATATTCTTTCAACATTAGGATGTCATATGTATTTGTTTGTTGGTTTCCCTAGATAACATACTTTGTCTGCACTTAAAAGAATTTGCTATTTTCATATTTGTGATCATATTATAAAGGTATAACATTATACCATTTTCCTACAGCCATTTAAAGCAACTCTAAATATTGATCAAGCAATCTGTGTGTGTGTGTGTGTGTAATAAAGTATCAGTATAAAGCTCTAAGATATTCTGCTTAAGAAATAGATGTTTGGAAATTAGCTTTGAATAGCATTTGCAGAGAATTTGCTTCTAAGTGAATGGTAATTCTTCAATTAGAATCTATCTTTTCTTTGGGAGGAGGCTTTTGCAGGCTTGGTGACAGTTCCTATACAACTTCTCCTCCTTTCCCCAAGGTCTCCCATGGCTCTGTTGATTCCAAATGCCCTCTTATGGTGAAAGTGCTGGATGCAGTCAGAGGAAGCCCTGCATCTGACGTAAATGTTAAAGTTTTTAAACAGGCTGAAGATGGAAGCTGGCAGGACTTTGCTGTTGGGTAAGTTGTGTGGTCTTCTGGAGCCATTTTCAAGGCACCTTGGGCAAGTAATTGAGGAGTTAAAGGAATTGAGCTCTGATCAAAACAGAAATATGTTTTCTGACACATGTGCCACACTATCAGTGTTCACAGTGCGTGAATTCTGATCTCAAATCCGTTAGATTTAAGTGGAACTTATCCGTGACTGAAATGTTAACTGCAAAAATATGTTCAGATGCTCATCTTATGTTTGTAAGGTACTAGTTTTGATACTTATTTTTTCTCCTATATTCAGTATTATCTTTCCTTTCTATAGAAAGAAAAAAAAAAAAAGCCTATTTACCAGTGTTTTGTAGGTAATCCAGACTAACCTGTCTTCATATGCAATGGATATAGAGCTCTATTTGCAGCAGTCACATACAAAATCCTCTCTGTAAGTTTTGTCTGCATACATGTAAATAATAATTGCATTATTCATCTTTTCTGTACCAAATGTGCTGGTTGGAAGAAACTCCTTGACCAGAAAGTTTTTAGGAGTGCTATTGTAACACAGCACAGAAGCAAAATCTCAGCAGTTTGAGGCCATTTCTCTAGCTCTGAATGTCTTTTTCTAGAATGACAAACCAATACCAACAGATACCTAGCATCCTTACAAATACCTTATGACATCACAGAGGGTCAGACAATAACGCCTTCAGTCTGTGACAGGTGTATGGGTAACAGAAGAACACAATTTACTAAAATTCAAGTAGCTGAGGTATTTAGACATTTAACTTGAACAGATTTTTAAATAACTCAAGAGAAGTCTCCAGTAGAAGCAGAATATTCAAGCACAGAATGATAAGCACAAGAATGGACAGGAGTCAACTGTACATTTAGCTGTATTTTACTAAGATTTTTATAGCATGATTTACACATAAGCAGCAGGGGAAAAGAAAAAAGAAAGCTCCAGAGAAAAAGACTGTAAGGAGAGATAACTTTCTCTCCATCTGAATGGTTTCTTTTTATATAATGAAAACGAAAAAATGCTTTTCCCATTGAAAAGTAGCAATAAAGTTTACAAGTCTGAAAAAACAAACAACTCTACTCCCAAGTGCTGAGTGTTAACCTATGAACAAATTACTCCTAAAATGGATTTATATACTTTAATGAACCGAGAAACTCCAAGAAAAGTGACATTTTTTTCAAGGGAAGTAAAGACAAGGATAACATCTTATCCCTAGTGAGCATTCCTTTCATTATTAGAAAACCAAATTATTTCAAATGTTTCATCAAGTACTGTTTAACAGTTAATACAAAATACAATTTACAGAAGAATAAGAGAAATGTAATGACATTATTAAATGCCTCACTTCTGGGGCATAACAGTGTTTTCTTGTTCAGTTTGCAACCCTACTCTCAACAAGCCCATGGAGACAAACCCTGTAGTTCTTAGGCAACTTCTGCTGACACTTTAGGTTAGCACAAATAAGAAAATCAAATCACACCTTCTTAAACATAAATTGAGAAGATTAACCATAGTCAAGTGAGAACCATTTTGCTGGGGGATGGCAGTGAATGAACATCAAACCACAACTTTTATTACAGGTAAAGATTTTGACATTTTTCTTGACTTGCATCATAACCAAGGCTGCTTTCAGTGATACCATTGACTTTAGGTGATGACAGTTGTTTGAACCAAGTTTTCATATGCAATTACAATTTTATTCTTTTGGGGAAGCCAGAATTTCCCTGTGTTAAAACAGCTGAAAATATGAATGAATCCAGGAACATGATCTGTAAATACTCCTGTCAGTTGAATAACATTTTGAACTTATACCTAGTAGACACATACAGGAAAGTTACATTTTGTACAAATGTCTGTTGTAATTATGTTTTTACCATTTTGTTTTCTTATGTTTACTTTGCACACATAGAATTAAGCAAATGTACTTAGCAACTGTTGAATTTGAGTAATGGTGTTTAAAGGGTAGTGGGGGAGTTAGAACAGTAGGAGCTGACTTTATTAAGAGGCTTATTTCAAAATGACTCTATCTGAAAATACGCAAGAAGAGATAACTGGAGTTAAGACATACTGGGGAAGGTTTTAGAACATGTGATTTGAATTCTTTATGAGCTCCTCCCATGACTAGCTTTGATCTTCTCACTCCTCACAAGTTTTTTGAAATCTAGGTCTTATCATGTGGTTCAAAAGTTGCAGTCAGTGAACACAGTTTTCATGTGACCTAGGTTACAAGTCACGAAAGAAAAGACTTCTGTGTATTTTGAAGTGGTTCCCCAACCCTCCTTTTTTTTTTTTTTTTAACTCCAAAATAAGGGCTAGTGTTCCTGACATATTTCCTCATCAGTCTGCATCCGAGAGCACAGTTTATCTCAGTGCAGTATGTCCTAAGAGTTCATAAACATCATTGTACAGACAGTGTAGATTTAACCAGACCACAATACACAGCTAAGGTCCAGTCAAAAAGAGGATAAGGACTGCAGTATGGGCTGGCACTGTAGTAGCTTTACTGGAAAAGCACAGCTTTTTAATTTAACTGTCCATCTTACAGCAGATGCCGGCAGTCCACATCCTGTTAAGAATAAGGAACCATGTTATATTTAGTCCCCCACTCAGACAGAAATACAAGTGCTGTTCAGAAGAAATCACAGCATTTTGCTACCAGTGCTGAATGCTGAGCATCCTCTGCCTTGTGCTAATCCCCTCCAGGCTCTGAATCACACACTGTCCTGTTGGCTGTCAGTGCAGCAGTAATGCTGAAGGGTTTCCTTGTGAGACCAGTTGCTTTGAATAGCTACCACTTAATAATTAAAATAAAGAAAGTGCCATTAACTTCTGGTACTGGGCATGCCTTTTCAAGTGAGCTCTTGTTTCCAGTTTCCCAGCTGGTCTGGACGGTTAACATCTGACACTCTGGAGCAGTACCCCTTAGGGAAAGCACCATTCCAGCTCCATCCATGCTTTTCTCAAACTAAAACTAATTTGTTTTTCTGAATGAAGATTTTGAGGCAGACATCATTTTTCCTTTTAATTGCTTGTCTAGACTATCCAGATTATAGGCAGAAGTACATGGATTGCTAACTTCTCTTTTCTGCAGGATCTGTTTCACAGCTTCAAGGACACTCACAAATTAATTTTTTCTTCTTTTATTAAAGCAATATAGATCAAACCAGGAATTACTAATTAAACTAAAAGAAATCAGATGCATATACTTTACAAACTGACTGTGATACTCTTTTCAAATAGGACTTTGATTCTCTGCAGTTTGGTCTGCCCTGGATACACTCGATTACACTAGTATTGGACCAGTGAGATTTTGTCAGTCTTGAAAATAAGAAAAATGAAAATTAGCATGGGATTTTTAATCCTGCTACCTCTTAATTTAGCAAAAGTTCTGTCATTCAGTCTTTTTTTATTTATCACCATTAACCAAAGATTACAAATAAGGTGAAGGAAGAGAAAGGGACTGGGAAAGAAAAGCCCAACAGCACAAATGATCCTGTCCCAGATAAGCAGCATGCCACTGATTTCTCCACTTCCACTCATCCTCCTCAAGTTTGTTTTCTGCCTAGGCAATTTCTCCTTGCCATAAGACAGGAAAGTTCCACTAGTTCTCCCAGTCAAGGCTTTCTTCATTTTTCCTTCAACTAAATCATGTGATTATTAAGTGCTATAAATATCAAATAAATATTTTCAGCAGAAAAAGACCCAAACAAAAACAAACAAACACAAAAGGTTAAAAAATCAGAAACTAAGTAAAAGGAGGGAAAAGAGATAAATGGGGTTTAGGAGCTAAGTATGTAAATATTTAAACAGCTGTCATACAAAGCTTGAAAAGCCTCCTTTTCAAACAAATAGGGTGCAGTGCCAGCTATAATTCCTTCTTGCTACTGGAGTTTCTTCATCCACAGTTTTTTGTTCTGAGCTGAGCACATAAGCTCTGAGCTGGGAATTCCTATTGCTCATTTATATGGTACCCAGTGGAAGAGGCCCCTGCTCTTTGACCAAGGCATTGTAATTCAAATTATTAAAATCTTATGATGCTAAACTTCTTTTTCAAGACATTACCACTAAGAGTCACATAAAATCACATCACTGTATAAGAATAAACTCCAGACCTTCAGTGCTAATAACTAGAAAACAAAATAATTTTCCAATAAAATTTCTCTTCCATCCTTAGTTTTATTTTTAGATTTGGCATCTTGCTTCTCATCATGACATTCCTTCTCCTAAAACAGTGACCTTTGGTTCCAGAGGACATTGGGTACAAGTTAAACATGATGCTAAAAGAGGGACCTTAAACCAGCCAGTTTTGATTTGTGATGTATATTGGTAAGTTGGTAGCAAGGGCAGACTCTGCAATGTATGGAAATATACACTACACAGAGGGAAGGAATTATTTCAGATGCTGCTCAGTGTAGAATTTGGCACCTCTTGCTATTTAATATTCCACACTGACTGTTTCAGCATCTAAATGATAATATAAAATATTTATATAGCTATTTAATCATTTCAGGAAGACCACAGAGTATGGGGAGATTCATGATCTCACAACAGAAGAACAGTTTGTAGAGGGAAAGTACATGGTGAAGTTTGAAACCAGCTCCTACTGGAAGGCGCTCGGGCTTTCTGCATTCCACGAATACGCTGATGTGAGTAGTGGCAAATATCCTTGATAACCTGTACACACTCCCTGTGTAGTGGCATCAGCTGAAAAGAGCAAACACAGCCCTTTAATACTGAAGGAGCAGCAACACTCAATGAAGTGGTTCACTGCCACACAGCCTGGGCAAATAGAGGCAGTAAATATCCAACTCAGCCACAGGAAGAAGCCCACTTCCTTGCAAATGCTGACACAGCTCTTCCAAAGTGTAGTTGTGCCCATTCACCCACTCATACCAGTAGGGAGTCTTGCTTGAAAAGAGCTACATTATTCAATAGTAGACAGTGTTTATAAAAACAAGCAAGGAAAAACAAAAAGAAAACCAAAAAAAAAAAAAAAAAAAAAAAAAAAGGAAAAAAAAAAAAGAGAGAGACTGCTTTCACTCATGCTGAAAGAATAGAGAGATTTGGAAACCCTAATTTTACAGGAAATAAGCTATGCTTAAATCCTATAGAGGTATTTCCCCCATATCAGTGACATGAAAATCCCTGAATTCTAATATGACATGTAATTACAGGGAAGCAACAATTCTTTCTGGTGTGCCTTTTTTAAAAATGATGTTCAGTACCAAAATATACAACTAAAAAATAAAGAAGGTATTAAAAAAGTAAAGAAATAACCATAGTGGGAAAGGAAAATTGTCTATTTTGTTGACACTCAAATTTCACAAGCAGGCCAGAAATGTGATAATGTCCTGTCTCTCCCTTTGCTTTCAGTGCTACATGGATTTATTGTGTACTCTATTTTACTGCATTTACTTAGCACATCCAAAAATATGTTCAAATTCTTCAGTCTTAATCTGTCATTAAATTTATGTTTCCCCAATTTAAGTAGTCTGGAACAGTTACTGGTGGTGGTGTAGAACATTTCAAACCACAGGTTCACGGAGCTCTAGTGGAAGACTAAAACAAATTACTAAGTCCCAGGTCCATAAAGTCTGAGGTGCTGTTTGGGTGATTTAGGTCACAAAAAGAACCCTCAAAAGTATTCCCTAGCCATTTGGATGTCTGAAAGTTGTAAGGGCTACACCTCAGAAGGTGCTTAAAAGTGCCTGACTGAGATTGTTCCAGATAGGCTGAAGGAGCTTTTCCTTGACACAACAGCCTACAGGCCAACAAGCTAGCTTGGGAGAGTTCAGGGACTGACTATATACAGGGTAACAAGCCTGCAGTCCTCAAGCCCCAGCAGCTTAGAATTTGGTCATAGGAGAGAACTCTCTAGACCACTTATAGAAAATGTCTCATGGTGTATAAAATAGATCAAATAGTAGGCTAAAGAAAGCTGGAATTTAACCCAGGTGACAATACTTTCCTGGGAATTGTGTGTCCCAAGTCCCATTGGACTAATTTGAAGAGCAGAAGATTTGAATTGTCCTAGGGCAAGGGTCTCTCCTTGTTCTGGCAAGTCTAGCCCCTCAGTTCTTAATGCAAAAACTGACCCACCACCAGTGGTCCTAAAAACAGGAGGGGGCACTGAAGTACAGAAAATAGCTTTGGGCTCCAGCTGCCTGCCTTGTTGGCCACATCACACAGGGGTTGTATTTAAATTCCCTGGGTGGAATTTCACCCCTGTCTTTCTTACTGGTCATTTGAGATACCTCCCCCTTACCCTCCTATTCCACATCACAAAGCAGTTTGCCTGGCTCAGGTGTGGGTATTTCCATCCAGCTTTACTGCAGCTGAGGCTCTCTGTGGACCTCGACCCAAATCTCACTAATATCTGAGTCCCTGGCAATCACAAAGTAACGGGAAGCATTACCCTTCAGAAGGGTAAAAGCATTGAACAGAACCAGCAAAGTGCTCTGCAGATGAAGTGGGGTGGGCTGCCTAGTTGTTAATAAGTGTATGTTGTTTATCATGACCACAAATTTTCCCTTTTCCAGGTGGTGTTCACTGCTAATGATTCTGGTCACCGCCACTACACCATCGCTGCTCTCCTCAGCCCTTTCTCCTACTCAACCACTGCTGTTGTCACTGATCCCCAGGAATAAACATGTACCATCTTTTCACACTTTCCTCCACTAGAACTATCATAGGCTTTTAGGGGGAAGGTTTTTCCTACTGCTAATGCATAACTTTTTGCTACATTAGTTGGTTTTTTTCCATTTTGTAACCTGGCAAACTTCAGACAAGTCAATAAAATATTACTTCTTTAAAATAATTTTGACTCAGTTAGGGGAATTTTATTGTTTTCTAAAATATGATTTGCATTAAAGTGCAAAGGACATCTGAAAAGCACACATGGGATGACACTTGATTTAGTTTTGTTATCTTCCTCCATTGCCTTAAAGAAGTCTCACCAAATACATTGGCTCAAAACAGGAAATTCATATAGTTGTGTTACCTTAAAAAAATTACAAATAAATGTGCTCAAAATAAGAAAGTCACCTGTGCTACTCCAAGTTTACACATAGAAAATATGGTCCCACTATCAACCAGGTCACAGGGTGAATAGGTGAAATTCTGAATACCTAGCAGCAGAACAAACAATGCAGAAACCATTGAAATAAGTATGACCAGAGAGCTGAAAGAGTTAAAATCTGTGTACCTTTGCTTAAAACTTCAGGTAAACCTCAACACATTGATGTCTCAAGAGGAAAGTTTGCTGCTCAATCAATCCAGGAACTACAGAAGTAATTTCAATTAGCACTCTTTTTAACATCTTTAATAATAATTATTTGACATAACACAGCTGACTACCCTATATAGGTGCATTCCAGTTAAATCCCTAATAAGTCAAATCTGTAGCCATCTTTAAAAAGAAGTCCAAAAAGAGAAGTGTAATCTTAATAGTCTCTTCATATTTTTAGAAATAGGAAAACGTAAGCTGTAGAGTGACTGTGATTCAAATGAATCTGCTGATAAACTGACTATAGTAAAGGCTTTGAGGCTTTTAGCAGTGATCTCTGTATTGTATTTAAAATATCCTGAAGTAGAAGAATTGGTTCTAACTGGATTACATAAACTACAGAGAAAGAAACTGAAATCATGCCAGCCAGAAACATGCAGCACTCATTTGCCACTGACCTTGGAGTTTATACCCAGAGTCTGCCAGGATGACGGCATAGCAAGTGAATTCACAAGTTACAAAAGCTTGCCTTTAACATTTCACTGGTTACTTTTTCATGGATTTCTAGATGCTACCATAGTTACACAACTCTTGTAAGTAGTGCAAACAGTTTCAAAACAGCGCCCATCATAAAATATGGAGATTTTATGGGATCCTGCTATTCCTGGAGCTTGAAAACTGGTAGGCTTCATTTGAAGTGCCTTATGCTAAGCCCTCAAAATAGGACTTAAGTTTACTCATATATATATACTCAGAAAAAAACCAAACCAAAACAAAGAGAAAAAACTGCTCTGCTTGTATTCATCCATCTGATGAGATGATAAATCTAGTAAAAGAGTGTATGTACATATGTCTGAGCAAAGATCAGAAAGACAAAGTTGAATTTCAAGAAGCCACATTTCCCTCAAACGAACCAGATGCTTCCAGTAGGAGTTGACTTGCAGTTATATAGGGAAGGTCCTGAGCTTGTACTGAATCTAAGGGACAAGAGACTTAAAATACTGTTAAATTGTGCTTCGGAAGTTGGTGTGTAGGTATCTTGATGCCATGCTGAAAACCAAAAGTACCATATTTTTCTTCCTAGGGAATGCGTAAGATAACAAAGTAGCCCACAGATTATCCACCTACATCTTATTAGAGATGGGGAGGAGAGCAACACAGAGAGAAATCTCTTAATATATGAGCATGGGTGACTCAGAGAATTTCTCACTGAAATTGCTGAGTTGACATAAAATTGGTATTTCTCTCAGGTATATACAGCAATTATTCCTCAATACAGCATTATTCCTCAATAAAAAGAGAAAAATACAGAATAGACATTTCTTCGAAGAAAATTAACACAGTAGTTGTACTAGGCAATGTTCACAATATTTCCACAGACAAGGATAGAAAAGACTTATTTTCACAGACAAGGTTCATGTTTGTATGGGTTACTTATTTTCTCATTGTTTACTAAGTAAATAGTATGAATCTACATGTTGAAAGTCATAGGGGTTTTCTGATAAGTAGCTTCATTTCAGAGGCCTTGATATAAAAATCACAGCTTTCACCATTTTCTGCTTGCTGACACAGACTTCTAGTGGTAGGCAAAATGGCTTTTCATTCTGTATTTCTGGTTTTCTTAGCTGGCCTGGCACTTTGCTCCGAAGCCGCACCATTGGTAAGTGTCTCAGGACTGAAGTCCTTCTACTCATGTAGTCCCAATTCTTTTTTTTTATTCTTTTTTTCATTATTATTTTGATTTTACAGTATGTACTGACTGTAGTTCTCTGCTGCTGCTCTTTTCTGGTTCTTCTTTCTCCTGCTCTAGTGATTAGTGAGAGGACCTTCTGGGTAGAGAAGTAGCACTTGTCATTAGACACAGCAACTACATGAAAAACAAAGGAAAACAAGAAAGGAAAACTATTGTATTCACTAGACAAAAAACCTTGAGCATTCATAACATAATGAAAGAAATTCATCTCCTGTTGCAAAATCAATGCTAGAGAAAGGCCTTCTCTAGACTTCTGCCTTACTGCTCTACTCACTACAGCTTAATCCCATGTAAGTAAAGAACAGAGCTAAAGTCAGGATTCTTCTTTCAGAGAGCTCATTTATCCCAGGAAAGCAAGCTAAAGACTCAGACACTTCAGCTTGTAATTCTCCTACAACAGCCTCTCCTCAACTACTCATTTTTCCTCTCAACTGTGATCTTTGGGAAAATAATACCTGACTAACATTGTTGAGGAATTAGGGCTTCATTGAACTCCCAGGATGTAAAAGTCAGGAAAATCAGCAGTGGCAGTGCAGCCCTTCTTGCCAAGGCCTCGCGAGTAACACCAGTGAGGAGCTACTGCATTCCAGAAAGGGAGCATGAGGAATCTGGGCAGTATAGATACACGCTGATACCCTGGTATGATACTAGACAGAGTTCCTGGCTTGTGGAACATCCTAGATTTTGAGAGGGCTCTTAATGAAAGAGAAGGCTCTTAATTTTTAACCATCTACATCACAATTCATTTTACAATGATTAAATGGATATCAGTGGCTGCTATTTTGAGATCATCCTTGATTAGCACCTTCTACAAAGCTCTGTTTTCTCTCTCTTCATCTGCAGAATTAGGTAAAGTCAAAGCACTGACTCAACTCTATTTTTGAAAAGGTAAAACATCAGGCCATAATCACTACTTGTGATGGATGTATCGGGATGAAACGATAGCCATCCTGTATTTGAAGGAAAGTTTTCCTCTCCTGTCTTTGTGTAGCTGTCAGGGTTGACAAATCTGATTCAACATGCTGTTAGGAGAGAGTCTGTATGTGATGCTTGTCATGTTCACAGCAGAACTGTAGCTCTGTGGCAACAGAGATAATTCTATAGAACAAGGTATCAGAGGCATTCAAATCCAGAAAGCTGTGCTCAAATTGCCTGTCCAAAATACAGAGGAAGACTTGGCAGATATTCCTACTACCTTTGAGGATGTAATTATTTCCTGTTGGGGCCACAATTTAGTTACAACTTCATGCTGGACGTGTTGTGTAGCTAAGCCATGACAAAGAAGAAATAGAAATGTGGTCTCACACCTGCAGCGCCTCCTTGGTGTACATGGCTACATGCCCAACAGCTCCTGAAATCTTCCTTCCTGGCTCTACCATATCCAGCCCACAGAAAGCTTCAGATTATGTTTCCTCAGTACACAGCAATATTCTCGTGGAAAATATGGTCTGTACTGTAGATCTGAAGAATAATATTCCTTACTATTTTATGATGCAATGTTACTTACCCTTCTCACAAACATAAAAATTCTCACTTCCTATTGCAGGACCCTCTTGATGCCAAGCATCCTCTTTCCGTAAAAGTTGTGGATTCCGTCCGAGGAAGTCCAGCTCCAAATGTGGCAGTTAAATTATATAAAGAAGCTGCAGATGGATCTTGGGAACTGTTAAATTCAAAGTAAGTCACACTAAAATTATGAGTGAAAGACAGGAAAAGCAATGGGAAGAGGTAAAATAGTTGAAAGAGCTACTCCACATTCTCTAAAGTGAGATGTCTGTGTTGCTCAGAGGATAGATAACATACAGTTGAATTAACTTGCTGCAGACTCTCTTCTAAATGTACGGCAGTTTCAACTACAAAAATGGTTTTATAGCGCTTTATAAATCTTACAAACACAAGAAAGCATTTTAAACTATCCTTTAATTGAATAATCACTTCTCTTTAATTTTGTTGCAAAGGTCTATATTACCATTCAGGACCCAGCAATGAACTGCTGCATTGTTACCAGAAGTATCAGATAGATTCTTACATTTTGAAACCAAGACTCTGTTGAGAATCCTGCCTTTACTGGCCATTTTCCATCTTTCTAAATGGATTTTAATTTCTTACAACACCACAGTTTTAAAAATAAACTGTTTTGAACATATGCCACATCATATTTGATAGCCTTCTTTACTTCAAGATAAAGGACTTAGCCAAAAGGAGAAAATATGGGGATACACTGTTCTCACCTTCTCCCCCACAGAGAAGCAATCATACCTCAAAAAATAAAAAAGACCCTCCAGATATATAAATATTGCCAAGTCTTTTGAAAAACATAATTGTAGAATTTAAGATACAGATGACTTTTTTTTTAAAATTGCCCTCTATTTTAGCATATATTAACACTTAAAAAAAAAAAAAATCAATTTTTACTTAAAGTATAGCCTGAAGTTAAATTGGAAACATTCTTAGGAGATACACAGAATGAGCATTTTTTATTCACCAAGCAATATTCCACTTTCACACTAAGCTCCTCATGATAGTTGCCAAGTCTCACCTGAGAACTTTCTAGGTATGCTAACAGTCTATTCACCTCTAAAAAACAGTGAGAAAGGGCTCTCAAGGGCTAGAGCTGGCATAGCACATGAACTTCAACAGTGGAATCCTGGACTCAGATGCATTTCTATAAATTTCTGCAGAAACTGCTCATATGCCTCTTCCGTGTCGTGGAGCAGTGGGCTGGCACAAGCAACACTGCTCTCATGTGTCATTGCAAAATATAGGTACAGTGAAGGTCACACATACTTGTACAATGTGGGGAAAACAATCTATTCATGTTGTCCTGCTTAAACTGCCTCATTCCCTCAAGTCAGAAGAAAATTTCACACATATTCTATCACTGTAAATGCGTGAAATTTTCCAGTAAGAGTGTTCAGTTCACTTATCTTCACTTCTGAGCTTAGAGATTCTATATAAAGATACTCATAACAGCTGGATGTTGACTGAAGTCTCAAAAACACATTTAACTTTTGAAAAAAGGAGCAAAGTAACCTCAAGATAAGGTAAGCAAAAGTCATACTAAACCAACCTCTCCCACCTTGATAATTTGTAAATAATTGAATGCTAGCAAGACGTCCTGTAACAAATGTTCTCAATCAAAGATGCATTTGGTATTATCTGAAAAAGCTTATTAGAGAAGTGACCAGTTATCTAGCAATGATCAATCTATGACAAAGAAAAAAAAGATGCGATTGAACAGATATAAAACTTCTGATAACTGGCTATGGAGCATCTTGAAAGATATAAATGGTATTCTATACTTTATTTTCTAAGCTACATGAAAAAACAAATCCTAAATATTGCACTGCACAATGACATTATTTTCCTCTGCATGCAATTTGAATTAAATATGCTCAAAAAAATTTGGCAGCTAGAACAAAAGACAGTGGTCTTTACATACCAAAATCAGGAACTGGCAGCTCTGTTATTTGTGAATAACCTACCTAATGAAAAACCTCCTAGTATTACAAAACTTATTTCACAGAAAGGTGAAACACAGAAAGGTGTTTCAAAAAAGGGACATGTCTGAGAGACAGCATTCAATATTGCTTCTGGACCCCTAAATCGGTTGGTGTTCAACGATGTATGGTTTCATACCAGTACTAGGGCTTTATATAACACTGATAGTATCTTCAAATCAAACAAAACTGCCTGTTTGTTGAGGCCGATACAAACCACAAGGAATTCCATGAGGCTGCACTGCTAGCTGACCTATGGTCATTACAAATAACAGATCTCAAATTTCTAATAGCCAACTGTAAACAATACTTACACTGCTAAAACAACTCAATGAATTTAAATAAGAAAGAAAACCATGGGAAACTCAGGATACTTGACACTGCTTAGTTGAAAAGTGAGTGCATCATAGAGCTTCCACATTGCTTACAGCAGTGGTGAAGTTTTCCCTCTGAGTGGGTTCATTTAATTGAAGTCCAAGACTCTGCCAAGAGTCTATGAACAATAATGCCAGTTTTTGGCTCTCCCCCAAACCATGCAGAGTTAATGAGATGGCAGGCAGCCATCTGCTGTGGTCACTGTGGAAGTAGAAAATGCCAAGATAAGCTCTGAGGCATCCATAATACAGATGGACATAAGCCGTTCCAGATCAATAGAAGTATTCATCCTATTACTTAAGCCACACACCAGTCAAGTTCAATTGCTAAAAATGCATCTTTCTCAGGTTTTTAACCAAATTATAAAAGTGTGTTCTTCTACCATTACACAGGCAAACCAATGACAAAGGCAGCCTCTCAGAGCTTACAACTAAAGAACAATTTGCAGCAGGGTTATACAAGCTTGAGATTGATACAGTCTCTTACTGGAAGAGTCTGGGCTTGAATCCCTTCCACCAACACGCTGATGTGAGTATTCCTTTCTTCCTCTACTTCAGTTGCAAAGAATAAAGATACTTAATATGTGTGGACTTCAGTTACTAACTGTCAGTAACTCCCCATGTGTGGAGACACAAGGCTTGACTCCATTTTCTCAGAAGGTTGATTTATTATGTTATATATTATAGTAAAATACTACATTAAAACTATACTAAAAGAACAGAAAGAAAAGAAGATCAGAAGGCTACAAAGAACAAGAATAGAACAGAATGCATAACAAAAATCCTGTGACTGCTCACAGCCTTGGCACAGCTGGCTGTGATTGGTCATCAATTGAAAACAATCCATATGGACCAATGGAAGATGCACCTGTTGCATTCCACAGCAGCAGATAGTTACTGTTTACATTTCTTTCCTGAGGCTTCCAGCTCCTCAGGAGGAGAAAAATCCTAGGAAAGGATTTTTAATAAAATATCATAGCTACAACTAACTGCATATGTTGAACTTCATTTACACTTTAAAATATTTTTATATTAACACTTTAAATCCACAGTCTCAAAGCTTTGTAGGAACACAGTCATGACAGAACCTCGTTGCTAGCTCCCCCACAAGTCTCAAAGCTCCTAGATACATTATTTATGGAGAGGATTTCATTCCTTCTACCCCTACTTAAGCCCATGATTGTTTTTGTGATTATTCTGTCTGAGGGACAACAAGTGGTGTACTCTGTGAAGTCCCCTGGGAAAAGCATTGATCTGTCTTTTGGAGACAACAGTTGTATGGCTACAGACAAAGTTCATAATTTAGATTTTTAAAGAAAGAAAAGTATGTACTATGTTCTGGATGCTTGGAGCCCCAGTTTACAACAGAAAAAAAAAGGTACAACGTGCCTCTTTAATTTGCCTAGGACAACAAAACTGGTTAGAGAAAGGTGTTCCAAACCAGGTACTGCTGGAGGATTTGGGGACTGTCTCCTTCCCCTCAACAGCATTAGTGCTTTCCTATGAGCTTTCAGTAGCAGCAGCTCTGTATTAGTTGTTTGTTGGACTGTGACAGATCTGCTTAGCTGTTCCTTATCTCCGTGAAGAAAAGGTGGCTAACACCTGGATTAAATTCTCTGTCTTCTGACAAACGAAAGATGACATTCTTATACTAGACAATAATGAAGGTTAATGCTAGATAGCCTTGCATTCTGTGGGAAGTGAAATAAAAAAGGGAAAAAGAAGGATTTACAGTATGTAAGTAAATTGACTGTATATCAAGATAATGGTTGACTGGAAATTAATTTAATATACAATGCAAGAGCCTTCTTTCTTAAAAATAAGCCTCAATAGGGAACACATTTTCCTCACTTCACTGGTTGTTTCATATGCATCTTTTTTATTAATGTTGAAAGGAGCACAAGCTGTGCATCACAGAATGCTATTAAACTGACACCTCTTATCTCACAACACAAAATAATGCATTATGTGGAGTGAGAAATCAAAGGACAGAATGTGCTGGTCAGGGAGATGTTAATAGGGCTGTGGTAAATAATTCATATATAAGGTTATTATCATGCTGTGGCATTAGATAACTAATGCAGTCTTTCTCTAACTATTGATTTTGAATCAGAACTAAAGAAACTCATTGTTTTATACTCTGGCCTAATGACAGCTAATGTAGCACTGTCTAATTCTGTTCCTTGAAGTACAGAACATGGTAAGAGCAACAAAAGCATTCCAACACTTGAAAGAATGGGCAAATGTGCTAGCTATTTATGAGTACCAACAAGGAAATGCCAATTTGGATAAATGGACTGAATAAAGTCTTAAATAATGTGACATTTATACTTTCAATAAAGGGTATTTAACCAGTGTAAAAGCTGTGTTACAAGCAGTAACACTTCAGAGTGGGAATATTTCTGAAGTTTCATGTGAAATTACATACAATGATCACAATGGTTCTATCTAGGCTTTTATCTAGAGATCAATTCTCATTTTGTCTCATATTTGTTTTTTTTCTTTTTCCAGGTGGTGTTCACAGCCAATGATGCTGGTAATCGGCGTTACAAGATTGCTGTTGTCCTCAGTCCCTTCTCTTACTCAACCACAGCAGTAGTTAGTGAGCCAGTGGAATAAAAGCTGACATTAAGCAGGAAAATTCAGTTGTGTAAATTAAAATTTCCATAAACGATAAGAACTTCATATCTGAATGTATCAACAGCTTTAGATTTCTTAGTAAATCACTAAGTTTTTTATTCACTTTGTTAACTTTAGGAAGAAAGTGTATTGACTTTGTTTTCAAATACTCTTCTGAACAAAAGTATTCTGCATTTCTGTATTGTCAGTATTACCCTTCTGAGTAAAAGTTTAGGATTTGAAAAAAACACATTAACCTCAGGAAAAAATTTATTGTAATTCCATTATGGAGTCTCTGAGAATAAACTAGTCTTCTATGAAGCTGATAAACTAAATTTCTTCTTGCAAAGGAATTGAACAAAACACATCTGTGAAAGGCGTCTCATGAAAAGCAAGCAGACGGAAAATACAGTCCACCACTACCATCTCCTATGTTTTATTAATGAAGCCCACAACAGAGGAAGTCACATGGGATTACTTACTCAGGACCCCACATAATAATCAGATAAACTCACCTCTCAGTTCTGATTTTGGAGACATGGAAGTGAAAGCAGGTAAAGGTGACAGCATAGTAGAACAGCATTTAAAGATGCTAAGCAGGCTACAGATACTTAAGATGCCTTCTTTCCTGTTTTCCAATATATCATAATTGGTGACATTTTCAAGGACAGACCAGAAGGCTGTGTTTCAGAAAAGTATATCACTCAAACATGCTTGAAGAAGTTTATTCATGTATTTGCAGAAAATTCTGCAAATATTGTCCCAAGTTAAAGTACTCCCCAGAATTACTTGCATACCTCAAACCATCAGACATTTTCATAATAGCTGTAAAATGCAAATAAAAATAAGGATAACTGATGAATCCTGAGAAAATCAGTTTCCTATTTAATGCCAGGAAATTCTATTCCCATTCTAGTGATTCCTAAATAGGGAAGAACCATTAGGGGATTCAACAGAAGAACCCTGTCTTGGAAAAGTACGTAAAAAGGTTGAGTCACTTAGCCTAATAAAACCAAACCCTGAAAGCCTATAAATACAAAAAAAGGGAAATGCCCTGCTAGCCTAAAGGCTTGATCCCATCACAGCCTAACCTGATGTATTTGGACAGGTGTGTCTTTTTTTTTTGCTTTTACTTTGGGGTACCGAGCACTAGAAAAACGAGCATTTTATCTAGAAACAAAACACAAAGATGATATCTTTTCCACAGAAACTCAGAATAAACAAACCAACACAATCTTTAGAACATTATATTTCATAAAAGACAATGATAAAAAAGTACAAACATTTTCATGAACAAAAAAAACCAAAACTATGATAGTACACAGGAAATTCCCAGCATTTGTTTCAGTGCATTTTTTCACTGAGCCTATCTTACATACCTCTACAAATAAAATAATCTTAAGTACACTTCCGTTTGCTGATATGTAATGGATCCTTTTAATTTTTTTAAAGAGCTGGTTCATTAGTAACCCACTACAACAATTAGTAAACATAACAATAGAAAAATAGAGTGGCAGATCCAAGAAAAGGGACATTTTGCACTTGCTTTTTAATACACCACCTCTTTGCAAAATGGACTTTATATTTAATATTCTCCTACTTAAATTTGAAATATAGAAAATGGGCTTGAGAGTATCTTAGCATATTAATCAGATTCTACTCTTAATATTTCTGTAATGTTTTTACTTGCTAATTTTCAAGACCTTCAGAATCTTGTAAAATACTCCCTTCTTCTTCTCCCTCCATGTTCACTCCTTGAAGACATCCCTTATTTGCCTTGTCAGCAATACAAAAGCCAATGTGATTGGCTTCTCTCTACATTTTACAAGAACCATGAAATTATCAAAAGGAATGTGCACAACTCTTAGTTCTGCATCATATTTATTTTGTTTGAAGGCACTGGCTATGTTAAAATTCACTACAGAAGAGTACTGAGTTCAGACAGGTAGTATACAAACACTATTTTGATGTAATTTAAGATGGCAACTTCTAAAACTTCCCAACAAAGTGATAAAAGTTATTTAGAGAAGAGTGTTGGTCAACAATTCATAATTTAACATCCATCATTTTGGGGCACCAAAATGCAAAATTTTAAGAACTCAGCTATATGTCACAATCCATTCACATACTGGTTTAATTCACATTTTTCTAGGACCATACATGATCAGTCACTTAAAGCTGTAAAGTTATATTAGTTCAGCCACAGCATATGTGTAATATAGTATGTATATATGTAAGTATATATACATATATATGCATTAGATTTTTTTAAATTACACATAAACTTCACAGAATGCCTAAGAAATGGGAACAAAAGCATGCTTCAGAAAACAGTACAGACCTACGATACCAAAGGATGTTTCATTATTGTAGGTGTGAAATTGTAGGTAAAACTGTACTGAAAACCAGAAATCACTTCAAAGTTACATGAGGGATTTAAAAATGTATTCAACTGTTCTTAAAGAACTGTATTAGTCTGCTATGAAATAAGACTAATTTTATTTTGAAGATATAATTGTTTATACAGTGTATTATCTCAGCTTTCTCCATATGCTTCAGAATGTTATATACACCCAGTTATAAGAAAATCTGCCAGGAGATGAGCAAACCACTTAAGCATGCTTTTGAAGGATGTTTTCTTCACTTTATGCTTTTAGTTGTTTTCATTTTATTACATCATTCCTAAAGCATATTAGATTAGCTGGTAGATATTAAGGTAATTCCAGTATGGTATAAAATATCCCTTACAATTGCTCTCAACTACTAAATTAAATAATAATATTTCTACTAAATATTTGGGATGCCTACAGGTAAGCTCATAATGTTACCGAAGGATGGCTAAGGGCAAAATTTGCTGCTGGGATGCCAAATAAACAAAAGGTGTTTATGGCGAACAAACTTAAAATATACAAAGCACCACGCCATCTGTGGCAGCAATTCAGGAAACCAACATATAGTAATGACTTAAAGTTAGGATTCTTTGTCAACACTCTTACAGAACACTCTATGGATAAACAATCCTTATTATATATACTGCTTTCCATTTTTATGGGAGCAGAAATCAGTCTTTGGTTCCTAAAGAGTCGAGTAACTGTGACAAACAAAACAATTTAATATATCTTGGTCACTATATTTGCATTAACATAGAAAATAAATGACCTGGTCCTTTTCCTTTGTATTAACAAGGGATGTAAAAAAATATTAGTAAAGATAATAATGCTTAGCAGTGGGATACTTTTAGGTAGCATAACATTACAAGCAAAGAGAAAATAAGATAAGGAAAGAGGCTAGTTACTCATACATTTAACACCACAAAAATAGAGAAGCAGACAGGACCAATCCTTAGTGGGACTGCACAACCTCAATCTCATTGACAGTCATAGACTTGAGGATCCTCAGTGCATCATAGAAGCACTCAGCACTCTACCAGGATAGGCCCTTAAATAGCATATTGAATGATATATTATGAGTGGAATTTTAAAAAGCACTTGAGATTGGCCTGCTTTCTGTTCTGCTTATGTCATCACCATCCTCATCAGCAGAACAGCGCGACCAACACCGTGCTTCTGAGAATCCCACACTGCAAGCATTTGAACTATCAGAACTATGTTTTGCTATTCTCTTAAAAATCTAACTTTAATATTCTTCCAATGAAGACACATTTTTGGCTCTTCTGATTTTGGAGGAATAAAAGTGCTGTTTACAAGATTTAAAAAAAAAAAAAAAGAACAATACCAAAATACTGTACGCACCCAGACACATCGTTTTAGGCATTAAAATCCCTGACATTGACACTAGTGGCACACTTGGAAACAGTTAAGAGTTCCTGTAGATCATAATATGCAACAACTGCAAGATTTTCTGTAATACACATGCAATATGCATATAAATACGATTCAGATGGCAGGCAGGGTATCATACAATTTTGCTGGCAATAAATAAAATCAGAAGCTTTCTTTCTAGCAGGTTCATATAAGAATTTAATTTTTCTAAATAGATATTTTTCTAAATAGCAGAAGGCCTAGAGCTCAAAACTAGTATAACAGTTTACAGTCATAGCTGGCCAACAATTAATATTTCCTTCATTTCACATAAGGTATAACCTTTTTATGAGCATACTTACATTTTACACTTGTTCTTTCATGCTAACAAAAACATTCCTATAGAATTCAAACAAGAACACACTCAAATACATACTGAAGCATAAAATATTGAACAATTGAAAAGCAATGTACACACGTTAATTTACATCACATATTTACAAAACACATTTTAAAAAGAAACAAAAGCATTCATTTAAATATGAGGAGGGGCAGATTAGTATAAAAAAATTCCTGGAAGAGGCCTCTGTCCTTACTTCCAGGGAAGCTACAAGTCTGTTTTCTGCAGTTTATTTAGTTGAGTAGTTAAGATAGAGAGTATGAAGAATGAAGGCTTGAACAGTAGTCTCATGCTGTAAACATCTGAGTAGTAGCTGCTGGCTTTTCCTTCAGATCAAAATGCATGGTACATACAATCACTTCTCATCCCAAATATGCATCATCAGTTGACCAAAAAACTCCAATTCTAAGCTGTTTTTTGTTGGTTTTGTTTTGTTTTACAGTGTTTATCAGTAGCTTCCAGTGTTATAGGTTTATTCTGGTAGGATATCTTGCCATTCCACTTCCATCAATAGTCTCTAACAGGAGCAAGTTCTGGTAGGAGGTTAACAGTTATATTTTTATACAATCTACTGACAAGTATTTTAGGAGTATATGCTAAATTGTTCAACCCATCAATATACTGACGTTCTCTGGAATACCTCAGAAGTTTGTATCTGCAGAAGGAGTTGGAAGAAGAAAAATGAAAAAGATGTGCAAGAAACAATTCAGTTAATGTTAGACATGATACTGTGACAGTCATTTAATTTTCAAGTATACTTTAAATTCTGAAACTACTTTTCAGACCCTTGAAATCACCAAATAACCTACCTTAGGTTTAAAAGCAAGCTTTTAAAGATTTTTAATACAGTTAGATTTTATGGTCACATATGCAAGTTAACATTAAGACTAAATAACAAAGGAAGCATTCAATATGTACACTTTTTATGGTCCTAAACTGAATAGATTTTGAAACATTATTCAATTTCTTCATGTTCTTTTGCTATAAAATTCAACTGAGGTGTACAGGGAAGATTTAGCAATCTTCACTATTCTTCATTATACATTCAAATGTCTGAAATTATTTTCATTTCACTCTTGAGACTCCTGCATTTGCAAACATCTAAATTTGAGGTGATTAAAAAAATGTTTCCCTCCCCCAGATTATCCATATATACATTTTAGTTTCCTATAACAGATTTACTCCTCTCTACTGTGCATGTCTATAATTTTATTCATAATTCAAAACTATGACTAAAAGAGAAAATATGTTCCCAGAAAAAAAAAATCCATTGATGACAGAATTGAGAAGTATTTCTAGTTACCTGAAAACACATATCATAAACCCTTCATTTTGTGCTTCACCTTCTAAATTTTATGTGTAGCTCATCTGCTGCATTCTGGTTTCTATTCCATTCCAGGGCAGCCAGAACCTACAGGCCAGTTTAAGTGTTTTGTATCTTTGTAGGAAAAGAAAGGAACCCCAAAAGAAAAGGTTTAAATCAATGTATGCAGGAAATGAGAAGACCTGTATCTCAAAAAATAATGAAATATGAGAGAAGAAACCAATCCTTGAGGAGTTTTAAAGTCAGTTTTCATGCAGGAGTCCTTTGCCCTAGCTGGACTGCTTCCTTTTGCAAAATATCCAAAATAGGCAACTAATGGAGCCCTGCCAGCACTAATGCCCAAACTATTAAGGAACAACAACATTATGGATCAAAGGTTATGATGATAGTATCTTCTCATATGCAAATTTAGTCTCTCTCTTGGTTAAATAAAAAATATCTGAACAGCAAATGTGTGTTTAAGAGAATACAAATTTTAGCACCAAAGAGGAAATAACACTGATGAGAACTGCTTGTTTGTATGTGTGGATGCAAGAAAAAATTTTACATCTTTAGCTGTAATATTTGAATATTTCTCTGTTTTTCTTACCGTCCTAAAAACTGGACTTCTCCTCTGTGGTGATGAGGAATGGATTTGTACTTCCCTAAATCGCCTTCTGGTCTTGTTACATTGTATCCAGCATAGTGAACCCTGCAGTATAACATATAAACATTTGTAAAAACATCTTCTTACAACTTGTCATACAAGTTGAAGTGAAAAATACACATCAAATATTTTAAAGCTATGTCTTTATGTTCACTGACATTCTCTTCCTAAAAAACCCCGCAACATTCCAAATCCAACAACTAAAAAAGCTGGCAAAATTAAATGGAAAATAATAATAATTTCATATTTAATATTTCCTGCTTGTTCCAGCATAAAAGCATGGAAACAGCAAAAAAAAAGTATAAAAACAAACTCGTCCTTTAAAATATAGATCTTTATCTATAAAACTCTAAAAAAAACCTCTTTTATCTATAAAACACTTTATCTAAAAAACTCATGCAGACATTTTCAACAGCTCAGTTAGAGCAGTTTAGACTCATTCACTGTGAGCAGTAGGTAATGCCTGAGCAGGGCTGTCTGTTGTCCACTCTGGGATTACCAATATACTCACAAATTAACCTCTCTGTCAAGCACTGCCCCTAAGACATGGAACTCATGCTTACACTACATGTCTGTGGGGTGGTATTTCATAATATTAGCAGTAAGAGTGATGCAATGTGCTTAGTATGGTTACCTGTTGTTATATCTGTTGTTACAAGACCAAGCTCTTAAAAACCTGCTAGTTGTCCCCAGGCCAGGAAAAAACAACATCACACTTATTCCTTCAAATGGTATATTCTGATATTTCTGAAGCAAACTATGTAGAACTTGCCCATTTAAAACAAATTACAAAACTGTAACAAGTGACAGAGCAAAAAGCACCTAATTGGTCTCAAAGGGTGGATGGTGCAGAAAGATCTAAGCACTCAAAGCTCACCTGTTCCAAAGATCATCATCTTCTCCACCCCATCCCCAAAAGGCATTTGGAAAACCATTGATCTTCTTGAATTGTTCCACTGTCAGGCCACTTACACCACCAAAGAACTCATTGTATGGAAGGCTGTAAACAGAAGACAAATTCTATACTGTTAGCTGAACTTTGATAGGCAAGCTCTCTCTAAGCTCTGCCTCTCTTTAAACAATACCTTTCCAAAAAAGCAAGAGCCCCAAGCTAAGGACATGATCAGAGGCTGAATGTATTCACCAAGGGAAACTGGTTCATGGATTGCCAGCACTAAGTAACATACAGTAAGCTGAACAAAAGGTTTGCAGTAGTGTCTGATTTGCATAAAAGGTGCTCTTAAAATGTAGCTGCAATTAGTATCACACATATGAAATAAAAGTATACCAGGAATTTCAGATGGCTGATTTAGACTCATAGCTGAAGTGTTAAGTGAAGCCCTCAAACTATTTATGTTGACATTATTCAACTGAAAAACCCCTCTTCAATCAAATGAAAAAATACAAATCAGTAATGCATAAATTAAATAATTTTAATTTATGACTACATTCTACAGAACTGTTAAAACTTGAAACAGCTTAACAGTACATATAAAACAGTGAATGGCATGCTGATTTAAAAAAAAAAAAAAAAACAAAAAAAACAAAAAAAAAAAACAAAAAACCCCCAACATTTTCCAGATTTTAAAAGATAAATTTTGAATCAAAAGGATCTACAGGCTTTCCCCTCAATATTCAACAATATTTGTTAACAGATATAATTAAGCAATAAGCAGTTGGCCAACATGAACAGCTTATCCATATAACATGCTATGCCACAGACAATGTGATTTCCAGTCCTTCAAACACTCTGTCAATCTAAAAAAAAATTAAAACATTTAATTAATCTATATTTACTTCTGTCAATATTAACTTGCATTCTTAACCCAGAAGCTGCTGCAGTAAAGTAGTTTTCTTTCAGAAGCAGCACACAATTTCATAAAACAAAAGTCTCTCAGGAGACACTTCCAAATATGGAACCTTCAAGGAGCTAAGAGCATCTACAAAAAGATTTACCATTGCTAAGGACACAATTGTCACACTGAATAAGTCCAGAATGCAAAGGGAAAGAAAATAGAAATAGACAATCATGTAATTCCTGATCTCTGTGGAAATACAGGATTCAACCAAATGTTAATAGCATGTGGAGAAGGTTGCAATTATATTTGCCTTTCAACATGTAACTGAAAGAGTGGGTGTTTTAACCCCCCTCCTGCCTCTCAAAAAACCCCACTTACATACCTCCAAAATGACCAACAAAAAAAATATTGCAAACCCAAAACCAGACCACCAACCACAACCAAAACCAACTGAAATATGACAGTTAATGGGACTTTCTGAGGTTTATTTATTTTTTTATTTTATAAATCTAGTTTCATTTATACAAAATTTATCAATTTTTCAAATACTTACCTATGTAGACATCATATAAATGCATTAATATTTTATAAGTACATACAAAGTTAGATGAAATCTCTTATTTGTTCATAGGTGCTAACTTATTTATTTTTAAATACACATGAAATCTTTAAACATTTAACTGCTGATTGGTTGACAACCTGAAGTTCCGACACAGAGCCATGGTTTCAAGGCATTGCTTTTCCTCTGTTAGTTGACCATGTTATCAAGTTGATTAATTTCACAAATAATGTCCAAGATAGCAAATAGATACATGCAGCAAGCTATAAGCTACCGATTTCTGTGAAGTGACTCCAAGAATGTCATGAGATAGCAGAGTGCTAAGAAGCAAGTGGCACATCATTAATGTAAACTGACAGAAGAGAAAGAGGTAAGAAAACTGCAGGTCCCACTACATTCACCAAATGTCAATAGAGAATGAGAGAGAATATACAAAATGGTCTGGCAGTAAGAAAATATTCAGTTTAAAAAGCAGTATGAAACAGAAATAAAAGTACATTTATCAGAAAATAAAGACACTTTTCCTGTGATATTTTGCTGCAGATCATCTGCTTTTCTTTTGTAATATCCAGTAGAAGTGTTTATGTAGCCAAGAAACATTTCTAGTGAGTTAGGTAAGATTTTCCCCCTTGACATACAAAGCCTTTTTTTTTTTTTCAAGATCAACCTCATGGCAACAAGCTCAACATTGAAAATCATAAATTATATATTCTAATTAATAACACATCAAATGTAGAAACTAAATTTAGATCTTTATTTTATTAACTATTCCTTTCTGCAAATAGCATAGTAGGAGGCTGCTTTGTTGTTTTCACCTACTATATATATATAGTATAAAAAAATTCATACTTTTAAATATTTCTGAGTATTTAAGAAATAATGTGAATAAAACTATTTACTTACATGTACATGTACTTGTCCAGCTTTGCTGCAAAATGGCGTGGCATTTCTCCACATCCATAGTAATTTCTATCATTTTCAGGTAAGTGATCCACATCATGGAATATTATGCAGTCCCAGACAGCATCCTTCATAGCCTCTTTGAAGCCAACATTAAAGAGCATTGCACGATTAAAAGGTTGTGTACCTGTCTTCACACAGAAAACAAAGGAGACATTGTAAAAATCAAGAAACAAAACTTTCCATACTATGAGAAAAACATACTCTAACACACAAAAAAAATTGACAATGATGCCTCTTTTGACCAGCAGCTCACACTGGGTTGGCTGAGCTGAGGATGGGGTTTGCCCTCCTGGCTTCCAGGGCACACATTGCTGGCTCCTGTGAGCCAGGAGTGAGCTTGGTCCTGCTGCCAAACAGCATCCCCAAGATCCCTTTGTGCAGGGCTGCTCTCCAGGCACTCCTCTCCAGTTTACACTTGTGCCTGGCTTTACTCCATCCTAGGTGCAGAGTCCAACTTTTTGACTTATTACATTTCATCCCACTGATCACTGCCCAGTGCTCCAGTTTATCTAGAACTCTCTGCAAGGCATCCCATCCTTTAAAAGTCGACCACAACCTCCCAGCTGGATATGATCAAGAACTTGCTGATGGTGCATTCGGCTCCCGCATCCACTGAACATAAGGCCCTGGAACCGAGCCCTGAGGAACACTGCTGCTGACCTACTTTTTTGCCTTGACAACTTACAACTACAATAGATTCTAAGAGGCCACCTTATTACCTATGAAATATCATGCTATATTTGAAGAAAAGCATCGTGTATCCAGGCACTGCTCAAGATGAGGAATGGAAATTCAGCTTTCCTTTTTCATTTAAAGGAGTAGAAGAGTGGAGTAACAATTTTTAAATTCTGGATTCATCCAAACCTTGGTAAGAATATCAAACCCCTTTTAGTAAGGAATCTTGAAAGTCACCTTTCAAGTAGATGCTGTTACCTGTTCAACAACATAGAAGGCAAATTCCAGCCGCTGCTTCTGCAACATAGGTATCAGATGACGGAAAAAAATTGGAAGATGCTCGTGACGATTCCGAAAAGGAATAAGGATAGCCACCTTCATTAAAAAAAAGAAAAAAAAAGAAAAAAAAAAACTATTATATCAGCATTTTAAAGTTTTAATTTTTCAATACATATCAAGTTTCCTGCGGCTTTTCAACTTTTACATTTAAACTGGCTCAGTGTTTTACATGTTTGCTCCCCCTAGGAAATTGTGCTGAAAATTTGCTTAAATAATTAAGAAAAAATTTTAAGTAAAATGTTAAGATTTTCCTTTTATGTTCACTTGCTTCTATACTTCAAACAACAGACACATAGGACAGATTTGCATCCATAAGATGAAATGTTTAGTAACTACAGCTAATGAACCTTTAAAAGTTCTTCATGATCCATTTCAAATTTTTCTCCTAGCTGAAGTTTCTTCTTGAGCACAGATGGCACACTACAAATACTATAAGATACTATATATATAGCACCAAAGACTGAGTGCTTGTAATGGTAAATTATTCTTATATGCCAACAAGAAAAAATAAACCAAAACAGAAAACCAGCATCTAACCTTCCACCGTGGCTTACAGTCATTTGGTTTCCAGTGTCCTCCTGGTTTAATGTCTAAATCTTTTGAAAACAGTCGTTGAATTTCATCAAAACTAATTTCACTCATATTAACATCAATAAGGCCTCCTAAAGAGAGGAAAAAAAAACTTATATATTAATTTCAATTAAGAAAATTGACCTAATGCTACAAGGAATATAATGGACAAATGGTATCAGAAATTTGTAGTTACACTACCTACAGGAAAAAAGAAACAATTTATACTATCCTCCTAATATTTAATTCTAACAGAATGAAGTTTTAGTGTTTCTAAAAACAAACATTCCTTCCATAAAACCTATAAACAAAATACTAATTTCAAAGGACACAGAACTAGCAAAGTAATTTGAATTCTGCATCTCTTACAGAAAATTTGGGTTGCCTTTCATTTCAAGTACCACTGTTAACAATTCTACATCATCTGCACTACTGAACCTTTACTCAGATTCTGTGTGCCTTCCTGCTCCAATTCCACATTAAAGGAAAATGTATCATCACTACATTCAACAAATTTCCTCAATTTAAATTTTAGATTATTTGTATGTTTCATGTAGAGTCTTCATCCACTAATTCACCACAGCTTGCTTCAAACCAATTCATAGCAAGGGGCTGGATTTGAGAATTACCACTGGTAGAACTAATGACCCCAATGGAAAAACCATTTGCAAAAGGCATGAAAGTGAAATTCAGTAAGTTATTGAATAACGGCCACGATATGATTTGAAAAAAAATCAGGTTAGTACCTACTATGAGAAAATATTAACATTAGTTGACAGCTGAAAGTTGGCAGTCGTTAGCTTATGCATGTGTAAAAAGTTCAAAACTGGAAATAATGATTCATAGTAAAAACCCTCAAAAGTAATAGAAAGAAGCAAGAAAATCTGGGGAGAAGACTAATGTAATACTTATTAACCAGAAGCTCACGTTTTTCTTCGGCAGCTACTACACTCTAAATATTCATACAAAAATCTTGCAAGAACTTTCTGACAAACACCACAAAATATTCTTATTTTTGTCTACAAAGTTAAGTATTTTGGTGATAGATGGTTTAAAGTCAATCCAAAAATCACTCCCATTTTCTCCCATGTGTCCATACACAAAATACCCTATTTGTGTCACTAAACTGACCAGTTATGTAAATCTTTTGAAAATACTGAAATTTTTGGAACGCACTAGGAATAACTATTGTTTTCAGAAGAAGGCAGAAGATACTGCAAGAGTTATTTTAGTTTGGGATATGATTAAATAAAGTACTACTTGCAAATGAAGAAGGTAACTTTTTTAATGTAAAATCATAGGTGAAAAATTATCAACAACAGTACACTATGGAGCTATTTCAAGAGAAGATTTCAAGAAATCCATATTAATTTAATTATTTTAGGAAAAAAAGGAAGCTGGCAGTTGCTAAAAAACCTATATAGACAAACACTAGAACAGACTAGTCCTACAGAGATTTAAATAAAAATTTTAAAATAATTAAAAATAAAAATAATTTTTAAAAATAAGCTTAGATTATCATAATGGCTGTGTCTGAAATTCTTCAATAACCCAAAAAAGAAATCTTATGAAATATAGAATCAAGGTCAATCAACAAAGGACTAGTATATAAACATGTACAAAATAATTTTTTTTAAATTAAAAAAATCAATTTCAACTACCAAGACCAGAAAAGCAATAAGAGCCTTTCAGTCCAAATACAGAATCTAAAAGGAAAATAAAGATAAATAAAGGTCAATTACTACACCAGAAAGGGAAGGAAATAGCACATGATGTGACTCAGATACCTCAGTATTCTGAGAAAAGTTCGGATGTGATCAGATGACTACAGAGTTTAAATCAGAAAGAAACATCAAATGGTAGAACAGTATTTAGATAAAACCTTTAGATAAAGGTGCTTCTAGCTCCATGAGACATGATAAATTTCCATCCAAAGTGTTTAAAAAGAAGCTATAGTAAAACCTGAAGTATTGGTACTACCAAAAACACACAGGAGATGAGTGAATAGAAATCAGCATTTTTCTCCCCTTCACTGGTGGGGAGCAGGAAAAAGCATCACTGTAAATAGCTGCACTTTGTATTCACTAGTTCCATCAGTGTCTAGTAGGCTGCAATAAAACATTTATACAACCCACAAAATAAGAAAGCTGAGAAAGCAAAAAAAATCTTGAAGAAGAAAATCAGAAAAAAATTAATTCAACAAATGAGGTAGACCCAGAAACCAATAAATTAAAATTAATTTAAAATAATAAAGGATTGTTTCTTCCTGAAGGAAAAATGAAGCATGCACAACAAAACAAGCAATACCTGGCTATGCTGCCAGGCAGTTTTACAGTTTGTAATGGATTGCACATTAATATGAGCCAGCGCAATGCAATTGTACAGAAATAGAAAATCTCATCCTGGAATGTATTAACTGCTGCTATGTGAAAAAAAAAAGAAGTTTTCCAAAACGAATTTGTTTTGTAACCAGGATTTAAGCCAGTTATGATGCTTTAGAAAGAAATCAAATTAAAGACGGTCTACAGTGCAAAAAATTCAAGAATGACAAGAGCTTTAGAAACTATGCAGTCTAGAAAGGTTGGGATTATCAGTTTATCTACAAAGGAAAAGACATTCTTGCACTGCATCTATCTTGAAGAAGAAGTGTTTTGTTGTATTGCACTCCCAGATTCAATCTTACAGTGTTTTGCTTACAAATTACAACAGCACTGCCCAACCAGTGGGCAGTATAACCTGTTCTACTGAGTCATACAAAAAAGGCAATAGCTGCTCTTATTTTAAGAGCATATGTACTTGGGACCTAATATGATTTTACCATGCCCCTCCCTTTCATGATATAAATTTGGTAAGTTGATGAAAAGAAGAAAAGATGACTTCTATAATAACCTTAGACTAATTAAGCATGTCAAAATATACATTATTCAAATGTCTTTCTTCCCTGGCTATCTCACACTTCCTACAACATTTCATTAAATTAAAAGATCTTCAGAGATGCTTTATTTAGATTATAATTAGAAAGAGAGATAATGATTAAAATGGCATACATGGAAACCAAAAAGGGAAACACATATCCCTTGGTTGAAAAGCAACTTATCCAGTGAATTATTTTCTATTAAAATTATTATTTCTCTATTAAATTAAACAGGGTAGAAGAAGTACAGAGCAATTACTAACAAACAAAAAAAAAAAATACCATCAACAAAAAGGTGGTAAAAGGAGAGTGGCAACAAAGAGATCTGTAGAGAAACTACTGGTGAAATTACTTTGTTTTGAACTAATCTGACAGAATTCCAACTGCCAGATCCCTTGAAAGTGACATTAAAAATACTAATTTATGTGCATTTTTTAATCAGCAAAAACATCACATCCTGTTTCTCTAATTATCCAGATTTGCCATTTGCAAACCTTTTATGTTTCCAAAAGTAGTTAAAAAATATACTACTGAAATAATTTGGTTTAATTTGTTTAGCTGTCCAAAAATAGATAAAAATGGGATTTTGAAAGTCAAACCCTATGTCTGGAGGGAAAGAGGTTTAAATAGGGATATTGTCACACCATGGGGCTAATTACTACCTGGCTTAAGACAGTTTTCTTTATGATTTAGTTTCATAAGCAACAGCAACTGATCTATACCTTTGGCTCCATGTCTCTATGTTTAAAATATAAAACAAAGCTTAGAATCTGACATTATTGAGAAGAAACACAGGTAACATGCACTGATTTGGTTTTCTTCAACAGATAAACTCAGTTAAGATTAAAAAATTATAATGGAATCTAGATTATCCTAAGAAAATCCACTCTTTTTCTTTGAAGAAAAATTGACCAGATTTTAGTTCAACTGCCAGCAACATTTTTTGGTATGATATGGATCTGAACTGCTATATTAGATATTTACTTAATTGCTCATGCTGAATGACAGCCTACAGATTAAGTCAGGTGTCTAAAAGACAAGAGGTTAGAATTCTGCAATACATTACAAATAACTTCAGAAACTAAGTGAAATTTTTTCTCTTACAAATCAGTAGTTCAATTATTTGATTTCAAATTAGTAAAGGTGATTAGTAAAGAGACCAAAACTTCAGTAACACATTAGTTACAGGCAAACTTCTGCTAAGCATCATTGTGCATTATCAGATGTATTTTATTCATTAATTTCTGTTATATCCTTAGACTCCTTATAATTTTATTTTATATTAAAATAACTGTGTTTTGTTTAAAATACAATTTAATTTACTAGATAAACATTAAGATCACTTTAAAACTTACTCATGTAAGGCAGCTTCTCTGGACAAGGCTGGTAAGGAGAGTAGGTGAAGTTCTCTGGAAGATACATTGTTGTTTGAGCAACACAGTCACTAGAATTGTTTCCTTCAGGATAATCTTAAAAAGAAGAATTGATTTTTGTAAAAACCTGTGTTATCCACTGAAATTGTAAGATATCATCATGCAGGTGAGAGCATTAATTTTTAGTTAGCAAATTCCTAGCAACATGATTTTAAAAGCATTTTATTGCTCTAGAGGAATAATAATTAAATACAAGTATCTTTGTTACAGATAATAGAAACTTTTCCTACTGAAGTGAACTGATAAATAGTAACTATTTGACCTTGACTCCAATTTCAGAGAAGTAGGATTTAGGTATAAGTTTTCATAATCGAGCTATGTCATTAATGATTGGCTTTTTTTAAAAATTAAAAAAAAAAAAGAGGTCTTTTAAAAAGAAATAAGAAATATTCTTACCTGTGCCATTCAGTGTAGTATTTTTGTTAGTGTACAATCTTATCATGTGTCCTATTGTTTTTACATTTTCTCTCAACATTATACCACGAGCTTGCACCATAAAGAGATATGTGTTTGCTGATAAAACAAAAAGCAATTTTGAATTTGTATTAAAATAATGTATTTCCAAATTATTTTAACATATATCTACAATGTGTTCAACATTTTTTACTGTGTTTGAATCCATGGTCAGCAAACAATAATTCCTTGAGATGAAGGTCCACACAGTGAAACCTAACAGCAACAATAGAAAATAATAACATGGATTCAAAAACATGGCTCTGTTCAAACCCAAAAACTACAGACTGTCAATAGTCATTTTATACAACAGTTTCATTTTTCTTTAACTAATAAAAAAGCAACTGAGAGTGACAAGAAAATTCAATTTACCAATAAAACCATTTTCATATGTAGATACATGTCTCATATTTAGATCTACAAAAAGATCATTGAAATTTAGGATAAAAAAAACTCTAGAAAATCTTCTAGTCACATAAAAGGGCCCCTTTTTTACTCACTAGTTAACACAACTTCCAGTCAAAATGTACTGTTTATTCATTCACTCCAAACACCTGCTTTGTTATACAACTGTTACAAATCTCTGCCAATCTCAAAGTATTAATGTTTTATAATTATACATGAAATATTTATTATAGGCATCAAGGGTGAGTAAATCAACATTTTGAGTAATTAAGTGACTCACTAACAACAGCAGCATGAAATATTTCTCTGTCTCAATCTTGCACCTAAAGCCTCAAATATGATCTCAAGACATTTCTTTGTATTTGACAGAAGTTACTAAGGTAGAAATGAAGCTGCATTTATATCTGAGTGAGCAAATGCCTACCCAGGACCAAAGAGCTCAAAAAATATTGCAAAGGGAAGGAAAAATTTCCTTTACAGAAGGTAGCAAAGAGGGTCAAAGGGATCATGTCACTTCACCTGCATTAAGCACCCAGTTGTGCAGGGAATATTTGGCTCTCTGTAACTCATAACAACCCCACCAAAAAATGCTCTGCATCTTTGGGGGAAAGAACTAAACATACCAGGGACAAAAAAGAAGTAAAGAAATTAAAGAAAAGTTAGAAAATTATCTCAGGAACTCCATCAAATTGCCCAGCACCAGTGGCATAACACAAGTAACTCCAGATCAACCAATAACTTCTTATAGCCCGACACAGAGCTGTATAAGGGACTGGGGGCTTTTCCAGAGGAAAACACAGTGATTAATTCCACCACATTAGCAAACAATACTACCAACACCCACAGAAATAAAAAAAAAACCAGCTTAATCTTTCAGGGAATAGTATTTCAAAGTCCTACAATAATGTGTTAATTTTTAAATTAATGAATGGGGGGGGTTCTCCTGGCTTTCAAAGAACTCCTTATTAAAACAAGGAATATTGACAGCTAAAAGAGGGACTCTGAATGTGCCAGGTGCTGTGCACGGCATGTAATTCTCAAACCCTTGGCCAGCATGACTAACTGCATGTGTTAACAAGAGTTTCCATGAGTGTAAAACTTACTCAGCTGCTACAATCCTGAAGTTGTCTCAACACCTTCTGACCACCAAAACAGAAGCAAAACAAAACAAAAATGCTACAACCTTGGCCTGACAACATGTAGGAAATTCCAGAAGAAAGATTCTTACCAGGATTCAAGACAACAGATAACATTCAGATTTCCTTACACAAAAATTACACAAAAACTTTGCAAAATTTTAACCCAATTCATATAAAGTAACACACTGTGGTTCCAATTGCTTCATTCCATTTGTAGTTTTCCATTCAGATACTGGGATTTTTAGGGTGTCTCTACTAAGCATTTCAAGGAATCTGTAGAATTTGTGAATTCATATATGAAGTTACCTACTCAACAAGCCTCCTCCTTTTGGAATCAAAAAAAAAAAGGCAATTTGATCTGTTCCTCCAAGAACAGTTATTTACCTTCAAACAATTTCAAAATCCAAGGTTTTCCTGAAAGTAAAACCGTGTGTATATTTGCCTTTTAAATAGGGCAAAAAATTCTTAACAAAAATTTTATTTCTTCAAACTTTAATATATTTTAAATTGGTATCATCTTTTCCCCCAAATAAGTTTTTTTTCTCCCATAGGTACAGCTCTTCTCTTCAATATCTTCCTATTCCAACACTAAAATAAAGTGGGTTTTTTAATATAAATCCGTTTGTAAATACTGATTTCACAGCTAATCTCTGGAAGATTCTGTGCTTTATTCTTCTTTTTAATATGATACCAAAAGCTAAAGTCACTTGAATTTTTAACTCTGCAGAAGGTTTATAGGGCTTTCAGCAGGTATACAGAAGGATATATAAGGTGTGGTAGGTTGATGTGGCTAACAGCTAAGTCCCCACTCAGTTGCTTGGTCACTCCCCTGAAGTGAGATGGAGGAAACAATAAGAAGGGCAAAAGTCTTAGGAACCTGATATAGTAAGGAACTGAGAGTAAGAATTTTCAAACAAGTCCAAAACAAAACAAAAAGACATGTAAATGTTCTCAATTTTTATGGGAAATATTATTGCAGTCCAGATAATGTATACATAAACCTTGGAAAAACAAGATTTTCTGCAAAAGCACCTACATCTTGCCTTTAGTGAAGTACTTACCCCTTCTGACACAGAGGGGAACATTCGAACAAACACACAAGACCTTTGTGAAGGTTAGAAAAGGCATTTGTCTCAAAAATAGACAACATGAAAAGACATAATTGAAAAAACCCAACCAGGTAAAGTCTGCTGCCACCTTGGCTTAAGTATGCAAGAGCTGCTCTTGCTGCCAAGAAAATCCAACCTTGCCATGATTTTATCATGTAATTCCTGCAGTCTACCTCCTCTTGCTGAGCTGCTTGTCAACTCACTATCCAACTTAACACCAATACAACAGGGATTAATCAGGAATGAAACATTCTCTTTCTGGGCAGTCTTTTTCCTACTACCTGGCTCTCCATCACAATCATAGGTACAAGGAGTTCAGATCTCCTCAGTTCATTCCACTATCAGCTGCTTAGGTAGCAGCAGATGCTTGAGCAGCCAATTAATTACGTCAGAAGCTAAAACATCAGGCAAAAATCAAAGATATTCATTTAGTCCTAAAAATAAATCTCATCTACTGGCACAGGTTTGTTGGCAAAGATCTGTGACAAAGAGCACAGTTCACGTGTCACATCAACCAGCAGCAACAGCAACAAAGTATTAACCCTCGCAAGCCAAAACAGCAACAGAGAAACGCAGCTTTTCTTGCAGTGGGGTGGGGGATGACTGACAGCAGAAGGCAGCCAGATAAAACTCCAGAAGGTTCCTGGTGTGCCCTAGTGGCAACTTCCTGCCACAAGTGCCAGAGTCAGTGAGGGGAAGTGATCTGCAGAACCTCATACCTACCAAGGAGGAGGGGTTCACTGGGGATATGAAGATCAAAGGCAGCCTTGGCTGCAGAGATCATGGGATGATGGAGTTCAGGATCCATGGGACAGGAGATGCAAAAGAAAGCTCACAATCATGAGAGCAGACTCTTCAAATATCTGTGTGGTGGAATCCCATGGGATAAAGCCCTCAAGTGAAAATAGGGGCAAGAAAGCTGGGTAATATTCAGGGATAATATCCTTCAAGCTCACAAGAGATCCATGTCAACAACTATGAAAACAGGTAAAATGCCAGGAGGCCTGCATGGATGAACAAGGACCTCCTGTGAAAAAAACCAAACACAAAAATAATACATTGGGAGGAAGCCATCACAGGGAATGCAGGAGGGATACAGAAAAAATACCTGAGCATCCAGGGATGCAGTTAGGAAAGCTAAAGGCCAAATGGAACTGAGTCTGGCCAGGGATGTCAAAGACAACAAGAAGCATTTCTATAAGTACATAGGTGATAAGAAGAAAACTAAGGATAATGTGAACCCACTGCTCAATGAGAAAGACACACAAATAAGTCTGCAATATTGAATGCCACCTTTTCTCAGTCTTATTAACAAGACCATTCTGCAGAAGGCCCAACTCTCTGAGACCAGTCTGGAGCAAGGAAGTTGTACTCTTGCCCTTGGTGTGGAATACTTAAGCAAACAGGACACAGGTTAAGTCCGTGGGTCCTTATGGGATGCATCAAGTGCTAAGGGAGATGGCAGATCTCATTGCACAGCCACTCCTGACCATCTTTGGTTGATCATGATGAATGGAAGAAGGGCCTGATGACCAGAGGAAAGCAAATGTCACTCCTATCTTCAAGGACGAGGACCCAGAGAAATACAGACTGATCAGCCTCAGCTTGATCCCAGGGAAGGTGATGGAGCAGCTAATCCTGGAAACCATTCTTCAGGTACATAAATGACAACAAAATCATCAGAAACAGTTAATCAACTGGGTAACCTTCTCTGATGAAAGATACAGAAGGAATAAGCAGGGGTCATTGTCTACCAGACTTCAGTAAGGCCTTCCACACTGTATCTCATAAGACTCTCATAGACAAACTGTTGATGTACAGGCTGGCTAAGCAAACATTGAGCTGGATCAAAAGCTGACTGACCAAGCCCAAAGGGTGAGGTCAGTGATCAGTGATGTAGCCAGGGGTCAATACCAGGTTCATTCCTGTTTAACACCTTCATTAATTATCTGGATGACAGGCAGAACATAACCTCACAGTTTATTTATGACACAAAAATGGGGTAAGTAGCTGATATGCCAAAGGGACATGCTGCCATCCAGAGGTACCTCAGCAGGCTGGAGGAATGTGCTGACATGAACTTCATGCAGCTCAGAAAGAACAGTGCAAATTTCTGCATCTGGGGAGGAACAATCCCAGACAACAAAGTATGCTTAGGGACATCCAACTGGAAAGCAGCTTGACAGAAGAGGCTTTGGAGGTACTGGTGGACATCACGTGGAACATGAGCCAGCAATGTGCTGCAAAGAAGGCCAACAGCATCCTGGCATGCATTAGGAAAAATGCCGACAGCAGGTCAAGTTGATCCTTCATAGCCTTCACTCAGCACTGTTCAAGCCACACCTGGTGTAGTGTCCGGTTCTGAGCTCCACAGTGGAATAGGGAACATGGACATCCTGGAGAATATCCAACACCAGGCCATGAAGAAGACAAAGGGACTGAAGCATCGCTTCTATGAGGAATGGCTGAGAGATCAGGGATTGTTGAGCTCAAACGAGAAAGCTCAGGGGGCACATTAATATGTACAAAGGGCAGGTGTATATGTACACAATGTATACGAAGGGAAGGTGCAAAAAGGGACAGAGCCAGCCACTTTTCAGAGGCATTCAGGGACTGAACCAGAGGCAGTGGGCACAAACTGAAACACAGGATGTTCCACCTGAAAACACCAGGAAACACTCCTGTACTGTGAGGGGAACAGAGCACTGTCACAAGCTGCTGACAGTGGTTGTGGAGAATATCTTCAGAAATATTCTAAAGCCTTCTGGACACGGTCCTGAGCAACTGGCTCCAGGTGCCACTTCTTCAGTAGGGAGGTTGGACTAGATAATCTCCAGAGATCCCTTCCAAACTCAACTAATCTGTGATTTTTTTTCTGCTTTTGTCTTTCTGCGTTTGTACCAACCATCGCTGTCACAGTGCCAGGCAAAGCACAAACCAGGAAGGCAAAATTTCACACATGACCAAAGAAAACATCTAACAATGTAACACCTAGAAGCAATTTTATCCATATTCTTCTTATTTCACTGTACATGGTTCACAATAAGTAAGAAAGAGAATTTTTGGCTCCAGCAACATAGAATCCAGGCTGCCACACAGTTTACAGGTTAATCAGATGGAAAGTGCAGTGAGGAATACAAAACAACACACACATATAGTACACCTTGGAATCAGTACTATACTCAGTGTCCCATCTCAAGCAACTGCAAGTGTGAGCTCAGAGCTCATAACTAATTCAGATGAAGTTTTCCTATCAATTGACCCAGATCTGCATCAGCAATCATGAACACACAGCCACATGTCAGTAATCAAAAGTCCTGGTTTTGGGGCTTTATTTAAAACTCATTCTGATAACACATTAGGGCATTAAAGGGATCATCCTGTATTTCAGAGGAATATTAAAAGTATCAGATGAATCATTTTTTGTCTCAAATTATTTATAGCTCACTAGTTATTAATAGTTTTATGTGCTAGACTGTGGGGGGGGGGCAATGCATTAATTCTAACAGCATAAAAAAAGCTGTAAAAATGGCTCAATGTTTTATATCAGGTGGCTTTTTGTTATTTAGGTATTCACTTGAAGACTATTTACCTTTTTTTTTTTTTTTAAGAAAATTATATAATTCACAGATCACTCTCCATTAGGGAATCAAGCTCCTTCCAAGCAGTACACCAAAAATCAAAGCACTTCTCACAATACTGCATTAATTTATCATCCCACAACTTCACAGGAAAGCACAAGACTCATTTTTATATAGAAACTTAATAAGTTATCCTGCTGTACTCACACACCAAAGCAAAGCCAAAAAATATGCCACGCACTTAGAAGTAATCAATGTAGTAAAATATACGACAGGACAAGTGAATTTGAAACCGGGTCAATGACTGACATTTTGAACAGGACTAGGAAGTTAGAAATGTGATTACTTTAAAAACATAAAAAAGTATTCATAATTACCAAAAAAATTATTTTTAAGTGCCAAACAAAAATGAATAAACTTGGAGGCCACAAATTTGATTTTCAAATGCAGCTTTTATTCTGCCAAAGCAAAACCAGAAAACCAAGGCCAAACAAACCCAACAACATGGGAAAAAGCGTTATGTCTAGAATACTTTCAGAGCAATTAGCAAAAAGTTAACATGCCAGACCTCAAAAAAAAAAGAAGATGATCTATCATCAGAGCAGTTATAGCAACATTATACACTTATCTTTCTGGGAAAAAGAATTGCCGAAAAACTCAGATAGGAAATATTTCATAGAGAACCCATGGATTCTGCAAGATCCAAATGCAGTAAGGACAGCTTTACACAGAATAGGTCTTGACAAATGACCACCACCCCTGAAGTTACTCATCTGCTAGTCAACACTTTTCACTGGACTTCTGAAAAGCACATTCAACACATTGCATAAAAATTGGTATGGATTCAAACATGTTAACAGAAATATCTCCACTAGTAATTGCAAATGGGGAATCATCTCACGGGAGCATTTCTAGAACAAGTCCCACATGGATGTCTTCTTATCTCAAGGTTATGTGATATTGTTCTCAGCAATACTAGAGTTAGAAATACATTATCGGCAGAGTTCATGCATGGCAAATTAACACAGAAGTGTTAAAGATTAATTCTATTATTAATCTAACTAAACATTGAGATTGTTTCTGAAATATCACAGTTACAATTCTAGGAGCTATAATATTTTCTGCAGGATAATGACTTTAGTCTGTGAAACTAATTCATTAAACAATTTAGCTGTGAAGGACAATACCCCAAGTAACATAACACTGCTGTAAACTGGTTCCTATTCAAAAATGGAAATCTACAACAAACATCAATAAATACTATTGCAAGTGTCCAACTTCCTTGGCACTGTATTTATTTTACACATCTGTTGTTAATCAGAAGTTGTTTTTAAAACAGATACAGCAGCATAAAAAAAAAAAAAGAAAAAAAACTTTGTGCCTTAAAATATATTCTTTGCTTGATTTTTTTTTCAGTATTCAGTAGCAGTTTTGCACTATTTGTAAAATAATAATAAATCCAATCTCATTTCACAGAGATAGTGAGACTGCGTTTGAGCCTGTATATGTATACCTCCTTATAAGAAAAATATCTTAGAAAGTCATAAATCACCTCAATCTGTTGAAAAAAAAACAAAAGCTACCAGTATTTCTGGCGGCTAACAGTGATCATTCGAATGGTGCAGATGGACAAATCTGTATCAGCTGCAACAGAGAAGTCCCAAATTGGTTCTTTAAAACTTCAGACAACCTCTGTATACTCGCTGCAACAACGGATATGTCAAATGGATGAGTCCTCTGACTGCAAGTCTGAGGAATTGGATAAATATCAGTTCACTGTTTATTGGGAGACAGCAAATAAGGGGATCTCCATTTACAGTGAAAAAAATTGAATCAAAATTTCTTTCCCCAGCAGTAGTTTTAAGAATGATAAAAGATACAATGTTCAATATAATTTCTAACATATTTGATACTATTCTATCCTCTCAGGCTATTAGGTGATTTTACAGTAAGCTGTAGAATAATTCAATAAATGCACAATGAACTGAATGTAAAGAAGGACAAGCACAAATCTAAGTGAACTGACCATTGGCAACACCTTGCAAAAAAGCATCTTTTGTATTTTAAAGTCCTGAAACCAATCTCTGCACTGTGCTCACAAGAATCTAGCACTGGATCCCACACAAAGCATAATCATTTCATGCTGCTCCCCATAATACGATTGCATAATTTGAATACAAAAGATTACTTAAGAGTAAGAGCTATAGAAAAGCAAGTAAAAATAGTCACTTATAGAAATAGTCTTATTAATCAAAAGCCAGTAGATAAGCTGTCCTTCACCACAGACAGATGTGGAAATGCTTAAAGCTTTGGCCCTGTCAGTAAGGCATCACAGTTCAGATAAATGTCCCCAGGGTATACAATCTCTCCTTCTCAACCCATGAGAAGAATGCATTCAAATAACTGGCTGGCTTAAGTGAAAACTCATTTCACACGAGGCCTCATAATTACTTTGTCCTTGTGAAGTTAGCTGCACACCATAAGTACCTGGGTTTTTTCTGTTTTCTGACTAAGAACAACATCACAAAATGAATACTGATTGAAATCTTATGCAGGCAAGTTCTCTGACTAATAACAAGTAATACCTAAGGGCTTTAGGAAAACTATCAGATAACAATTCAGAACAACTGATTCAGAAATAAATATGCAGGTTTAGTCAAAGTTAATCTGCTGGTAAAAGTGAAAGAGAGTCATGAATGACAGGACTACAATCATTTATTCAGCATCAAGTGCTAGGAATGACTGTGCTGGGCCAACATAATGGAAAAGTCTTTGCATCTCCCAGACCAAGGCAGAAAATGTACCCATGATACTGCCTGAGTTCAGTGGGTTCAAGGAGCTCAAGCACTTAGTCACAATGCTGAGGAACATTTGATTCACTGGAAATCAGAGATCAAGCAGAGTGTTTAAACCTCCACTTCCCCTTTGCACAAGAGAAAGAAGTCCCTATTAATCAGAAAGTAAACTACAATTTCACAGGTAAAGGATTGATGATAATTTGTGGAACTCAAAGGAAAAACTGCAATGCAAGCAAGAAGACCACTGCAGCTAATGAAAGTACTCCTACTCCAAATGAAGCCTGTAATAACAGGTGAACTTTAATAATGGAATATAGCTGAAAATAGCTCCCAAAAACCAACCAGTTCTGTAGTATAGGCATTTCCCTGCAGAAATTATGAAACAATGGGACAGTCAAGTATTGTTTACTCAAGAAACTTGTAAGAGACCCATGAGAATAATTCCCTAGAAAGAAATAAAAGAAGGCAATAACCGGGAAAGAAAAATACAAACATGAACATCTACCACACCCTGCAAGACTCATCAGCCTTTTATCAGATGCTTCCACACAGCATTAGAAATGAGCAAGTTGTATTAGCTCTATTTCACTGCAGCCCTTGAGCTGCAGTAAATCTATACACAGGCTCTTTTACAAAACCCTCAGACAAGGTATTACCAGCCACCTATCATTGTGGCAAGCACAGTCAACAGTATCCTACCCTGTACTGGAAACAGTATAACCAGCACATCGATAGGAGCAACTCTTGTCTCTTCAGCACCTTTTAAAACCCTGTTTGGGGTACCATGTCCAGTTTGGGCATCCCAGTAAGAACCAAACTTTAATACCAGAACAAGCCCAGAGGAAACATTCCAAAATCGAGCATATTATGTACAAGCAGAAACTAGAATAAATGGGTTTGCTCAGTCTGAAATAGAAATGGCTGAGAGGAGGGTGCTTTTTTGTTTTGTTTGGTTTTTGCTGTCTTCAGCAATACAGTATTCTTGTAAAGAGAATATTCTTGTATTCTTGTAAAGAGAAGACTAAATTGAACACATTAGTCGGTCAAAAGACACAAAGCAATGAACATAAGGGGGCATATTATGATTACATATTACAATTTTCTCACAGTTGTCTGACACTTGAACAGGTTTCGCAGAGAGACAGCAAAATCTCCATCCCCGGATTTATTCAAAAACTCAAGTGGACACAGCCCTGAGCAATTTGATCCAGTAGGATCTGCTATCAGCAGGAGGTTGGATCAGGTGACTTCCAGGTGCCTCCGCCAATCTAAATTATTCTGTAATCAAACAGCAAGTCTTTAGAAATGCCACAACTGCCACAGATGACAGGAACAAAGAACACCAGCACAAAGGCTGTGCCCATATTTATGGGCTCAGCACCTGAAAGCCATGATAAGCATTTTTCTTGCTGATAACATTTTCAGCACTCTTCTCCATTTCTGCACAAGTTCAAATAGGAGTGATATCATTCTTCCTATTAGGAAAACTAGACTAGTAAGAGGACAGGAAATAGATTTATATAAAATTGTGAGCTAAAACCAATAGAGATGATTCCAAGTTCCATGCAGGCTGCACAGCTGCCTTTTGGTTAGGATTGACAAAAAAAAAAAAAAAAAAAAAAGCAGAAGACCACAAGAGAGAAAACATTAGCTGTTTTTTCCTCTTCAAACTCATTTCACCCTTCAGGATTCTCAGTTACTGATGTCAAAGCAGACTGCATCTTCTTTGATCACTGCACTGTTTCATAACCAGTTCTTATTTGAACTGCATAGGTCATTATGTCCAAGGCAGACAAGCAAGAATCACAGAAAAAGCTGAGTTGGAAAGGACCCATCAGGATCATGGAATTCAACTACTGACCCTGCACAGGACCCTCCATGAATGTCACCATGTGCCTGAGAATGTTGTCCGAATACTTCTTGAACTCAGTCAGGCCTGATGCTGTGACCCCTTCCCTGGAGAGCCTGTTCCAGTACTCAAGCACTCTCTGGCTGAAAAACTAGATTGCAATCTACTACAATATGGAGAGCTCTAAGATACTCTACCTTCCAGTCTGGCAAAGATTCTCTGCTGCAACAAGACAGAAAGGAATAACCCAGGGATGAATAAGAGATAATTTTCTGAGACCTGTTATGTTGACCAGTGTAATTTCAGTTATAATGCTGAGACCAAATGGGAAAAAAAGGAAAAAAAGAAAAAAATTGTCTCCTGCAATACTCATATTGGTTTGGCAGTGAAATTAGACCAGCAAATGTTCTCCCTTGGTCACCACTGCCTTGTTAATTTGTCTTATTCTCCTAATCTTTGGATCCTTTTCATGATGTAAACTCAAACCTACGTATGGGTTCTGGATAGCTCTCAGGACCAGACACAGATTATTTGAGTCCCTTTTATTACTACTTTTATCTATAACACTGAAAATATCCCCATGTTGGTGCCAAATATTCCTGATCTTAGCTAGCTTCTTCAGCCTTTAATTAATACATGAATATTTGCAACTTTCAATGAAGTTGCAGAATCATAGGCTATTAATTCAAGATCAGAAATTTCAGTTTCTGCTTTTACCAGAGTAGTTCATTTTACAAAATGAACTACTGTCACAAAAGTGGTCATTATGGAGAAGCAGCACCTCTTATCTGCTTTCATTGAATACTTGAGACTATCTCACAGAAGTGTCATTAAACATTTAAATGAAATTTTTACATTTTAAGCATTTTAAATGTTTTTGACCATTTTAACTTGCCATCCTATCCATTAAGGTTTTCCCCTGAAACATCCACTGAATTAAACAGGAAAAAATTAAATTATAAAAATAGTTGTCTCCTCTAATAGTTAGAACTCAATCTGCTCTTTTGTATCAGCTCCTCTGACTATCAAAAGACTACCAGGGTGCTGAGGTAGGCTTGCAATCACTTCTATTTCATCCAATCATCTGTGCTTACAGAAAAGTGAAAAGCAGGCATATGAATTCTTCTCAACCTTTTAAACCATATATTTTTATATTAATTGCAGTAGTATATGTCTTCATCTCAAAACACAGAACCATGTCTGAAAACATGAAAATCCTCCCCTTATATTCTGAAGTACATGGAACAATAAAAGCTTCTGTTTCCCAAAGAACTAACATTCTGAGAGGTCTCTTCAAAAAAACAAAGAGAAGAGTGATATTATTGCAATATCTGTAGATATGGTGCAAATGAAAACTTTTAAATATTAGACAAATAATTAAATACCTTAATATAAGTAATTATGATTTCTTTCCTCTAAACAAATTGTCAATTCTTCAAGTTGACCTAAACTCCAATTGTTACAAAATTTGCAGTTTTGTCAAAAAAAAAAAAAAAAAAAAAAATAGTTTGAAGGACAGAGGGAATGTGACAGTGACCTCTTTGAGAATTCTTTCAGTGCGAAGGGCTTACAAGCGTAGATGTATTTTCCCTTTGATAAGCCATGAATTGCTTCCTAAGGGGATTCCCACTCCATTAGCCCACAAGAATTCAAAATTTCAATCAGCTTTGACATCTTACAAAACCATTCTGCTGCATAACTCATGTATTTTTCCTCTCCCACCTTCCAGTCCACTGCTGCTCCATAAAACATTTGGGAGTCCAACTTCTCCCCCTCTTTTCAGTTCCTCTGACTACCACAAAGAGAAGCCAGCCACAGAGCAGCTCCAGTTCTCTACAACACAATTAGTATTTTCTTCCTCTCTGACATCATGGCTTGTAGCTTGTTGAGGAAGAAAATGTTCTGGTGAACTAAAATATCTTCAGTAAAACACATCTGTACACATAAATTACGACAGATCCCAACCATTTATGACTTAGATGCAGAATATATGTCATGAAAAGCTGCTAACAGGTAAGGTGGCTGAGCTTCAATAAGCAGCATTTAGCCTTCCTCCTCTCCACACACACAGTCAGCCTTGACTTAGATGCATCTATTTCACTAGACACAGTAAAAAGGTGCAAGTACAGTGAAATAGTCTATCATAATATGCAAATGTCATGAACATACAGCATATTATTAGATGAATCATCTGCCTGTAAACTTGGGTGTTCTTAAGTGCTTTGAGGATCTTCTCTTCTTACAACTTACATTTTCACTATACTGCCAGGAAGCTTGTTGGTTTTTAGATAATATCTGACCTTCTGTCTCTCCATTCCAGACAGTAACATTTTAAGGAGCAAATTCCTGGGAAATCAGCATTACACCTGCAGGCTGATAGGCTGAGATGTAAAACTTTCTTACTGCCCTTCACCATTTTCTATATTATCTTCCCCAGGATCCTTCTGACCAGCACAGCAGCATTTCAAGATGGACATAAGAAGTGCCACAGACAAGGAACAACTTCATTATTGCAGGGTTTTGACTTAAGCTGGATGAGCTCACAACACCACTGGATACAGTTAGGGCAGCACAGCACTGTAGATGGAAAGAGCTGTAGTCTCACAAACTCATGTAAGTACCCAAGATTTTTGCATTGTTAAACCACATCTTGGAAGGGGCAACTACAGTATTTGTGTCTGAGACAACAAGAGGGACTAGTTTGAATATGATTCTTTTTTCCCCTCAGGGTTGATCAGATCTAATTAACCTACACCAAGAACACTTTTGGTACATACTGTTGATTTCATTTCATTCCTGGTACAAAGGAAACTGAACACATACATAATTCCCAATAGCTGAGCAGAAAGATTAAGTCAGAAATTTAAAGTCTCATCACTAAAGGCTCTGATTCTGAATAAGGTACTGCATAAGCCTTGCTAGTGAGACAATGTTCTTCCTAAGAAAGTACCCATTGGCAAGAAACATTTAAGTAACAAAGTAAAACTACAGCTGCATACATTATGTTAGATGTTATAAGTTTCACTTATAAAGATGTAGAAACTGCACTCTGCTATTTAAAGCATGTTTCAATTACTTGCAATTAGGGTCTACTTGATATGTGTGTCCTGCACCAGCATCTCAAAGATCTAAGATGTCTAAGTGGACATCAGCATCATTCTCACTTGGAAGACTACACCAGATCCCTTTCAGCAGGAAAACAGTGACAGACAAGAAAGTTCAGAACTCTAACCCTATAAATATTATATATTTCCTATTTTTTAAATTTATTTGAACTATTTGAATAATTGGCAGACTTGTCAATATTGTAGGAAGAACATAAGTAAAGGAGAACCACAGAATGATAGGTGAACTATATAGAACTATTTAAGTATAGAAGCAACAACTGCACCTTGAAAGTGTTTTCAAGTTAAATAGAAGATAGTGAACAAGAGGGAGCCAAATAGCCTAAAAACACAATCAACAGGAAACAATTCCTGAAGATTCAGTGGTCACACCAGTGTGGACATTTTGTAGTAATGACTGCAGAGAGAAGTTTTAAGCACTAAGGATGAAGAGAGAGATGATTTTGCAAGTATTTAGGTAACACCTGATAAGAAAGGAGATGCAGAAAAATGTAGCAATGTTCCCTGAGGAAAAAAAGGAAAACATTCCCTAATCAAGGGACACCCAACACAAGGAAATCCCAGAGAGTACCATACAGGATACCACTGGCCTTAGCTCTGGGGTAATGCTAACCATTTCTAAAAGCATCATCCACTGAGAAAAAGCTTGATGGTCTCCCAGTAACAGCAGAAGAGTGAACTAAGGAAACCAGCACATTTTTTTGTTTGTTTTAGAAACAAACTTGCACAGTTATTTTATGACGCTTCTTCCAAATCAACGGTTTGTCTTCCTCTGAAGTGGCTCCTTCAGAAGTGGAAGAGTTACCAAACTGTAAAACCTGTGAAGAGAGAGAGATCCCACTAACAGAAGTAAAAAACAAATATTCAAACTGGTTTTCATTTTTGTTCACACGGGCTTTATTATTAATGCAGTTACTAACAATTTGAAAGATTAATACATTTAAGTGACTCCAGCAGTTTTGCAGCTCTTTCCCAATTCATACCACTGCAACACGACGAAACGCTGAGCCGCTTTAGTGCCTCACTTTGCCAGCCGGAGAAGCAAGGGCAGCATCCACCTACCTCACGATGGCAGATGAACCTTCTAGAGCGTTTGATAGCAGCAGAACAAAGATGCGGGATCCGCGCACGTTACCGCCGCCCCCGCCGGCCGCCCCGACCCTTCCCGGGCGGGCGGGATCGCGTTCCGACAGCCGAGCCGCCCCTCGCCCGGCGCCGCCCGTGCCCTCCCCGCCGCGGTGACAGCCCGGGGGAGGCGGGCGCGCCCCCCACCACCGCCCTCACCCCCGCTCCCCGAGGGGGCGGCTCCGGACTCACCGATCCCGGGGGCCACATAGATGAAGTAGAGGCAGGATGAGGAAAAGGAGAAGAAGAAGATGAAGGCGAGCATGGAGCGGTTGGAGACGCGCAGCGCCTTCCGCAGCAGTGGCATCCTCCCGCCGCGCCGGCCGCCGGCCGCTCCGCTCAGTCCCGGCGAGCCGCGGCGGCGCTTCCTAGGGGGAGGCGGCCCGCTCCTCCCATGGATCGGGCGGCGAGAAAGTGACGAGGGGGCGAGGGGAGCCCCCGCCCTCCCTCCCCGGGCGCGGGGCTGGCAGGAGCAGCGGCGCGGCGTGCGGAGGAGGGCGGGCGGCGGCGCTTTGTGGCCGGTCCTGCTGGCTCCTCGCGGGCGGCTGGAGCGGCGATGCCCGCCCGCCTCCGCGCTGCGCCTCCGGGCGTGCTGAGCCGCTGCCGGAGGGAGGGGCCCCCTTAGCGCTGCCGCGGGGCTCGGGGAACGCTCCCGCCGCTGCTCACATGCCGCCGGGCGCCGCGGCCACCCGCTCTCCCGCCTGCAGTCCCCGTACTAGCGGCGGCGGCGGCCGCGGCAGCAGCAGCATCCCCGCTGCGGGCGAGCAGAGTCACCTCCGCGCTGCGCCCGGCCCGGCCCGGCCCGGCCCCACCGCTCCCGCGTCTCCCCGCACCGGGAGGAGCCGCCCCGCACCGGGAGGAGCCGCGCGGCCGCTGCGGCGGTTGTGGCGCGCGGGCCCCGCGGGCCAATGGGAGGCGAGGGAGAAGCGAGCCCGCGGCCGCCGATTGGCTGGTGCGCGCGCACCGTTGGTATCAGCGGGTTGCGGGAAGGGGGCAGGGAGCCGTGAGGCGGTGGGGCCGTGAGGCCGGGCCCCGAGTCCCGCCCGCCCGGCGCTCCCGCTGTGTCCTACCGGCGGGCGTGGATGCCTTCTCCGTGTCCAGTCAGCTCGGCATTGTGCAGAACACGGCGGGGCCGGGCTCCTGCCCTGCCCGTGCCCACTTTCGAGCGCTGGTGCCCGTCCTTCCCCTCCCTTCTTCATGCGGCGCTGCCCCTGTGCCACGGGTGGATGTCGTGGTGCTTCCAGCTGTTTTAATGCAGAGCAGTTGGGAACGGGAATCAGGGCTGGCAGCTTCTCTCCTATGAGAGGCTGCGGGAGCTGGGCCTGCTTAGTGTAGAGAAGAGGTCTGGGAGTGGAACTCGTTAATGCATATGCACATCTCAAGGGTGGCTGCCAAGAGAATGGTGCCGGACTCTTCCCAGTGGTGCCCAGCGACAGGACAAGGAGTAAAGGCCATAAACTAAAACACAAGCATCACCACAACATGAAAAAGAGGAAGAACCTCTTTACATTCCGGGTGGCCAAGAACTGGAGCAGGTGCCCAGGGGCGTCATGGAGGCTCCCTCTTCGGAGAGTCATTTAAAGCCCACCTGGATGCAGGCCTGTGTAACCTGCTCAAGGTGGCCCTGGCTTGGAAGATGGTCCCTCCCAACACTAACAATTAAGTGATTCTATCTTTCTGTCACCCAACAGTCCTCCAGAGAGCAGAATAGGAAGCATTGCCTGAAGGTTTGGCTAAACTTGTGCTTTAGGATTTGCTGAATTTAAGTGTTATGTTCTAGGCACTCCATTACCAGTTCACTCCCAAGGCCATTGCTTTAAAAAGGCATTTTTTAAAAGTTGGCAACAGAAGCGCCATGTAGATTCTCTGCTCTTTCTTGCTTTGGCAATGAACTTGGCTAACACAAGTTGCTGGGTGATAGGGTTAGGTGATAGGGTTAATCACGCTGCTCCTGTGGAGAATGCTGCCATGGATAGATGTGTGCCAAGGGGTTGGCAGTAGGCCATGTCATGCCTGGGCACACTTGATGTAGCAGCAGGATCCATTTGCAGAAGAATCCAGGTCTGTATTGTTAGTATGTGTGCCGTTTAGTCAGACAAAAAAAAAATGGAGATACGCAATTGCCCCACTCCCTGCAATAAAATTTTGTCTCAGTTGCTATACTTGTACTATGATTTTTATGTAATAGATATTACTAATAGCTTGAATGGATTGGGTTGAAAGGGACCTTGAAAACCTTCTAGTTTTGCTCATCCTGCCATGGACAGGGACACCCATCCTGCCATGGACAGGCTCAGAGCCCCATCCAACCTGGCCTTGAACTCTTCCAGGGATAAAGCATTCACAACTTCACAACCTCTTCCAGTGCCTCACCACTCTCCTGTTAAATGTTAGCTATTTCTAATATCTAATCTAAACCTGTTCTCTTTCATTTTGAGGCCATTCTCCCTGGTCCTTTCAATACATGCTCTTCATCCTGTTTCAGTAGTAACACAAATTATTTTGTTCACCCACCACAGCTCAAGGTCAAGTAAAGTTTATCCTTTAGACTGACAGAGCAACCTTGTAACTTCCTTCAGTCACAGGCAAACTGCTTTGAAACACTCTGCAGGCTAACATACCAGTATTTGTTAACCACAAATGTAAAACCTCGAATCAGTTGACATGTAAACGTCAGGGCTAGAAATACAAAATGATTGGCTAATCAGTGAAGTAGTGATGCAAATAACTGATAGTAAAAGCAAAAGCAAATGTTTACTTAGTCAAAATCTTGCTGGATGTTGAACATTTATTTGCACAGTGAAATACAGTGCACCCAATAACATGCCACATCATGGGCTTCCCTGATTATCACTGATGCAGAGCACAGACAAGGATTTCCCAGTAAGCGTTTTCATAGGAGAGAGAGAAATTCTGTTCCTTCAGCTCTGAAACAGAGACTTGTCAGTTATATGGATGGATGGTATTGCAATGGGTGTCTGTGCAGGTTTTAGCTGGGGTGGAGTTAATTTTCTTCACAGTGGAAGAAAATGTGGAATATGTTTTGGATTTGGGCTGAACACAGGGATGGTAATACAGATACCTATTTGTTACTGCTGAGCAGGGCTTGCACAGAGCCAAGGCCTTTTCTATTTTTCTTACAGCCACCATAGTGAGGGGACTGGGGGTACATGGGAGGTAGGAGGAGACAGCCAGGACAGGTGGCCCCAAATGACCAAAGTGATATTCCAGACCATATGACACCATGGTCAGTGTACAAAGTTGAAGCAAGAAGAAGGAAGTGAGGGATATTTGGGGTGACGGTGTTTGTCTTCCTGAGTAACCTTTACATGACGGAGCCCTGCTGTCCTGGAGATGACTGAACACCTGCCTACCCATGGGAAGCAGTGAATCAATTTTTTTTTTTTTTTTTTTGCTTTGCTGGTGCACACAGAAATTGCTTTCCCTACTAAACTGTCTATTTCAGCCCAGGAACATTCTGACTTCCACCCTTCTGATTCTCCTCCACTCCCCCAGCTGGATCCCACTGTGGGGAGGATGAGTGAGCAGCTACGGTACCAGATAGAGGGATGGATTGTGTGATGTATTTTGTCACAAAATTGTTTCTGAATTGCCAGTAACAGCTATGTAACTTGATATATGTAATTTATTTTATTGAGCAGAATGCAAAACTAGCCATAGGAATACAACAATGAACAGTTATTTACATATATTATTTAAAATTGAAGCTTAAGCTGACAGTAATGTAGGACATTATCTTGGGTTTATGGAGCAAAAATGTATTGTATTTTATGTCTTATTGCTGTCTCACAAAAGTCTCATTAAAGTAAAATTTATTTTATATGTGATAAGGCATTATTGCTACTTTATTTTTATGTATTAAAGCTATTGATTTACTCTGCTAACTGGAATAACTGAGTATTAATTGGGTCATGATTCTCCCACATTCCACTTTCATTAGATTTTTTGGTACAGTTTTAGATCTGTTTCTATGCTGTAAGCATAGGGAATGACATTAGAAGATCAATATGACAACCCACGGAATCTTGTCAGATACAGGAGTGAGATCCATGGTACAAAGAAATCTTGAGACTGACCTTAACTTTTGTGTGGAGGAACATTAAGTGCTGCCCTGCACAGCACTGTCTCTGCATAAGTAAAGGCAAATGCCATGTCCCCAGTTCAACATGAATTTTGGTTTGATCACTTGGACTGTTAGGTGCACTTTTGTAAGAGTTTAAGAGACTACTGTGATGAGCATGAGACAGCCTATAGAGTAGTATATTAACTCATATATATAGAAATATTTGTGGAAGCATAAAAAAATTGAATTTTGGAAGATAGATGTATCATGTTTAATTGAATCTCCAGCAGCAGGACACTGCAGGAGCAGCAGCATAAATCACAGTTGTGTAGATGACTTCGTGCAGGTGTCTGCTCTGATCATGATACTTGAAACCTCTTCTTTAAATATTACTTTCTTCAGTAAAAAGACTACTGCACAATATGTAGATTCCTTTTTTGAATAATCAACAATATTGCACTTCACTTAGTATTGTAAGAAGAGGAAATTCCATTGGATGTGTATTGCTCTGCTGTTTCCTCTTGCAATGGAACTTCTTCAGTAGGTTCTTAAACAATTATAGGTTATTCTGGAAGAAGATGAGGATTCCTCCCTCATTCCTGTTTTCAATCTAAGCATCCCAGAGTGAATTTTCTATGGATCAGCAAGCACAAAATCAAACAAGATCTCATCAGAGCAACAGCTGCAAAACCATCAATGTCTCCAAAGCTGCTATAAAAAACACATCTGTCAGTCATTTCAAAAGTTCATATATTTCTTGAAGTCCAACAAATGCTGCCATAGAAACTGTATATGCAAAATTAACAGGTTTCCCATACTGCATGGGCACAGTTGTGCAAGACAATGTTCTAATGTTCTGTTAACAAAATCTTTAATATGGTCTTTTGGAGAAAAGTCACGGCCTTTTTTTTTTTTTTTTTTTTTTTTAATAGGTGAGGAGGGAGAGGTTTAGTGATTTTTTTATCTGGGTCCCTTCTGGAACCCATTTGAAAGAGTGACACCTCACAATATTGTGGCTTTATAATTGTGGACATAGGGTGCTGTAAGACATCATGCAGGAAGGAATGCCAGAAGACCTTGAGGGAAGCAAAAGTATCTTACACAACTGCTGTCATCAAGTGAAAGAACTGAGCCTGATGCCAGCATCTCTGAAGTTGTGTTAGAGACTGTCCTGAGGGAGGTAGAGAGTAGTGCATTGCTTAGATCATTTGTTAGAGGTGGCTGTTAAAAGAAGACACACATGAATGTGCTGCTATGTAATATCCACTTTTGCAGTCTGCAATACTAAATTAAACATCCACATTTTGTTCCCCAGGTCATCTACTGCCACCTGTTCATGTTATTTCTTATTGCTTGTACCTTGTCTTTGAATGAACTGTTGTAAACTCTTGTTTAACTAGTTGTTTCATCTCTTCCATAATGATGTGTCTCGAGATTCTCTCCTCCAATCAATATTCCTACACACATTGCCAAATTTCACCTGGCTGCCTCCGTAGTCTGTATATTTCAGGCAGAAAGGCTGCTTGTTTTTGTCACAATTTTTGTCATTTATCTATATAAACAATTTTTATCAACAATAAAGTACTAAAGTATCTTATCAGTCTTGAAAATCTTACATTTTTTTCTTTTTTACTGCAAGTTTAATCATTAATACCAGCATGATTTTGTCTTCCTTATGTTCTTTACCCTACCTTTACATTCTGGAACTGTCAAGTCATGTCTATTTGCTCTCTGGTTGCTGACTGTCACTTTGTCTTCACTTTTAGCTAAGCCAGCCCAACTGCCTTATTTAGGCTGTAATTGACAGCCCAAGAAGCAGAATGATTCTTTCACATTTTTTTACAAGTGCTCTTTCCTACTCACACCACCTGTCCCCCAAACAAACCCTGTGAGCTGCAGTCAAGGCACAAACCTCCCTTAGCTCAAGCAACCCCTTTGGAGCCACAGGCAAAATTCTGTGATCAGCTTTCTCATCACTACAGAGAATTACATGAAATATTCCCTGTGGTTTTCCTTCTTAAATCTTTTGCCATTACTGCTTCAGCTCTCTTCCTTGCCTTTTCTGTTTACCTTGTAGTAATAAAAATTGATAAATGAGCATAACATGGTTTTGTTATTAATTCTACATGTAGCTGCTCTCTTCCTTGCCTTTTCTGTTTTCCTTGATTGTAGTAATAAAAATTGATAAATGAGCATAACATGGTTTTGTTATTAATTCTACATGTAGCAATTACTTTGTTGGTATTTTTCTTAAATACCTTTGGTTTCTCATTTATTTGGATTTAACAGTGTGATATTTATTAGTCACACTTTGTTATACAGGGCAGCAGCGTTCCAAGATCCTGCACAATAACTTATAAGTAACCCTTCTTGTAAGGTCAACCAGGAGTTAAAATGCCTGGAGTTAAAAAGCTCAGGATAAGAAGCATGAGAAGAGGCCTGATAATTCCAAGAAAAAGCACAGTCTGTGAAAGAATTTTAGAGATTAAGATAAAGATTAATTATGATTAAAGATTAAATCAAGTTTTGTCAGGGTGGTCTAGACCCTGGGAAAATTAGTGTTCTTCAGCGTGTAGCACAAACACATAAAACACTCACCAATAAATAATGAAAAATATAACACCTCACTTAAGTTTTGGGCCATGTGACCTAACCTCATTACATCCATTATAATCCCACTATTAAATGTCAGATTGGAAGTATTTTGAGAAAGTTTGTTATTTTCTTTTGTACTACAGCTTCAAGCCTTAAACTTACTGCGCTCTCATGCACATGGTCTGATTCTTGGGGCTGTCATGTGCAGGGCCAGAAGTTGGATTTCAGTGATCCCTGTGAGTCCCTTTGACCTCAGGATTACCTATGATTCTATGGCTCTATAATTATCATTTTGAGATTAGGAAATTTGTAATTTTTTCTGCATCATGAATATAACTCTTTGTTATACCATACTATTGTAAGCATCTTATGTGGAAAAGACAATATTTTGCACTAGATCATGTTCATATTCCTTTAAAAGAGTGCATGTGCAGTTGATTGAAATCTACGTAGCAAGGAAAAGGTACAAGTAAAAATTATTTTTATCACTGTGTAAGTGCAGTACGAAAAAGGATTGACAAAAAAGTAATTTGGAGAACCGTGGGATTTATTTCACTGTAACGTGTACAGGTGAAAAATAAATGCAGCAGGAGACATAATCATCATTAACCAATATCAAATACTTTTATCAGGGAAATCGGAATTTTTATGGCCTGAACGATTCATATCAGAACTAGTCTGAAACCTCTATTTGCTGTATTTGGATTAACAGCTGTTCCTTAGAACATTTTTTGAAGTGGAGAGTGACTGAGAAACACTAAGAGAGGACTGCAGGATAAGTTTACACTCTTGCACTCCTTCCCTAACCTCACTTTTAAAAATGTCATTCAGGTCGTAAAAAACAGAGCACAAAACTAAATCATGGAGTTTGGGTGGTAATCGCTTCAGTGGGGGAATAAATTGATAGAAGATTTTCTGGAAGGCTTGAGGACTTTTGCTTTGTTTTTGTGGCTAAAATCTTAATCTCAGAGATGCAATTCCTTTGCATATATAAATAGAAACAATCTGGTCTCACTCATTCTACTGCAATTAGGAAAAAGCAATCAGAGTTTGTTAAACAGACTTCAGAGAAAGAGGAATCTTATGTCTTAGAAGACAGATGTTTTCTGATTAAGCTTTCTGTCACAGCCTCATTTAAATTGCATAAGTCACAGATAACTTTAGCAAGGGTTACAGTTGTTGGAATTCCACTGTTTTGTTCAGTTTTTAATAACAGCTTTGTTTAGTTCATGAGATAATGTTTAAATAGTTTGAACTTTCTTAAGAGCTGAAGCAATGCTTCTGTCCTCACAAAAACTCTTCAGTGTTTTGCAAACCTAAATAATAATCTAAAGTTTTCCAAGAGTCGTCTTCCTACTTTTCTGCTTATGCTATGAAAAAAATAAAGGAGGGCTAAAAGTTAATAAGTGTATTTTCACACATACAACCTCATTTATGCAGAGAGTCATGCAGGACAGTTGTGTAGAGATAGTGATGCTGCCATAATTGTAGTTGCTTATATTTCTGGCAACAAAATTTCCATTTATATGACTATCCTTTAAGTAACCATTAATTTGATCTGTTTTAAAAAAAAATTCTGTGTAAAGTGTGTTTTCCTAAGATGAGCTTTTCCCAAACCTAGGAAAAAATTCTCTGTGTAGGAAAAAAATAAAAAAGACAAAGCAAAACTCCTCCAAAATCTTTGCATCTCTTGGTCCTCAAGAGAAAAACATAAAGACCATTTGGTCCTAACTGAATTTCCCTACAATTTGAAAGAGAAATAGTGGCCTTGAATATTCTCTGTTTTCTCAGTCATGGCATGAACACTTTCCCAAATATTGCTAATGCAGCTGATTTCTTAAAACAAGTGAAATTCTAAAGATTCTGTCCTGACCAAGAATTCACTGGCCTCCCAGAATTTCAAGAACAGGCAGTAAATATATGTTTAGACAAAAAAAAAAAAAAAAAAAAAAAAAAAAAAAAAAAAAAAAAAACAAAAAAAAAACAACACCACCACCAAAAATACCAATATTATAACAGTGTTGCATTTACTCCTTGGGGAAGTAAGACATTCTGGCATGAAAGTGTATTATATATATTGTGCCAGATACAAAAAACACCCAGATTGAAATTCTAGAAATAGTTACAAATTTCAGCGAATTTTCCAGACTGCATAAAAAGAATACTAATCTTGAAGAATTGTTGGATTTTTTGCTTACTTTTTTGTTTTATTTTGGTTTGGTTTTTTTGTGTTTTTAAAAATAATATTAATTTCTAGATTGAAAGTAGATTTTGAATCACAGTTTTAAGCTACCTCTCTTTGAGTTAGCAAAAACTTCTTCCTTCAGTGGGTAGCTTTCCTTGCAGTGTGTTTCCAAGTGTGTTTACAGATTAGTGGTGATGTGGTGCATTATGCCACAAGACCTTCTTTCCAGTCTCCAGGTCATAGCATCAGCTGCAAAAATTAAGGCTGAAAAAGGCAAAAATAGACTTTGGCATAACCTACAGCAAACTGAGATTGTTTGTAGTACTATTTGAGGGCCTCCAAAGCCCACCAGGTTGTTTTTTCCTGCCAGTTCACTTCCCACCCCAAAGACAGCAAAGAACAATTATCTTACAAAACTCTAAGGCAACCTTAAGATAGCCATCTATTCACATTATTTATTGCTGGTATTGGTACCTAAACTGGTACCTAAAAGGTCCCAGTCACAGAAGAAAACCCAAGTCCTGTGGTCTGTATAAATGAAAAAATGAAAATAATCCCTACATTAGGAATTTACATCTGTTTTACATTTAACACCTGCTGACTCCATTTTAGGGATGTAGACACGTGCTTGTGTGTCTACATCTTGCAAAAATGTGACTATTTTAATTTACTTCTCAATGCTGGTAATTTGTCTTGATCTGAAACACAGTGACAAAAATGAAGTTCATGGAGCCCCATATACTTAATAAGAACAACAGAAAACTGCTGTGGAAATCAGTCTGCCAAAATCTAATCAGGGGCTCTAATTGTGTATTGTTGCTCAGAGAGTTTTTCACAAGTGAAAACTTGTTAAGATTAATTTTTTCAAGTGCCTGTGGCAAAACCAGTAATAAATATTGAAGTCTTATGAGCTGTGATTTTGAAATTATTTTTTGTGTTCTCAATATAACAAAACCACTAAGGTCTTAAATATTTAAATTTACTTAGGAATAAATATTAAAACAAAAACAAAAAAACACAAACAAGCAAAAATTAAATAAATCTACTAAAACATCAATATCATTCTGGATCTGGACATTTTCTGAACAAGTGTCTACTTTTTTAGCCCAAGATCTTTTGACAGAATACATGGTAAATATTTAATGCAAACTGAAATGAAGAGACAATGAAAAAAAATGCAAGGGAAATAGGTTTTGCATTTCAGAATGCTTTTGGAGAGAATTAAACAGGTTGATGAATGAGTAAGAAATTATATTTAAATTTAAGATTAGTGACATGGAATCAAAGGCACATAAAGTCAGATACAAGCAATCTGGAAAATAAGTTTTGTGATGAGGAGAGGTTTTTTCATTCATAATACCTTCTATATATGTAAGTAAGTGTTCTTTCTAGCTTAGCACCTATTTTCCAACACGTATTGGAAGAGAAATCTGAGTTTTAGTGATGGTAGAGAATAGGACTTGACAGCCTAGGAGGGCAAGATTACTTATCAAGTTACTGTGTACTACACTGAAAGACTAACATCCTTCTGTTCTTTTTGTATTATACTGGGATAAATTGGTTATTTTATTTACTTTGGATTTAACATTTTGTTTCTCTGTCATGAGGATTTCTACAGTTATACTTTTATATCATTGGTACCTTCCCCAGAGTTTCCAGCTGATTGCCCAAACAAAAGTTTCCAAAGTTTGTCACTGAAATAAAGCAAAAATAAAGGTAACAAAGAAAAACAAATTGCAACTCAACTTCTGTGGAAAGCAAACAAAAATTCACAGGAAACAGTTTATATTGCAGAAACTGTGCCAACGTGACCAACCAATACTGACACAATTACCCGACATTTACATGGCTTGTTAATAACTTAAATGTCTAGTCCTTTCTGTTTTCTTTGTTTCATCTTTCTTTTTCCTATATTGTCTTTTTAGTAAATATGGCCAGTTGTAAAAATAGCTGAATAAAAAAAACATTTGAAAGTATATAGTTCTGTAACGAAAAATAACATTATTAATTTATATTGTTTGTGGTTCAACAGAAAATACTTTCTTGCTTTAATTTCCTGAAAATCATATGATCATTTTAGTTATTCCTGCATTTGGTTTGGCCTAGTTCAAAATTCTTAGCTGATGATTTTAGAGATCCTTATGTTCAGCTAAGTCTAGAAAGAGTTTAAATGACCCAAATGCTTTAAGAGTCAACACTGAACTATCAAATTTCCAGGGCTGTTCTCTTTATCCTAGAAGCATAGAGGATTTGCAGAAGGGGGGAGGGGGAGATGAAAATATCCAGAAAATATATTTGCATTCCCTTTGCAGTCCTGCAGTGAATTTATGGTGTTTGTGTGCACACAGGTTTCCTTGATAGATCAGGAATTAAATCAGAAATATACTTTTTAAATGTTTTATTAAAAGACTTCCCTTTTTTAATAGATAAATTCACAGTTGCAGTTCTGATAATTGCACCTTCAGAAAATATAGTTTAAAAAAGTACAAGTGAAATAATGATAGGCAGATCTGTGGGTGGCTTTTGTAAGAAGGAAACTAAATGGGTCAGGGTACTTCATTTGGAAACTAACAGCTAGGAGAAGGCAGTTAGTGTGTGATTATTCCTTTTCTTTTTTTTCTCCAAATGCAGAAACCAGGAATCCTCCAAACAAATTATCAGACTGCAGGTTTAAAGCACACAAAAATAAGTATATTTTCATGCACTGAAAAATTTAATTTTGAGAAAAATTAATCAGAGTCAGAGGAGATACATTTGATAATTACTGATGGATTTAACAGTTTGGTCTGAATTTCTGGTTCTAGTAACTCCCAGCCTGCTGATCGCAGAAATTGAGTCATGGAGGAGCAAATGTATCCACCCACCTCTTGAAATATCTTCTGTCTCTGGGACAGTGCAGTGAGCTAGGCCGTTTAGGGCATTTCAACATTTTGTAGCCTAAACAATCACAGCAAGATAATCAAGCAAATAAACATTTGGTTAATGGAATAGAGTTTCATGATATTTTAGCTCTGAACCAAAATCTATGATATATTTACAGAGATCTTTCTACATAGAGGAGCTATGTCATGAGTCTGCCACACAGATCTGGAATATGGAGGTGATATATTTACTGGCTTGGGCATTACAGAGATCTTTCTACATAGAGGAGCTATGTCATGAGTCTGCCACACAGATCTGGAATATGGAGAGCCCAAATTTCAGTGGAAGTTATCAGACAACCTGCTCCCAAGAGCAGAAAATTAGGGGTGAAGTCCTACATTTTGAGGGAGGACTAAATAACTTGCAGAATCTTTACCCAGTGTTATTTATGCTCTTGGAATCCATCAGCCATGCTGTGACTTCTGTGATTAGATCAGTCCTATGCTCATTTTTAATATTTTTATTTGAAAGGATCAGCAACTAATAGTCTGTATTACTCAAGGTCATAATTATTACAGTTTTACTGAATGTAAATAGAGGTGAAAGACTACAGTTCAGATTGAACAATTATGTTCAGCGGACACAACAAAACAATGCATAAACAATCACTTCAAAATATGGGGTTGTTTGTGAAAGAGCATCTTAGAAAGGGAAGCTGTGGCAAAAGTTCAGGCTTGCAATCCTCATGGTTTTACAGCTGAAAAAAATCCAAGCAATGTCAGCACATTTTGTTGTTTAGAAATTGTTTTAGGTGCCAAAGCTCAAATTCATGATTACCCACTTACTCTTGGGTTACCTTTGTGTCGAACAACTGCTCCTTCTTCCAGGTCTATGGGTATACCCAAGTCTGCATGGCAGAGTGATAGGCAGAGTGATACCAAGAAAAAAAAGTGATGTCTGTTTTCTCTAAAGAATGGGGGGCAGCAGAAGAAAACCTCCAAATCCCTGTCACAAAATAGTTTGTACCTCTCCATTTTCAATTCTCATCTTTTGTCCATTATGAAAAAAAACCCTGATGTTTAGACCTGTCTCTTCAATTAATACATTTTCTTGACACTCTGGCAATTCTTTCCTATAGATTTGCATGTCTGCTCAGTCACCTTAGTGAAAGCCATGCACAGTAGAAGGATGCAGGCATTTACAGCATCTAGGTATCAATTCTGCTGCAGATACAATCATCTTTTGCCTGAGTCTGAGGAAGTACAATGACTTTTCAGACAAAACTGTGGTTAGTTTTCCAAACTTCCATAAAATAACAGAGGAACTTCCTGTACTTGATACAGAAATGCCAATGATGCAATGACATTAAATAGTGACATTATTAAAAATTAAAAGTTAAATTTAAAATTAATAGTTTTTCAATGCCTAGTTTTTAATTCAGGAGAATTTTCTGTCTCTTTTGATAGTACGTTTTTGTTTGTGCTTAGGATTTCCGATTAGAACAATGTGCTGTAAGGCGGTTGCTCTACCAGCATCACAGCCATAGACAAGAGAAGACCTTCCTCCCCTTTACTCTTTCTCAACCCATCCTGCTTGTTTATTAGTCTTGACCATGTTTCCAAACGTTTATTAAGATATCTATTATGATATGAAAACTTCTATATACCGCTATCTCTCTGTAAAAACAGGACTGCATTACACTAATGGGGAAGTGCAAAGATTGTTACTGAAATAAACTGACAATAAGGCAGGGGATTTTATCATTTTTGAATTATCAACCCTCAAATTTCACTAGTAATGCATTCAGATTTCCTTGCAAGGGAACAAAGTGAGCATGTCAGCCTTGCTGGTGATTTAATTCTCATCTATTCTGCTCCAGATGGCCTGTCCAGGCAAGAGAAGGACAGATGGCTTCAGACATTTCAGCGGCAAGTAGAAGAGAGGAGATTTTTTGCTGCATGCTCTTTTGCTTTCTGAATTTTCTTTTGCTTGGAAACAATTTTTGTTACTGCAGGAACAATTAGGTGATAGCGAGTGTTCATTCTGTCCATTGTCTTTATAGTGGACAGACTTTAGGTCTCAGATAATGGTTGAAATGTCTACAAACATTTCAGTCTCTCAGATTTGGTTTTTTTTCTCTAACAAGATTATATTCCAGTCATTAAAAGGCACATGTGAGAGCAGAAGAAACAAACATATTGATCTCAGATTATTATCTTTTTCCTTTTAAATACTACTGCCCCAATCAACTTTTTCCTGCCAGGAATGCAGTCTTATGAGTGGCAGTGAACTGAGAGAGGCTACTACTTCTAAAAGTTATCCTTTAATTCTTATTAATAAAATTTTTCAGAACTAAGAAGGGCTTAAGGATTTCCCTTTAATGATTTCACCACCATCCCACCAAAAAATAAAAAATTAACCAAGATTTTCTTTTTATTTTATTAAAATAAATCTCAGGCAGAATTCAACTGTGATTTTTTTTTTCTGTTAAAAAACAATGAAATGTGGACTTGTGTTCCCAATAAGCAAACCTGAAGTGCTGTGGAACTATGAAAATCAAAGTTTGAATTACAACTGTCACGTTTTCATGATTTGACAAAGCTTTAAATCTGTTCCTCAGATGCTAATTATAGGGCAATTAATTAATCCTTGAATGGGTAATTTAGCCTTCACTGGGTCCTTTTGCAGACCACCAGATTTTGGCCTGCAAAATGAATATCATGGCATTGCTGTAACACACATGGAGATGGGCACAGCATTAAGTTACATTTCTAAATGCTTTATTAGATGCTGTTTCGCTGTCATTTCCTAAATTATATGCTAATTGTTGAATTATTTTCTGAAAACATTGCATTTTGGGACATTTCCTAGACATATGGCTTTAGCTTTCCTGACAGGAAACCAGAAACCACTGTCAAGAATTTCTTGGCTGCTGTGCAATGTCAGAGTTCCAGTAACACAAAGATCAGTCAGCCTATTCAGCAGATTATAGAAGACAAACAGAAATTCACTCTCTAGCAAGGGTCAATATTTGCTGTTGCCTCAGTTTGTAAAATAATAAAATGTCATAGGGTCTGAACAGAAGAGAATAACCTTTAAAAATAAAAAGAGGGTAGAAGCAAATTTAATAATCTTTATTACAGAATGCTTCCCAGTGAGAAAGAACAAAACCTTTGATAGAGACTACATATTTTAGGAAGAGAAAAGGAAAAAAAAGGCATTGTGGAGCAAAATGAGGGTGGATTCTGAAACAGCATCTTGTTAACATACTGCTGTATTTTCCAGCAGAGATAAAAAGAGCATTTACCCACAAAGATAAACATGATATCCAGCTTTCAATCTCTGGAAAAAGACTGTGTTCTTAGATTGAAATATTGCATGATAAGTACACAACCAGCAAAAATATAGAAAATAAAGCCCTCTTTTTACTGGAGAGCTGAAAATATAATAGGAGAGAAGTACCTCATTTCTCCAGGATGCTAAAGCTAAAGCTAAAAATTATTTAGTAGTGAATAATCAATGTGAACCAGCAGTCTGTCTCCATTACCTTACACCATATAGGTCAACAGGAGAGACAGAAAGAGAAGTATTGAATTTAAAGATTATTTTCATTCAGCTTGCATAAATGCAAATCATATATATGTTATTTGCTTCTTCCATGAAGAGGGAAATTAAGTTTCATATTTCTCCATTTAGAATATTGAAATATTTTAAATATCTAACTTAGAATGAATAAGTAGTCTTCAAGAAATGTTTTGGAGTTTTTTGTGTCTCTGTCTTTCTGCACACTGCAAAGCCCAGAAAACTTATTGAAACATTAGGAATTTAATTGTATCTTCAGAGTTTAAGATTTTTACGTCTGAATTTTTTACTTTTCTAATAAATGGCCAGAGAATTCCAGACCCTTCTGAAAGACCAAGTTAGGATGAAAGGAAACTAAAACTGGCCAAAATAAATTTTTTGTGTAATAGCTGGCAATGGCTGCACAATGACTGAAGTTCATTGTAGAGCCAGTCCTATCAATAGAATGAAGATTTTCTTTCACAGCATCTTCTTCTGATCCCAGCATCTGCATTGTTTGCTTTCAAATGGCATTTGCCACCTATTCCCATACTGCAGAATCATTTCTAAAAGCATGTTTTATTTGCCACATCTATTTGGTTCTATTTCAATTTAATGTCGCAGAGATCCTGTGAAAGAACATTGAGCTCTTTGTCACAGGTCACTCTTCACAGCCTTAACACACTCTTTAATAAACTACAAGGTGAATAAAGCATAAAAAACACACTTAGAGCACTCTATGGCAGTTATTTGCAGCAAGCCCCTATTGTTAATGACTCAACAGAAAATGTCTTTTTGATTCCACGTATTAATGAACCATTGTAACCTAGGTAACTTATTTTAATTACTCTTGCTAGAACAGAAATTTCAGTCTTTAACTAGAAAGGTGGTATTATGAGTAATAAACCAATCTAAAAATTAACTATTAATTCCAATAACAGATAAGTGACCTAAAAGTTTGGACCATCTACTTTAGTTGTATGTCAAATATCCTTTTGTAGACTGTCCTTATTATAATCCATAGGAAAAAAAATACCCCAAAGGAAAATTATTAAAAGATAATGGATAAATCATCAGTTAAAATTGCAGGACCATATTTTTTCTTATTTTATTAAATAAGATATAGGCTGGATGTTTATTCTTTAAAAATCTCAAATACATGGTTTGGATGGTTAGAGTCCTTTGAAATATTATAATTTATTAAGACAGTAGCAAAAGATGTCATTTGAATTCAATTACAAAAGAATGATGCAGGTTGCCTTGTAGGCTGACTGAAAAATTATACCTCATAAATATTTATTAGAATCAGGTTGCTAATCCTAACTCCATGTATCCTTATGCAACTTTTAGAACCCTTACCTCATTTGCCACTGGGTTGTCATTGCATTAAAATGTGCTTCTACATCCACCCACATGTATATTTGTTTTTAGCAAAAATCAAGAAAGTAACTGGAGATACTGTGTATACTGAGAAGTAAGCAAGTGATAAAATTCCCTAGGTTAGTCCTAAATCTACAAGTCTGGTTTTTTTTACTTCACAATATTAAGGAAGTAAAAGACCAATTTCTCAGGCTTACCATATTTATTACATTAGTATTAAAAGGAAATTGAATTCTCATTGCAATAGTCATTTTCATATGCAATGCAGGAAAGAGAATTTGTCTTGAAGAATATTTTGTGTAATGTGAAGGACCTTACTGATGCCTTTCAGTGTCAAAAGGAAGTTAAATAAGTCCCAAATATTGTAACCTTCTTTTTCCTTTCAGAAAAGAATGATACAATACTGTACTGTGTTTTCTCTTGCCTATCTTTCGATATTAAAAAAACTCCACCTTTTCTGCACCATTCAGAGGTAGGAAAATCTCCCAAAAAATTGTTCAGCAAAATCCTATAATGAAGAAAGCATCATTGTAAACAGCTGAAAACCAAAGCAATGTTATTTTTATTTTACGAATAGAAGAGACAGAGCAGATCAGAAGTTTATGAAGGATTAAAAAAGCAGCCCACACATAAATTCATTCTTCATTTTTGTTGCTATAAAAAAATGCTACCAACTGACAAAGTATATTGTTCTCAGTCCTGTACAATCCCCTTTTCAAGTAAAGGCTTGCTCCTTTTTCCTAACAAATAGATTGGAGGAAATTCCCTAAATACAAATAATTTGGTTATTCAATAATTTATTTCTGGATTTTATTGTTCCAAAACAAAGATGTTCCATGTTGTGTGTTAGCTCTTTAAATATCAAAGCAATAGTACTAAAAATGAATACCCTACTTTTCAGGTAATTGTTATATTTTTCTGAAAGGTGAGACCTTTTTTTTTTTTTTTGAAAAGTAGCTACATGCTTGAGTTTGACAAGGATTGAGTTTATCTCAGCTCCAAAGAAGACACAGGTAAACTTTTAATTTAAAAGTAGGTAAGGTGCATGCCCAAATGTGGAAAGTGTGGCAAAAAGCTCCAGACACTTTCATTGGCAGGTGGATTTCTGTGAAAAAAATTCACATGGCATTGTGGCATGGATGACTACAGATGGAGAAAAGCACTGGTTCAAGTAGGTACAATGTTTTTTTCAGACTTTTGTTGTTAAATGAAGCTGTTGAAAGGTAGTGAGGGTGCAATGTTTAACCTGAGCCCCAGCACTACTGAAGTGTGTAACACAGTGGGTACAAGAGAGGAGATTTCAAAATGGCACATAAACTTTGATGGCCAAGGTAATGAACAGCAAAAACACCGGTTATTATATGAAAGTGGAATGTGCAATTAATGTTCCAGTAGCAATTCCAGTAATAGAGAAAATCCCTCTGTGATTTTAAGGCACAGTGCCAAATGTACTAATACCTTTCTTGTCTAGGAAGTTAATCTGGGATGTTGCTTGCATGTTTTCCAAAACTTGGCTATTGGGCACTGAAAAGGTTCTGTTTTAGACTCCCTGGGTTCCTCAGGTTCAAAGTTTAGAGTGTTGCCTGTTTTGAAGGTGTAGAATTTGTGAGGAGCCAACAGTCCTCCAAAACAAACTATAAACTCCTTCGGGTTCAGGGTCCCCAGTATTGCCCCAGGCAATGGGGTGGGTGAATCTGTGAATAGTTTAGAAGATCACTGAAGTCATAAACCTGTTTTTACTCAGTTTAACCAGTTATTCAGATTAACCCTCTAACAAAAATGTAACACTAGCATTTCTAGCATTTTCCAGCCGTGAAAGGGATCAGATAACTCTCCTTGAATCATCCATAAAAACTTTGAGAAGAGCAGCAATATAATTTCTCAGTCATGTGTGTTTAATTTGGTTACCCTTTCTGCAAATTCAGGAAGAACAAAAAAACTATTCTACCTGCTTAGAAGATTGAGCATTACTTATAAAGGCACTTGTCAGCCACTCGTTCAAAACATTTTTACAAAGGTATTGCACATAGCAAAAGATGACACACTGGTTACACAATTAGAGCATTAGGAGAATTAGGGGTTTTTAACATGCGTGCTTGAGGGTTTTTTCAAATTCCTGAAATAGATACAGAATTAGGTTCCATAAAAAGATACATTCCTACTCTTTTGTAATTTCCAAGTGTAAATCAGCAAAAGGAACTACAGAGAAGTAATAATAACTCCCTCCTTGTGAAGTGGGTATATTTAACCTCTGAAGCAAAGTCTCTTCCAGCTGACTTTGGGAAGGGAACCAGGTTCTGTTACCCTGCTTGCACAATCTTCCTCCTCTCTTCAGTGAGTGGCCAGTGAGCAATTCGGCCACACATGGAATGAAGAGGAAGTATTGCACAAGATGATTGGTATAGGGACAAACACATCCTCATGTATTAGGGAGAGGAAAATCAATTCACATCAAAGACTGATCAACTGTAGCCTTGAAATAAAACAGAAAATTTATTTTTTTTAACTGACAAATTTTATAAGATGCATTTTAAGATAGTCACACAGTGCAAGCTCTTAAACATAATTGTATATGCTCATCTGTTTATAGGGAACATAAAACTTCAGTGTGTCCTGAGCTTGAACAGTCACTCAGGAGAAGTATATCCCATAGTAATCAACCTTCAATGTGTATGAGAAAAAAATGAACTTCAGCTACAGATGCCCATTTGGAGCAAGAGCTGTTCCTCAGGATTATCTCAGAGGAGAGCAGCAGTTCACTGCAGAGAAAATTTTCTATATAAATCGATTCCAGCTAAACAAAAATTTTTATTTTCTTTGTTTTTCTGGATCTTTCTAGGTTTATATGACTTCTCTTACCATCTCAACACTACGCCAGCAATTAAATCAGCACATGCTACTTATTTTACTGCAAGCAAGGCAGGCAGAAAAGAGCCACTTTCTAGAAAAGTGGTGTGTTTTTGCAAAAGCTGCTTTTCTTCATTCAGCTACTTCACCTTGTTCTCAGTCTCACCTTTTCCAAGGTTTTATATTTCTTTTGAGGAGGAAAGGGGTAGCCAGGGCTATTTTTAGAAGCACTGATTCAGTCTTTTGTGTTTCCCTATTCCCATCAGGCTGAGTGCTGGTTATTAGTGGAATACAATGTCTGGCATACACCGCAGCAACGTTCAGACTTTCAGCATCACCTGAAATTACCCTAGAAATTTTCTAGAACAAAAAGACACATGTTTTTAATTAGAATGTTGTCATTTCTTTTTAAAGAATTAGACTTATAATTTGGAGCTTATTTTAAATAAGTATTTAGTATGTTCTTTCCTTCCAGGTTACAGATATTATAATTTCTGTATGAAAGGACTCCCCTGATCACTTGCATGGAAAAGGAGATCATATGAGTTAGCTTTCTCAATAACCTCAATCAGTGTGAAAACAGCAGAAGAGGAAAGAAAGAGGCACTGAAGCAGATCTTATTTCTTGGTCTGCAGTATTCATTAATAATTTGATTCATTTTTGTTCTCAGCCAGTCAAGTAGAAAGCATTTTATTTGGCTTCTTATGGCACAAAACTCTCTCTCTGAATTTCACTTACACTTAATTTATAACCACTAGGCCAGGTTCTTTCACATTCATCTTGTGCTGGGAAGCTCCATTAATTTCTGTGGAATTACTTCCAATTCCAAAGAAAAGAACAAATCCTCCCTTCGTTTCCTCTCCATTAGAGCAGGGAGTGAGCTGGAGATGTGCTCCTGCTCATGGTCTGCGGGGAAACATCTTCCAATTCCATCTGACATAGCAGGGTAGAGATGAGATACCAGCAGTAGTGCAAGGTGTTGCTTGCTTTACTAAAAGTACATTTCTCTTTTCCATGGAAAGTAGGAATATTACACTTAGAACAGCTCACTCCACTTACCAAAACAAGGGAATTTAGCCTTACCTCCATTATATTTGTAGTACACAAGAGCATCAATATTTCCCAGATGAAATTTGCTCATTTAGTATCAGTCACCTGCCAAAGGCAGTACAAGAGCTAATTCCATTATCAGATTTAAGGAAAGCTGCCAGCTCCAGTGATTCTCTTTAAGTAGCTGGCTCACAGATCTTGATTATATCTAAATGATACAACCTTGCACAAGGATTGCTCTTAGTCATTGTATGGAAATAAAACACGCTGAATTCCCAGTCACTTTGGATCCCACTAAAACTAATCTGACTTAAAAATCACATATGGAGAGATGAACATACTTCCTGGAGAGTGACAGGTTCTAAATCTGTATTTCAGTTAAGAAATGCCATAATATACCTAGTCAGATTAAAGGAGGAAAAAAGAGGAGATAAATTATACTTCTTCATATTTATTTGTTGCACCTACAGGTATAAACACAGTGAGAAATCCTGAATTACAGTCACAGAAAATCTGTCCAAAACCACGTTTGTGCATGGATCAAGAATGGAAAACAAGAAGGATCTCTGGAAGCAGCTCAATCTGGTTGTGATTAGAGTATACCTGTAGGTAACTGACAAATCTGCATATGCTGGCTGAAATTAATGAAGACAGATGTTTTCTAAGAAGATTCAGTTACAGTATTTTTACTTGACATGGGAACTAGAAAATCACATATTACTTGCTTCGAACTGTTTGAGATGCTGAACATAAAGTACAGCCTAGCATGCGATGCTTATTACCTTATTTCACTTTTTGTGCAAGTTTTCAAACAGCTCCCACCTGAGTTAAGAAACTGTAAAGTCATGATTTAAGACAGCTGCAGCTAGGCAACTTGCCTGCCTGTAAAGCAGAACAGCTTTGCAGTACTGTGGTGGTGTGGAGCTGATCTCGCTCTCCTGTAAAATATGAAGAATATGCAAATCTTTTTAATATGTATAAGCCCAGGATATTAGCAATCTTTTACTTTAGTGCAATGTTCTTGCAATAAATGTTTTCCATGGTCAGAGAATAAAAATTTTTCAGGTCATTAATTTCCTTCCAGCTTATTAAAAAAAATCTAGCAATGTAAGAAGACCAAAATATACAATAAAATGGTGCTTGACATGAACTGTCAGAAAAAATTCCAATAAAATCCTACACTTACTCCAGAGTTTGGTTAAAGGAAGTAAATACTCTTAATGAAATATCTGCAGGCAATTGGGACAAACCCACTCACTCGCTTTGCTTTTTGTGGCAGTCAAAACCCCCTAATTTTAGCTTTCTACACCCACACACAGTCTAGCTGATTTCAGCAAGGCACTGCAGAGAGCAGAGACCCACACAGTATGCCAGCACTAGACTGTCAATTTAGGATTTATTAACATGAACCTCCTGGATTATATTCTACTCTCTTCAGACCTCAGTAATTTGTATCTGTCTGAGGAAAACAAACAAACATAAAATCAAAACAGATAAATATAGAATCCCTTCTATTATAAGTCACATTTGCATGTTTTTTTAGTAACTACTCTCAGAATCTTTTTTTATAAAGTGTATTATCACTCTCTATAAGTACCTGAAGGGAGTCTGTAGTGAGGTGGGGTCAGCCTCTTGTCTCAAGTAGCAAGCAATAGAGTGAGAGGGAATGGCCTCAAGTTGCACCAAGAAAGGTTTAGAACTGGGTATTTCTTCACTGAAAGGGTGGTCAAGCACTGGAACAGGCTGTCCAGGGAAGTGTTGGAGTCACCATTCCTGTAGGTATTTAAAAGATGTGGATATAGCACTTTGAGACTGCAAATGGTTTAGTGGTGCACTTGGCAGTGCTGGGTTAGTGGTTGGACTCAATCATCTTAGAGGTCTTTTCCAACCTAAATAATCCTATAATTCTGTGATTAACTCCAGCATTCTTTCTAAAGAAGGGATCATGGCTGAAATAAAGAATCAGTTCTCTCTGGCTGCTGAAGACTCGTCAGGCTTCACAATTTTAAAGAAAGCTTCAGCGATGTTTGCATTCCTGGATTCCCCGCTGCCCACACCTGCACCTCACCCCGTGTTGCTGCAACACCGTGCAGGGTTGCAGCCCCCTCTCTTGCTGCTCTCACCTAGCAAGGTGCAGCAGATGGGTGATGTCCTGAGCAGTCCTGTCTGTCAGGGCGACAGGTCAGTGCTCTGAGTTAAGGGGGGCAATGCACACAGCTGAGGTACTGCAGGGAAGGTTTGCACTTGAAGGGGCCTTGGCACTTCCACAAGTGTGATCTGTGGTGCAGGTGTTTCCTCATCTCATTTTGACACCATCATCACGTGATTGAAATTGGCTAAAAGTCAAGCTTCTTCATATGCTCGTGCTTGTACTGCAGAAAAGGATTAGCTGAGGAACCAGAAAACTTCGCAGAATTCTTCTAGACACAGTAACAACACAGCACATTTTCTGCCAGTGCAGTTTCCAGACATGGTGATTAGCCAGGGATTAATCCCTCAAAAGACATTATGCCAATTGCACATATATCCAAAAGTAATTTTTGTTTAAAATATTTTTTACTGTAGATGGAGTGTGATACACTGTTGGGTTGTTATCAGCCCAATGCTGAGTGCTGCAGGGAACTGAAGGATCAGCCTGTCATGCAATTAGGTGGGTAGATGAGCAAAATGTTGGGCTGTTCTTTTGCCTCTGTGTTTTCATATTGTTTACTAATTTCTTTGTGTTTGTTATCCAAATGAAACCCCTACAGGAGCCACTCAGTGCATGCAAATACCCAGCTGAGAATGCATTTCAGAATTCATGTAGATGTATTGGGCTGTTGTAGGACAAACTGGTAAGCAGTGTGTAGTAAATATGTTAAAAAGCTTTACAAAGACTCTTGATTTCATCAGTATCCATATCATGAAGTTTTAATATCCCATAGGAACATTTTCCAATAAGTACAGCTTTAGGTTTGCAGAACAGAAACTTATCTAGGATGTTTTCACTGAAGTTTTAAGGGGTTTTCTGCCCATGCCTTTAACACAGAACACTATTTTTTCTCTGAAAACCTGTCAGATCAGACCCTTACTATCTGACACTGACATTTTCTGACCTTTTCTGTGACTGGTTCCCTTGCAAGAAATGCTCACACAAAGTGAATCAAACCAAACATTAAAATACGCACAATAACAATATATTCTTTCCGGGCTTCCAGTTGAAATCTCATTTTCTCTGTTCCTGCCTATTCATTTGTAAATTCTTTGTCTCTCATACATTGCAGTGTTCAATGCTGTCAATTAGGAAATTAATAAGGGTGAAAAAATTTTTGTGTGCACTGACTGTGCAGAATGCCCTCTATCTGAAGCACATATTGTCTCTCCAGTCTTGCTGTATATAAGTGCATCCTTATAAATCAATATATTTATCCTTGGTAGCTCTATATTTTACAGCTCCCCCTCCTCCACAGCTGGGAATTTGAGGTATAGAAGTAATAGAGGTTGGATCTGCCAAAGGAACTTAATATTATACTGTTCCAGCAGCCCTGCCAGGGTCTAAACATGATGAGAATTTAGAATCTCAATTCACCCACTGCCTAACCCTAAAACACATAAAGTCTCTAAATACTAATTTTGCACTATGAAGGTCAGTAGACTTGTAACCAAATTTTCCTGAGAATGCCCTAAATAATCCAACCCTTTCCAGTGCCAAGTAGCTAGGATCTTGACGTAAAATAGGCTTCAGAAACAGAATGTTTCTCCGAGGTTTTTATATGGTTGTGTTCCACAAATTCCTCCCAGATACATCTGACCAGAAAGTGCTGGAACAGTGAGGATAGTCTTGATTGCTGAGCCACATCAGATGCAAAGCTGCAGGAATTCCAGTACCAAAACCACTGTAGCAACTGGTAATATTTCCACATCTTAAACAAATAATGAGAGGTTGAAATTTATAACATAGGACAAGAGCAATGATGCATTATCCAAAGATTTTAAGGATCCAGAGCAGAACACATGTTTCATTCACTAAGAAAGATCCCAGGTAAAATCTAGATGCTATGGAGTTACCAATTTCAGGGCAAAGTACTAAACTTGAGTTATTTTAGCAACATCAAGTGTAGCTGTATAGTTGAGCCCTTCCAAGTTTGAAGTTAGTACAAAATTACCTGAAATTATGATAAACTATCTGGGGAACACAAAACCAGTCCTCATGGTCTTCTATAACTTCAGCATATTTTCCTATGCATTATCAATTTATCCCCAAGACATTTTCATTATGAATCAGAGTACAAGTACTCTAGGAATCAGAAAACAACACCTCTCTTGCATATTCTTTCCCTTGTACTGTCATGAGCACTAAAATATGTAACAGTGACCTTTAGATTCTCATGACTGACATTTGTTCCTCACTTGTTTCAGTTCTTTACAGATTGAGACAAATATATGTGCAATGATTCTACGTCCATTGTATTCTCACAGATTGCTTTGAAACACTGCAATTAGAGACTTAACTTTCCTTTTGAAAGGAAGCTTATTGTGAGAGGAAAGCTCTGGCTCTGGCAGGTGTCCTATCCTGTAAAGGAAGCATTCTCCTTATTTAGGAACACTGGTCCGATGTGTATTCAGAGGAAGAAAATCTTAATCTAATGAATGTTCTCTCAGTTTTCAGTGAAAAGAGCACAGTTCAATCTTTTCAGGAATTACATACTTAATAAAATTATATACTTAACTTATTTACGAAATTTCATTTATTTTCATGTATTAATAATAAAATAAATTTCATTTATTTTATTAATGAAAATAATAAAAATCAAAAACAAGGTTAAAAATTACTTTTAGTCTCTGCTTGTAGCCATAGAAATTACTTTTTATCTCACTACCATTCTATTCGTCTCTAAAATTTCCATTCTTAAGAGGTTGTAGTTGTAGTATTAGACATGGAATAAAAATGTTTGCATTTTGTTAGGATTGATCAAATATTGAATGAGTATAAGGTACCTTTTGAACTCTTTCCCTGTTGTGCTGTGCTCTGTGAGTCAGCAGCTGGACTATGATGAGTGGAAGAAGGCTGCTGATTATCATTCCAAAGGGATGTTTTGGGCTTCTGTCAAACCTTTTTTACAATGCAGGTGCATTCAAATTTCTGATCAGGCACCTATTTTAAAGGGCTTTTAACAAATTTTTTACTGGATTTGTTCCATACAAAACAAAAATTATTATTTCCTGAAGAATAAATTCAGACTGAAGAGAGGGATGCAATCATAATTTTAAATTCCTAGGATCTCAGAAACATGAGGTCTCTTTATTGCTTTTCCCCCTTACATTAATGCATTGTTTGCCTTTAACCCTAATTTAACATAATCTTCTTTCAAGTTTTACTGTCTCTGGATAGATTTACTGTTCATTATATTTATGCCTTTCATTGGGGGGCAGCAAATAAAGAATCAGAATATTAAATTAATTCTTTGTTTCTATTTTTATAATTCAGCATTAGATCCTGAACTAGTCACTAGATGTCATTCTAACACACCAAATATTTTCTTTGAAATTAGGCAGTGTTCTACTACAAATATTACCTGTCTCTTGAATTTCCATTTAAAGGTGAATGTTTACTTTATTGCAATCCCTATTCATTGCAGCTTCAACTCATCAATTGTTTCAATGTTATGACCACAAAAAAATCCTGCTGGATTGCTGGAGCTAAATGATTAATATCAGCAATTCTTGCATTACAATTATTTGTCTTCTGAGTGTCATTAAATAATCAGCCACTGCTGAGTCAAAAGATTTCAAAGATTTCATTAATTCTAGTATTTTAAATGTTGTCTAAAATTCATATTGAAAATGTATTATTCATTTTCATTTCGTTTCATCAGCTGACCCAGGAAGGAGCAATTTTATTCAGCTTTGGTGACCATTCTGGTGTTGAGTGAGTAGTCAAGGAAACAGTGCTCTTACACAATATTTTTCAGTGAAAATTATAATCAGTCTCTTTTCAAAATATGCCTATCAGAGGAATTAAACATCTTTATGTCATGCTATCATTCTGTAGTAGAGGAAGAGTGGCCACTGCCAGGGGGATAATATCAAGGCATTCTGGAGCTTTAACTCACTGTCTTCCACCACATCCTTTTGTGCTTTGATCCCTCTGATTGTTGGTATTTCTGTGTGAGTGTCGTAGCTAAAACATGAACCTTACTGAAGGAGCACAGTGTGTACCCAGACCTAAGACTGAAGAGAATGAAGACAGGGACAAGGTCAGCCTGTTGTTCTAATCTTTTGCCTTTATTTTCTTATGTTCTTGCTCTTCCTTTCACTCCTCCTTCACTTGAAGCCCCAGTGGTATAAGATGGTTTTTCCAGCTAGATCAATTCTGAATGTTGATTCAGTGTTGAAACATTACTGTTAGCTCCTGCATGTGTCTGGATACTCTGATTTACAGATCAGGAGCTTATGTATTTGCTAAAGAAATTTCTACCTTCGATTGTTCAGTGTCCTTTATGATAGATTACCCCTTGCTCCCCCACCCAGTAAAAGCAAGTGTGTGAATTCCCAACTCATGACCAAAGTCAGTTACTTTAAATCAAGTAATCAATGAAAGAAGTTTCTATAAATCCAGCTGGTTTTGATTAAGGTAACTTAGGCTGGGTTCCTAGAAGCTGTTCAGTAGAGAGGTGGGAAGAAGCACAGGAAAGCAAAGAACAGCTGAGGTTAATAAAAGCTCCATCTAATATGGATCAAGAAGAGAACATCCACCAATAGAAAATGTAGAGCTAAAAAAATGCTTTTAGGGAAAAGGTTGATAAAAAAATATTTGTAGAATTCAATTTAATTTAGCGAAATCCAGCTTGCAACATGCACAAAAAATGAACCAAATTAAGCACAGTAACAAATTCACATATTGAGAGCTTGTTTCTTTCTTCATATTTTGTTCCTGGTCAATCTTATAACAGATTAAATCTTCCCTCTGATGATTCATGGACCACTGTAGGAGAAAAGAGTAGGAAAAATGTTAACCTATGGGTAGAGTCTCATAAAAAATTGTTCTTATGCAATTAATTTGTAAGGTATTATATTGCATATTGGTCTACAAGTGAATATAATTTTTACCTATTGAAGACTGAAGCAATTAATTAAAAATATATAATGAATAATATATAATAAAGGCAAAGAATCTTATGCTTCATTAAGTTTTATTTAGTTTCTTATTAAGTTTTATTAAGTTTATATGGAGCCTTTGAATCAGTGCAATATTTTAACTGACAATTTAGGTAGATCTGTATATATATGCAGATATGTTTCATAGCACATTGCACACGTGCAGTGTGACATCTGATGATTTACAGCTGCCAAGAAGGTCCATTAAATTAGTTTGCTGCAGAACAGTGTTTGCACTGAAAGTTACTTATCATTTTCTTTAGTGGAAAACCTGTCAGCAAACTGAAAGCTTTGAATTTCTATCCAGCTCTTAGTTTGTGCAACCAGTCCTTTCCCAGGAGAATTATAGTGTTGGGAGGGTATTGTTGACACAAGATAATGGAGGGGGAAGGGGCAAATACTTTTGCAGTAAGGACAAGTGAACTTCTAGTCTAATCAAATTTTATGTGGAAACTGAAGACTTGTAGTTGAATAATTATTTTTATAGCAGAAATAAGCAGTGCTTTACCTTTGGGAGCACCTACCTGGTAGATATCACCAGTAGATTTGTCTCAAACTAGAGAGGGGCAATCCAATTCATGCATGCAGCTAATTTTTCATATCAGTAATTTCTATTTAAAATATTGCTGGACACAGAGTTCTCCCGGACTACCTGCATGGTGCTGAAAGTTAATTCAAGTGATTGAAAAATGGAGTATGATGTTCGCTTTTATCTTCACTTCTGTCGGTTTCCTCCAGTGAATGTGGGATAAGTGCTGCAGTTTCTAAAACAGCATGACAGTAATGTATAATCCTGCTGAGCCTCTGGAAGACACATTCTTAATTTTTCCTTCTTGATGTGGGACTCAGTCCTTCTGAAAGGAGGTGTCTCCATACCTTCTGGAACAATTCTTTGGTCAGGTCAAAGAGGGAGCTGGGGTTGACCTTAAAACCCACATTATGATTTTTGTTGCATATGCAGAAAATAGACTGGCCAGGAATAGACCATGCCCAGTTCTGCATGAAATTGTTTTAGCTGATCCACTGAAATATTTAAGGGTTGTAACTGGAAGAGTTATAAAAATGAGATTCTATTACATAAAAGTATTTCTCATGCTGTTTGCAAAGAGGACAGAAGAACAGAAAGTCTGAATGCAAAAACCGCAAAGAAGTAAAATGAGTCCTTCAGATAAAGTGAAATGCTTTTGTTTCCTGGCCTTTCAGTGAGGAAACACAGAGCCTTTGTCCTAACCTGAATGCTTCCTCCTAAAGCGGTTTGAAGTCATCCAACTTGTCTTAAATTACTCTTTAAAGTTATAGCTTCTCTTTCATGTACTTTCCACATTTTCACTGAAAAAAATCCTGGGATTAAATTATCCTCCTAGCAGCAGTTACCAGAAGCTAAACAGGAATAAAAGAGATGAATTGCCTATTTTTGCAATGAAAGATTGCAGAATTATTGCATAGTTTTACATTTTTATTTGTTGCCCTTTGTCAGTTTAATGTTGGCAGCAAAATCATTAGGCCCTGGACACTTCAATCTCAGCATATTATAGACTGTATGTCAGAAATACTGCATGGTGAATTTATAAAACCCATCACTACAGAGATAATACTTATTTCAAGAAATAATCATGACAGATTGTCAGAGAAAAAGCTTCATTCTTTTGTGGAAAAAGAACTCTGTTAGTGTAATTCAGGACTTGAGCTAATAAATAATAATAAATGTAGAAACTTAAAAATATATTTTTTTTTCAATCTACATACAGTCAAAACTAAGGCCACAAATAAAATTCTGACATATACATGAGATCCTTCAACAAGTTCAGATTTCTCTGATTTGAGCCATTTTACATCCCTTTTACAGAGATGCTTGTGATTTAGCTGTACCCACACAGTTGTGTTGGGAAGAAGCAATATTTGTAGAAAAATTAGGTTTTTCACCCATTTCGCTCTTCTATCTCTTGAAGATCTGCAAGCAGCTACACCTTGCACTGTGCAATATGCAAAGACAGTGACATTATTTTATGGACCAGCTAACAGAAGTTTGGGGTTCAGTCCAACACCACCCAGTCTGAGCACTACAGACAGAAGAAGCATTTCTCTCCTCTCCTGGCAGACATAGCCATGCCACCAGAGTCCTCATACTGAGAACAGAAATTCAGGCCTTTATCACAGGCAAAAGTTTCCCATTTTGTCAATGCTAGTCAGATAAAGTGAAGCTTTTGTTTTTGAGACGTGGTTTAATGGCTTGGGTCAGGGCCTGAGGGAGACTATAGAGTATAAATCAGTTTTCACTGGTTTATCTTACATCAAGTGTGTGAGAATGCATTTGTGTGAAAGCTTTAGGACTTTTCCTTCTGTGCAAGTGAGATCCGGTCAAGTCTCTTGAGCTACATGTGTAATTGCCAAAATTATTGTTACTTAATGAGCACCTGAAAAGATGCCTGGTTCTAATAACTCACTTCGGAGTACCCTGTGCTGTTTTTAAATTACCTTGAACCCTGTTGTCAATGATCATTATACAATTGCTGCAGCCCAGGGGACTGGGGCTTACTTGAGTATCAGGAATCTGAACTAAACTAAGAGTATGTCTTCATTTTATTAACTCACAGCGTTAAATATACCCTGGTTGAACATGAGGAGATGATTGAAAAAAATGTTAAGAGGAAATTGCAAGATGGCATAAAATAGCAAGGACAGCGAGGAAGGTTAGCTCATACTTTGGCTTTAGCACAAAGATTTCTTCATGAATTTTCCAACTTCCATTAAATTATCACCCTGACAGCCATTCACCTTTTTTTTTTTTTTCTTTTATAAGAAATTAAACACTGGAGTTCACTCCACTCCTTTGTGTCCTCCTGGAAGTCCCTCTTATCTTCCTTCCTCCACTCCACTCTGTTTCCTCCCTCAATTCCTGCCTCAGGAAGCATGAAGAGCTTTGAGTGTCCCCTGTCCCTCCATGTAATTAACCTCCATCCCCCAAGCTCCATCAGCTGGATATGCTCCACTACACATATGTTAGACAGTTCCTTCTTTCACGTGTAGGCTTCTGCAATTCTGTATTTTATTTGAGCTAGTTCTGGATGGCAATCTATAGGTTCACCTGTTTTCTTTCAAGTGATTATTTGCAGCAACTCAGTTAAAGAAGGTATAGAGTAGCTACTCAGTGGCTTTTTTTTTTTTTTTTTCTTTTCACAGAATAACAGGGAAAAGCAATTTGGACTATTCCTAACGGAGATTACTGCTCAAGGCTATGCAGGCATAAAGGTAATCAGGCTGGATTGATCAAAAGTGAGAGCAATTTTTCCAAAAATGGTAGCTTTTGGTTTAAGGCAAAGACCCATTGTACTAAAAGGGCCTTCACATCACAACAGAAAAGTGGTTGGATAGTGAGGTTCACTCCAGGAGTGTGCTGGTTCCAGCCTTCTGCCCTAGTTCAAGCTATATGACAAATGGAGAAAGAACCATAGGAAAAAAATAGAGCCCTTCTTAGCTGGGCAAAGGAAAACATACTTAATAATTGGGGAAGTGCCTCTGAAGGCAAGTACCATCCATTTTGCTTACTGTGTGTGTAAAAATGCTCCCTGTCATAACGAATAGATAGAAATGTCCAGCTACATTCCTTCGCAAAGCATTTGTCTTCTGTTTTCCTAAAAAACTTGCATGAGGAACTAGCTTGGGCACTGGTAGAAGGAAAAGGAGTGAAGCAATTTACCCAATGGTAATCTTTAGCCATTTAAAGCCTTGAGCTGCTTTAATTCTGCACTAAATTGGCTCTGGCAACAGTCAGTCCCGTTTGTGTTCAAAGCTTAGCTTTCCACTGCATCAGCTGGAGGAAAGCATTTGCTCTCTGTCACCAGGTTGTGTTGCTTCAGCTTGGTGGTGTCCACAGAGCACCAAATTGATCAACTCTGCAAGTCCAAAGGACTTTGAACTCATCTCTTGGGTTTTGCACTGAAATTGTCTCTGGGCGCCTATACAGCCTGTTACAGCTGAAAGGCTCCTCACTGCTTTTGGCAAGGAGAGTTTTTTTATGTTTAAGAGCAATACCTAACAAAAGTGAGGACAGGCTCAGTATGTCCAAAAAAATGTATCTTGTGCACAAAGAAAAGATCCATAAAGGAAGTCTCAACTCTCTCCCCACACCTTGTGGTGTTTTCGCACATTCAGGCAGCAACGCTGGCCAAGGAACAGAGCCTGCCACACCTGAGTGCAAAAGCAGGGCTTTAGGCACTGAGCCATCTGCCTTCTGTTCTACTGAGAGTGACAAAAAAAGTGAAAATATACATTTATTCTGCAAAAACCGATTTAAATTTTTAAAAATCCAGAAAGCTAAAAACTGAAGTCTTCGGTTCATGGGTGTGTGACTCAAAATTAATTGCTAAATCTGCTATACAATAAGATCAGTTAATTAGGGCTCTCTGGTTCCTTGCATGCTAGAGGACACGATCATCTGACTTTACTGTTTGTATACTGCAATGTACTGAAAATAGAAAATAAAAGTTACACATGACAAAGTATTGATTAATTGTCTCCAAAAAACAAAAAGACAAAACAGTATTAACCAATTATAAAAATCTTTAAAAGACAAACCCGTGGAAACAACATTTCCTTCTGTTACGGCTTCGTTTGGAACAGCAGGCTGTGCTCCTGAATTAATTTTACAGCTGAGACACAGCTAATCCACAAATAAGCCTGTTACAGTTGGTGGGCATAACAAAAGGAATGCTTGCCAATAGGCACACATGACATCTGGAGCTTGAAGGCAAATTTAAGAGGAAAAGTATTTTTGGTAATACATTAAAACTTCAGGAGTAGGACCTCAGAGAAAAATGTATCCACAAATATCCATAACTACCATAGATTGTCATGAAGAGCACATGCTACAGGGCATCTGCAAATATGAGAAAAGCTATTTTTAATATTCTCACTGATGTAAAATTATGCATAAAAAAGTTGAAACTCACACTTTTCTTATTCTTTAAATTAATTTCTTCTACAGAGAGGACTAAAATGTTAGACTAATTTTAATTTTAATATGCTATTACTGAAACCTATTTTCTAGATATTAAATATTGAAGCACAGAAGAATTTCTATTTGAACAGGAATAATACAGGTGAGATCCTAGTCCTTTTGAAGCCATTAGCTTATCACCTATGATTTCTAAGGAGACCAGAATATTATTCTGAAAATTCAGGTGCATGTAAAACTTAAAGCTGATAACTGTAAAAGAAATTTACTCTGGAACCCCTACCAGTATTTTGTTTTCAGGGAATTTGTAAACTTCAGGAGTTTCATGCATGAAAAAGAAAAAGTAGGCTCATTCACATCTCCCTATCCTATAGAACTGGTGCCAGCCAGGAGAGTAACCTCACTTCCCACGTGCTGTCACCAAGTACACACAGGTAATGTCAGATTTTTGAGACATTCATGGGCCAGGACAGAGCCCAACCCTGCCCAACCCTTAGGTGGAAGAAATGAGAGGCTGGTGGAAGGCAAATTATGCCTATCACCTATCTCCTGTATGCAATGCTCTCCTAATTAAAATTACATTCATGCAAACATCTGAGCAAGTGCTAATTTAGGTAATGACTTTAATAGAATGGTTCTCATGCTTAAACGTCATATGAATAATGAAGTGCTTTAAGATGTAAATCTGTCACTTGCAGAAAGACATACAAGGGTCCTTTAAAAAGCCAGTTGTTTGCATTTTCTCAAGAAAAAAAGATTTCTGTGTTCATCAAACTAGAGAGGGTTACAGATTGGTACAAAATATACATTCTTAGTATATGCAACTAAATTCAATGGCTAATTATAGTCCCATTAAGACCATGTGTTCCACGTCATTTGAGGAAAAATATAAAAGGTTACCAGTAACATAAAATTTAATGGCAAGAAGGAAATCCCTAGTTTATGTGGGGATGCATTGCTAATAAGGACTTTAATGTGAATAAATTGATGCTTCAATGGTAATCAATTCCAGTGTGCATTGTTAAAACTTAACTGCATGTAAAGGAACAACTATAACTTAAATGTACTGGTCTTTGCCCAGCGGCCTGGGAAATGCACTCCATAGTCAAAATCATGAGACAACTGTGCAAAATACTTTGTTGTCATATCAAGAGTTGAACCACATGATTGCTATTAAAACCAGTGTAAGTAGCAGGGCTCAATATCCTATTTGTATTGCTTTGCCATTGCTATCCCTACAACCCACAAATATTTTTAGCAAGCTCAAGTTTTACAATTCCAGTCCTGAATATTTACAGAGAAGTTTGCATTAGATTTGCAGATGCTCTGCCAATAGCATTTGTGTAAGAAGATATTTTAATGATGCTAACATATTTGGTCTTGGCTTAAGATATTGGCAAGTTCAATTTCAGCATATTTGACTTCTTGTTACCTCCGTGGGTTTCCAATAGAGGTGATCCATCTTCTGTTTTTAGCTTCTTGAGCAGCTCTGGAGTACTGTAACAGCCAATCAATCTCTCACATCCCCAATGAAAGAGTTTCTTTATCAAGAACGTGTTAAAAGAAGAGCTATAAAGAGTAGATGTGCCAGCTCTGGAACTTCCTTATGTAAAACCTGCTGTGAGAGCTTTGTAAAAAAAAACAAAAAAACAAAAAAACAAAAAAAACAACAACAAAAAAAAAAAAAAAAAAAAAACAAAAAAACCTCCCATTTTTTTGTTCTGATTTCAAGTTTGGGTGTGACGCAGTGGTTTAGGGTGCCAGTATTTTCTCAGGAGAACATTAATTGCTCTCTGGGCTGCATTAATTAGCTTGCAATAACCATGCCATAAGAGGGTGATAATTTTGGATATATGTATGCAATTGAGACTCTTCAATGTGTTCTGTCTTTTGACTTTTACTTATCTCTTCCTAATGCAGAAAGTGCACACAGGTAATATGCCCTGGATTAATGGTGAGACTGGAGGCTGGCCAAGGGAGCAGCAAGTGCATTCTGTGTGGCCAAGCTGAGGTGAATCCATGCTGGTAACGCGGTGAAGTGAGCACTGGGCTGTTTCAGAAGAGCTAATTTCTCAAAGCTGATGGAAATTTTTCTCCCACACTTATGATAGTCACATATTCAAGCAATAATGTGCACCACCAAAGCAGGCTGGCACCCTGTATGGTGTTTAACTCCCAAAGTAGGAGAAGCTTTGCAAAAAAAGAAATCCTTTGACCAAAGAAACGCTCTCATCCTTTGTGTGCAGCTCTTCTTTTCATCCTCAAGCAGTTTCTGGGTTTAAAGTAGTTCTTTCCTCTGTTCTATCATGGATGAGAAGAACAAGACCATGATTCCCTTTGTGAACTCTCTGTGCTGTCTGCTCAGTGTCAAGATGAAGAGCTCATCTGCACAATAGAAGCAGGCTTTTCAAGCTCTAGTTAGAGACAAGCTCCCAGTATGATAGCAGCAAAAATCATGCTCTTGGGGAGAATTTTAAGATAGTCTTTGTCAGTTGGTTCACAGATCCAGCCTTCAGCTATGAGAACACAGAGAGCAGTGCAGTGCAGCCCAGAGTGGATCTGTGCAGTCCCTAACTGCAAGGCACTTTTGCTGTGGTTAGATCCCCCAGCAATCACATAGCATGACCCAGCAGGCCATAAGGGGTTAATACAGACACTCCACTTCAAAAGCTGGGATAGAAGGCATTCAAGAAGGCATACAAATACCTCTAATGTCCCACATGTACCATAAACCAGGGTGAGCTGAGTCTGTATGGCAGCAAGCATCCAGTGCAAAGAAACCAAAGAACAGTTTAGGATCTACACCTGGAGACTCACATATTTGATTTTAAAAACACATTAACAGCATCCCAGCTATGTGTTCAATATGAGGGGTCTAACAAAAGCCAGCTAATTTATAAAGACCAAATTAAAAACCAAAAAGTTGTAACATAGTCAAAATTGTGTCCATTTCTTTAAAGCTGGTAATCACATTTTCTCAGTGTATCACTTTTACTAGCCTTCTATTGAAAGACTTCACACCTATCTTTCCTGAGTTGAAAAAGTCAGCACTGTTACAAAAAAAAAAAAAAAAAAAAAAAAAAAAATATATATTTGATGCATCATACTAGCAGTTTTGAGATTTTTTTATTTCTGCAGAAATACTTCTTTTCAAGTAGGAGGTCTCATTGACAAACATCTCACTGAGTCCCAGCTATAATATTCCTTGGAACAAATCTTTATGATGTTATCTGAAATCCACTTCAAGATATTTGAACCCAGGCATGCATAGTCGTTTATTTACAAATTTTAAAATTTTACAGAGACATCTAGTCAATTCAATTATTTTGACAATGGGAAAACCTGGATGTGAGAAGAAAAATACTGATCTCTAGATGGTTTGGTTATTTTATTTTCATGCACTAAACTAGAGCAATCTTCTCTGCTCAGTGCAACAGAAGCCTCTATATTATTGATAAGTAAAAATTAAATTTCTGGTTAACTTACCAAACAGTTGGTGGAAACTTGGAATTAAATATATATATATATATATATATAAATTATCCTCTCTCTGTTAGTAATCTACAATGGACAACTCTCATAGAGCACATGTAATGTCTAAAAAAAAAATTTACTCATCCAGCTTCATTGAAACACTGATTTTTGTTCCTCCACTTTCTTTTGCTGCACAAAGTAGAAGGATTTCACTGTTCTCATTTGCTGATGATCTCTTTTTCAGAGGTGAGGAGTCCTGCCTCATTTTGCTATCTTAGCAGTCTTAAATTGTGATGCTTTCAGAACTATTTCTGTTAATTTTTCAAACACACTGAAAAAAACCCACAGATTTCACTATCAGCACATAGCTAATTTTAAAAAAATCTCATTTATAGAGCATTAGCCAGATAACTGACAAAAAACATTGACATGCACCTTACAATGTCTCGGCCTTAAACAGCAGATTGAAGCCCTCTATTAAAATGGATGTTTGTGTCACCAAACCTCCTGGTCATCTGAAACACAGAAGTGTAACAGAATGCCTCAAATTACTCCCTCAGGAGAGTGAAAAAAAATGGGGAGAATAGGTAAAACCTTGGGAGAAAAGCACTGGATGCAGTATTACACACTGCAGTAACTTATTAGACCCTCTTGAGTTTATCAGCTAATTCCATGAAAAGATGTTTTAAGATATAAAAAAGCATTAATATGATAATATTATATAATTAAAATTAATATGAAATAATACATAATAATCATAAAATTGTAGGTGTCTCTTCCTTTTTTTGGCTGGCCTCTTCTCCAAGCAACTCTCAGTTTGCCCAAGCAGCTTCAGTCTCAAGGACATCTCTGTCTTTTCTTACTTTCTAAGTGCACTGTTTGAGCTGCTGCTTGTCAAGAGTGGAAAACATTGCTGGAGGTGATCGAGTTTCTCCCCTGAGGAAATTAAGTGTTTCTGTTTCTCTTCCAGTTTTCTCAAAAGGAGACTCTTCTACCCAGGCAAGCTGTTTCCTCATTGTATGAAGTGCCAACCCACCCCAGACTCAGCTTCGGAGGGCAGAAGCCTGTAGGAACTCAGAAAACTTTCTCCTTCATGGAAAAGTATTTAAGCTTCCAACACTGTTCACCACAGGAACTGCTTTCAGATTTTCAAAGCACAGAGCAGACATGAACTTTTCTGCCTCCCCCTATTACAAGTAAAACACATCACAGTAACCAGACCCTCTATTTATAGCAATGAAGTTCAATAGCATGCAAAGACTGGGGGGAAATAGAATGAAGGCTTTGTTCATCTGTTGCAGCAAGAGTGGATTTTGACATTTTTCTTTGAAGAAATGCATATACCAAATTTCAGATAAAGACAGTAAGTACATAAATAGTGCTTTTCTGAGTCAAAACTAAGTAGCACATTCTTTTCAGTAAAATAATTGTAGGATTATGAATGTCCCCAAAACTATAGATTTACAGACAGAACTCTGTTTGCTATTCATTATGTTAATCCTTCAGTTTTCTTTATGGAAGCTCATATTCTGAATCTTATGCCTTTTCATATTATTTAGGAGTTCACTGTAGGAGGAAAAAGTCAATCCATTAAAGTAATTTGCATATCAGAATAGTTGACTGAGCACAAGACTCAAACACTGAATTTTAAACTAGAAGAAAATAAAATATACCAGCAGGTACTGAGCTAAATCCAAGTTTAGCTTTGGCCACCACTGCGAAATATTTATCATAAGAAAATGTATGATTATTTGCCTGCAAGAACTTTTATTTCCTACTACTTGGAGCATGACAAGTATTCTTGGGCACAAGATTATTTTAATTTCAGAGCACTGTAAATTTTTTTGTTTAAGATTATTACAGAGTTTATAATTTAATTCCATGTCTCATCACCAGTTAAAAATAAACTGTGTAGAAGCTCTAGGTACAAGAAAAGATGTAGGATCCACATTTCACTTTTTGTTCAACCACAGTATCAATGCCTGTGTAGACACCCTCAAGGGGGATCATTCTAAGGTTTCCTTGTTTTAAATTAACTTGTGGTTGTGCATCACATTAGTTTAATTAATTTAAGTGCCAGTAAGTCAAATAGCTGTAACGGGTAATTATGCAATTACATGTAATTACTTCACTGAGATGAGTTATAATGTGAGCATTCTTATTAAGCTTGAAAGTCAGGAGGAAAACAGTGTGTACAAGCATTGTTCTCATAATAGTCAGCCAAAAGTTGTCTCCACATTCACTGTCAATAACATGGCACTTAGGTTAGGAGTTGTATCTGAGTTGCATTGAAGAACTTACTTACCCTTTGGCAAGGAAGTAGATCCATACTGATTCTTGAGTCATGAATGAATTGCAGCCCAGAGACAAGAAAACAAGTATTTGTTTCATGATCCCATGTTCTGAAAAGCTCAGTGGAGTTTTTAAAGAGTTATGGTAGTAATTTCAGTCTGTTAGAGTAGGCATTCAGCTCTGGAGAACCAAGAACTGCACTTCTTGCATAAGAGGATATGTACAAGCATCTTTTCCCTATTCATTTTTTCCTACTGTGACATGAAAGTTGAAAAAAAAATTGAATTATTTCTGTGGCACTTTTCCTAGAAGACAGTAATTCTTGAGCTAGACAGAATCAAAATGAAAAGAACAACCTCCATTTTGATGCCTCTTATGTTGAAAGAACAGAAAGTGTAAAGAATTTATACCACCTTCTGTCAATGGAAATTCAATTAAGACTATCAGTCAAATACTGCTGGATTCAAGTATTTCTCATGTGTATAAGTGTTTTGGGAATGGCATAATTGTTCTACTCATCCCAGAAACCACTGTGGACTAACAAGAAACAGTGAAACTCTCAGCATGTTAAGAAAATGCTTTGCATAAAACTCTGCCATTGAACAGCTGATTAAGAGTCCTAAAAATATATAGTGTTTTTGTCATTTAATAAGGAGCTTAGGGCTGTTCTTGCTAAATAAGTCCAGCAATTCATTTAGGAAAATCAAAACCTCTCCCCGCATGGAAAACACAGAAGGTGGCTTGCAAACAAGTCAAATCTTTGAAACATGAGTTTATCACAGAAGCTCATTTTATTGTGTAACAGATTTTTTAAAAACCAAAGAAAATTATTTTTTCCTACAGGACTCTCTACTACAACATGCTACTTCTGCTGATGCAGTGTCCCAGAGGAACTGAACAAGTTCATGGAAGAAAAGTCCGTCAAGAGCTGTGAAAGTTTGATATAAATCCATGATATAATCCTCTGTCTTATGAAGTGCCTTGGAGACAGAGAAATAGAAACAGACTGGAAAAGCAGAAGTATGTGGGAATAGATAGATAGATAGATAGATAGATAGATAGATATAGATAGATAAATAGATACAGAAATAGAGATATGGAGATATGCCTTGCCATGTTTTTTTTAAAATATCTTCTCCTGAACACTGTCAATACCATAGTACTTAGGTCAGGAGTTGCATCTGAGTTGCATTGAAAAATTCATGCCCTTTGGCAAGGGAGTAGAGCAACTCCCTGCAGTCCCAGTGCTTTTTGACTCAATTAAGATCTCTAGTTTTTCTCTTTTTCTCTAGTTAATTCTAGATCCCAGTGCAGTCTGAAAAGGGGAGGGGGAGAGTGGGGATGCACCATCAGATGAGACTTGAGATGAAGGCAGAAGTGTAAAATTCTGTGGCATAACAGGAGGGCCAAGAACATTTTTCCTCAAAAATTTGTTTTCCTGAGGATTACAGTGGTATTTTGCATTCATACTGTAACAAAAGACAAGAAGTTACCATCACTAAACAATCTCTAAATTAAATCTGCTGTGCTGGAAAATGTATTTTTACATAGAAATCCGTTTGCCAGAGGAGAAAGAAGAAGAGTTGTGCAGGATATGCCCACTTTCCACTGAACTCTTGAGACTGGAAGGCACCTCTGAGGTCCTAGGGCCAATCTTCTTTCAAACAGGATCAATTTCTAAGTTGTGAGCAGGTTGTGAGCTCATACCTCACCCAGTCCAGCACTGAGTGTTTACAAGGGCAGAGATTCCAGGGACCTTCTGCTCAACTTCTTTCAGTGCTGAGCCTCTTTCAGAGTGAGCAATTTTCTTCCGTATGTCCACCAGGAATTACTCTTGTTCCTTGCTGCAATGTGTGCTCATTGATCTTCCAAGAGGAGCTTGTCTTCCCTATAATCCCTTCCTAGATCAGTGATGGCTGCCCTCCTTAACCCTCTTTTTTCTAGGATGAACAACCCTGTGGTGATAGCATAGCACAGCACAGTTTGAGATTATAAACCTTGCCTGGAGTTAGCAGCTCAGGCTCAGCACCAGGGTGTCACAAGCAGAGGCATTACAGCTTAGAGCTGCTCGTGGTGCAGTCTGCAGGCAGAGCAGGTTTACAGCAGCCTGCAGCCTCTCAGGTCTCAGGCAAAGCTGTAAGGATGCTACTGAGTTTCTCCTGAGTATTTAATCTGCTGGCAGTCACTAGAACAGAGCACAGTAATAACCAGCTTTATCTGCTGAGCAGCATTAGCAGAGAGTTAGAGTCTAAGCTGCTGGAACTGAGCCCAGACACTCAACTCCAGTAACACAGCTTCACTTTAAAAGGATCTGCCATGAATCTTCATGACATTGGAAAGAACAAAAATTCCATTATTATTACGAATCCGTATTCCTGTAGCAGTTGGATCCCCCCATCTTAGGTGAAGACCAAGCAAGCACAGAACAAAAAGTTCATTCCTGGTCAAACACCTTGCAAATATTGTATATTCTGAAAGATATTGTTGTAACTGAGAACAAAAAATAAGATTTCAAATTCCTTGAAGAGAGAGGTCAACACATTATAAAATATTGAAACAGATGTGTCAAGAGTACCTTGACAACATTGCAAAACACGTTATGGTTACCAAATAGATTAGTTAGGTATTGTTATTGCTAACAAAAAAGGTCATCACCGCTGCAGGACAAAGCTGAAAGCATCCCTCTCGACTTGCAATTGTTTCTAATGCAACAATTAGGCAGGATGTGTCATTCATCACCTTTTATTTAATGACAGACTAATTAGATTCCATCTAGTCTTAAAACTTCAGTAGCAACAAATTGCGTCTCTTGATTTTTCTGTCACATCTTTAGTCATCTCTCTGCTGAAGGATTTTCTTGGTATTAGAGGTGCTAGATATGATTCCAATCACGCATTTTATGTCCAAGTACTTCTCTCAGTGGAAATACTTCCCTACTATGCTCTGATATTCTTGATAGAGTTTTGGAAACTTGAGATTTGCTAGTTTTCTAAAACTTTTGTAGTATTCAAGGTGGAATTAAATTCTGAGGAATAGAGAGATGTATTAGACTGTTGGCTTTGTAGCTAATATTTTCCCTGAAACTGTGGAAGAGAGCACGTACTGGTGTGGAAAAAAACTCACTGTTTTTTCTGATCTGAATTTCATGTAGTAAAACAAAGTAAGGCAGCACAGTTTCTTCACCTGCCCTCCTTCTGAATCAGTCACTATGTATATATTTGATGAATGTGCCAGGCAGTTGGCTGCCTAAGAAAGCACAGCACTTCTCAGAGGAAAATCTTACAAGATTTTCTGTTGGTCAAGCGTAGGGCAGGAGGAGCTCTGTGTGACTACAGCAGCAACACTGGGGCATTCTGACAGGACTAACTTGACCTGCCTGAAGTGTGTTGTGCACATATTAACACTTTTGGTTGGCAGCAAAGCACTATTAGGTCACTCTGTCAGCTTCAGCTGAAACAAAGACTGCAGTTTTTTCTCTGCAAGTTTAAAGAGACCATCTCAGCCTATCATCTCTGCCAGCTTCCACTTGATTGATGGTGGGATAGACTCTGTATTTCAGGATGAGTGACAGCGTAGGAAGTCATTACATGCATGGGTGCTTGCTCTAGGAGTTGGTTGGAGGCTTAGTCACAGAGTGTTAATTCTGGCAGGCATGATTATTAACACCAACACATCTTAAGAATTGGCTTCCTAGTACAATACAGTGACAAAACCATGAAGCAGCAGTGTCACACATAGTGTGACTATATAATAGTCACAAATACTCAAATACTTCATCCACTCTTTCACTGCAGAGCATCAAAATCAGCAGCACATGAAAGGTACTTCACATGAAGGTGTGGACCAAACAACATCTCCATCGTGTGAACCTTCTCTCATTCATCCTTTCCCTTCTCCTTCTTGAGGATCAGAATCAGTAAATTAATTTCACTTTATAAATTCTGGAATTAAAATCTTCTGACTTGATATTTCAAATGTAAACACATAGAGCCAATAGTGAATACAAGTCCAAGAGACAGAAAAGCATTTCCATCGTGCTTTCAGGTATCTGAACACCCATATGCATTTTATTTCTCAGAAAGATATCTATGCATACATGCAAAAAATCTTCTCAGCTCTAGGGTTTCTATATTATTTTCCTATTTATTGTATTATTACTACACTATTGCACCTGGGCTGGGCTCAGGGTTTCACTGCCCAGATTTTTTTGAGAAAACATCACTTTGTAAAGTTGGCGTGCAGGTTTCCATCCTCCGTCCATCCTTAGCAGAACAGTGCATGCAGTAGTCAGCTGCAGTTCACTGCTGACTGCTCACACCTCAAGCTTTAGGCAGATGAACCACACCTGCAGAGATGCAATTTTCTCAGGTTCACTGCCCCAAAATAGTAAACAAGAGTGCCATTCTTAAATGGTGCTCTCCTCTTCCAGACAATGTTGTCTGCAAAAGTAGCATCATTTGAATGTAAAACTAGAAGGAAAGAAACACTTAGGAGATTAATACAACTACAGTTTCCTAAATATTCCCCATGCAAAGTAGCCAGACTGGGTCAAATTTATAGTAATTACTAAGAGATACAGCCAAATATTTAAGACAAAAGGATATTATATATTTCCTCTGCAGAGACAGAGAGTGTTCACCATAACCACTGACTTCTTTCCTCCTGGAACAGATTTCAGTGCACCTTCCCCACACTTTTACCAGAATTTCCTCCATACAGGGAGAGCAGCATCTCAGAGCAGCACAGTGAAACCTGACAGCACTCCTGCATCAGAACCTACAGGCTCTGCAACTAGTACTGCAAGGAATGTGCCTTATTGCCCCACTTTTTTGTGCATTGAATATCCAAAAGACTACTGAGACGTTGGACTCCCGTTTGGTGAAAGGACACCCCCACCTGTGTTAGACACCAACACCTCATTTACATGCCAGCAACCCTTCCTCTTCTTCCTCTCATTTCCTACAGCCTAGAGAAGCCCTCAAGACCCTAGAGAGATTGGTGTTATATTAGTTTTTGGCCCTGCCTCCAGTAGCAAACCTCAGACTTAAATCTTTATTAATTTGTTAATCTGCTCAAAATGTGTTACTGTGTTAAAGGCTACTGGGGAATTCAGTCCTAAGTACTGCATTTTGCAAATATGGACAGTTTATTTTATATTACTATGGAATCATATTCCAGAGCCTCTGTGAAGCCTGTACTTGATTAGAGACTGGTGTCTCCCAGGCAATTCCCCAGCAGGCTCTGTCCTAAAAATTATATTTAATATTTTTGAGTAATTTCAAGTTTTAAAGAGAATTTTAAAATTAGGTTTTTTGTCTTCAGTGTAAATGGCAGACAACACTGACAAGTGAAGAAGGGAGAGCAGTGTTTTGCTATAACTCTAAGAATTCAGTGCCCCTCTATATGATACAGGGCATGACAAATGCTATGGCAGCAAAATCAGAGTACGTCCCTTGCTCCCAGGCACATGTACTCCATCACAACACTTGCCTGCGAATGTATAACTTCCTGCAGGTTTTTCCTTGTGTTTAGGTAGATTTTCAGGTTATTCATGAATTAGCTTTGATATCTTCTTTGGATTGAGATTGTAGTCCAAATATTATGTTACCAATATCCACTAACGAACCTTTAAATTGAGGCAATTTTTGTAGACTGTTTATGGCGAAATATTGAGAAGTGAAAGAGCTGTACAGATATAGCTGATAGAAGTCATTTGACCTGATTTACAAATAGACACTTGTTGACATTTAGGAAAGGGGTCTGTTTCAGATCAGGAATACATTTATTCTGGGGCAAAAAATAGCAGCTTACTCATCAAAGAATCATAGGAAAGACAGTCTGGGAAGTTGCTACCTTAAATCTAATATGAAAAGGGAAGAAAGTTTGTGAGGAAATTGTGAAGACTGAAATCATTGGGTGCCTCTGGTCATGCAAAGACCAGAATAATAACAGAATAATCACACATTAAAACAGGAAAGTGCCATCCATTAAAGCAAAAGTGAGTTTGTGCAGCTTGACAAATACTCCACATGTATAGTCAAGGTTTGATTTTATACCTGAGCTAACAGGCATGCAGAGTCTGTTATGCAGAATAGATCTGGAGGGGTGGCTTAGTGGGTTTTTTTTTTTTTTGATCTCTTAGGGAATCTGATGGGAAAAAAAGACAAAGGAAAAAACAGGAGGGAAATAAGCTTTTACACAAAACACCACCATCCTTTTTAATCTATTACCTAAACCAGAAAAAAATGAAGTTTGGAAAATTTTACTGTGCCAAACTGGCCTTGCTCTGACCCTTCAGCCTCATAAAAAAGTCTGAGGTGAAAGTGGGGCAGGGAGAAGAGAGTTGGTTGCACTTTTCTTGTCTTTTTCAGCTTGCTAGAAATAAAATAAAATCAAATCCTTTATAACCAAGCTCCCAGCTCTTGCTGGAATCTTCCATCTCACTTGCAAGCACTCTCTGGGAAAGTTTCAGGCAATGAGCTGCCTTTTTTTCCTCAAATGTGTTTCTGCTATGTCACTCAACCTCACTGTAAGAGAGTTTCAGGACACCTTAGTAAAATTTCTTTTCTCATTAAATAAACAGTCCTGAATCAACCTGGACAACTACTTTCCACTCCAGCACTCATGATGTTTTGACTTTGTTAACCCATGGGCAGCACATATAAAAAGTTTGCCTTGCCCCATAGAATTTACTCTCTCCTATTTCCTTACACCAGGCACTGTGGTACTGTGGTAGACCATGCTGTTCTTCTCACATTAAAAGTTCTGGTATGGAAGCAGGACCCAGCCACCCATCTTTTTAAAATTCTCTAAAATTTATATGGGACATGGTAAAGGAAAAGAAAGAACCCATATTTAGTTTGATAACTCTCTTGCCCGTGAAAGGCTTTCTTTTACACCTGTTTTTTAGGATTTTAGAAGTATCTGTGTACTATGTCTGCTTACCATGCTTCCAGTAGAGTCTGACTCCTAGAATTTCTCACTCCTGGAAATGTGCGATGGAGCTTTAAGATGAACTGAATATACACTTCAGCTTCTGCGCATCAGTCTCAGAAGTCTCAGACAAAGGCATAGTGCAACAAATCAAATGGAGATGAAAAGATTTTCTATGTTCTTTGGCAGTTGCCACTGTTTTGAGGAATTCCAATTAGATATTCTACAGTTATATATTTCTTAAATCCAAGTACCTTATGGAATACTATCAACTTTGATTAACTTCAAGGTTAAAAGTCAGGCAGGTTACCAGCAAAAAAGTGTTTTCCAGACATTGTACTTCACCTTCTTTCCTGCCAATGTACTTGGCAGAGTAATGAACTGCTGAAGCTGGAAGCTTTCTGATCTTTTATTTCCAGGTAAACGAACCAATAAACTGCCTTGGACCTAAAGCTATCATAATTTTCTAGTTCCCAGCTCCAGAAAATATGAGCAATTTTATTTCACTGAGAATTACAGTTATTGGGAATGCATTCTGGGAAACTGACATGAAGGGTGATGAAGATCCCACTTGCACCACGTCTCATTTTCATCTCCAGTATGAATTTCTGTTCTTGAATAAGCCATCTGCAGGCCTGTGCATTGGGTTTCCAAAGACAGGTTTTGGGAGTGAGGGAGTGGATTCTGTGAGACACAGTTAGAATCTTTCCCCTTTTCCAACATTGCCAGCGCCAACTGGCTCCAAAACCAACCCACTTCTGGAAACGACTGAACCGACCAGCAGTGGTGGTAGCAGGTAGCTGGTGTCTCCTAGGAGACAGGAGAGCTGGAAGAGGAGGAAAAGACTGTGCAATTTCAGCTGGAGAAAAGAGAGAGAATATGTGAGAACAAATGTGCAGACACCGAGGTCAGTGCAGATGAAGGGGGAGGAGGTGCTCCAGGCACCACAGAGAGATTCATTCCCCTGTAGCCCGTGGTGCAGACCATGGTGAGGCAGATGTGTCCCTGCAGCCCGTGGAGGAACACAGGGATGCAGAGATCCACCTGCAGCCCATAGAAGAGACTCATGCCAGAGCAGATGGATGCTCCAAGGAGACTGTGATCCCATGGGAAACCCATGCTGGAGCAGGCTCTTGGCAGGACCTGTGGATCCATGGAGAGAAGAGCCCAGGCTGGAGCAGGATTGCTCCATGGGGGATCCACTCACGGGGCAGTCTGTTCCTGAAATAGTGCACCCTGTGAAAGGATCCACACTGCAGCAGTTCATGAAGGAGTACAGTGGGAAGGACTCACACTGTAGAAGTTCACACAGAACTGTTCCCCATGGGAGGAATCCCAAGCTGGAGCAGAAGAGTGGAGAAGTCCTCCCCCTAAGGAGGGAGGAGTGGCAGAGACAGAGGGTGATGAACTGACTGTAGCCCCCATTCCCTGTTCGCTCTGTGTCACTGAAGGAGAGGTAAAAAAGATCAAGAGTGAAGTTAAACCTGGGAAGGAGGGACACCTGGGAAGGTGTTTTAAGATTTGGTTTTATTTCTCATTATAATACTCTGATTTGATTGGTACTAAATTAAGTCAATTTCCCCAAGATGAATCTGTGTCCTGTGTCAGTAACTTCTGAGTTATTATTCCCTATCCTTATCTCCTCCCATGAGCCTTCCATTATATTTTCTCTCCCTTGTCCAGCTGAGGAGGGGACTGATAGAATGGCTTTGGTGGGCACCTGGCATCCACCAGGGCTAACTCGCCATATCCTCTTACATTTTAATGCTAAGGATCAAGCTGTGACCTGTTTCCAACTACCCAACAGAATGCTGATGGGGTAGAAAGGCTGTTTTCAGGATGTCAAAAATATATTTTAAAGTAATTGGATTTTTAAAAAAACTACAGAAAACCCATAAGAAAAAGATCTTCATTTGATGAGCAGTCCATTAAAACCATGCTATAAGGGATCATTAACCATAAGGAAAAAGCATAATTAGCCAAAAGCAATTAGATCAAAACACAGTTCAGAGTGATTGTTATGCAAATGTCCTGGACTGGAAATTATATTCACGGCCACTGACCCTTGGATGCATTAAGTTTTAGAGGATATGAAAGAATCTGTTTTTCTTTCTTGGGCAGGATGGGGGGAGGAAGTAAAGGTTTTACCATAGAAATTAATCAGTGGCTTCTGGATTCAACTGTGGTATTTTAAAACTGTAATGCACATATTTTATAAAGATAATAAGACAATTTAACTGAGAAAGAACACCTCCTGCTGACAGCATGATATGAATTTACTTTTTTTCAGAGTTCAGTGTAATCACAAATTCAGTGCAGGGCCAATAGCTTTCCCAACACCTTGTTGCCTGTAATGCTTATACAACCTGGATATACTCCAAAGGTCAAAATATTCTGACAGATCTTTCCATATTTGAAATACCTGCCCAGATTGACTAAAAATTCACCATTTCTCTTTGAAAGCTGCATTCTTTTATGCAGCAATTATAAGTTTTGGTAGTTACATTTTTTATATGTGTTGTCTGCTTTTAAGAATGTCTCTTTTGAGAATATCCTGGGAGACCCTGCCAAAATTTCTACTAACTTAGGTCACGGTTCATCAGTCACATTTTTCTAATTCACCAGGCTGGACAGTTTGTCAGGAAATTAGACTATTATGCTCTGTTCTTAATAAACCCATTTTATAATCTTGCAAATCAAAATTAATAACTTGAGCACAATCCTTGTCGTTATCAAAGTTCAGGAAAAAAAAAAAAAAGAAAATTGAATGTTATGGACCATCTGCCTTTTAAAAATGCATAATGTTGATTCTTTTCCAGTCTTCCAAGACCTTCCCTGTCCTCCATTACATCTCCATAAGTGGAGATAAGTGTTTTATAGACTACATTGGCTGTTTCTTTAAATTCCCTTATAAAAGGCTTTTTAAATTGCTTTACCAAGCAATTGTAGCACATCTCCATTAGCTAAACACACTTGAGTCTGCTCTTTAGCTTCTCGTGAACTTCACTCCCTTCTGTAACTACTTCATTAAAATTATTTTATTGTCTTAAATTTTTGTGAAGATTGAAGCAAAGAATTGAATCCTTCAACAATGTTTGCTTCACCTCTTACCTGCTCCTTTCTTTTAAGTAAGTCCCAGGGCACGCTGCAGTGGCAGAGGGAGTCCAGCAGCTATCCCAAAGACTGATGTATGCAAAAAATGGCTTTTCAGAGCAGCTGGGTTTCAGCTGCCCCACTTAGAATAAGAGCCCACTTGGTGTAAATACACTCCCACGCTGCAGAAATAACTGGAGAATTTTCAGCCCTCCATCATGTAGGCCATACTGTGTATGGAGTTACCATAGTTCCTCTCTGGCATCAGGCTCATGGGTTGGGTTGTGCTTGCTGAACTAAGAAAAAAATATCTACTGAGTTCATTTATGCAAGATTCCTTTGTAAAACTGCAAAAAATATCACAGGAAAAAAAATTTCTATGTTCTGAAAAACCTTAAAATTTTAAAAACTAAGTTTTCTTCTTTTGGCAATGATAAGTACACAGTTTTTTATGAAATTGTCTTTTCAAAAAATACTTAGGGATTTGATTACCAATTTCTTTTGCCCTTTCCACACTGTTAGTCTTTCTTCTCTCCTCCTTTAGGAGGACAAGGAAAGGGAAATGGTCAAGCAACAAACAAAAGGGTTGAATCTAGCTTTTGCAGTAGATAATGAGGGCAGTGGGGTTTTGTCCTCAGCTAGGGCAAAGTGTGCTGTCCTTGCCTTCTCTTGATCTCCTTGCAGATCTCATGTACTCCTTCTTTTTACATATCAGCCCACCTACCAGAATGGGGGTTTTAAATCCTCTATCCATGCTGAAAAAAAATACATTTTCTTCACATCTCTAACAAACCGTGAATAGTGAGTTGTATTTCCAAGATGATTCCCTGGCAGAAAGCATGTTTTTCTTCCTTTTAAGACTAGGTAAATTGTGAGTACCCAGATAACGTGGTTTTCTTTTTTTCACTCTTGTTGAAGTTTTTAGCTGCGCTCAGCTGTTCTACATTTTGCATCACCTTTCTAAACAGCTGTCACCACCCTCATACATAGTAGCCTACACAGCTTTTTAAAATGAGGTGGTAATTTTGTTCACTATGGAAACAAATAGGAAAATATATCTAAAAGATATACAATGTTACAACAAAAGGAAACTGCAGTTTCATGACATGGCCATAATGAGTCTGTCCTGTGTCAGGCAGTACAGTCTGTACTGTAAGAACCTCTTGTCTTTATTTCAGTCCTGGTTTTAACTTTTTCAGCTGAATCCAATGAATACTGATACCTGAAAGCTGGCACCAATGAGTGCATTTGGACCAATCTGCCAGTACAAACGTGTGCTGCAAGAGCATGATAGAGAGAATCATGGGATCAGTTAAGTTAGAAAAGAACTTTAAGATCACTGAGCCCGACCGTTAACTCTGCACTGCCAAGTCCACCACTATACCATGTCCCCAAATGCCACATCTACACATCTTTTAAATGCCTCCAGCAATGGTGACTTCACCACTTCTTTGGGTCGCCTGTTCCAGTGCTTGATCACCCTTTCAGTGAAAAAAATTTTTCCTAATACCCAATCTAATCCTCTCCTGTGCAACTTGAGGCCATTTTGTCTCGTCCTGTAACTTGTTATCTGAGAGAATAGATCAACCCCCACTTCACTACTGCCTCCTTTCAGGTATTTGTAGAGAGCAATAAGGTTTTCCCTAAGCCTCCTTTCCTCCAGGCTAGACAACCCCTGCTCCTTGTAAGACCTGTGCTCCAGACCCTTCACCAGCTTTGCTGACCTTCTCTGGTCATGGTCTAAAGAGGGAGCTGATAGTTGAGACAAGCAAAACAAAATCAGCTCCCTTTCAGCCGGACTGGGCAGAGTCAAGAGTGAAAAATAGGAAGGGCCTAACAGTGTACCTTCTGAGAAATCACTCTGCCTTAAGGTTTGTTTAGTAAGTTGGTTTCATTGAGCTGGTCAAACTGGGTTTGGCTGGGAGTGCTCTTTATTTCATCTGCTGAGCAGGCTGCACTTGGGTCCTTCAGCTCCCTGGCCCTGCCCCTGCACTGGAATTGCAGCCAGGACACGCTGGAGGAACCTCATCCCCAGGTCTCAATAGATTGTTTAGGGCTGGCCAGACACAGAAAGATGTTTAAAAGACAAATGTGATTATTTGCAATGGGGGAACCGCAGGTTGGACAGTGAATGAAAAGCAAAGTATTTTCAAGCTGTGGACTTGGATAGTATTTTAAAACAATGTAACCATGCCTGTTGTACACCTCTGTACATCAGGGAATACTCTGACTGTGACCACAGTCCATGGAGAAGCTGTCTGTGTTCATGCATATAGAACTGAAAATAATGCCTGTAGGAAAAAAAAAAAAAAAACCTTTTCCTGGAGCAGCAGGTAATCAGCATTCAGCAACAGCCTTGTGTCAGCATGAAGCCTGATAGGAAGCAGAGAAGTAAGATAATTGAAAAGGAAAATGTTTCAGCACTTAGGACGACTTCTGCCAGTCTCTCTGAACTAAATCTCAACAACTGACTGGCAGACAGTGTCTGCCAGTGTCTCTCTGTCAATGGAATAGGTTGGCCCTGACCCTCTTCAGAAATTGAGACACATTAAACAAAAGACAACAAGACTCATCCTCATTTCATCTCACAGCTATTAATTTTACGGTGTGACTCCTCCAAATAACAGATGCATAGCCAGAGCTGTGCCCAGATTCCAAGTGATGGGAGACCAATTTCCACCACCTTGACTCCTCTAATTACACTGACAAGCCTCCTGAAATCTCTGCTGTGGTTTTTCATCTGAAACAAAAATGCAGATGATTCTCAGTAGCGTCTGTTGAGCTGAGAGGAACGAGAGGATTAATTAGTTGCACTTCATAAAACAATGAGATGAAAATCCATGAGTAACTGCAAAGTGCAATTGGCAATAATGATACAATCACCTCAGTGCAAGAAGGATGGGATTGGGCCCAGATATTTTACACCTGTAACAAAATACATCACTTGCACTGGGACCATGGACAGGGAGAAGTCCGGACCACCAGCTGGCTCTTCCACTTTGCTGGTTGGGGCAGCTGCCTGCTTCTCCTCGAGGCTGCCATGGGGGCAGAGCAACTGCTCAGCAGAGGAGCATCTCCTCTACAGCTCCAGACTTTTTTCCTCGAATGTGTGTGGCCAGTATTCAAGAGTGAAATTTAAACTAGTCTGTGGCCCTTTAGAATCACATTAAGAAAAAATGCATGTTCGAATCAATTGTTGCTTTTCACAGAAAGCTTATTTCACCAGCTTTGCTGACCTCCTCTGGACATGATCTGAGTAGGGAGCTGACTTGCAATTTGTCTTTGGGATTGACATAGCCTTTAATTCTTCTCATGAAAAGACACTTGGCCCACATATTTTCAAGGAGCTCTCAGTCGACTTCTTGAACTGCATCAATGCAGTTTCTAGAGCAAGGAGGGGATTCATCTTGCATAATTTGCACTATTCAAAAATTCTGTAATTCAAGCTCCAATAACCAGCTAGAATTCTATGAATATGCCAGGAAAAAAATCTACTTCTGTCTCAGGTAGGTTGTTTCCAGTTATGAGTTCATTTTACCACAGGAACTATTGTTGAGAACAGCTGATCTGTGCATTTGTCTTTTTATTTCATTACATTAGCTCACAAAAGCCACATATCAACTATGCACACCAAGGAGAACTGTTCATAAGTGAATATGACTTTCACACAGTGAGATAGGTCTACCACCCCATTTCCTTACATCAGTGTGTAATTGGTTCAATTAGCACAGAATCATTGAATCAGAAAATGATTGGGACTGGAATGGACCCTAAAGATCATCTACCTTAAACCTCCCACCATGGCATGCACTAGATCAGGCTACCTAGAGCCCCAACCAACGTGGTCTTGAGCACCTCCAGGGACAGGACGTCCACAACTTCTCTGGGCAACCTCTTTAGTGTCTTACTACTTTCTGAGTGAATTATTTCTTCCTAACATCTAATCTAAATCTCTCCTCTTTTTGTTTATTATAAGCATTTTCCTATCACTATCTGTCCACGTAAACTGTGATGCAAAATCTATGCTACACTTGACAGGTTCTAGGCTTTGATTTTCTTCTGTGGATGTGATATCACCTGAGGCAGCAATTCCCTGTGCATCACTACACAATGAGACACAGGGAGGACAACAGGCATGCTGGATTACATCCAAGTGTTCTCCTCATTTTGCCCTAGACTTCCTGTCATTGAAGCAAAGGAGAGACATATTGCCTAATTTTAGGCTCAACCTATAATGCACAGGTGTTAAGACTTCAGAAACAGTGATCTGAGACTTAACAGAACACAAGGAAATCTGTCATAAGATTGGGTGGCTGGTTAAGAGACAATGTGATGATGTGACTTAGAAAAATATGTGTAGGACTCACAAAAAGGCATTAAAAATTTAGTTGTTATGGAAACTATTAGAAAAAGTTAACTAATTACAGTTTGTAGCAGGTACAAAAAAAGGGTTGAGAATCCAAATGCCTTAGTGTTAGTAAGAAGATGATTTAAATAAACTATAAAGGACTCCGTGTTATGTCTTTATCATAAAAACAGAGAGAAACACAGCTTCAACTCTGAGTTATCTACTCATAATCAGACACAATCATGGAAATTTCTAACATCCTTTCTTAACAAAGGGGCCACCAAGCATCCTGCTGTTGCTTTACAGTATGAATAAAAAAGCAATGCCTTCTTCCCATATCTTGCAATCCAGCCAGATTTTCATTTTAATTATTTGTATTTCCACTCACAGTCTCACTGATCAGAGGAGTCCCTGTTGTCCTGTTTGTCATACAGGGATAAAAGAAAAAATGCTATCACTGTACACATTGCACTCCCTATGCACCCAGTAACTGTTTGGATCAGGAAGTTTGACACAACTTATAGAGTTTGCCAAGTATAAATCATTACATAAAATCTTAAAATTCATTAAAGTGTAGGCATATAGCCATATAACAATTTCCTAAAGTAAGGCAAGGAGTCACCCTTGCCCTGCCTCTTAGCCTGAGCAGTACTGGATCATAGCTTGTGAACAGTATGGTTTGGCTGAGAGGAATTTCCCAAAAACTTTTAAACTTATGCTTCTCATGAAGACAAATCTATACAAAAACCTTCTTCACAATATCTCATGGGGAAGCAACATAATTACAAGTGAAAAGAAAAATCTTTGTGTCTGTTAAACAAGCACAAGATATAGTTCACATACCAAATATGATGGTAGATGACACCATTCAGAAATTTACAGGCAAAAATCACTTTTGGGGAACTATAATTGAGCTGGAATTTGGGGAAAACATTGTGGTTTATAAGGAAAGCTTCACAACAAAAACCACAAGTAACAGAGGATATTTTTACATTATGGGTAAATAGAAAAAGGAAATACATGTTCTACACTTGCAGCATTAAGTCATCTTTGTAGTTAGATCTTCAGCTGGTGAATGTCAGTTTGCTCATGCAGACTGGAAAAAAACCTTGGCTGTTGGCACAGGCTGATTCAGCTGCTTCAAAACAGGCATTTATTGGAATATGTATTCAATAAGACAGGGTGAATTCAGCTTGTTGTCGCATTTGAGTAAATGATGCTTTACAGGACAGAACCACCGGTAAGAACATCCCTGGTGCAGTGACACTCAGCCAGTCACTCAAGCACAAAGAGGAAGCAGTACCGTGCTGTCAAGCCTGCCAGAAACAAAGTCAAGTTACTTGTTTCCATAAAAACAGTGGAAACCATGTGCACATTAAAATCTTTTACAGCTTCCCTCTTAGGATTACAGTAAATTTCTTTAGTAAGAATGCATAATGCCTGGAAAAGATACTGACTTATAGTGGAAGACAGATTTTATCAAATTATATATTTTGAAAAATATTGAAAAACATGAAACACTTGATAATTACATTGTTTATTTAAAAAATTATCACAGCAAGAATATCATTGTCTGAATTCTATTTCTAACTTTTAAATGTCTGACTTGTGGGGTTTCACATGTTTCCAACAGAAAATTACTCATTTTCCCATAAAAAATGCATATATGCTGTTTTGTACATGTATTCTCAAACTATCCATATAAATCCTGTAATTGTACATGCAACATCCTCTGAGTATTGTGACATCCTCTTGTTAAGAGGAAAAGAACTCCCAAGATCTATAGATGCCCATCATTGAAAAGGAACAACAGAAGTCAGAGGGTTTGCAAAAACTTAAAAATTTTATTTGGGAGAGAGACAATGAATGAATGAATTACCAGTCCTAGTTCCAGCATCATCCTGGGTTTTTTTTCGCAGCATGTTGTTACTAACAAACTTTGGTTGGCTGCATGACCATCCAGCTATAGGTGTTTGAGACAAATACATTAGCACTTTATCTTCTGGGCTTCTACAAATATCTGAACTAATTTAAAAGAAAAATAAAAAAAGCCTTTTTTCACACAACTTTCATCATGCATATGTTTATTTTTGCTTGTCCAGTCCAGATTTTTCTATCTGTCCATCAAGCTTATAAAAATTAGAACTAGAAATACACCACATCAATCATGCTTGATGCATTCAACAATTCAAATTCTGAAAATACCTGTGTTTTTCCATGACCCATCAGATAAAGTATTCTTTGCATCCAGTCTGTTTTCAAATAACAAAATCTCTTGTCCTAAGGAGAACTACCAACACCTACAAACAGATTTCCAGATTCTCACTTTTACTGTACAAGAATCAACACATAAGAACAACCATTCTCCTCATTTTTAGCTCCCATCTTTCCTTTAATACACTCAATAAGGTAATTTGCATGAAACTATCCATTGGAAACCATTACTCATTATAATTAAGAGAAATTACATGAAGCAAGAGAACACATGCAAGACAAGACAAATGTATTTGTCCAGACGTTTAATAACTGGTGCAAAGCATTATTTCAAAGTTGTGTTCCAGACAGGTTCTAGCAACTCATTTTGGCTGAAGGGTTTTTTAAAGCCTTCTAGGGAGTCCTCCTATGAAATGGTCAGTGTATCCTAATTTTTCTCAGAACAGACCCCACAGCCTGGCTCCAGCATTATAAACAGATGCAAAACATGTTTACTGCAAAAGTGACATCAGCGAGTGTCACCCCGAGCCTCATGCGTTTTGGTGTCCTCAGGAATTACCTCAGCAGGTATGAACTGTTTGCATTACAGAGCAGGAAATCCAGAACTGTTGGATGCAGTACTCAAGGTAGGGCCTCAAGAGAGTCGAATAGGGGGGAAGATCACCTCTCTTCACTTGTTGACCACACTGCTTGTGATACAACCCAGGATGCCTTCTGGGCCACAAGCAAATCATGGGACCTTTCAAAATAATAATTTCAGCCCAAACTGCAGCCCACCACTCCAGATTTAATCTGAAGCCAGAGATCTGATTGGGCTGTTAAGATTCTGTTAAGAGTGGTATAAAAGCACCAGCATGCCAAAGTCAGTTTAATCACCTTTATTTTAGAGCCAGCCCAGACCAGATGAGCACTGCAGGCCTGCAGACAGTACAGGACACTGTCATGATAAAGGTGGGAAAAGATAACCAGGCTGCCTGGCACTGGCAGCTCTCTTGCTTGAAAAACTGTGGTGTTACCACTCATTTTCCTGCTTAAATTATGAAGACATAAAGCTTTCTCCTGCATCTGCTAGCCAGGAACAGCTGACAAATGAAAATTAACCTTCAGAACCCTCCCAGCATTCCAGCCATGGAGTGGCTTTTTCTAATGAAAAGGGGCTGGAGCAGAAATCACCATCATTTCCAGCTACAGATCCTCAGATTTATCCTCTTTCATCTGCTGCCATTAGCTTCCTAGACACTTGCATTCCCAGTTTTTTGTGTCTGTACACCTAAAGAAATTAAGAGCACAAGGTCCTTTGCATTCTAGTGACATTTATTTCCTCAACAAAATATGTTTCATTTCCTTTAAAATGCAAGGAAACAGGTGTGTATCTTATACCTGTGATGCTAGGCTATCCCAAGGATTCAAGACTGGGTTATATCACCAGTATTTCAAATAACATATGGAGAGACAATATAGGTACAAATTATGAATATTAAAATATTAGAAGCCACTTTCTTACCTTGTCACAGACAGAATGGAGCTATAACTGCAAGCTTCCATTAGATGTCATGTTTATCAGTACAATAATTACATAGCAGGCTTGCTTTTTAATTATTAAATCTAGAAACACTGAATTATCTATGTATCTTTCATGTAGCATTTAATTTCAGCAAGTTTTAATGGAAACCATGTAGATGCTTGAGATCACTCTGTCCTTGGTACCTACATGTCAGCACATATGTCACTCTTTTAGCACCTGCCTACGATTTCAGACTTGACAGCTACATGTATGTCAATTAGCTGCAAATTCCACTAAATTAGTACAAGCTGCAGATCTTCAATCAGCCTGAAGAACATTAGGTCTCCAAATGCAACAGCTTCAACAGAACAGCCAACTTCTATGTTTAAAAATTTCATTTGCAGAAGAATTATACTGTCCAGAAATGTGCACAAATTTTGAGAATATCTTGTAAGAGTTATATATTTACACTACACCATTAATGAACTCTCTTAGGACTTGGATAACTCTTTGGTGTATCAGTGTATTCACTCTATTAAAGAAGATAAGTGAATCATCTAAATCATAAACCTTTAAAAACCTTCACCCTCAACTGATTGTTCTATACCTTTATGGAGACTCTGACATTATTGCTTAAGATTGGCAGGATTATCAGGAATATTAGAAGAATGAGCAATGTACAGAAGACAATGAAAGGAGAGGTTTCGGTCAAGTTCAAGAAAGATACTTTAAAATTAGGACATGGAGTTGTAAAACCCTGTGCTCCTACTGATCTTTTAGGAAATTCAGAATGATTGGAGCCTGTAGGTGAACCTGCATGCTGTCAGAGACAGTCCATCCCATACACCTGAGGCCAGCACCAGGAATAGGCAGGGAAGTAAAACTTAGCATCTTTCATGCCTTGGCTCAGAGTATCTCCACATACAACAGAGAACCTTGTCAGAATGCAGATGCTTGTAGTAAAAAAAAAAAAGAAAAGTCAGTAAAGGATCATTCACTATAATGAAAAAGAAAGTTTATAATAGAAAGTTAAAAGTAAATTTTCTCCTTCTTAAGAAATAAATTGCTAAGAGCTGTTGAATCAGAGGCCTTGAGCATAAATGAGTTAGAAGAATCATGCCTTCCTGAGATTGTGTAATCTGAATCAAGAGGATTGAGTGCTATCCTTCCTGTGAATCATATATTGTCCATCATTTGTCTCTTCTGTAGAACCTTTCGCTTATCTCGGCAGCCAAATTAATTCTTCTCTGTACAACAGAAAGAATATTTGCAGGGGGTGCTTAACTATTCTCAATTCACTTATGTGATATGCTTACTGCAGCAGAGCCTTAAAAGATTCTGAGTTCCTGGAGGCTACAAAGAAGTGGAAATGTGCTCTCAGAAAGTAATTAGATAAGGGTATGACAAAGCCAATAAAACTATACTTTTGTCTTTCCTTTCATTCAGTGGTAGTTTTAGGGCCAAATTTTCTCATGGGTTTATACACCTATGGAGTGTGTCCAAAGCTGTTTTTTCTGGTCTTTCCACTCTCAGAAATCAAGGAGCACCCAGTGCAATTATGAAAGCCAGGACCAAAGCCTTCCCACTGATCCATATCACAGATGAAAGAAGGAGAACATAAGCATGGCATTATCCCACAGCCTCTACCAAAAAAGTGCTGGCTGTCTCTGTGCAAACTTTCCTGAGAATCACCTCACCATGAGCACCATACCAAAGCCTGGGGACAGAAATATGCAAGAGGGAGAAGCCAACAGACTAAGCACCAGGCAAAGCAGTATTTCCAAATTTGATTGTGACTACACTGGTGGTCTGGTCTTGGTAGTTTGATGTTGCTCAAGTTTTCATCGCCCAGTGCAATTATGAAAGCCAAGAACAAAGCCTTCCCACTGATCCAGATGAAAAGGAACATAAAAAAGAAGGAATATAAAAAGAAGGAACACAAAAAGAAGGAACACAGATGAAAGAAGGAGAACATAAGCATGGCACTATCCCATAGCCTCTACCAGAAAAGTGCTGGCTGTCTCTGTGCAAACTTTGCTGAGAATCACCTCACCATGAGCACCATACCAAAGCCTGGGGACAGAAATATGCAAGAGGGAGAAGCCAACAGACTAAGCACCAGGCAAAGCAGTATTTCCAAATTTGATTGTGACTACACTGGTGGTCTGGTCTTGGTAGTTTGATGTTGCTCAAGTTTTCATCAGTAAGGGAGATATTTGCCATGATTTCCCATATTGAAGAGTTTCATTGTGCATAGAAATCATGAAACTAGCCAGTTAACATTCCACAGAACTGTAGTTTGCTGAACTGTAAAGCTAAGGCATATTGCAATTTTGTCTCGTAAAATATTCCAAGGCAATTATGGCAAAGTCTGAAAAGCAACAGATAAGAACAACCGATAGTATTATTCCTACCCTGGGATGAAAGGGATGAAAATGGTATTCATCAGGCTGTAACAGAAGTCCGATGAACTTGGGATGACTAGAGGCTGTCTCACACTCTTGATCTGTCCTCCTTTACCTCTGTAATCCTTTCCCAGGTTTTAAAAAAAAACTAAAGTGTACTTCTTCCCAAGATGCCTGCGAGCTTTATAGGACCTGGAAAGCCTTGGGTTTTTATACATGCAGCAGTGATCACTATAAATGAGCTAGTCAAATGAGAACATGCAAAAATGAAGGCAGTTTTCCTGAAAGGTCTGAAGCCTAATGAAACAGGTTTTTTCATCTGAACAATGCTCAAATAGGGATCTGAAAGCACTTCTTTCAAGAGTCACTGTTATAAATATTTCTGCTACTCAAAAATAAAAGTCAATCATAAATGTGATCACCTGTGTTAAAATAAGGGAAACTCAATTTCATATTCTGCCCAGATGAAACATATTTTCTTCCTTAACACGATTTGACAGTAACACACATTCAACATATTCTTTATCAGTCCTCTCATTCCCTTGCCAAAAATCTTACTGACTCCACCTCTAATCAATAAATATTATTAAGTCAATAGTGCAAGTCTGGCATTAAGACTATTTGTGTCTTCATGTAGATTCTTGCCATTCATGTGCAGTTAGAAACAGCACACTTACCACTAATCCCCAAAGAGCTTTGAAATGCCTGCAGCAAATCACAGTACTGCTTAGCTTTACCAATAAAACATCTGTTTAAAGTGGCCAAAATAAAAAAAGAGGCATTAAATGGGTGTAATTCTTCTTTCACATCAAGAGTAGATTTACACATTGTAATGAATTACTGAGATTTAGCATCTCGTATCCCATAGTTGAGGGTCTTCTGTGAAGAGTAACCTTTATCCGATTTGATTTACATTATATTTCCTTCTATGCTCATAGATTTTCCCACCTGTAATTGGCCACATATTTCAAGACTGCCTGTACCAGTGCATGTTTAATACTTCGAGTTTTAGAGTAGTGTAACACCTTCCATTAATGTTTGTGGTAAAATTCCTAGAAATTAAAAAAAATATATATAACGAGGATTGAAAAGTCACAATCACTATGCCCATGCATTGTAAAAAAACAATTTAAGATAAATTAGCCTCCATGGTGTGCAGGTCAGGAATTTTTCTCCCAAAATTTTTCTCTGGAATTACATTCCAAAATTTAACAAAATCAGTTTCTCCAGTGAACAATTTTAGGAGAGAGATGTGAATTATTCAACCTTTTCCTTTTCATCCAAACGATTAATCAGTGTTTGAAATCATGTACTTCAGAGGTATCTCAGGTTACCTACACAAAGAAACACAAGCTGAATGCCAGGAGTTTTGTCCAAGGTCGTACTCAAAGTCAGAATTGGAACAAAAACTGAGCACAATCCCCCAGACTAAAGCCTTCATGATTTAAATTGAATGTACTGCAGACAATTCAGAGATGGTTCTTGGACAAATGTTTGATGAGATATCTTGAAATGTCTAGAGAGTACTAAGCTTGGTTTCTGAAACAGCTTAATACCAAGGAACTTCTGGGGGAGAGGCAATTTTCTACATCTCTGCTCACATTCATAATATTTATCTGTATTATCTATTGTGCTCAGAGCATGTTTTCTCCAGAAGTTGTCAAACCCGTGCATCAGTGAAGAGGTCACATGAGAACAATCATGTCCTCTGTATGTATTATAATTGATTTTTATGGAACTGTATAATAATAAAAGCAATACCAGTTATCCAACCTTGCAAATTCACAAGCACCAACAGCACTACAAAACTCCCATTAAATTTTTCAAAGGTCTTGCAAATGTCATTCTAAAACAGCACAGAAAAAAACACTGCAGACAGATGTTTTAACATGGGAAGTAGATTAATCATAATGTTACCTGTGTTTTATTGTTCTTTTTTAGTAAAAATATTCAATGCTAATAAACAAATAGATTAAAATTAGTTTTAATTGAGTGCTATGGTATAGTTATGTTAATATGTTTTAGGAAAGTGATAGCTACTTAATGTACAAGGCAAGAAAGATTAAAGGAAACTGCAGGAACTAGGTAAACCTATATGCTTACACAGGCATTTCCATGGAGCCTCAAAACACAGGCAGCCTCCAAGCAAGAGCTTCCATAGTCATATTTCTGTGCTTAGTCAGAATTGTAAAAGTCTCATTTTAAGTGCCCAGGTAATTTTCTGGCTTTAGCTAAGAATATAAAGCTTGGGCATTATTTAATGTCCCCTTAAACTGCAACAGATTGAACTCTCTCAAATTTCAGGAAAGGGGTTATTAAATTTAGGAGAGTCTGTATCTCAGGTATCCTATATGTCAGCTTTGAACAGTGCTACTATAAAGTCAAGGCAAGATGGATATTGCTCAGCTTTTCCTGGAAAAATCTGTTGTGAATGGAGTTAAAGTAATGAAAGAGGTTCTGTCAGCTGTCTTCATGTTGGTCTGAAATACACGGTGGCACAACTCCAAAAAATGTCAGTGGTATCACTTGCTTTCCTGCTATGGAGCCAGACCTTGACAACCCCCTGAGACCTCACTGCCATGCATGTGAGAGCAGGAGCAAAATGAGGACACTGACATGTGAAAAAAATGTCAATATAGCGGCTAGAGCAGATATGTAAAATCTCCCACATACAGGGTTTGACACATCACACAATTTAAGGGTAACAACCTCAGGTGCAACTTTCTTCTACCACAGTCAGAAAAAAAGGAAAAAGTCTATAAAAGACAAGTCCTTTTATTTATTTTGGTTTTTCTCCTCTCACAGGTTTATTGTCTTAACCAGTATTAGAGAGATTATCTGAAGCTGTTCTTGGCAAATGGAAGTTACCACAAAAATATGATGACGAAAGTTCAGGAAAATCCTCTAGATATATTCTTAGGCCCTTGTTTGAGATAATACATTTCCACTGTTGGTCATTTCTCACTTTCTCTTTAATTTCATTGAAGTTTTTTTTTTTTTTTTTTTTTTTTTTTTTTTGTCAAGGGAAATCTCTTGTTTCCTGCTTGATCACTGTGAAATGCAGCTGGCTCTTGCTCCACTGACAGCAGCTCACAATGAAATGGCAGCACAGCTTTACATGTTTGACTTGAGGGAAATGTGGGATATCTGAGAAAAAAAGGCACCTGGAGAATTTAAGACATCTCAGCAAACAGTTAAAGTTCACACTTAAGTCCTAAAGCACCTAAATCCACTGCATTTGAACTCACTGCTGGGTACCAACACCAAATAGTGACCTTGTAGCTGCATTTTTTTCCTTCAGTGTAATAAGAGAAAGTATCTAAATTCAACTTGCCATCTTCCTATAAGCTGCTTATTCTCACTGTAGCCCATCACTTGGTTCTACATAAACTCTTCTCAGTTTCTGTAATCCAGGACACCACCAATGAAACCAAAGAGGATGCCTGTTCATTCACCAGGAGCTCATTCAGGGAGAATTTTAAACCTCGTGCCTAAGACTAATAATATTCATGACATTTTAATTTTACCATTATTGGTTCCATTCATTAAACAAATGCAGCAGCAATTATATCAGAAGCCTCAGCTCTAGCACTTTCCTGGTGGCCAGTGCTGCAGCATGTGACTTTCCTTCAAGAAACCATAACAAATATGATGACAGGACACTGATCTGCTTTTTCCCAGTTTTCACTTGCCACTCTAAATGAAAATCACTTCAAGGCTGTTGTAGATTATTTAATTCTTTCTGTTATGGAAACTCTATTCCTACTAGCTCTCTTTGTCATATTTCCAGCACCAGATTGTGTGTAAAAATGGTAAGGATAACTGTGTCAGCCTTCTGTGTGATATCAAAATAGGAAAATAAAAACATATATAGGAATTTTAAAGATCAAGTAAATAAGACCACATCCTTGTTGATAAAAATAAACTCAGAAAATGTCCATTAAACAACATTTTGAGAATCACCTGAGCAGTCATTTCCAATTGTTCTTATTTGCAGTGTTTGAAAATCCCCATTCTTCTGAGCACTGTAAATATTTCTCTTTATTCTTTTGCAGTAAATTTTTATTTAAAATTTCACTTTCTTAGGACCAGTAAAGCTATTTTAATCTTTAATTCCCAAGCTGCTAAATCTCCAGAAACCTGCCACTTAAGCAGTTTCCAAGAACCTCCCCTTTTGCAGATATTTGTAGTAGTTTTAGAGCTAAATATAGTGATTAATTTTGCACATTAGAAGTCAATAACCCTGAATGGATTACATAAAAAAGGTTTAAAAACAAACAAAGAAAATTGAATGAAAAATTTCTTGTCACATAAGAATTCTATATCTGCTTTTAAAAAGGTATAAAAGGTGGAAAGGTTCTAAAAAATGTGCTGAATTACATTTTGAATTTTGTGCTTTCAGACACTCCAAGAGGGCACCACGCTCACTCTGACAGCAGTGCTGATGGTAAGGGAAGTGAAGTACTGCAAGGGGAATTGGGTACCTTGGGAACACCTCATCACAGCACTGCCCTTAATTTTCATTTCCTCAAAAAGGCGTTCTTTGGCTTTATTTCCCATATTTCCAGAGCACATGTCATATTACCTTCATTTTCAATAGCAATTCTCTCAGGAATTCTGAAAATAAAAGCAGAATGCAAGAACAGAGACCAATGTGAGCCCAAAGGTGCAGAGCTGATCATAGCAAGGCAACATGACAGAGAGTCCTCAGAACAGCCAAAGTTCCTGTTTTGGCTGTTATCACTGCTGGTCTTATTCCCTGGATTCATACTGTAGTTTTGGCCAGGAGGAAATGGGAAAGGAAACTTCCAGCAAATGAGAAAACATTTCCATCACACCATTCTGGTTTCTTTAGTTAACTGAATATTTTTACCAAATCTTTCAATTTATCCAGTGCAATTGCTAGAGTATTTGTAATTTTGTTCTACTTGTTTCAATAACTGAAACAGTAATGAGACTCCATATTTTATATAAATCTCTAAATGTTCTCAAGTACTCTATTTCCCGTCTCATTTATAAGGTGGAAAAAGACACTCAAATTTTCTACTTTCCATTTAGTTGTTTGCTACAATGCCTATGGGAAGCAGCTATTGTCCTCATTTTGATTTTTTTTTTTAAAGTACTATTTAAGAGCCCTTATTTGGTTTTGAGAATCCTTGCCAAAACAAAACCAGATAATGAATTACTGGAAATACAATTTACTCCCACACTGTAGATTTAATGGAACCCTACATCAAAGTAACAGTAGAGTTTGTGACCTGCAGGAAAACCTGACAGAAGACAGTTTCCCCCCTCAACAAGAATTTAGTTATAAAGTTCAGTGTCAGGATCAGGTGCTGCCATAGGAACCTCCTTGAGGCCAGGAAGTTCAGTGAGAGGAAGTCAGTTCTGAGAAAAGGACTAAATTTTAGGGGTCACAATAAGTAAGAGGTGGAAATACGATGCCTTGTTATCCCTGCAGGAACCTATTACTTCAATTTCCTTTTTTATTGTAAGTAGGATAAATACACCGGGTATTTCTCATTTTCTGTCTGTGCTGAAGGCTCTTCTAAAGTTATTCTGCTACTGCCACAGCACCCTCTAAGGATCACAGATGGCACTTTGAGAGACCTGTTGGTCTCTTACTAATGGAACATCCTCAACTAAGATTTCCATAAAAATACAGCTGGTATAGGAAGTTAATCGCCAAATGAAAAAAGATACCTAGCCTGCAAATTTCCTCCAAGCCACCAGTTAATAACAGAAGCACTGTTTTCTTCAAGAAGATGTCGTATCTCTTGTATTTTGCAACTTACAATGCCCAGCTACACCTCACTCCAATATGCACATGACCATGTACATCCTCACACGAGGTGGAAAAACATTTCTTAGAGATTAAGATCTGAAACAGATGAGGGAATCTCTTCTCTGATGTCCTGCTGTCAGTCCCTGTCTTGTGAGGAAGAAGTTGCATCACTTCAAATCTTCAAATTTACATCCTAGATTGCCAAAGTGATGTGGTCAAGTACACCAGACCAGCTAGAAGAAGAGTAAGGAGAAGGGGGATGGGGGGGTGAATGAAGGGGAAAAACACACTAACAAAGAGAAAATGTCATCCTGGAATGATGGGCTCCAGAACAAGCCATGCTTGCCAGCTCTGAACCAAAAAGATTCTTTCTGTAAGCAGGTGCTTTGACAGTGACAGCACAAAGGTCAAGCACTCACATGCTGGCTGCTGCTTTACAGACAGACACTGCTCCTCACTCCCTGCTCATCTGACATAGATGAACTTTTGACAGACATATGGAAGAATTTTATTCCTTTCAGATTAGAATTAGCTCAGAATGGATCCAAACTATTTCTTCAGAAGTGCTTCTTATTTCCACAACCATCCTAGCTGCCAGTGATAAACTGACAATGGATAATGAATGGGAAATATGTCCTCACTATTGTTTCTACTTCTTCCTTGAAAAATTGAAGAAGAGTCTTGTAGGTGTTGTTCTTCTAAGTTGGAGGAGTAAGATTTACGTATCTATAAAAACTTTGGAAGTATCTTACATTAGAAATCATGACAGAATTTTTCTAGCAGCTAGGAAAAGCTGCATGTGTCTCAGCCTGGGATCCTGAGTCTGGGTCAGAGAAAGAGTTTAAAGTCAATTTTTATGTACAACCTTCAGGAAATATTACTATTCCAAACTAACCTACTGGTCAAGCTTGAAGGAAAGGGGAAAGTTTTTCTAGGAATAGGAATCATGAAAAATACATTTCTTCAGTGCACAAACAGAAAGTAGATAGACATCAAGATTTGCAGAGTGACATGGTAAGACTAGACATGATTTTTTGACTTTTGCCAAAGGCATTCTAAGATTATTTTAATACCACAGTTCTGTTCAAAAAGTTTGCATTGTTGTTGGATTTTGCCACACAATAAAGGAGAAAAACCAGAGTATTTTCCAGGAGTTTTTTATGGCTCCAAATTCTTGCTAGTGTTTAGAATGACTCCTTAGGGAAAGAAACCAAACAGGAAAGGGTAATAAACAATCATTAACCAGAAAAAGAGAATACCCAGCAATGTGCAGAGGGAGGTCTTCAAGTGAAATGGATTCCTTATTCCTGAAGGATGAGACCATAACTCTGATATTGTTTTTATGAAAGAGAACTAAAATTGCCTTCTCCTTAGGGACTGGGCATGATCTTCCAGCTCAACTACAATGCCAACTAAGGAACTTCTCTTTGGAAGCAAGAGAAAACACATTGTAACTTAGAATTGCCTGGTCTGTGGCTTCCCCCAGGCCTGGCAGATGATAATAAGTAGATTTCTTCAATCCTGAGCAGTTCAAATGGAAAAGAATGAGAAGGAAAAAACCTTCAGCCCCCCTGCATGATTCAGAAGACTGGGCAATATAACGTTTATTCCCCCCCACAACACTACCTTTTCCTGGGACCAAGAAATGAGAAAGTAAAAGACCCACAGGATCAGCATCAAGCATCTGTTTTACCAGGGAATCCTCTTGCTCAGAAGCAGTGTTCAAATCTCAGAAGCATCTTCCAGGTTGAAAGGTTACATAGGCAAAAAGTCTTGGTCCCACTGCCACAGGACCCTGACATCATCAAGTCCAGAACCTCTACCTCCCATCTGGCCAAGGGAAAACAGCACAAAGTGGTTTTTCTTCCTATAGCAGTCAGGATCACAACCTGTAGCTGCTCAGAAAATCCCAGTTTTATAAAGGTTCTATGTCTGACAGAAGGCTGGATTTTTGAAGAAAAATAGTGTATTTCAGTCATGAAATATCTTGGCTATCAGCAAGAATTTGCTATTGGGGTTTGAAAGATGCCAGAAAACATATGTGCCATGCATGAATCCTGATTGCTACCAACAGGAACTCTTCCTGACAGGCCTAATACAGCATTCCTGTATTTAAATCTGATAGGCAAAATGCAAAAACCTCACCCTTCAACATTAGATAACATAGAAAATGTTGCAGTAAACAGACAGTTTCTTCATGCAGGAAAGCTAATTCTTTATTACCAATGCTCAAATTTACAGGAAAAATCAGAAGGCACTGTGTTAGACTTAATTGGCTAATAATACATTTGTACTCAGTTTATTGGTCAGTAAACGGCCAATGTACATCTCTTACATTTCTTTATTTTTGGTTAGTTTACATATTTTGTTCACTGATTCTTATGGGATAGACTTCTTGTTTATTACAGGTGCAAACAGTTCTCTTACCAGGATAGTTTGTTGTGCTAATTGCTTTTATTCTTATGATTTTTCACATGAGAAGTACAAGCTGACTGCTAGCTTAGCTAGAGTAGTAGCAGGGCCTAAACTATATTTTATAAAGTCTTTTTTTTATAATTTCTCTACTTGTATGCAACAAAAAAATGCCAGCATCATTCAGCTATGAGCAATCATCCAAAACACAAATTGTTCCAGTTCTTACTCCTTTCCAAGAGATGGCACACCTACAATAAATATCATGAGGTGTGTTGATGATCCCCCCATTCATTCCAACATTCCTCTGCAAGCAGCAACACTTTTCAGTTTGGGAAGGTATGTACTTATATCTGACCAAACATTCCCCAATGCCAAAATAGTCCCTGCATGCAGCCCAGAGATTTACAAGTCCACTCACATCATACTCTCTTTTAAGCTTCAATTCATTCTGACACAGAAACCCCATAATAGTTAGTCAGAACATTATCTCTTAATGGAATTTCTTTTTTTCTGTTTAAAAGAAATGTTTCTTGTTTAATTAAAAAAGAACCTCCTTTGGTCAGCTCTGACAGCAATTCTTCTTATGCAAACCAGAAGTATTCTCTCAGCTGGAGAAGCAGCATCTCGAGCAAAAAGACAAAAGCTCTTGGCATGAAATTCTTTCTGTCCAGTGCCTGCTCCCCCAGCCTCTTACACCCCTCCTTAGGATCTCACACATTCACAGCCGCTTGGTTTCTCTGCAAGGGAAGATGTGCTCCAGTGCTGTGCTGCGCCTGAGACTTTGTGTCTCCGAACATCCATAACTTGATGTTGAGATCAATAACCCCAGATCAATAACTTGGTAGTTGAGATACAAGACAGCGGAAAACCCAAAGTTTGCTTTCCACAGCTCAGTCCTTTCAAAAAGTGTTGAATATTTCAGATTCTCAGGTCTCACTTGCTGCTCCTCAATGTCTGATTAGAGGCAGATCATGTGCCCCTCTGCCCAGTCGCCAGGGCAGATGGGCTGTCTCTGTTTATCAGTGTCCAGAGGAGAGGTGATCCAGCACATCCCATGTTTCTTTCAAAGAGCTGACCTAAGGAGCCAAACTCATTGGCCCGAATCAGCTTTCAGCTTGGATGCAGCAGGCCATCAGCCTGCAAGTGATTCCTCCTCAGAGGCTCTGTCCTGCAGGAAGAATTGGAATACAGGGAAACTTGCCCTCCATGGAGCAGGACCAGGTTAAGGAACTTTTACACAAACTGAACAATCACAAGCCTATGGCCTCTGATCTGACACAACTGTGAGTGCCAAGTGAGTTGGCAGATGTTACCAAGAGGTCACACTCTATTTCTGAAATGTCATGGTGATCAGGATAGGTTCCCAAGGACTGAAAGAAACTCACACTAATTTTCCACTTCCTTTCTTAATTTATTTTTCAAGTGTTCTAAAGTAAAGCTAAAATAAAGCTATTCTTTCATAACAGAGAATACAGCTTTACCATGTGTTTTATCTAAATAGACATATGCACAAACAAATATCATATACATATATCTCCCAGGGAGGATATCTTCACCTGATAGCCATTTTTAAGCACCATCCTGCTCTTCCCTCACTTCTGTGTAAGAAAGTCTTCCAAAAGAGCCAGAAGGGCTTTGAGCCCTCCTTGAGGGCTAAGAGCACTCCATGAAGTGTTGACACTGATCAAAAACAAAGGTAAAGATCTTTCACCTTACAGAAAACAGATAAATAGAAAAGTATGATACGAGACCAACATGTTCTCAGGCAACTAAGATCTTTCTGCATGCTTAACTAAAACCCATGTGCAACGCAGTGAACACTTATTTTATTTGGAAGGTCACCAACCACACCATTCCACACACAAAACCTTTAAGTTTGGCATTGCCTGGTTTTTGTAGAAACAGTCCTAATTTCTGGTTGTTCAATGTGGATCTCACCCACAGGATGACAAAATGTGGCCAGTTCTAGTTTGCTCTTCCTGATAGACACTTCTGTGGAGCATTTTTAAGAGTGTCTCATGAGGGACATGGTATGGTCCCCTTATGGCGCTGTTAGTGTTTTACAAGGCTCAGAAATATGTTACTGTTAGAAAGCTTGTCCTAATTCTTCCTGATCTATCCAGGATGGCTACCCAAAATAAATTAATCCCCTTCCTCTTTGCAACAGCCTCGAATAATAGATAAAATGCTGTTATATTCCCCTCCCACTTCTTCCTCCTCTGAGCGAAACTCCTTTTCCAATATTTTTCATGCTTTCCTTTTAGGCAGTATTTTCTTTAAAATCCCAACCCATTCTTTTTCTGCATACCAGACTTCATCCTTCAGTTTACGGCCTCAAACTTGTTGCCATGACCTCTACAGCCCATAGGCACATATCTGTGGTTCCTTAACCAAGCATAAATTTGAACTAAATTCTGCTTGCTTTTATACTCTGTTTAAAAAATCTGGAATCCTCTGCAGTCACTGGTGGCTTTGGAAATGGGTAGTTTTAGAGATTTTCCATTCTTGCATCACAAGTTTTTTCCCCTGTGTTTAACAGAGATCATTAGAAACACAGTGGGTTATAAATGTTAGTACCTCATGCCCTGATCACATTGCCAACCCTCCCAGCAGTTACTCTGCTGACAGACAAACACTACACAGAGCTCAGGGAACAGACAGAACAGATGCCTATGGATCCACCAAACAAGCCCTTTTTCCCTGAACAGCAAATGCTTGAGTTTTGGACTTGGTTTGGTTTGTTTTAAAAGAGCAATTAACTCACTGGCCTGGCTCAGTGGTACACTCAAACCAGCAGATCATAAAGGATGATTCTCTTTAGAATCTTCATTTTTCGGCATTTTGCCCACAAAAAGTAATGGTAGACATAAAATAGTGGAGTGCAGCTACAAGCAAATTCTTTCTTCTTGCAGGAATTCTTTTCTAGACCTTTGATATTCACTGCACCTTTTCTTGTCCTGCTACATAGTTTTGGGGATGCACAGGCTACAGCCACAGGTAATACCAGTATATTGTGGAACTCCCCACCTGTAGCTGAGTAACAATTGCTCTCACACGAAGTCCATCAGCCCTTCAAATGACTTTGCTTTATACCAAATACTTAAGCCATTCTCTTCTCTATCTCAAGCACTTTACTTAAGAATTCCAGGATTACTTTGTCCAGCTTCTCAAAAGGACAGGTACAATACTTTCACTTAACTGTATCATTTCTGCATTTGTCATTGTCCTCATCTGTTTCTCTTAGCTGTCCCTTACTCTACCTTCTTGCACGCCAAATTTATTTTGCTTTCTTTTTTTTTTTCAGTTGTCCCCCTTTTGTACTTTAAAGCAGAGTTTGAAGATTACACATCTTTTTAGCCTTTCTCCTCGTATTCCTTTGTAAACATTTTTATTGGCTGTAGTGTCTTGATATTATAGAACTTCCATCATGTCACAGGAAAAAAATTATAAAGAACTCTCCTTCCATGACCTCCACCAGGACAGCTGTGACAGAGCCCCCAGATGATCTTCATGGCATCAGGCTTAGTCATTCACTGCCTGAAGAATCCTTTCTGTATGGAGTCTAATTCCCTGTGACTTAAAGGAACATTTCTTATGTCTCATATGATATTTCTGTAAGCCCTGAGGTCTTGCAGGATGCTTGGAAAGCTGCTTCAAGGTTTTTCTCATAAGTGAGAGTTTCTGGAGTTCTGGGGCTTTTGAAACCTCAGCGATTCTTGATATGGTGCCATGAACATGCAGATGCAGAAACGTTACAGGGTGCTAAAGAAACCTGGCACAGACCTACATGAAACCATGTAATACATTTGCAGCAAAATTAATGCTACCTGGATATTACCTCCTCCAGGAATTCCCACATGATGCTTTCAGGCACATGGTGTGATTCTTAGGGCTGTCCTGTGCAGGACAGCCAGGAGCTGCACTTTGATGATCCTTGTGGATCCCTTCCATCTCAGACACTGGCACCCATTCCCTGAAGAATCACTTCCTCAGTTTTGGGGGAAGAGGAGGATGGTGAGGCAAAGGAGGGAATAGCTTAACTTTGAGTTTTGTCTCCTCAACTGATGACTTTAGCCACTTCTGCCAACTTTGTTGAGTGGTTTCCGTTCATTCTGGTTTCTCTCCCAGAATAAATAATTTGCAACCTCCTAATCTAAAGGAAAAATACTGTTTGTAGAACATTCTTGCAGCATCCTGAAACAGTCTGAGGTTCAGGTGCCATGCACACCCTTCATGTGGTACTGAAAGTCTTTGAAACCCTCTGATGGTGGTTACACTCTTTCAGTTGACTCCCTATCATCTGGTTTGGAGCTCTGAGAAAACCTGCCCAAGTGTTCCAGTGTTTGGACACAGCTGCTCACATTTCCTGCTGCCACACAACAGCTCCTGCCTCCCTGTGTAGGAAAAGATTAGTACACATTGCTCTAAAAATTGGCATTATCCTTTCACCATGTGACTATTAGTGAAAAACTGAAGATGAACTGCAGAAAAATGTCAAATCTAATTTTCTATTATCACATGGGAATAAAAACCACAGTTCTTGGTGTTTAAATTTCTCTTCTTATGAACTTGTCTGAACTGAATTTATATTTACCATCACAAAAATCCAGTAGGAAACTGGTTTAAACACTGGATGTGTTTAATACCTAAGAAACATTTTTTGTTTCAGGTCAAAGTACAAGCAGTTTATGAGGTGCTAAAAAAAATGAGGAACGAATCCATCTCCTCTACCTTCACTAATCACATCTCAACTTCTCTAACAAATATTCGAACACCTGGAGAAATCATTTTCTAAGCTGTGACAGGCAAAGATACATTAAAAATATCTCTATGCAAAAGCACTGCGAGAATAATAAATTATATTGGCCCTTCTACTAACCTCAGGAGCACTAACTCGTGCAGTGTGGCTCCAGAGAATCACTTAATTTTTTTATGGATCATGGGATTTTACGAGAGTAAATTCCAAATTTCCATTCTTTGCCTAATGTTTTGAGAGACTAAGAAGTAATGCCTTCAAGCTTCCAGCTCGGTGGATAGTAGCCTACTGTGAATCTACAGATTTCCTGTAATTGCCTGGATCCCAGAACTGGCACTCCAAGCATGATGACGAGGCGACACGGAGCAAGCAATTCACGAATGGAGAAGGTCAGCAGGATGAACATCGGTGCAAAGCTCCGTAGATTCCATAACTGCATCACAGATACAACACCCCTCATGGTGCATCAGCGAATGTCCCGGGACGCCTTTAGAGCAGGAGCACCCCAGGGCTGCCAGCAGGCAGGTGACAGAGGACAAGGACGGTGAGCAGGAGCGCTCCGGGCCGGGGACACGGCACAGCTCGCCCAAGAAATGCTCTGCCAGCCAGAGCCCGGCCTGGAGCCGTCCCGATTTGAACATCCCACCCCTGCAAAGCGGCGGCGAAAGACGCGCTGCTCCGGCCGTGCAGTCATCCATCCGCAGGTTTGCGGGGACTCACGGACGGGGCGAGGAAGGGATGGATGGAGCCTTGCGGGGAGCCGGTCCCTGCGCCCCGCAGCCGCCCGCAAGAGCCCGAGCCCTGCGGTTCCGCCCGGCCCGACACGGGAGCGTCCCGGCGCCTCCGCCCGGGAGCCCGCAGCCGCTCCGAACCCGGCCCCGGCTCCCCGAGATGTGACACACGATGTGACACACGATGGGACACACACAGCACAGAGCTGTAGCTGTTCCTGTCTCGCCGGGAAAAATCTCCATCCCGGATTCCACAACACAGGGGTAATAAAACTCCAACGAAAACGCAAACCAAACCATTTATCTCTGCCATAAAATGTGGCGTGGTCTCACCAGTTAAAAGCCCACCTCAAAATCTTCTGCTGCATACAGAGAGGTGAAGGGGCAGCCCATCTGATTAACCAAAGCAGCTCTAGAGCAAACCCGGTTCAGCCCTGGAATGTCCCTGCTGCCACACCGTGCTCTGGGGCTCACATCACATCCAGACCAGAGCAGAGGAACCAGGGATGCTCCACATCCCTGCCGGGACCCAAATCCCCACAAGCACCCAGGAGTCACTGCAGCCAACCTCTTCCATCCTTCCCAGGTACCAGAGGAGGCCACTGGGTCAAATACAAGAAAGCCATAAAAGTAGCACACACACACATCCACACCCACACCTGGCAAGAAACACAGATCTATTTGTCACACTTTCAGCACAAGCTGAACCCAAAATGTCTCTGAAAATAGAAACTGCCCCCAAAAGACCAGCACGTGGTGCCGAGGCAGAGGGTGGAGGGTGGCATGCCAGCAACACCACCAACCACACAGCACCATTTCTGAGTGTCCTCTAAGCCATGACACACAGGCACTGAGTTGAAATTATTGCTCCTAAATAGTCATATTTTATAATTTTCCAAAAAGTTAAAAAGAAAAGAAAAATCCAATAAAAAGCACCTCCACTTAAAACCACTGATTTTTGTACAAAAAAAAGAGAAAAGCTATTATTTTCCATAAAGTTCACATTTTATTCCCACCAAAATATGATAATGAAACAGAGAATAATGCAAATCAGCCTTCTTGCCATTTTTTATTTTCTCGCCATTGAAATATGCCTTTATTTTGATTTATTCCTGTTCTGCAAATCAAGAAGTCACATAGACTGTTGATATTACAAGCTAAATTATGGCACAGTATACAATTCCCAATATAAGCATATCTCCCAGAAAACCTAAATCTTGTTTTCAAAGCTAGTGTGCACCTGGAAACTGCTCTGACTTTAACAAAAGCCTCCAAAATATCACCAGTCTCTGAACTGATAGACTAGGAAGCAAAGTAACAATATGTACTATTCTGTCCCAAAAAGTAACGCTTTTAAAGAAAGGGTTTCTTAGGAAGCAATATAACCTTATGGTCATTTTTGACCTGAAAAATTAATAGTCAAGGAATTTGAATTGATTTGCACTGATTATTAAAGTGAAGCAATACTTTGATGGAATGCAAAGAGACAATACCAGGAATCCTGAAAGTCCCTATCTTCCCTGGTTCTTAAACTGCTCCTTTTCATTTTGAAGCTCTGCCCACAGACTTCCTGCCTTAGATTTCTGTCTGAGCCACAATACAAATACTACTTCTCCTTCTGTAATTTTTAGGTTTGTTTTGCCAGTTTCATTTTGCTTTTGCAGAAGATAGTTGTCATAAGTAGCAATTTTAGAGTGGTCTGTGATTATCCGTCGAATTCTTCTGACCTCCAGCCTAATATTCTTTAAAGCAGTATAAAGGATAATACAGATTTCATCCTTGTAAAAACCAAAACAAAACAAAAAAAAAAAAAAAAAAACAAAAACAAAAAAACAAACAAAAAAAAAAAAACCACAACAAAAAACCAAAACAAACCCTTTAGAAAAGTTCTCTATTATAGGACACAAGTCTCATGTGAAAAATGAAAAGCTCTATCAAGCATATTCCCTGGGTTTTGCCGGAAATATCCACCAGAGCATACCTGCCCCTACTGGTGTTTCCTGATATTTCTACAGGAATCTGAGGGAGAAGGAGGCTAAGGCTTTTATGTTTATCTCCTTTTCCCATACAAGATGAGGAATGATGGTTATATCTTTCCTTCTTCCATTCTGCTCATGAACTAAGAGCAGGCAATTTCAAATAGCAAACTTACACAACTTTTCAGATACCATTTTCCACCCTCTTCCTTCTCTTGGCCACAGGTGCAACTGCTCATTGTCCTCATTTACCCTATCACTTTGTCTTAGGTCCAGTATCAGGACAGAATAAATTTAATTGAGATTAAATATTTATTTGGATTTTTTCCCCTCTGTCCCTTTTTAGTTGCCTAGTGACTGTCCTACTTGCAGATGGGATAGAGTTCATTTTTTCTTAGTGGAATGAGAATATGGACTCAGGCATTTTTGTCCCTGCTCCTAAAGAAATATAGCAATCTTCAATTAATTTCATAGACACAGACACTCTATCAATCAGTGATTTCCAATGTCAAACAATAGCAGAGCATCAAACAGTTGGTTTTGTACTATTAATGTGTAAAAGCAGAATTTTGAAATGGAGACGTTGACTTTTTTCTCCTCAGTCAGGAGCCAGTGCTGTCAGTGCTGTCATTTCTCATCTCTGTGTCTTTGGAAACATTGCATTTATCAATGCATCCCTCATACAGGTGCTGTATAAGGAACAGCAGACCTGACTGTACAATGATAAGCAGCCACACATGACTGAACACCCCTGACAGGAATAATTACCTGTTTAACAAATTTAACTGTCTTCAGCAGCATACAGGATTTTTACTGAGACAGTTGAAGCAGAGCATTCTTAATGAGCAGGACCACAGCAGGATACTCACAGCAGACAATTCTATTTGGTAAACTGCCCTGATTAAGGATATGGATAACATAGTCCTCATTTCATTGACCACCAAAGTGTTGGAATTTAGCAACTTGCTTTTAGTTGCTAAGTTCCTCCTAAACTATTTTTGCAAGCAGGAGTTTCTGGACTGGTGTCTCATCTGCCCTGAGGGTGCCAGTGCAGGTGTGTTGGTCTCACAGCTCACTCTGGGATAGCTCATGAGATCAACCAAAGAGCAGGTGCTTGAGCTCTTGTTTTCATACTATTTCTCCAGGGCTGCTTGGGGCTGCAGGAATCCCACCAGGCTGGAACCCTCCTGTCATGCTCTCCTCACTCTCACTGGGATATAGAGCACTGACTACACAGGCAGAGCACCAACTCATAGAAAGGATGTTGGTTTCAAACCAACACAACTAAATGCACAAAAAGGAGGGGAGGGGGAAGCCACAAAGCTGCTCCTCCACAACATTTCCACCAATACTTAATGAAGCCAAAGTGAGGAAGAGGGTGGTAGCACAGTGAAGAAGGTTTCCACTACATATCTGCCCTTGCACTGTCATCCCAATGCACATGTTCTTGTTAGTCTTGTGTAACAAAGACCTACCACTGCGCAAAGACCTCCACTGAAAGGGATTTAAACATCCTGTTTTTAATTGGCATTTTCCCATGCCAAGGAAATGAATGCGTTTTCATGGCAACCTTCATCAATGTCAAGTTTCACACACAGAAATTATAGTGCAAAAAGCTGAAAACACCTACGAAGCCTTCTGAGAAATTCCAGCCCATAGCCAGTTACATGAAAGAGTAAACAAAAGTAAACTTTTCTCAGGAGTATGTTCAACACCCACACAGATTTGCCGAACTCTGCTTATAGAGTAAAAGAAAGTCTTATCTGGTAGGAAAAAATGTGGTGACAAGCAACAATAAATTATTCCCTATCTGCTTGCAATCTTTTACAGATTCATTATTGAAAAAGTCCCAGATATTACTCTAAAAATATATGTACTTTAAAGTGGCATTTCAATAAGCTAATAAAATATTCTGCTCTAATTTGCATCTGTAACAGAACAAATGAATTTAATAGTGTTTTTAGTACATCTGAGGATACAATTCATCTAGAATGCTTAGCACTCATGTGACCTACAGATGAAGAGAGTGGACTTGAAAAGCAGCCAGAAAGAGAACATGAACCTCTAAGGCAGTGACATGTCCCCTCTGTGATCTGGAAAATAAAAGCTGTGATCCTTGAGGACAGATGTTAAAATGAAAAACAGTATTGCTGTGATTCCTGAGTCTTGTCCTCTTAACCTGACTGACGTGTTCAATCAGTTCTGTCAGAGCAGGAAAACTTTCTGGGACAGTCTTCTCTCGTAAGCCTCACACTGCTCCTCCCAAGCAGAGCCAGAAGTGCTTTGAACAGCCACTGCCCTTTCCTCTCTCTGGCAGCTCCCTCCAGTTGCCCATGGCATTACAATTGGGATGGATTTTTACAGAGGTTTTTTTGGTTGTTTTTTGTGGTGGTGGGGGGGGGGGAGGTTTGTTTGTTGGTCCATTTTTTAAACTTGTCTCGTGGCTGCAGAACTCTTGGTACAAGCGAATCATGTTTTCAAGTATTTCCCGTACATCATGAGAGCTACCAGTGCATATTACAAAAACCTGGTATTTTCAAAGCATCTCCTGGGTTCAAGAGCTTAAGGTTAACTGCCACTAAAACCAAATGCACCTAATACAACCCTGGTGTCAGCAACTATAACAAGTGGAGCCCATGTCCTGAGTACACTTTTGTCTCCCCCTGGCATGCCCCAAACAACAGCATCTACACTGACAAGTGGGGAAAGGTGGGTCTATCACTGATGCTTTCTTCACAAGGATAGCAAGAAATACGTGAATTTCAGAAAGTATTTCTGTTCTTGGTCAGAAAGGGTTCTTACTTCCTCCATAGACTCCTCAATACACAGAAATACCCCCCTCATCCTAGGGCTTCAAAGTACCCGAGGATTGTAAGGTAGCTGTTTAATGATCATTATTAAGTTATTTCCCTCAGTAAGTAAAAATCTATAGGCAGTCTTCTTTTCTTGTTTCTTTTTTTTATGCAGAATTTTCATAATCCTGGAGGAAATGGTAAGGAACTATGCCACAATAATCAGGAGGAGAACAATACATCTGTTCTAACTTACAAAGAGGAAAACCCACAGGAATAACATTTGCAAGCATCAGCTGAATTGATGCATACACTGCTATAGTCTACAAGCAACAATTTTTAAACTGTGTTCATTTTTCCACTTCTTCAGCTACCACTAAGCAATTAGCAGAACTCATTAACCAAGTGACATTTTACAAATTAATGATTTACTCCTGTAAACTAGAAATGTGTAGTAAATAAATCTTGACTTAAATAGGATCAGGAAACACTCAGTGTTTAATCAGTACTCACAGTTTTAAAAACAGAAGTGTTGAAAAAATTATCTTCTGTTCCAGCCTAGCTTTTACTCTGTAAGAATAATTTTTTTTCATGAAATTGTTCAAGAGACTGAAGAAAAGGCAATGTGCATATGAAGAAAGACTGGAGTTCCCTCAGTGGATTTCTGTTACTGCATACATCTTTAATATATTCAGAAATAATCCCTTATCTCACTGGAGCAAGAGTGTAATAAGTGAAAAACACCCAGGAGTCTCTACTGCATTCATTGCAATTCAGTGACCTGACTTCTGATACACCTGGGCTGGGTGACACCTTTGGGGTAGACAGCTCTGTGTCACGGTAGATTCTGAATTAAAGACAATTTTTAATATTAAAAGTTCTGCCCCCATTAATCTGACTGTGGCTGTCATCGCACCACATGGTTGCATTCTCCAGGCAGTCTTACAGGCAGGGTGATGGCTTCTCAGTAAGGCAGCTGTACTTACATTTACAGCTGAAGAATAACAAAAATGTTGATTCTGTAGTTTAGTCAGAGGAGGGAAATTTTAACTTTAGATCAGTAAGAAAGCTTTGGTATAGTGCCCAGATTCTTTACATTGCGTGGTTTCTTCAAATCAGATCTTCAAACTGTGACCTTAGGTTTAAATAATGAAAAACAACCTTTTTTTTTTTTTTTTCCATTTTCATTATTCCATTATACACTATCCTCTTTTCCAAGGCATGTTCCAGTCACTCTAGCACTTTGACAGAATTTTTCTCACAACTTAATTATACTATCTTCTTTTCTTAACAAACATGCTAAACATGTATGTCTCTGTGTTACACAGGGAAAGAAATTTGGTAACAGCTCAAAATACAGCCCATGCAGTGGGACCCACATTGGCCGTGGGCATTCAAGTATTATTTCTGCAGAAATTCACTATGTCAGTGAATCCAAATTTGAAATCCTTCTATTTTTATCTTGGAACTTTATGTATTTCTTCTGGAGCAGCACACAATTTGAGCGACTGCCAAAGAACAGTTACTTTGAACCTCTCTATTCTGCTACTGGACTTGGCAAAATCCTATCACAAAAATGAAACTAAAGCGCAGCTAACTTTATGCTTCTAGAAACAGGAGAATTTCCTAATACCAAGAACTTTTTCAAAAACATCATGAAATTGTACTTAATAGCTTAGGTACTTTTCCTGTCCAGAGGGAAGAAATACAACTCCAGAAGGAGCCCAAAGTCATTTAGTAAATGAAACTAAATTTTTTTTTGTAGAAAGTTGATGTTTCAAGGCACAGGTCACTAGAGCATTTGTACCTGAACAAAAACTAGTTACTATCAAAACTGAAAATGAACTGGTGCTCATTTCCTTTGCTAGCTTCAAGTCTAGGATCCTGAGAGTCAGTAATTACCAATGACCTATGAGATGAGGGATAATAAGGAATACTATTTGGCTTTGTGTGTAAGGACTCGGTGGGAGAGAAACAGATCTTCAAATCTGCTATTTGAAGATAAGTTTCTAAACACAGATCTGACCTCTCCTTACATCATTTTTACCTCCTGCTATTTTCACCTTTGATCGATCAATCTCTGATACCACAAGGTTGTTATGAGTTGCTGAATCTGTCCTCAGGCAAGTAGCAAGTTCTTGACGGACAGAATAAGTTCATTTTCCCTCCCTATAATGGTCATATCTTTAATGCCATTGTAGTGGGTACATCTCAGTTATTGCAATTTATCCATAACCTTCCCAGTGCATGTCTATGGTGCTTTTCCCAAAAACTACCAACATTTTTGGGAAACATTTGTGTTTCTGATTTTGCTTTGATTTTTTATATACTATCTCATTTATCACTGTAAAAAAACAAGATGAAAAAGTTATTTTGAGTGGAATTTTTAGAAGTCTCTGGGAAATCTATTAGGAGAAATTTCCTTTTACTTAGGAAAAAATGTTATAAAAATGCAAAATGGATAAACTGGTTCAGTGCCCTTTTTCTACTTAGAAAGTTAATGTTTTATTATTTTGAAAAAAAAAAAATTTACTTCTTTTTCCCCCCTCACCTTTCATTCCAAATTTTTCACTGACCCTATGTGTCTAGTCCTACTTGTTTCACTGTACAGTCTTTCCAGGACAAGTAAATTATTTCAGAAACCTGGCAAATTTTAAACTTTACAAAACTCTATTTAAATGCAGGGGACTTGAGTGGATTTTGTATTAATTGGTATCAAGTCAGGCTGAGTGGCAAAGACCAATTATCTCCAAACTTCCAAACCCGGAATTGTAACCAACTCCTGCAGAGAGCACAGGTTTTCACACATGCTGAATATCAGGAGAATATAACCTGTCTTAAACCATGGTAAGAATGGACTTTTTATGTAATTTACCAGACACTTTTCTAGTAAGACAACAATAATAAATTAAAATTACAACAATCACAAGAGTAAGTAAACAGCCATTTTGTCTACAAGTTAAGCAATTAATACTGCTTTTGCTACAAACTTTTAGCTATTTATTGCTAGTTAAGTCATTATTGCATTACTCAACATTTAGACAGGATTTTAATAATGTCATTTCAGCTAGAGACAAAGTGAATTTCTGTCATAAGTAATTTAAGCATTAAAGTTATGTTAATTTTTCCTGTTTTGAAGCACAGAAAAGTTTAGCTTACAAGACAAGGCAACAAATTCAGAAAACTCCACAGCTTTATCAGCATAACCACCCCTTCAAAAGAATTTTTAGAATAGAATAGTGTCCTACTTTCAGCCAAGACAAGTACACAGTATAAAAAATGTAAGAGGAATACTCCATGTAGAACGATTTCTGCTATTTTTGAGGAAGCAGATGGGAATTGCTGTTTGAGACAAGTAAAAGCACAAGACCTTGCTACGTTATCACAGTCCTCTCCTACAGGATCCACAGACTCTGACTAACTCTGTAAAACCTATCACTCCAGATTTGCATTGCACAAAATAGTAATCTGTCAATGCAGCATTTCAGCAATTTTTGGCAAAGCAACTTACAACCACCTGAATTCCTCTGACAAAGGATGGAGCAACACATGCCATGAACTATGGAAGGAATGGCAGAATTCACCTCATCTCAGGAACAGGTTTGTTGGTTACTCAGCTCAAAGGAAAAGCCTAATTTTATGTGTATTAGTATATGGAATTATTTCTGTATTTTAAGTAATACAAGATAAAAATTTTCCCAAATTCCCCAGACTGAAACAGGGCATTTTATTTTCACCAAAACCTCCAGCTTGGCAAGTTTTATGTTGCAAAGACAGCAAGACAGAAATCAAGATTCCTAGTGCAAAAAAGAACCCTTGGATCTCATTGTCTTTGAGAGCTTTTGCTAGCTATCTCAAAAGTAAGATGTGGTATTACGATCTACTGTGAGCCACAACATTGCTGTGACAGAACCACAAGCATGCCTTTGCAGATTACTTATTTACTCAACAGCAAGACAGGATTAATTTTCATTTCAATAGAACTGCTTTCCATCATCACTGGGAGTCCACAATGTGGACACAGAGTTTGCCTTGTGAGAATCCACTAAGGAGGCATGTTTTAGCTCTACTTCCATGCTAGCTCCTCTCCTAAGCAATCATGATTTTTAGAGCTCCCAAGCTTAGAATTCCTAATGACACACCAGGAGAGACAAAGAGCATGTCTCCAGCTAACCATTGCTACTGCAATTCCAAGACAGGAAAAGCTCCACCATTATATTTAAAATCCAGAAAAGCAGGTTGCCAAGGACCCTCCTCCCCCAAACACCCACAGCTCCTGCTGAGTCTCAGACTGATGAATCACAGATGGCATAGACGTGCAGGTGAGCGTCACAGCTTACGCATTTGGGTCTGCAGTGCTGAGAAGCTCCAGGAGCTGCTTTGCCCTCCATCATCTCATCTCACTGCTCCGTCATTAAAAGATTCACAAATTCTCACCTGCTTTTTACCTGCCAGCCACCGCTCAACAGCCAGATCTCACTGTAAGTTGCCATTTGTATCATCTCCAGCCTCCATCAGAGAAGTTCCCAGTTCCCTCTACAGGGTCCCTCTTCATCCAGTTTCTAAACATGATGCTCTTGATAACCTGCTTTGGACAGGCTATCTTAAAATATACACCAACTGAGACTTAGAACATTGTGGCCTACAGAGCTCAGCTGAATGGCATCAATAATGACTCCTTTCCCTAAATGGGTGTGAGACAGGAAAAGCAATGATGACGCAGCTTAAGGCTACAATGCCGAGAACCTTTTAGATTATTCCTTCAAGCTGTACATCAGCAGAGGACTTAAGACCTAAAGCAACATATTCATTGATAGAGAATATTTCAGTATTCTACTGATATAGCCACACAATCCACAGTCCTATTATGCTTGACTATGAAAGGTTATGTGCTGTAAATGGGTTCCAAGACTCAGGAAGTCTGAAGTCCTGGAAACAGTCGTACGAAACACGAGTAAAATTGGAAGCCTTACCTAAAAAGAATAAAATGCATCAGAAAGTAGATGCACTGTCTCATACACCAGCGCTGTCCTGTGATGGCAGCAGCACCTGTGGATTGCTACAGCTGTATGCAAAGGGAAGCAAAAAGGCCACCAGTCCATACAGTGAATATGGTGTATGCTTTATTCTATTTACAGTACATTTGTTATAAATATAATACATTTCTTGAAAATCTTGAGTAGATTTTTTTTTAAACAGATCAGTTGTTATAGTTACATAATAAAGTAAGTGACAATTTAAATGACAATCTCATGGTTGTGAAATAGTGCATTCTGTTTTGAGATGAATGAGAAAATACTCAAACTGGTTCAAATTTTTTTTTTAAACACCCTAGGTGGACTTTTATGTAAACCATGAAAAGTCACCTGTTTCCATAAATATGAAACCAAAATCTTAAACTAAAGAACCGAGAATCAGAAATGGATTTGAGAGACCTTATTGAACTTCACAGTAGGGTTGGGATTTACCTTGACTAATGGCTTCAGACAGGAAAAAGCCAGTGAGGTTTTCTTCCTGAATCATATCCTAATACAGCCACAAATATTAAACACACCATGCTGGAAGTTGTAACAGCAGTCAAGCTGCACTTTTGACAGGGCATTGGACATACAAGTATGTTCAGATCTGCAGTTAAGAGTATTTTATGTTATGAGTATCTTAATTACCAGAGAAGAAGTACATTATAAAAGGATAAACGTATGTTCAGTCCAACGTGCATTGCATTGAGAAACAAACTGACAAGTCATTTGAATATTTTGCTATTTTCTTTTCTACACAATCTTTAGTAACAAGTTAGATGTTTGAGGTGCTATTTCAAAAAAACTGCAGCAAAATGTCAACCAGCAATGTAAGAAAAGAATCCCATTTATTTTTTCTTTTAGTGCCTTTTTTGTTTTTTTAAGAAGTGGTCAGATATTATTGATAATAATCAGTGCAGGCATGGAGTTCTGCTGACTTGTTTCAAACAAAGTAACTTGGTCCACGAGCTTGGCAAATACTCTGGGGGTTCCAAGGTTATAGACACCTGTATGAACGAAGCAAGCCTTGAGCTGCAAGCTATAGACCTCCTGGCCTTTAAGCTGAAGCTTGTACTGTGTTTGCCCAAGCCATGTAAAAGATCCATGTATTTCTAGCGCTTCAGAGCTGAAAAAAAAAAAAAAAGATTAAAATGTTAATTCTCTGAACTTGAAGCATGTATTACCAATTTACAGGACTCCCTCCAGGTTTTCCCAAGATTTCAGAACACACTGTGTCCCCCTCACCAGGCCCTTACAAAGTTTGATACTTTCTAGAAACTTTTCAGAAGTCAGCAGGGAACTTGTTACTATTCTAGCTCTCCTCTCTCTTTGATGCTGCTGAGTCTTTTTGACTACTTGCCTACAATCACTAACCTTAAATCACTGCCTTCCCCAAATGCATACTGCTATCTTTGCTCTGCAAACCCTCCTTATCTTTAAGAGCAGGTTTTCTAGTAGGAGGAAGCTGGACTTTGCCAGGATTAACAGCTGCCATTATAGCTTCACACAGAACTTCACTTAACATTTTATTGAGATACTGTAATACAACTTTAAAAAAAAAAAAAGATCACCTGTGTTTGTCTTCTTTCCTACTACATCCCCATCCACTCACACCCGTTCCCACAAATACATAAATACATGCAGACTCAGAGTGCCCTGGGTAAATTTAGGGATGCTTATGTCCATCCATCAGCTCAACTTAACTCTGGGTCTTACCAAGTATTTTTTGATGTTCTCTGTCTCACTTAAAAACCTTTAGAGCGGCTCTCCCCTTAGCTCAGATGAATCATTACAAACCTTTAATGCGTTTCTTTGGTTCCTAATGTACTGTACACTATACACAGGACATTAATTACACATAGATGTATAATGAAGAACTCCGTGTATTCTCAGCTTTCTACAAAACTGGCAAGTAACACTAACACTAAATGTAGTAACAAGATTCAAATTGTCACAGTTTAAGGAATTCCTATTTCAGGCATTCTTAGGTCTGTCCCATGAGCTAGAATTAAATCAGAATGCATGTCACACAGGAATAATCAAGATGGTGCTCTAGAGACACTGCACTAATACATTAAGAGAGAGTGTGTGGGGGCTTTCTTTTTAAGCAGTTTCAAGGTACATGAGGAGTACCCTAACTTTCCAAAGACATGTCTCATAATGTAACACAACATGACTATCTTTTGAAAAAACAGATCAGTGAATGGCTTCCTAACTGCACCTGAAAAGTAAACCACACTTAAATTTTCTGTCTTCTATTTCCGAATCCATGTATTAGGCTCTGGGCTTTTAGTATCTTATTTGGCTCCATGGACTGCTGACAAGAAGGCACTGCTCCCCCATGACTGAGCCCCCACAATGTCTTCACAATCTTTCTCTCCTCCCTGGTGGCAAACAGACCAGGTCGTACTATACTTAAGAGGGTAGAAGGGGAGCTGGCACCTGCACTAATCATGAGTTGAAGTTGCCTTGTTTAAACAGAAGTCTCAGAATTACAATGGTATAGATATCATGTACTGAATTCTCTATCCCACAAAAATTCTTCCGTAAAACTTTTAGAAGCAATTCATTAACACTTCCTCAAGGTTAATATTTTCCCACATACTACTACACTACTAAGCAAAAAGGCAGCCATAAGAATCAGGTGCTAAACCTAGAGGAAGTCTTAAAAATATCCAAGGTTCTCTGAAATTTTACACTAAGCCAAATTGCGGGAGGAAGTTGCTGTCTCCAGATTACTCAGAATTTTAAAAATGAAAACCTAACAACTTATGTTTAATAAAATTTGGTGAGGCTCCTATTTCACTAGTGGAAAAGCATTTGCCTTTCTCTAGGAAAGATGTGCTGAGTTTTAACTATTGAAGAGTCAGAATTAAAGGCCCTGTCTTAGCAGAAACCGAAGACTCACAGTTAACTATGAGCCCTTTATCAACTTCCATTCTTTCAAAGAAGCCACTGTTGAAAAAATCCTATTCTAGATATTCAATACAGTTAAAATATTACAAGACTCCCCAAGCTAGGAAGGGTTCTTAAAAAATATTTGTTTATTAACATTTGCACACTACCTTGCTGGTTTATGCCGCAAATCAATCATCACATCTACAACAGCTTGGGAACAATTGGAAAGTAGGAGAGTGACAGGTACCAGGCAGAGGCTGCAAAGAGAAACAGTTCCACATTAAAGAAAAAAAAAAGTTATTTTGTATAGTCTTAATTATGCTCCTAAATAGTTAAAATGAATTCCAGTTACATGGAATTTATATATAGTTGTCAATTATGCCAGAGTCAAGACACTGTAGGTAGAAATATAATCACTTACACTGTTAGAGCTACTTAGAATAAAAGTTGTCAATTACGGCAAACAGCATTGGCTCATTTGGGCCAAATGAAGTTACCACTGCCCTTCATTCAGCTGAGAAAGGACAGAAAAAGCGTAAATACCATCACAGTTTACAGGAAATTTGCTTGTGTGACATAAGACATTCCAGAATGGGATAACATGGTCCAGTACACTATTTTCTGAATTTCTGATTGGCACACTTTGACTGGATACTTTTCTTCTGCACTGCCTCCTGTAGCAGAGTTGCTGACACTGGGCCTTAAATTATAACCTGAACAGTGCCCAGCCAGAATAGATAGCACATGCTTTTACAGGCTCCAACCAATTCACTCTAGCAGCAGGCTTTCTGAGAGAGGTTAATACTGATATTCTTCCAGGAGACAAGCCCCAGTGATCTGAATTGTTACCACCTTTCCTTCTGACCTAAGTCAGAACCATGTGCAGCTAATTTGGCAAGTGAGATGTTGTAGACATAACAATTCCTTTGAGCTAAAAAAGTACATCTTTCTTTCTGTCTGGCTTCTCAAAGAAATCACATTGTTTACTCTGACAACAAAAATAAACACAAAGGGAGCAGATTATTTTTTTTCCAGTAAGTTTGATAACATTACTTGTTAACAGTGAAACTATGATCTATGGTATTACAGTCCATTATTTTCTACATGAAACTTTTATTTTACCTATAAACTTCTGAAGCAGTGAGTTTAAAAATTAAACAAGATTTCACTCTTGCATACCAGACTTTAATATCATAACACACACAGCATCTCTCAAAAGGATTTATGTCCAAATAACAATATTTTTAAAGTTTCTAAAAGTAATGTTTCACTAACCTTTTTTGATGAAAAGAATGATTAAAAGACTCTGGATAATGAAGACTTGTCTTAATAAGGTTAGAAAGCTGCTCTGGTGTTGGTCTTGCAGGTACTGGTGTGTTTTCTGGTCGAAAAAACTTTAACAGAACTGTTTCTGGTAGTTCCTGAAACAAATTTAGAATAACATTGAAAATAGTAACATAAGGTATGAGAAATCCATTCACAGAAGTCTTACTTCTCCATTATGAACTATAACTCATAAGGAAAGAAGTTTGCAGCATCATGAAGCTCACATTTTTTTCCAATGTGGTTTGTATTTAAGCATGCTGGATGAGGAACTGGTATGATTTGTCTATTACCTTCTTTTGAGACAGATTTCACAGTTGCTTATGAAAACACTATCTGTGCAAGTTTCACAAAAGCACACTATTGTTGCAGTGGTTTGCTAGTGCTTGGGTTTGGCCTCTAGGGAAGAGGGACAGCATTTACACTGTTCCCTGTTTAGCAGCTGTACCTAACAACAAAAAAATTAATTACTTGCCCTAGGAAGTTCAAAACAGGAAAGCCAATGCACAAGTTTCCCTCAACAGATCCAAAGTAAAGCAAACAGAAACTTACAGGAACATGTTAACACTGACAGAAGGATTGAACAACAGAGTTTCTTTGAAATTGCATAACAAGCAGTTACAGATATGAAAGTTACCTTTCATCCCCAGCTGAAGGCCTAAGACTATCTCTAACACACTACTTGGGATTCCCCCCTAACCCTTTGGATCTAATGAGTCTCTGAAGCAGAAGAAATTAAGTGATACAGAAAGCTGCAACCAGCCTGCATTTGGTGCAGCATTTCTGTCCAACATCATCTAATCTGGTTTGTGAGCAGTATTTATTCAGGAAGGGGCTGCCCTTTAGTACTTCCTTATGAACCTACTCTGCAGAAAATCCATCTTTAAAGGAAAAAAAGAATTTGCAGCAGTAAATGTCACTGCCTACTAAAAACACATGAAACAAGATTTTTAAAAAGCCACCAGTAAGTTGGGTACAGTACAATAAAATTACTATTTTTCATTAAAAGCTGATAAATTGCACCTTTTAAGTTGAAAAGAAACAGTACAGGCAATGAAACCTGATTTAAAAAGCAAACACACTGGGCATTCGGAAATGTGTGTGCACACCTTAGTCACTGTGCTGATAATACCAGGAAGACACCAAATGTTTTCACAGGCTTATAAGTCTTCCCTTTGAAATGAAGAGTAGTTTTTTCAAAAAGCAATTTGAGAAGAAAAAAGATATTCCATAGTAACAATAAAATGTATTTGAAGTGTATTTGGTGTTTCCATCCTACCCTATCTAACAATGCAAACTGACAGCATGAAACACAGCAGAGATTATAGGTTTTCATTTAAATTATTCTCTCCCCTCAAATAATAGTCCAACCAATTTTCAAGGCTGCCTTCAACCACACAGCAATATCCTATGTACTGTAGTTTGCCCTAGAGTCAATTACCTGTTCCAAGTCCTCCCAATCAGAATTCCCGAGTATTTTTTTAAAACCCTACAAAAGACAAATACGAATATTTACCTCTACAAGTAGACAAGAACATCATGAAATGTAGCAGAAACATTTACTGGTGAAAGTCCACAGTGCTGTTAACACTTCAAACCTTTAGTTCTAATATTACACCTCTGATGAAGGACTGGAAAGCAGCAAAATTAATAATTTTCCAGCAGAGCTAAACCTTAAATCCAGCCACCTTCTGAGTGTCAGAGTCAGAAAAGATGTCTGTCTCTCCAAGTTTAGCTGCTCAGACTCTAGGCTTTTTGTGATTGTGTACCTAGAACAAAGGCTAAGATACAATATTTAGCCCATTTTTCTCTTACCTAATGAATGGTTCAGGAAAGAATTAAGGACTTCCAAACAATAACCAAGTAGATGTGCATACAGATCAGAAAGCTACCGCTAATAAATGCTAAGTTTAAGGATGCATTAAACTCCTGCCCTACTCCAGAGCTTGTGAAACTGGATCAAGGCTTAAAAAAAACAAACCAAAAGCCCATACCTACTTGGCACCTGTATCTTCCCTTCAAGAATACACACCAAGCAGTAACAGCCTTATACACACAAACAAAGCAAAAGAAAAATCAAGAACTGAACAGGTGATATTTTGTTGCTGAAGTCCATGCCTATCAGCCCAAGTGAACTACTGCCTTTTAAAAGGAAAAAAAAAAAAAAAAAAAAAAAAAAAAAAAAAAAAGAAAGAAATTCTGACACCTTAAAATCTGCTTGCTGACCCCATGTGGTTCTTTGTAAAGCCTCCAGAAGTGTCACAAGCTCCAGTAACCACCATAAACTGCATACAAGAAAATGCCATAAACGGTTAGGATTGTCCCTTTCGAAAAACAAGTTATGGTGTAATTTGAGTGTCTCATCTATACAAACTGGTAGAGGTAGAGAGGCTTGACTGGAAGAGGTTGGAAGAAGGGTGTGTGTTTTTGTTATTGTTTTACATTTTACAGCTGCATTTTAAAGCTTTTTCAGTTTTGCCTAAAAATACACAACAAGCATTAGCACCAAAACAACAGTGCTCCCTCAGTTATGTTCCCAAGAGCTACAAACTGTCCAACTGGTGCTTGGAAAGTTATTTTCTATTTTTAGAAAGCTTCTTGTTGCCCAAAGCCATTTACAAAGGCCAGCTTCAAACAAATACACTCAAATCTAGACAAAAGATTTCGAATTCAAATAGAATAATCTCAATAGCTCCACTTATTTGTGTTACAAGAAAGTCATTAGTATCTGGTATTTTGCTACTTTGAAATAGCTATAAATCATCTCTGTATACACTTTTGAAATGGTGCTTTAGTCACTCATACCAGTTTCAGCTCTCTCCTGCAATTATACTTAGCTAAAAGTTGAAAAAGCAATGTTTTAACAATTCAAAGCATCTTTTAATAGATGTAACAGACAGACCTACCTATAATACATTCCTCAGTATCTTAGAATACATTTTCAAATTGACAAGTTCTTCCTTTCCAGCAGATGAACACAAGTGATGGTATCTTCACATACAGTCACTTTAAAAGATTTCTATACCCAATATCATACAACCTAAAGTTTTCAGTTTCATAAACAGTATTCTTAGAGACTGGGTCAATGTGCCCTTAAGCACACCAGAAAAAGGTAAGCACTGTAATTTGATTTCCAAGTTGTACAGAAAATCAGCATATTTGCCCCATAAACCACAAGTCACACGTAGCCAAAAGGATTGACATGCTCAGTCAAATATGACGGACCAGTATGCACAGCACAGAAGAAAACCTAAACAGGAAACTCTTGAATGGAGCTAAGTATAAGTAAAAGCAGAATATAAAAAAGCAGTAGAATAAGAGTGAGACATTTAAATTATGTGCTTTTCTCCCTTTCCCATTTTAGATCTGAGAATTTCCATTTTAAAACCTCAGTTTTAACTTGCTTCCTTCAACATGTGACTCATCTATATTCATTCTAGCTCCCAACTACAGAAATGATAGCTCCAGGAACAGTATTTTACTGACACCAGGAATAACACATTTGAAAACAGATACCTTCAGCTCTGCAGTCCATAATGGGTAAAGCAGCAGATCAAATGTTGCAGCTATTTGTAATATCTCATTCATGGCAATAACATAAGCCAGACCTCCCAAACTGGTACTGTATCTGCTCCATTAATTGATACAACAGAGTGAAAAATGTGCGTTTCAGCTCCTGATGTTGATTTACCCTTAAGAACTTTGCTTTTTCTCTACTGAGGTGGTTTAAGGAAAGTCTTAAATTCATTCCAACAATCTCTGTTTTATTCAACCATTTCCCCCCACGTTTTCTGTAAAAAAATTCCTGAACTAGCAAAAGATGTCACTTCCAATAATAGGAAAAATAGTTACTTAAACCCTACCCTCTCCTACATTTCAAGAATTCCTGCTTCCAACCAAACTGTTGCTGACTCACTAAGCTGCATGTATTTTAAGAAGCAGTCTTACCTGAAGTTATCCTCTCTGAAGTGAAATACTGCCAAAAAGCCTGCATCCATTCTATACACATTCTATGGATTTTACTTTGGGCTAGCACTGGTCTAATTCACAGGACTAAATGTGCAGTCCTGAAGCACACCTGGAAAGGATGGATGCTATTCCCAACATGCCAACATTCAAATGACAAGCCTCTAGGCTGCTTCTCACCTTCCATCGGTGTGAAGTCTGCAAACCAGAAGCGTGTCAAATGTCCTATTACTTCCACTACTGCTTCCATCCCACCATATTATGCTGCACTTTTCTTTCGGAATCTTTTGGATTGAACTCACCAGATTAGAAAAACAGGGAAGAGAGCAGTAAGAAATAATATTAATCAACAGCCCTAACTGTGACTGGATATTTAATGCATTTCACTAATTTAAGGCAGAGAAGTCAGGAAGAAGAGACAGAGTAGCTGTATTTCAGGTGCAAACTTAAATTGACCTTCAGTTAAAACAACTTGATTCCAAAAAGCATGCTTCAGAAGAGAAACAGAACCTACAGCAGTACCACAGTCAAAAAAATCAGCCATGATTTACAAATACTCAGCTGAATTTATAAGTGGGGCTTTTATTACTTGGCCTGAAATGGATCTATTCTCAAAGCAATTCACTTTACTTACACCTTATGTGATTTTTTCTTCATATACTGTTGTCTGTGACTATTAACGCATCACTTTGGAGCACGTTCTGATTCAAGGCAACAAACTATATTTAGCATTTTTTCCCCTACCTTTAGCCAAAGGACATTTTTTCAAAAATACAAATGAGAGGAAGAATAAGATGATAAAAGTTTTCCATATAATACAGAGAGATTTCTAGAGGAAACATACACTTTAACAAAGTCAATATTCTGTAAGTGCTCCTTCAGCACACTACATGTTATGACGCCAAAGTTCTAGAACATAAACGTGTAAGTAGCTTGTCACATCTCCTGGTAGACCTACTATGTCCAGTAGCCTATGCTCAAAAGTAGTGCTATCTTGCTATTTAAAAAAACTCTAGTGTAAACAACAACAAAAAACTGTATTCAGTGACAGAAAACCAGCTTTAAAGCCATAGTTATTGTAGTGGTTGGAATGAAAAAGGATTAGTATCTCTAATTGTCTTTTGAACAAATATGGGAAGAAAAGGGAGCACATGAATTTGAGCATCAAAGAACTTGTACAGAATTTTACTGTTACTTACATTTTAATAGGTCTGTACATATAGAAATTTTACCCAGAAAAACATTTTAGCCTTTTCTCAAGCCCCACTGCAACCAGGAGTTATATCTTGATTTTATCAAATACTACAGCAAGATATGCTACTGTGATACAGGAATAATTGCACCTGTTGATTGTTCCACATCCCTGCTGTGCATTAAATGTCCCAAAAGGAGCCAAGCAGAAGTATCCACCCATCACCATGGCTCAGTCAGCAGTCTAACATCTTACAGACATATGAGGATGAATTTATGTCAGTTCACCCAACTACCACTACCAGCAACTGCTGGAACAACTTAAACATATCAGTGCTGAAAAATATTCATCTCCTGTTCTTCACTACAGCGCTTTCTTTACTGAAGCTTTGTTTCCCTGAACAGTAGTAAACTATGTGTTAATCTGAGATACATCACAATTGACAATGTAGCAAAAAGCCAACCAGTACAGAGAATTTAACCAAAATATAAAGTAAGTGATCTCATTTTTTTCAACAGAATTATCTGATTAATTTGGCTAAGATTTGAGCCATTTCTCAGAGGACTAAAAGAAATAAGGGGTGGCAGGGCAGAGAGGAATTTTGTTCATGTTTCCTCAATGTCCACTGTAAGACTGTTCTTGGGCTGGGGATAGTTGTCTGTGTCTGCCAGACAGACAAAAATTCTTTTACTGGAATTCAATGGCATGAAGCAAAAGAAGTCAAGAAGAAAGTCACTGTAGAGAAGCAACAAACAAAACTCAGCAATAAATGCAGACAGTGGACTCTTGCATCCTAGGTGACACCCTTTTCAGAGTGCAGAATTATTTTTGTTTTTTCCAGATCAGAGCAGCCCTCTATCATTTATGAACTGGTAACCCACATGTGTTGGTAAAAAGCATGCATCTCCATCTCCCTCTGCTGTCGAGTCCTCAGAAAACAACTAACTTCAATACTGTCAGCACAAGGCAAATCAGAAAGAGTCTAGAGTAGTTTCCAACCCTGTTCATGACTTAAGAGAATAAATACAGACGTACAAGACAAAATTATATTCTTAAAATACTAAATCAGAGGTAAATTCTGAGTTTGGGATTTTCTACCACTGCTCCCCCCAGCTTTTCACTGCTTGTGTCACATTAAAAGAGCAAGGTAATTCGAAGACAATATACAATTCTTAAGAGGTTAAGGATATTATTTTCTTTATCTAGACTAATTTAATTCTATTTTGGGGAGTCTTAATTTGGAAATGTGGACTGAATGAAGTAAACTGCTACAAAGTCTCCATTCAATCAATTAGTTACACCTCACCTCCTCCCTCAGAGTAGTCTATCTGCTCTCCTCACACTGTTAAGAGCCAGTTAAGAAAAAAAGTAGTATGTGAGGACACGCAATTTCTTAATTCTTAGCAGTCCTGAAATCCTAGCATGAATTAGCATGAATTTTAAGAACCTGAGATCACAGGTTCTTAAAATTAATGCTAACTCTGGGCTTTGGTTATCATGAGGACACAATCTTCATGTTTATGAAAAAAACCCTAACAACCAATTACTCATAGCAGATTTCAATTGCATGACAATTCAGATGCTTTTTTGCTTCCAAGCAAAGTACAGAATGTTTCAAAGGCAGTGTACTCCTCATGCTCAAGGAAGTGAATACAATAATCAATGTAGAATCTATGAAGATAGTTGCAATAATACCTGATGAGAAACAGATTTTAGACAGAGAATGCTAATATAGTAGCAGACATTCCTCAAAAAAACATTGAGAGTACATACAGATCCTCCTTGCTGCTGGTGGCAGGATCAATTTCTTTAATTTGAAATTGATTACGATACAGACAAATAGGGTTCCAGTCAACAAGAAATGTGAATTTCTACCCATACCCTAATTCAGTAATTTGTTTATTTTAGGATGCAGATGTGATTAATTTCTATTTTGTCTTCCTATTCATTTGTGAGAACCAGAACTTGATGAGATCAGAAGCTCACAGTATTATGCCTCCTAACCTTAGATGTCTACAGTGTCATCTACTGTTCCACATATACATTAAGACAGGGAAAGTAATACATGAGGGGGCAGTTGTCATTAGATTAATACAGCCTCTTGTACTGCTCAGCATAGCTAGAGCACATGTGTGCCAATTCCTATTTATTTCACATAGCACAAATAACTAAGTGGAAAAAATTATCTTAGCAATGTACAAATACTTAAAGGCTGATGAACCAAAGTGAAATGCACAGCTTCAGAGTGATTCACTACTTGCATTATAGCATGGTATTTATAGGAAGACATTTGTCCTGTACTGTTTTCTTGACAAAATTAGTTCATTGTACTCTTTCCTGCAACTTTAAGAGCTCACTAAAAGCTATATATATGTTTGCAATATTGGTAAAAACATTAAGAATGAAACCAAAATAAGAGGGAACAGCAATGTGCTGCTCAGGAGAAGTCTAAACAAGCATAAGATTTATTTCCTCTTTTTCTAAACATTACTATTCCTCATCCACATAAACTGAATTTAGTACAGAACCATGTTTTTACAGAACCTTATCTGTAACTTCCATAGTTGTTATCAATTCATGTACCAGAAGACAGCCACCAGTTTCTTATAGATGCTGTTTTCTTTAATCAAGCCAAACAACTATAAACTTCACCATTTTACTATTAACGTTCTTATGAAATAATCATTACCTTTCATACCATTAACAAGTTTCTAGTTCTACTTGAAACACCAAAGAAGAGTTTACTTCAACAGCTCATCAACATGCTTACCGCATAATGCTTTTCTCATGTTTCAACTGGGCCTGGCTAGTTCAATACAGAAGACTAAGCAAATCTGGAGTCAGCCTGAATTATTTAGTAATAACACATATCTGATGTTAAGATTATACAAAAGCTTCCACTTACATACTAGGGAATTCATTAAGTCTATTTAGAGAAAGAAGCAATTGTAAAGGAAAACTTCACAGTAGATTACCTGCTTCTGAGGAAATGAAAAGGCCTCCTTCCCAACTGTGTTAAGGGCAACATGATGCTGGCCCTCCAAAATAAGCTGCTTGCTGTCTTCCACAACATATGCCTACAGAACATAACAGAAAGACAACTGCAGACCATCATTAGATTCATAACATAGAATTACTGACTGCTCCCTAACTTAGGCAGAACATACTGTACTGATCAAAACTTAGAGGCTAGCATGACATGTTTATGCCAATTTCCACTTCAAATTAGACTCTTTTCTTCAAAGCAAACTGGGTCACTCTTACACTCTATAAGACCAAGCATTAACAAATCTCTTAGTTTAAGATTTCATAAATTTCTCTTTTAAAAGAGAAATTAGAAGAACTGGATGCATCCAGAGTAATGTAAAACCATTTAGGACACTTATTACAGTAGATACCAGATACTAATAGATACGATGACTATCTTTGCTGCTTATATCATTATAGTCTGTTTGATTGTTTTCAGGAAAAAAATTTCACCCATAAATTTCATATGTTCATATGCCTGAAAGTTCAGGATACCACACAGAATTATTTTCTAACTGTAATGTTTCATGTCCAAATTACCACAAAGGCCACAACCATACATACCTTCCACAGTACCACAATGTTCAAATCAACTTCACTGCATCTTTGTATCAATCTGACTGTTTCATCAAATGTTTGTTTCACTGCCCTTTGAGACGCATGAGTATGAGATTGCACATGTGTTCTTTTAAATTCAGAAGATAAGCTTTGGAAAAAAAAGTCTGCACAAGGACTCGCTGAACTTATTATCTACAAGAGAAAAAAAGGAAGAAAGTGTTCAGAACAGGATGTGAGCTGACTCAAGTTGCTCTAACAGAGCTAGCTCATCAGTGTAGCATTTCAGTTTCATTATCCCAGTGGGCTTCCAGGATGCCAGACACCTTGGTTTCTGTGCCTGACCTGTTAGAGATCAGTCTATCTAAAGGGCCGCTAAAGGTAACATACGCAACACAGCACTGTAACTTGCTAGTTTAGAACTACAAATACCAAATCTGGAAATAGGAGCTTTGATTACTATCACAAAGCAGGCTACTGTGATATTTCAAATCTATTAAAGAGAGCTGAAGCATCCAACTAATTCACATAAAAGTCATTTTTGCTTACTAATATTTTCCTCAGCTTAGCTACAATTATTTATCTAAGTTTAGAAACATACACTCTGCTAGCAGCAGCAGAGATAATAGATGTGCACAGCACATCCCCACAGACACATGGCACAAACAGAAGCACTGTGCTGTCATGTGTACCAAGCTCTTCCAACACCAAAAGCCTGGTAAAGAAACTGGTTTCTCAAAGCAACAGCAATGATACTGTGTCCTGTTGGAGGCAACAAGATAAGCAAGGAATTTCAGCTTTGCATCCCCTCCCTTTCAAAAATGCTAGCTTTTCCAGAATATGCTGCTGCAAACTCCTAATTATTGCACTAGCAGAATGCTGATAACCAGGGAGAAAATCCACCTTTGGAGCCACTGCTTGGAAGGGAGGACTCCCTCCCCATCTTGCCACTGTAATAAAATGTTCTCAAGGAAAGCTAAAGTTCCTGTAGCTCACATTCCAACTCTAAAAATGCACAGAAGTATCATCTACCTCATATTTTTAGTCTAAACTTCAATTTATATGCCTATGAAATGAAATGGCAGTGAATAGGTTTTCTTTGGCATTAAAAGCTGAATAAATACAGGAAAAATGCATGCTCAGCATAAAATAAGCAATCTGTCATTCAACTGACTAAATCCACTGCGCAGATTTCTGATCTAATGCAAGCGGCCTATTTTCCTCAGGTTTTGGGAAAGCATTTGTAGTACCAAGATAATTTACTGAAAGGATTATTCAATATCTGTATGTTTAAAAAAGATTGGAAGAGCATGGCAGTCTAGAATCCTAAACTTCTAGAAAAATCAAACAGACTCCTTGAATCCACTGTAACCTCCTGTAGTAGTTTTTTTTTTTTCCTGTAGAAATTCTGGGACCAACATTGATTAGTTTTCCAGTTTTTCAAATAAGCTGTAATTAGAATTTTTAGCCTGTCTTAGTAAAAGTATAATCAAGAACAAGAATCTAATATCCACAGGCCTCTACCAGAAAACTAGAGGGCTGGGACATATTTAAAATAACTACTCTGAAGAGCTGAAGAGGAAGGAAAAGCATTAGCAAAAAAAGCCAGCATTGTAATGTGATTCCAAAGTAGTTCAGTTGTGGAGCTGGGATCCTAATATTCCTGACTACAAGCTAGCCAAAGTTACCTTACCACGTCTTTGTCCTTTCACATGACAGGGACACCTTACACAAGACAAAATATGTAGTTATACACATCCACCTACCTGTTCATTTCCAAAGACAATATCTGCAAATGTGTAATTTTCTAAGGGATAAAAAGAGAAAGCACTGTTTAAGCATCATGGGAATTCACAACTTCAACATACAGTATCCAAAAGAGTATTTTTTTCAAAAAGTTACCACATTCAGGAAAAAACCTACCTTCTGAGTTTTTGCATCTCACGGCTTTAAAACACAACTTTGCTCTCTCTCTGCTAGCCAGTTTAGTATCTGAAAGAAAAAGGTGGCAAGATTTTTTTATTTGCCCTCAGCATAGTCAGAGTCCCTTAGACAAAAGCCACAAGTCTTGAACATTCACAAACAGGAAACACACTGATGACACTCAACAAGCACAGCTGATCAGGCATAGCACTGGCACACAACACAACCATATTTCTTGTGGGGAAAATTATCAGCCACCCCACACATGGATTTCTCTACGTCACAGAAAGAATTTATCTGTAAATTAAACTTATTTTTAAAATGCCTTAAGTCTGAATAAGTTATCTGTAAATATACATTTCTTGAAATATAACAAAAGAAGGGCTTTAGTATTTTTGGAATCGAATTATTAGAAACTAATTATTCTGAAAGCCAAATTCAGCTCCATGTAAGATTCTTTTAACTGTTTTTATCAGCCAGAAGATAGACTTGCTATCATTTTGGTGATAAAGATACACACCTTTGTCTCCAGAGATGTTAACAGATTTTTGAAGCTTCCAGTGCTTGCTGTTGCTTGAAACTTGCACTATATGAAACTCCTTAACACCCGTCTCACTCTATGGAACAGACAAAAGTTATGTCAAAGAAAACCAACCACAACTGTGATGTGCTACATTGCACAATAAGTGTTCACTGCAAGGTGACACTTAGAATCTTAACTCATTATTCACACCACTCATAAAACACAGAACTTAGAGACAAGGAGAGATTTAAGACCCACTGTAAAGTAAAGCAACAGACCCAGATCATAGCAATTTCCAATTCCAGTAAACAAAGCCACAAAAAGAGGAAATAAGGATCCCCCAGAAAAAGACTCACAAGCTAGTATTTTAGATGAAGAACAACTTGAACAAAAATTAGGCTTTTTAACTCCAATGCAGAACACTGTCCACAAGGCTGCTTAGTTTCTAGGATTACTTTAGGAGCATTTCTACATCATAAATCCTAGAAACTCAAGGTCTATTTTGGGTTTACATATATATACAATAAAATGTAGGCTTTTGGAGTTGGTTTCCTTTCTTGTAAAGAGTGAGGCGGTAGTAGAAAAATAAGCCTCACATTGTTAACTTGGTATGTCCTTTATAAAAACATTCCCCCCTCCTTAAAGGGGTGGACAATATTCAGTAAATGAAGAAAAAAACCAGAGTGTACACACCTTTAAAAGAAATCAACAAATCAGCTCAGTGGTTCCATTACCAACTAAGTGTCTATGAATTTTATGAAGAGACAATTCAGTTACCTTGCTTTGTGATTGAAAAAATGGGAGCAGCTTTGCCAAAAAAATGAGTAAATTTAAATTAGCATGGTTTGAAAAACTGAGTATTTTCATCTGCTTTAGTAAGTTAACAGACATCTGTATTTGGATTATATTAGTAAAAATGTCTTTATAGTTTGGTGATAAATGTAAACAGAGAAACTTCCTTCAAACTGGAGCTTAAATTCTGACTTGGACATTACCACTAATTCTACCAGTGTTTTCACTGAAAGGGGACATACTTCTGAATTAGACAACCTTGGAAGCTGAGATCAAGAACACTCATCAATTTGGAATAAATCTTCCTAAAAACTCTATGAACTGTAGTCTTGTAATATGATTAGTATAGGAGATTTCCAGAGAGTTAGGATATAACTTCACATTAATACTCTTTCCAACAGTAAGTGAATGATCAAATACGCAAGGTTAAATTTTTTTGTTTTGTTTGTTTGTTTGTAAAGTTACTGTAGAAAAACTTGAGTCTTGGTTCATATCTGCTGAGCCTCAGGACAGCACTATTACTATTAATACAAATAAGAACTTACAGTATTGATATTTTCTACATCCACAAAGAGCAACATGTTGTCCCCTCTGCCTTCTTCATCCCCAAGTGCATTACTTCTGCAGACAGTAGCCCGAATGTGCAGAGACCGACTGGTACAAATAACTGCAGTGTGCCTTAATACTCTGTGACTAGGAAAGGGAGGAGAGAAAGACAATATTTTGAACAACCAGGACTGCCCAGAATATGACATCAAGAAATTTAGCTTTTATGTTTGTCAATATTAAGGCCATTAGACAATTTGTTCATTCCAACCACCAAAGATACACTTTTCACTGAAGATATCCTAGCAAACCTACTTCATTTTTAACCATCTTGCCGCATGGGTAGGTGCTCTTTAAACATGCAGTCTAAGCCAGTGTGAAATACTGGAGAGAAAGTTTCAGGTGTTTTACCATGAGGAAAAACACTTCAGAAATGTTTCAGATGTAACACAACTGGCAGAGTGAAAGCAAACAGACCTGTATTAGCATACAGATATCATTAAGCTTTTTAATGCCACCAAACGCTCTGGAAAACAGTTTCTGAGTAAATAAGTGAGAGAAAGACCACTACTTAGTCACAACTCTTGCCATAAATATTTACTAAAAAACACTTAGAATACCACTGCATTCAATAAAGTCTCCTGAAAAGAGAATTTAAAAAAAATAAAATCAAACCATAGCTACCCTGCCTATTCCAGGTATGCTCAACCTCCAGGACAGCAGTCCCTTTTGAAAGTTATCTTCCCACTTTTCTAAAAATGAGTACAATTCCATTCCTAAACACCAACAAAACATATGAGCTTTTCCTATGTAGAAGCTTTTAGTTACTATAACTTCCACTTGGAAGCATTTTAGAGGCATGTAAAAGTTTGATACACATTTCCTACTAAATATGTTGAAACATCATGTGACACTTGGTTTTGGGAGGGAAAAATCAGTGGCTGCCTAAACTCTACTTCACAATGTCACAATTACATAAGAAACTTTTAAGTTTTGCAGTTAATTTTCAGATATACAGATATCTGTATAGCTTTCAAGTGGTACAAATTACATAATTTTTTGAACACTATGCTCAGTCTAGCAAAAGCACTCTTAAACCAGAGCAGTTCCCTTAAGTTCCCCTCAAAATTGCAGTACAGTAAGGAACAAGTACATGAGTCAAAAAACTCTCTTCCATCTCTCAAGCACCTCCACTTCTGAATACTATGAGTCGTGAGGGGACAAATTCCCTATTCCTATAGACTAGCTTAGAGCCAAATGAAATGCTAACTTTGGTATTTCAGAAGTTACAGAAAAATCTAAACCAAGGGTGCATTTGCATGACTTCAGTTTTGAGAATATGCTACTGACCCGTTCTCTCAACCATCTTCAACTTACTCTGCTTTGGTTCACACCCCAAACCAGTCTCAGAGTACATGAACTTCGTTTCTCTCTCAGAACTAGCCTAGAAAATAAGCTTCAGCCACAAGAAAATATTCAGTCCATCTTACTAGAGCTTATTTGAAGTAACCTTGGTACAGACACCAAGCAGGTTTAGGCTAGGATAGTTAATTTTCTTCACAATAGCTGGTAAGTGGCCAGGTTTTGGATTTGTGCTAGAAATTGTGTTGACATAGGAAATGTTTTTGTTATTGCTGAGAAAGGCTTGCACAGGAACAAGGACTTTTCTGCTCCTCACCCCACCCCACCAGCAAGCAGGCTGGGGCTGGGACAGGGGGGAAAAAAGGGTGGGAGGGGACACATTGGGATGGCTGACCCCCAGGTGACCAACAGGATATTCCATACCACATGGTGTTATGCTCAGCAACAAAAATAGGAAGAAGGACAAAGCAGGGCCTGACGATGTCTTCCCAAGTAATCATTACACATGATGGAGCCCCCCTTTTCTGAAAACCTGCCTGCCCACCAGAAGCAGTGAATTCATTTCTTGGGAGTGTTTTAGCTTGTGGTGTCAAACTCGACTGGATTCTCTCAAGATTAAATTAAACTAAATTAAACTTATAAAAATAAGCTAAATAGTATAGTTGTATAGTTCCAAAAAGGAACTATACAACAGCGTGCAAGTCAAACTTGGTATTTAACTCCTCCAAAGGGAACATCCTTCATCACAATACAATTAGTAACTAAATTTTAACTAACAACAAAATCCTTCAGTCAAGGTAGACAAGATTTTGTTTTATAAAATGTAGAAACAAATTAAGTTATGATTTTTCACCCTATACCTTAGAACAATGTGGTTCCAGAGGAACTAAATACAAAGGTTGTTTTAACAGAATTCTATTAACCCTCCTTCTATTAATTTATTTTAATAATTTAGTATTTACTACTTCAATAGAGGCAGCATAGGCTACCCAATTTCCTATGGAAATTAGATCATATAGTAGAAAAAATATTGCTTAGAATAGCAGGTAATAGACCATTTTCACATCATCACAGTGACTGAGAGAAATTCAGTAATATTTACTTTTACCATTACAATCACAGAATCTAATGTGTCTAATAAGTATGACAGAGAAGGTAGATTAGAAGAACTTACCACATTTTTGAGTGCTTTTTAATACTTTCGTAGTAAAACAAGAAGTTAATTTCATGAACACCTTCTTCATCTGGTCCCCGTAACCACATTGGCAGCTGCACTGAAGCCCCAGGAAGAAGAACAGCATCAGGAAGCGGAACCTGTATTACTTCAGGTGAACCTCCCGTGCCAACCCCAAAGTCTGCAGAAGAAGCTGAAGACAGCAGTGCTGTTCGCACAGAGGTAGGATCTGTCACAACAGTCTTGTAAGCACTACAGTTCTCAGAGGCTGAAGGACTTAGTGGTGTTAAAACAGCAGTATTTCCACCAAAAGTGAAAAATTCTGGATGCTTGGACACGACCTTCAGTGCAGTAAGAGGACACTTGCTTACGTTCACAAATTCTACATACGCTTTTCTGATTTCTCCACAGAGAAGTCCTGTAGGAAAATTTATAAAGAACACCTGTATGGGAGAGAAAATGAAAAAATAAAAACCTAAATACTGAGCCAAGTTGGGAATGCCATGCAAAAAACCATTAACACAAGCTATACTGCTGCCTAGAGCTTCCTGAGGAGAAGTGAAGAGGGAGGTGGAGATCTCTTCACCCAGAAATCCAGTGATCAGACATGTGGGAATGGCTCAAAGCTGCACCAGGGGATTTTTAGATTGGACATTAAGATGCATTTCTGTATGGAAAAGGTGGCCAAACAGTGGAACTTTCCAGAGAGGTGGTTGATGTCCCAAGCCTGACACTGTTCAAGAGGCATTTAGACAAAGCTGGACTGGATGATCACTGTAGTCCCTTCCCTTCCAGCCAATCCATCCCACTCTATAGGCCCCTGTCATTAACCAGTTACCCAGACCATTTTTAATAACCCTACAAAGGAAAAGCACTGTATTTTAATTAACCACTGGAATAACTTTCCTAGGTGAATGGCAAGCAAACAGAAAAAAGCTTCTTTGCCTGTCCCTGTTTACTTTAAAATCTGGCTACCAAAGGTGTTGCCAACTAAAATTCTAAAGGGAATATAGCAATTCCAGAAGGATCCTAATTTTGAGGCTTCAAGTTTCAATTAAAAAAAACCTACACAAGTTGGTCACTGACAGATCAGAAATTACCCAGAAAGATTTAGGCACTAACAAGATCCAAGCCGCCATTGCTAGAATTACGTTTATAAACTGCATTCAGCTATTTTCTCAGAACTGCCAACAGGAACTAGCTACATACCTCTAACAAAGGCATTTCTTCTGTAATAATGGGATCTAACCGTCGATCGGGTCCATATTTAATCGATGTTTTTTCCTCTTTTGTGTTATTAAGTCGAGGTCCTTGGATTTCTAAATCTTGTCTTCCTCGTACAGATAACCCATTGGAAACAAACTTTCCTGAAAAAATTTTAGAACTTTCATTTAGTTGAGGTTTTTTTAAGTAATTCCTGACCTCGTCTCTAAGAAATGATCCAAAGCTCTCAATCCAATTTCAAAAGTTAATTTTTGATATTGAGCTCATGCAGTGTTCATTGATTAAGAAGCATCACCAACAAAGAACTATTCAAAGCTTACAGTCACGTAACACATGGCTAGCTCAAGTTCCAACAGCCAGTTATCCATCATTGTGGATTTACTCTGCCCTTCAATAGTTTGACTACAACTGGAAGGGAAGGAGCAGACATAGTGCATGAAGTTGATGCATTTATTTCCTATCTCAATTTCTGCCAGGCTGGAAAAGTCACTTAGAGGATAATTTCCTTTAAAGACAGCCACCACTCTCCAAATGGTTTTTATTCAAAAGGTTTCCAGCCTCTAAACAAGCTTCTTTTTCTTTCAGACACTTTCATACATTTTCATCTCCATTTCATCTAGCAACTAAATTCTGCATGTGAGAGTTTCAGGTGAATGATTCAACAAAACAATTCAAGTAACATGCAATTAATTGTCAATTTATATAGCAATGTAAAGGAAAGAAAATTAAAGATGCTAAAAAAAAAACCTATCAGCCAAATTTAAATTTAGAAATCTATAAAAAGAACTTCAGTGCAACATTTAGACAAAAGCTGAAAGTTAACAATGCAAAAAGATGCGGAAGAAAAATTAACAGCAAGAGTCCATGGAAGTTCTTATAGATTCAACACGGCTTACATGGAATATTTACATTTTTATTTTTTTACTGGTTTCAAAAATTCAGCAGATTTAAAAGCAACAATGAAGTATGGATCTGGCATCCTTCCTTGTGGAATTCCTACAAGAGCCAATTTGTTCTTTTCCCATTTCAGTTGTTTCTCTTATTTCTACATCCCTACCTGACGGAAGACCTTGTACCACGGTAGTCAAACACTAGACACTAGAATTCAGCTCTATTCTACAGAAGCCATGTTTCCTCCTTCCAGAAACACACAATTTAAGGTAATAATACACTTACCTGTCTGTAATCCAATAGAAGGATCTAGCCCATCTAATGACACAGCACCTTGAACACTGCCAAGATTATAAACGACTCCCAGAATATGTAGCTCCCCTGTTTGATGGGGAAAGAGCTTTAGTCTTGCCTGTGGAGATATGTTAAATTTTTGTTGTTGTTGCTACTAGAAAGAAGTATTATTACAGTTAAATGTCCAATTGCTAAACACACAGCTACATTTACTTTATAGCTGTGTCAGCTACAACTGCAACAGCAAATATAGATAATTTACTAGATTGAAAATTTCATATACACAGAATTTACCAAACCAGTTCACAGCTGAGAAATGCTCATTACTTTAGAAAAAAAAATCCTTAAAGTTCACTTCTACTGTGATTAACAGGGGCAGAATCACAGAATGATTGAAGCTGGAATGGACTTCTGGAGGTCATCGTGCCCAACTTGCCTGCTCGAGCAGGGCCATCTAGAGCCAGCTGCCGAGGACCACATCTAAAGAGCTCTGAACATCTCCAAAGATGAATACTCCACAATCTCTCTGGGCAGCCTGTGCCAAGTCCATCACATTTACAAAATAAGTAAGTGTTATAAATGAAGCTATAAATGTTTCCTGATGTTCAGGAGGAGCCTCTTGTGCCCACTGTCTCTGGCCCTGTCACATTTATACAAATTGATAAGATATGAGGTACTGGAATTTCTGATTCAGTCATGTTCTGTCAGTTTAGTGTTAAGTTCAGATCATAACAAGTCTGAAATGCACACTCACTAAAGTTCAAAGCTAAAAAGACTTTTTAAAACCAAGTATAGTACTTACCACTTTTGTCTCCTCACTATTAATTAAAAATTCTGCTATTGCTTCAGTTCCTACCATATCTTCATCACATGTACCCTGAAAGAAGAAACAGCTCTTTAGATACTATTACTCCTAGGCAGATAAAGTGCCATAAATAATATTTCCAATATCCTTCCTAAAGTGCTCAAGGGAAAAAATTATACAAATTTCCAAACAGTTAGGAAAAGCAAGTGCTGCATGCTCAGCTTCTCGGCATTTACGAATTTAAAAAGCAGCTTGAGAGATCAGTAAACATTTAAGAGAAATTTAAGATTTAGCACTGTAAATTGGAACCATTCCCAGTCTGTTTCACGAACATTCACAGAAGTATTTATCACATCATTAAAGTACCAGTTCAGATCAGAACAGAAGGGAAAGTGTATGGTAAGCCTTGAGACTTAAACTATGTAGAAACACGTTTAGAACTTTGGTAAATACTTACAGAACCTTTAGAGATCTCTGTGTTCCCAAAGTTCTGGCCAGGAAAACAAATTATTGAGGAATTTACTGTACTATTCAGTATTAGAATATATTAAAACCTTTAAAACCTGGATATGACAACAGTCTATCAGAGCTTTTGTCAGAATTAGTTGAAGTATTAAGTCAGACAGTAGCACAACAGCTCATCTAAAGTATTCAAAACATTAATTTTTAATACAGTAAGTTTTCATTTCTCTTCTAATCAAGATACTAATATGTTCCTATGTTATATGAGCACAGTTTTTCAGAACAAACATTTCACTATGTACAGCAGCTCAAATAAGAAAAGGGTATTTGATAATCTACCTACTGACGCTCATACTGGCAAGTCAAGGCTAGTGTGATTCAAAATAGCCGTGGTAAATATATCATGAAATCTTGTAAGTATTTTGTTTTGCATTCAGCTTTACAATACACATTAGAATTTTTTGCTAACTTGGATGCTTCGTGCCCTACAGACCTAGAAAAATCTAGATAATATAAAAATTATTTCAGTAGCTACTGTTTTTCTTGCCTTTTTTTTTTTTTTTTTAGTTTACTCTTAAACCTTTAATGTTTAATGTTTATGCTGAAACATCTTCATACTACAAAATTTTGAATACTCAATATATACTCCATACCTGCATCTGTTTGGGTTGGAAAAGGATGAAGCTTTCTTTACCTGCTCTTTTGTTTCTCCATCATGCTTTGCACTGAAGTCTTTAGGTTGAAACTTCCACAGCAATGAAAGGTCAGTCAAAAGAAGCGGAACTTTCAGAGGATTTCGGAAGGACACTTCTACAGTTATCGGTTCTATTAAAAAAGTGCAAGAAAATAATGACAACAGGCTTTCCCCACCACAATCTGAAGGCTATCTCAGAGTATTCACATAGAAATAACTTGCATGAGAAGAGTGGCTCAAATCTCCAAGACAGGAAATATCAATACAAATTTATCTAACCCAGTTTATTTCTGAAGTGTAAAAATCTTAACTTTACCTTCTATGACAGCAAGCGGAAATTTGGAGTTATCTGAGTAGCGATTTAAACAGAATTGCGTTGGTTGAAAGTTTGAAGGTATTGTTCCTTTATTTATCACAGACACAACCTGCTCCTCGAGTTCCTTCCACTGTTGTGATGATTCTGAGTCATACTCCTGATCCAGGCTTACGTGCGTAGCTGCCTGCTTTTCACCTGCAGAGAGAAAGGTCTTAAAGGTGAGAACGGCGATGTGCAACAGCTGCATCGGAGGGTTGCACTGGCAGTTTGGTAACTATTCTTAAAATATCGAAGTTCTAGGTCACTACCATTCTTATGCTATAATTGATTTTTAAAAGTGAATTGCAGGACATTTTGAAATACACACATGGAAGACAACACTGAGAATAATTTGAGTACAGTTCCATTCAGATACCACAGCATTCCAAGATTTTAGCATGCTACATAGTATACTCAGGCTACAGATAATTTTTACTTTATAACTGACTACAACCCCATAATACACACTTGGAATATATAAGAATTTCCAGTCAGCTTTCTTTACACTCAGGAATCAGAATATTTCAAATATTTCATCCTAGAGGAAGTTAACTGTAAAGCTAATTTGCAGCATCGCCACTAGCCTCCAGTATTTACTACAGCAATAATAATCCCTTTCATGAAGTTCATTACAGACTTGCATTGAAGCTTTCCAGGTGTGAAAAACAGTGACAGTCCGGACAACCACATACACAGATTTCATATTTACACAGAAAGTCTGAAAACATCCAACCAGTAGATACTAAGATCAAGCTTTTATTTTGAAATATTTTTAAGTTATCCAGCCACTTGAGTTTTACATAATGCCAGACTTCTTGTAAATGGCACCAACTCCTACATGTATTTTGGTTCCTTAAAAAAGGAACTTGAAACTGTTTACTTTAAATTTTCTAACCTTCTGCTGGTCGTCGATCATGGCCAAAGAAAACACGAGTTGCTGAGCTGTTAATATATGGTAAAGGAAGCTGCGGTAAGGGACCATCAGGTGACAGCTGGGTTGCATTCTGGAGCAAAGGATCAAGAAAACAGAGTGTCACATACATCACCAATGGATGAATGAAAGCCAAGTTAAAAACACTCAATGTTTGAATAGGGAGTACATTTAAGATGAAATAAATAATTTCAATTAACTGTTTAACATAGTTTTGGTTTTTTTTTTTTCTTTAATAGGAGTTTGAAGTTTGTGAAATCCTTATGGGAAAAGGAGAATAATTATTTTAACCCTGAAACCTTAATCACTACCGTGGTTGCATTGCTGTTACGAGCTTTATTTGATGCAAAGCTTGACTCTCTAACTCAGAATTTGATAAACTGTATCTACTATCCCAACACCATTAAACAAGACTCTCACCAAGCTGAGCTGTGGATTCAAATACCAGCCTTTGAGTAGGGTCTGACATAACTTAAACACCACAGAAATTCTGTTCATAAGCTTTAAAAGACAGTATCTACATGGCTGCATATTGTGTGGCAATATCAGCACTAAACACCCCATGATGTGTACGGTATTCTGCAATCCAGAATCACCCATGAACTTAAACACAACTCAATGAGTCACTTGATCCATCAAATTCTATCCTTATTAAAGAATGAAATTCACTATATAGATGATGACAGAGCTACCTAGTCTTTATTAAACATGTATTACCAAAAGCCCTCAAAAGCATTATATATTGATCAAAACAGAACAGATCCATTTCCTCTAAAAGACTATGAAACTTATCACAACTATAATTCAGCTATGACCCTCAAAAAGAAGACTTTATTGTAATAAAAACACATACATTACTGTGATAATAACCCATACTTATACCCATCTGTGAAAGTACTACACATGTGAAAAGCAGCATGCGCAGGTTTTTTTAAGTCTGAAGTAAAAAATTGAACACATCAACTAGATTAAAAAAAAGAAAAGCCCAACTCTGGAACAAAGCAGATAAAACAGAAAATAATTTAATGATTTAACAGAAAATTGGTGGTAATAAAATTACTTATTACTCAAGAAACAGAGACAAGGCAGTCATTTACCTTATAGACATAAAGATATTCTCTTAAAAAAGCTCCTTGCTGGGCTGGAGGTTGTTTACTGTCATTGATCAAAATATGCCTGAAGGCAGACACAGCGTTGTCCAGCTGACGAAGCGTAAAGGACTGACGACCGATGGTGAAGTTAATGTGGTCTTCTGCAAGAGACCAGCCCTTCCCTTTGTACACCTGCATGGCTTGACAGTAGCAACGTAAGGCATGTTTCTTCTGCAAGAAAAAAGGTAATTTGTCAAATTATCGTTATCCACTGACTGTAATTATAACATTACAAAGACTGAACAGTAAGTCAGAAAAGTACTTTTTACCACATCCCTGCCACTATGTGAACTGTAGTGTTTCAAAACTGTGCCTCAGAATCTGGTCAATACTAATCTAAGCACAGAAGTGCTTGTTCCTACAGTACAGAGCCTGGCCTCCAGATTAAGTTCACATTTTCAAAGACTATAGCAACAGGCAGTAAGTTAGAAAAACAAGTAAGAAAAGATTACTTTTAAAACAGTGTTTGAAGTTCCTTTAGGACTGGCTGCTAAAGTCTACAGAGCTCTACTGCCAAGCCTCAGGACACAAGCCAGATTTAATAGATTTCATGCCACCCAAACTGAACTTTCAGTGTGATACTTTCAGCCAACTGTTGCACAGCATATATGTATCTGGGACAAAAATCCATGCCAAGAAAACCAACAAAACACAGCCCTACACAAGAAAAATTACCAATCGTCATATCAGCCACTGGGAGATAGATGGTCTGATCCTAGTCAGCCACATAGCTCCTTCCTTGCACATACCACAGGACCCAGGCATTCAATCCCAAGTCTAGGTATTGAACAGCTGTATAGATATTCACTGTACAGGTAAGTCTCAGCTTCTAAAAAATGGCAATACCATTCCCTTATTTACAGCACTAATGGGGAAAAAATCCAATATACATTCACATCGGTATGGTGATGACAGCAGAGTACAACCAGTAAATCCTTAACATCAGCACATACTAGTGACACTTTAAAATATGGTATTATGGTCTGCAGCTAAACAGCCTGGCTGATTTCTCTTCAGTAGCATTTTATATCTTCATACCTCTAAGGAAAAATAAAACAGCTACATTTCCTGTAACACTGAAAAAGTACTTCTTGGAAACCAGAATCCCTACAAATATTATACAAAAACAACAAAGAGAGCTGTTACACAAAGTCAAAACTTCACAAAATGCATTCACTTTCCCAGACAAAGGAACAGGATATAAAAGAATGAATACATGAAAAACTGCTCAATAGCTTCCTGTCATTACTGTTCTGTCATAACAATAGACAGGAAAACTATTGCATGAAGAAAACCAAGGAGGGGTTGAAGTACTCCTATTCCTCACATCACAGAAGCCAACAATGCAAAAATGCTTTTCCTAGTCCTTACCAGGACAGTGAGACTAGGTAGGGTGGGAGAAAATCCACAGCCACGACCACAGGGTTTTGTTCAAAACAGCTCCTATTCCTCACATCACAGAAGCCAACAATGCAAAAATGCTTTTTCTAGTCCTTACCAGGACAGTGAGACTGAGATTGGGTAGGGTGGGAGAAAATCCACAGCCAAGACCACAGGGTTTTGTTCAAAACAAAATTTTAACACCTTGGTTCTCCTGTATTATTGTCTTGCAATAACAACCCCAGCAGCATTCAAGCACAAGCTATCTTTACAGTATGTATCCCACAACTAATGCAAGAACAAAGCACAAAAGTTTTATCCAAAAAAGTATATCTACCACTGTTAGAGCTGCCTGCAAAGGAATGTGAATGGGAGTAAAAACAATCTGATCTGTATTGCTTTAACTGCCACTTAAGTCTAACACCCACAGAGATGCTTTGGTTTGTCATGTAGTAACTGCTCATGCACCTGCACCTCCAATAAAGAACATGTATTTAAGTCACCAGGAAAAACAAATATCTAAATTTTGCTATTATTCTAATAAGCTAAATTTAACAAATAATTATCTCCCACAATTCACTCTTATCTCAAGAGTCAAAATATTCCTTTGCCTAAAAAAGCAAAATTACTGTGTATAAAATGAGACCCAGAAATGAAAACACATATGACTTAAGTTTCAAGTCAGCGATCTTCAGCATTACTTCAAAAACAGAGGTAAAAGGCTAGGATGACCAATCCAGAAATCATTTTCTGAAGACTGTAGAACAGAATACTGCAGACTAACACAAAAGTGTCAGAAGCCAAGCATCTTTTTCCAAGACTAATGACACACTTCACATATTTTTCAAAGTGCCTAATACCAGGCATATTTTCCATATGGAAAGATAATACTTACCTGGCCTGCTTTACTAAATCTGTGGCCAGCCAATATCATATGAAATGCAAACTTTCTAACCATGGGACTTTTCATGTTTATAAAACAATGGGCTGCCTGCTCCAACAGGAGTGCACTGCGAAGATCTGAATCCTGTTTAAAAGGAAGAAAGAAGAATTAGCCTGAGTTGAATAAAACCATAAAGGTAACAGTGGTCTTGTTTTAATGCTAAGAGGGACAGTAAGTTTTAAGAGTTCTGTGAAGCTGAAGATTATTTTATATGCAAACATTATATACATATGTGAGCACATAAAAATAAGACTAAAAGTATTTTTCAATAGTATTCAATACCATAATGTTCTTATTTATTCTAGTGAAGCATATATGAGCCTGTTTCAGTCTGAGCAACAAAAGAAGTATTTTCTGCTTTTTCAGTTACTCAGGCTACAGTTCCAAACACTAACCATTACCTCTGAAGCACTCTCCCACCTTTTCCCCTCCCCTTCCCCTGCAGATATTAAGGCTAAAACCAAAAAATAAGACCTCTACCAGAGGTCTTGAAAAATGACTAAAAAATACAGGGAGCAATGAAACTTGGTGAATTTTTATCACATGAACCTTTTAAACCTATTGATTTCTTAATGTACAATTTCTTACTATTATATCCTTCTCTTCTGGCAAGACACAGCTATATTACTTTACCCAACCAGAAGAGAATCTACTTGATTTTACCACAGCTGAACTCCACGCTATCAGTGATGCTCAAGTATGTATCTTGACTACAAATATACTCTGGGACACCAATATATTATCCTGTGAAGATTTTCCTTGCAACTACCAAAATGCTCCACAGGCACACTACGTGGAATTTTAAGCTGTAAAATGACCGTGCAGAGCTCACAGTATTTAAATTCCTCGCTTAAATATCTTAGGCTGCTCTTGTAAACACTGCTAGAAAGCTTAAGTTGAAAGGGAAAGAATGAAGCTACAGAGACACTTGAGAAAGAAAATTACAGAATTAAACAGATTTATTCCATGCTTAAGTAGTCCAAGGAAGGTCTCAGAAGCATCACATTTGGTGCAGCTGACCATGAAATCAGAATTACCAGTCAGACTTTCCTCCAAGCTTTAAAGGAGATGCTACACTATTCCTGGAATTACATTTTCTTCACTCATTGTAAAGCAAGACAATTCCTGGGTTAGAAGCTGACCCATGCTTAACTTCCACCAATTAATATCATAGAAGTGTAGAGTTTCACTTACACAGCAAGGTTCAAATGATTCATACCAGCTGAGCTACAGTAATCTCTTAGCGGCTTAAACTACAGAGAACTTTTGATTATATATGGGGTAACATCCATTATGGCTCTAGCAAGCCATGCTAGCACTTTTAACACTTGAGTTTGTAAGCAGATGTCAAAGAAAATTAGTTACAAAGCCAAAGATAACATATTTAGCATGGTTAAGGAAGTCAAGCAAGTAATTTGACTAGAAAAAGAGTAACTGTACTAGTTCCTTCACTTACAATGTACACAGTTTTCTTCACTTCATGCTCTATACCTGTTCATTTGCTACCTTTGGCTAGAAAATATCAGAAGGTGAGCACAAGAATCAGAAGGTAACCTAGAAGTGTTTGGGTAAGAAAACAAATAGTGAGAAGGCAGAAACGGAAAAAGCTATTAAGTTTTACCTCACTGGTCAAACGAATCAGAAGAGCAGCTGCCTCTGAATATTTGCTTTGACTTTTTAAGATTTCAGCACTAAGCAGTACACAGCGTTCAGCCAGAACCATGTTCCTAAAGTAAAAACATGCATGTATTAATAAACATTTATCAAAATAAACCTCAGAGAACTTTTTTTATCTCAAATCTTACTGATTTCCTGCACATGGCATCAGACTGAGGTTCTGTTGCTTATTCTTCTTAAAGCAAATACATGAAAGTTCATGCCCCACGAAACAACCACATACAGATTGATACATTAAGTGTCCAATCCTACATACAATCCAATAACAGGAACTTTATTAAAGTCAAAGCTGGAGAGCATTTTCTAGAACAGTATTGTATTTGTAAGAGTACCAAATAAAATGATCTGATAAACAGAAGTCCAACAGCTAGAAGCAGGTTGTACTGTCAAGTTGTATCTATGTACCAGGTGCCCACCAAGCTGCTCTGACACACCCCCTGCCCAGCAACACAGGGGAAGAAGATCAGACTAAAAACCTCATGTGCCAAGAAAGGGACAGGGAGATCACTCACCATTTAGTCATGGGCAAAACAGACTTGTTTTGGGGAAGTTTGAATTAATTTATCAGCAATTAATAACTGAACAGCACAGTGATAAAGAAAAGCAGAAATAAAACACCTTTTCCTGACAAATCCTCCTTCCCAGGCTGAAGTTCACTCTGAATTCTTCTACCTCCTCCTCCCCACAAGCAAGGCAGGGGAACAGGGAAAAGGAGCTGTGGTCACTTAATAACATTTCTCCTCTGCTGTTTCTTCCTCCAAATCCTTCTCCCTTGTTCCAGTGTGGGGTCCCTCCCACAGATGCAGTTCTTTAAGAATTGCTCCAGCATGTATCCTCTTTGCAGTGTACAGCCCTTCAGGAACTGTTTCAGTGTGGTTTCCCCACAGGTCACAGCTCCTGACAGCAACCTGCTGTGGCACAGACTCTGTACAGACTACAGCCACCTTCAGGGTACACCCACCTGCTCTGGCATTGGGACAGATGCTACAGGGTAGATCCCTGCTTGCCCATGCACCTCCATGGGCTGCAAGGGAAAATCTGTTTCAGCAAGGTCTTCACCACAGGCTGCAGGGAAGTCCCGCCTTCTCCTGACCTTGGTATCAGCAGGGCTGTTTCTCTCATTTTCTCACTCCTTTCTCACAGCTGCTGCACAGCTATTTTTACCCTTTCTTAAATGTGTTATCACAGAGGTAACAGCAGCACTGCCAGCTTGGGCAGCAGCAGGTTCATTTTGGAGATGAGTGAAAACTGGTTCTGCCACAGGCAGCTCCTGCTGTCTTCTCACAGAAACCTTCCTTGCAGCCACCCCATTACCTAAAAATCTACCAGGTGAATTCAATACACAAGTTTAATAAACACTCTGTTAAGAAGAGCCCAGATCTCCTTTCATGCTATCCTAAATATGTTAGTTTGTCTTACTCCTTAAAATGTTACCATCATTCCGTGATCATCTGGCACTATTACTGTTCAAGGCAAGAAAGTTAAGCCACCAGATCTTTTAACTCTCACTGTACAAAGATCAGTACAAAAGTAAACAACATACTTGCAGATATCTCGATAGGTCTGAATTGCTGTCTCCATATAATGAGCAGGATACGGCCTAGGAGCTCCAGGCTGAAGAAAAGCTGATACTGCCGCCATTTCCTACGAGAGAAATTCAGTAGCGTCAATGTTATGTTTTTCAACAAATCATAAACCTCAAAAGACTGAGGAACATGTTTCAATAACTATTAGATTCAAGATCTTCATCTAATCAGTTACTGGCATATAAAAGTATACAATACACTGTAACTGATGAAAGGTTTAATACAACAGACTACTTATGGCTCTGCTTATAATTAGCCAGAGAGTTAGACACCAGTGTTGGCAGCTGACAGTACTCCCAATATTGTGCAGAAGAACTGATTCAGTACAGTTTTACAAATCCAAAAGAACTTCCTGTTATCAGGAAGATTGTTCCTGCAAAGTAGCACTACCATGTACTTTAAAATGAGGACTGTTTTTTGAGTTTTGCTTAACTGAAATTACATTAGGAGCTCCCAAGGAAACTCTAGAAAACATGCAGTCTGAACTTTTACTTCTTTTCTCATGGATTGAAAATATTACAGCAAAGATTTTCTGAAGGAAGTAAACACTTAAACTAATAGATTGCAAAAAATCTGTTATTAAGACTGCTTCCATTCATTAAGAAATTAAGATTTCTTAATATTTTTCTGCTTATTCAGATTATCCAAATGCAGAGCAAATTAATGAACTGTAAAAACAGGCATTTCAGTAAAAGTTTTAATCAAGATGCAAAGATGTACAATAATGCTTCCATGGCTCTGTGAAGCAGAGTTTCAAATTTTAGCAAGTTAACCAGACTAAAGTTTACAACACATATCTTCTAAAAATTGACAGAATTACTCATTTTCCCCCATACTCCCATTTATCTTTTTGAAAATTACTTTAGTCATAAACACCTTCAATCTTAGGAGAAAATTATGAATGAGTTGGTGTTTAGAGTGAAATTCAGTAGCAACATACTCAAAGTATAGCCTTCAAGTTTTAAGTCACCTGAAAACAGGTACAATACCATATTTATAGTGACAGAGTCCTGAATTTCTGGCAAATAAGTATTTTGCCTAAAGTCTAAAACAGGTAGTATAAAACTATTTTATGTCTGGCTTTGAGTTATCAGTTTAAAGATAAATTTTTCTGGAGGTTGCATTCTAGGTTTTCTCCTTTCCAAATTTTAAGAATTAACTGTCCAGTTTTTATTCATACCTTTATTCCCTTCCTATAACAGCAGAAAACAAATTTTACAACACCTTAGAGTTTCCTAAATATATGCAGTCTATTTGGGGAGACCCTTACAAATTTGGAGGTGGAGGAAAGAGATTGCATTTTGTTACCTTCCGACAAATGTTAGAGATTATTAGAAAAAGTTCACAAAATGTTCATGTTATATGAAGTACCAACCAGTGCTCCAGCTGCATAAAGCATTGCCTGATCATTTAAGAAGTCCTTCTTTGCTGTATGGTAACAGCTATATGCAAGTTCATAGTGCTGCACCAAAAAGCACAAGTCTGCCATCTTCCGGATTTGAAGCTCTGGCGCCTCTGGTGGATACCTATAAATACAAATATTTAAATTCAAAGTCATCCTCTCTCAGCCTTGCCCCAAAACAGCCAAGAAAAGTGAATCTGCTTCCTTGTCACCACACGTAACTTGGTTTCACATCCCACTTTGACTAGCAAGATTCATTGTTGCAGTAACATTGAAAGCACACACTCCTCTTAGCCAAGAAATACTGAAGCCCTTTTATAACTACCATTGAAACTTGAAACTGCTCAGTCAGATTAACCATTAGAGCTAAGCAGAACTGTATAAGAAAGAAAAAAAATAAGACTTTGACTGTTCACTTGGCTTCAAGTTGTTATTTCTCCACATTTCTCTTGAAATAAATAAGTCCACTAAAAACTATGCTTTATGCCAAAACACTGTGCAAGTTCCTGTCCTCTGCAAGCATCAATCTAATTTTTGGTTAATCCAATGCATATGATTCACTTCAGTGATAATCAAATACATTTTAACAAACACTTCTATGTCAAATGCTGTAGGAAGTGACCTACACTTACAAGTTCAAAACAGAAAGCTGGAATTAGCAGCACTTTGATTATGAATCCAAAGACACACAACATAGACATTTGAAGCTGTATGTGCATGTCAAGGACATTAACCTTGACCAGACAATGACCAAAATTATTTAGACTTCTGTGGTCAAGACAGTTGGAGAGTGTTTTTCAAGATTATACTCCTAATTCACAGAGGGAATTACCAAATCATACAGAATTAGTATTTTGGTTACACTCAAAACTTGGTTTTAGTGTATGCCAAGACACAGGTGCAGTAAGTATGAAATTCCCTTTAGTTTAGCTCTTGAACACATTCTCTCAACAACATACTCAATACTCTGCTGGAACAAATTGCATAGTTACATAAGCAAAAACACCTATACAGGGGGTTTGGCTGTAATGAGAGGTGGAAAAGCTTGTACAAATTCTTAAAAAATCCCTCATGACAAACCATAGCTTCTTTTTATGACTACTACTCTTAAAATCATGTGTTCATATTAACTTAGAGAGCTTCATTGTAAATAGAGCAGGCAGATTACTCTGCAATCTATTTCATCCCCTTCTTCTTTAAATTCTGCTACTCCTTTATTGTACATATTCAGGCACAGTACTTCCCATGATTTTTGTAACTGAAATCATTCACAACATTGCTGGTTTAGTTCACTTTGCAGAACACCATCAAACACATGCTTTCCTTCCCGCCCCTAAAAAGGCTACATTTGCAGTTTAGAACTAAAAGTAAGGACTGAGATTACTTACAGCAAACCAGAAGTATTCTTGAGCTCATTTATGCTTTTCTCTGGAACCTTGCTGCCACTAAACCATTTTTTAGTAGCAGAAAACAGTGATCGGCTCAAGCCTTTCCTGGATATTAACTGGAGGAAGACATTGAATTAGAGCACTACATTGCAAGAGATGTAAGTTAAACTAATATAAAAAGCCAAGTTTCATTATGGCTTTGTGAATTGATTTTTCTTCCATAAAACAATAAATAAAAGGAGTAAAATGACTAAGAACACTTTCTTAGAATTAATTTCTGACACTGAGACAGAAGTTCATATATTTATATTCATATATTCAGAATTCGTATGTTTATTTTATCTCAGTTGAGGTTCACTATTCTTTCTGTAAAGTGGGGAAGCATCCATCTTAAGACCTTGAACATTTGATACACCTGTTTAAAAACTATATATATTCTAAGTAATTAGAATATGTAATTTTGGGTAGTAGTCCAACATAAAATCTAGACCACTTATAAAATAAAGTACTTCACTGTGATGCAAATACTTTAATGCATGACCTTGACTGAACACAGACATGCTATTAATCCCACTTCCAAAATATCCTAGCTTGAGAGAAGCATATTCAGCTGCAAAACTGCTGAAATCAACAGAACTACACAATTCAGGGTGTCCCCTACATTTCTTCCCTGTCAAGTAGTAACTAAAGGATACGGCTTTTTTTGCAAATTATTATTGACTAAACAAATTTCTTAAATTTAGTTGTGTATTCTGATGTTGAAATACTAAGTCTATTTTGTTCCCCATGCCAGAATTATCCAAAAGCATAGAATATTACGATTCAACAGATTTCCCTGGAAACAACTCACTCAGGCTTTCACCAAGAAGCCACGTTGCACTGGACCTGTTGATACACACTAGTTCTTGTTTTTTTAAAAGACAAATTAAGCAATAATGAGAAATTTTCAGTTATTTCTCTTAAATCTACTAACAGTTTTCAACAAGACTGTTGAATTTTTAGATGCAGAAGGGAAGTAATACTGTCAAAACAGATTTCTGGATAACTGGATTTATACCCCAGCCATTTTCCCTTGTTTTAGCACAAAGTGTTTTTAAGGGTAAGCTGACCTGATCATTGAGCTGTCGAATTGTTTTCTCTATGTGTGGCAAAAGTCCCCGAAATGTGAATTCCTGTATGAACTGCCTAATTCGATCGTGATCTGTCAGAGTTAAACAAGCACCATGAGGTGTCCCAGAATTTGACTTCTTCGAGTCTTGAAGTGATGTAGAAGCCTTCATGTAATCAGTGCTATCCAAACTGCCACTGGGATGATCCAGTTGAAGCGGGTGAGTCTTAAAGTTATTTGACAAGCCATCTGTTCAAAGATTGAAATAAAAGCTCCAGTAAGTATAAAGCTACTTAAATATTTTTATTAACCTACTTCAAAGCTTCCCTTGCTCAGAACTCTGGAAAGCAAAGCAATTAGCCAACTGTTCTGCACTACAGACCAATGCTGAGCAGGCAGCAGCTGAGCACTGAGTATTGCACCATTCCTGCAATTCTCAGAAAGCTCAGGGAATCTCAAGAATTACAACATGACTGAATATGTATGGTTTTGGTTCTCAACTACAGTGCAAAAAAAAACCTCCAGTATGCTGACTAACATTAACAACTTTGAAGGGAAGCTATGGAAACGTTAAAATCAAAATAAAGCATTCATCAAAGTTGGAATTGCAGCAATTACTACAATGACTCCATTGGTTCATTCTCTTTTCTTCTGCTTATGTTTTAAGGTTACAAAAACAAACAAACAAAACAACACAACAAAAGAAAACCTAATTTTCCACGTCCTTCCAAGCAATCATGATGTAAAACAACTTCCTCCAAAGTCCTCTTTGTTCAATGAGACGGGCTACTGACCACTATTGCATTTAGCTCTCTGAAACAGACTGAGACACTGCTTCACTCTAAGACTTAAGCAGTTCTCATAAGAAAACCAGCTTGCTCTATCTGGCAACAAGGAAAGCTGAGCTGTGAAAGCAAATCTTCATTGGATATTACTCATGAAATCTGATCTTGAGTTTGCAAAATTCAATTGGTAGCTCCCAGACTACATCTGGGCTGCAAGGCCTTACAGAGATGGCAACTGTAGGGTCCCCTACGCGTGCTAGGTCTCCACATGCCTTTCAGGTGAGATATGAAGGATCTGGGCCAAGGTAGGCCAGGTAATGCAGGGTACCTCACTTTTTCCCTATTTGGTGATACCTTTCATCTGAATCCTACACAGTTATCTTGATTAAGTTAATTGCTTTTAAGGGTACAATAATTTGCACTCAATTTCATTTACTATCCTCTCCCATCCACAAGGCGAGTTCTCAAGCAAGTGTTTCCAAACAACTTACAAACTAAGCGCTCCCTTAACATTTACAAATTTAATACCAAAACCAAAAGCAAACTCCAAAACCTCAGCTTCCAAGTTATAGCAAAGCATACAAACCAAAACTTTCATTATTACGAAAATTGAACATTTAATCCTATGCTATTTTCACTAATTACCAGAGTTTGCAGACAATATGCTTAGACTTAAAAAATATGAGCCCAAAACATCATTAGCCATCTCATTAAGGAGATGTCACCAATCCAGTAGGTCAGTACCACAGCATTTTTCTTTGAAGACACTTAGAGCATTAAAAAAACCATTACTCTTAGTTGCCTAAGAGACCATCTAATTAAATACTGCCCTAGACAAAAGACAGTTGTGTAAATGCTGTAAGATCAAGGTTTTCATAAAGTTACAAAAATACCTTTAATTTCACTTTCTACGCCATCTGATATCAAGTGATCAGTATTCTTGTTTGAAACAACAGTATAATCTTCATAAGAATCCTGCCAGAAAAGACGGGGGGGAAAAAGTCAGAACTTGAAGACTACTCATCCACATACAAAAGCCATTAAACAGTAATTGTCAATTTCAATAAGTTAACTGAATTACTACAACAGCATGTTTGCTCGTATGTATTAACTTCTCTTAAGTAGTTTCTGAGGCTTTAAGATACTGTCTTATTTTAAAGATGAAAGTTATATTCACCAAATGAAGCAAGTACCTTCTAACTTGCTCAACAGTCTTCCCTGTCAACCAAAGTAACTCCAACTCTTGCACAGCAATGCCTACAGCAGCAAAAACATACTCTCTAAAGCAGTTCCTGAATAAACTCGCACACACAAAGATCTATATTGCACAGTTGACATGGGACAGAAATAAAAAATATCTGATTAGTTTATGGTGGACTGTAACTCACTTGTCCTCTTAGCTTATAGAATATGGAATGTTTTGACTTTTCAGTAGCAGCTGATGCCAAGAATGGCTACCTAGAACACACAGCTACATTTGGTAAAGAAATACGATTCCAGAAACCTTTCAATCATAAGGAGTTATAACTGCAAGTCAGTCAAAAGCAAACTCAAAAAAGAGTATTTCTGGTTCTAAAGCCAAAAATACAGATATTTATGGCAAACTCAAAACACACTATCCCTTGCAATCTTAGCAGATGACAGACCAGACTAGACCCACAATAAGTTATTACAAAAACCACACATACTCCCACGAAACACACCCAGACTATTCAGTGAAGTACAGAAGACCCAGGGGAAAAAATTTAAGACTGAGGAAGACAAATAAAAATGAAGGTAGAAAGTTACTATGAACAGGACACTTCTGAGGACACTTCCTCTTTCAGCTCTTATTATTATTTCTTATTTATTGTCTATTATTTCTGTGCCCCTGTCAGTTTATTTCAGTCCAGTATTTCAGTGCACCTTACTGTCAACTTAAGTAGCACAGAGGACAGTTCCTACTGAGAACTCATCTTATGCCCTCACAAAAAGTCACAGCTGTGTCAGAAGTGTCTGGACTGCCTACTCAATCTGTAGAAACACATACATAACACTAAGGTGAAACTTAATGCAACTAAAATGGACTTTCACAAGCACGATAAAATCTGTTTTTAGAACACTGTAATACCTGGTTCTGGATAGTGTTTTTCTGAAGGTACTGACTCCAAGGATCTGGTATCTGTTCGTCTGCTCCTCTGTTAGACACCCGAGAATTTATTTTCAGCAAATAGCAACCCTGAGTTCCATATCTCTGTTTCATCTCTTCATAAATGGAGTCAGCTCTGAAACAATAAAACAGCATTTATCCTGTCTTGGTATCAAACTAACTTTAGAGTGTGTACTGCAACAAACTATTTTAGGCTATTATCCATAGTGCTTAAAAGGAAAATTCTCCTATTCTTAAAACAATCCATTATGCAAGAGTAAAACCCAAAATCTTTGAGAATTAGTTCAGAAAGCTACCAAAGAAAGCACCTACCCCAAAAGCTGGGACTGATTAATTTCATTTTACATGAACAAAAGAAGATCTAAAAATACTTTCAAATATCTGTCTTGGTAATAGCATACTGACTTGTTGGATCCTGTTGCATGTCTAATCTCAACAGAACTTATCAACACAAATATTTTGGCCAAAGAGCTCATCTGTAAGCTCACTGAAGGCAGATGACCCACCTTTGTTCTTCTCCTGTGCTTACATCATGCAGTAACACATAATATTTGAGTGTGTTTGGTATAAACCACTTGGGATATGAGTATTCACTACTGTGCTGAATCCGATGTTGTTCTTGGGACAGCTTCAGGAACTGCTCCACAGGGTCAGGTTCACTAGAAGAAACTACCAGCATACCTGAATTCATTAAGGACATATACCCAAAGAACACAGGGACACCACTGATCATAGAATAAAACAGGAAGTGTATAAAATAGAACAGATTAGTACAATACTTCGGCTTGCAAAACATGCTATCACAGAAGTATGTGCAATCAGAATTTGGCCTTACTCTCAATAACAAACAATCAGTTAACTAACATCTGTAAAATGAGATGTAACAGGAGTTTGCTCCAATTCTGACAGTATATCTAAGTTTAAGCTCCTACATGATAGCCAATTTAAGATTTTAGATATAGACCAGATGTTCACATAGCAAACATGCAGCTGAAATTCATCCCCACTGTATTTTAGCTTTCAACTTCCAAGGAGAGTTGGGGCTTTAAGCTATCACCTGAACAACAGTGATGACCAGCATTCATAAACACATCAACAACACCTGGGTAAAAAGCAGAAGTGTTCAGATTTTTACCTCAATGCAACTACATAATCATTAATAAGGAACATCCCAGCCTGCTACATCTACTCACCAAATCAAAAGACATCACTTCAGAGAAGCCAGAAAGCAAAGTTATAATTTAAATGTTATTAAAATTCAGAAGCCAGAATCATTATTTTGCAAAGTTAATTCTGCACAAGTGTGGCCATTATAATACCTTACCACTATACTGAAATTATAATGTTCAGTACAGAATTTGGAACAGTGTCATAATACCTGCAGTATCATAATTACTGTAAGCTTAACACCAGCTACGTCATGAAACAGTGATTATTCTCAATTTCCCTGTAGACAAGCAAATTGAGCTCTTACTTTGGTAAAAAAAAAAAACAAAAAAAAAAACAAAAAAAAAACCCTAAAAAAAAAGTGAAAGCATTCAGGCATCATTCCAGTCTTTCCAGACTTCTTTTTATCCAGCATAGCTCAAAGTTCACCAAATTTCCAAAATATCATCTCCCCAGCCTCCACCACTCCATCTGCTTACAAAAAGCTATTAAAAAGCAACAGATGCATCCCAAACACACATTCCTCTGCTGTAGATAAGGGATGGACAAAAGATACCTAAAGAGCTACAGCAGAAAGTGTCTTAGGATGATGGAGTTTCATTTACAGGTATTGGCTCTGAGCTCACTTTGACACAAAAAGAGCGTGTAGAAAAGGAGAAAAAGCCCCAGTACAAACACTACAAAAAACTCAGGCCAAACAGTCACAAAGAAAACCCTGACGCCCTTATGAAATCAGTCTGTATAGTCAGACATAGTGGAAAAATACATAGGCTTCAAATCATAATTGTGAAAGAGTTACTGCAAAATTTTCAGTGTCTCCTACATTACATTTTGTAATAGCCTTCCCTGGAGCGGCCTGTAATGTTCAAAGGATACATGCAACATAGTGGTTTAAGAATTCGTGATCAGATGCAGGCATGGACTGAAGAAAGCATTCTCTGTAAGACTCAAACCAAGGAGTAGTAGCTGAAATACACAATAAAACAGGACAAATTAGACTATTGAGTGAAAATTGTTTATCCATTAATGAAAAGGAAGTATGAAAGACTACACCTGAAAGTGAAGCCTGCAAACTCTTGACAAGGTTTGCATGGCAGGGGAAAGAAGAGGGAACAGTCCAAGGAGAAAGTATTTTAGATGCAACACAAGTAGGAGAAACAGTAACACTTGAATCAAATCCTGTGAAACTGAATGTGAAACTGAAAAGCACCTTAAGCACCACATTCCTCACCACTGAAGGCTCACTTGAGTCCTTGTTAAACCGACTACTCTTTACCACCCCTTTAAACACGCAAACACTTGGCAAAGAAAGAAATAAATTATTCTAACAGTCATTGAATTTCTGGGCCAGGTATGTAAGAACTGACCAAGAAACAAAATTCATTTTTGAGTATGTAAAGGAGCTAAGGATTACCAAAACCCTATGCTGCCTGTTTTCTACAAGTGTTGACTTGGCTTGACAGCAGTCCCCTTCCCATGCCTTGCTTAAACAAACAGTTCAGCTGGCAAAGATCCAAAAAGAAAAAACCTCAGATCCAAGTTGTGCCATTAATGCCTAATATTTTAACCTGCCATGTTCAATACCCTTTTACAAGAGGGATTTCATTTTCCTAAGAGTAACAAATCAAGGGAAACTAAGGGTGTCTGGGACATCAAAAAAATGTGAACATAATATTGTCCATTTCTTTCCACTCCAGCTATAGGTCAAACAATGAACTATTATTTCTTCTTTTAAGCATATTCTATTATATCTTTACTCTCCAACTCCTTTCCCTTGAGTGGAAAACAGACTCTAGAGCAAAATCAATTCACTTTCAATAACCTGATTTCACACTGAAGTAACTGGAATCCAGTGTCATGTCACCTGCTAGAAAAACTAGAAAACAGTAACTAGTAGAGAAAAAAATCGTTAAGAAAATCTGAAAGTATTTTCTTTATATGACCCTAAAAAATGCACATCGCTAGACTTTAGTAAATAAAAATAAAATAAAAGCAAATAAAAATTTCTAATGCATTGTAATGCTCTCATGCACCCCCTCATAAAAACCAAGCCGAACCACCACTCTGATTTCTTAAGCTAACTTTAGGAAACAGGTTCATTTTTATGTTGAAATTATCTTGTATGGCAGTTTAATTTAACGCATTTGTTTAACCCTACATTGTCAAGCCATCTTAGATTGGCTTCAGACACACAGAAGTCAGATACAGCCACACTTGAATTCAGTCTAGCAGTCAGCACATGTCACATTAAAAAAAAGCCTAATAGGAGACAAACCTCCAGCTTTTGGTTACAGCCTTTCCAGAAACTGCTCTCTGAGTACTCATCTAGGATATAAAAAGCTCTTGGCTTTACTGAGCCCTACATGCAAACATGCCAACTATTTAAATTAAGGAAAACACAGCTTGTTATTATGAAAATCAAGCCATAAGAAAGTGACTCATATGCATTTTTCCCATGTATAACAAGCCATGCAGTAACTCTGGTTCAAAGTAAACACTGTTAAACAACCTAAGGCAAAAAGTTTTCACTTCTGTTTTACAGCTGAGTCACAGAAGAATTAAAAAAACATGTGTTTTTTAAAATCTGACAGTTACAAACAGGGAAGTACTACTTTGTTTTGTGGACTGGTTCCCCTGCCCTCTTTTTTCATTAGGCCTATTTAAAAACCTTGGAAACAGCCTCAAAGGCAAGTGGATTCCCTCTAACACAGCAACATTAACAGGATTCACTTGAGCATTTTACAGAGCTGTAATCACTTATCACAGATACTTGATAAACATACAACACACTCAAAACAAAAGCCGTATTTGAAAAAAATTTCACAGCTGTAACATCTCATAACACATTTCAGCAGTGCAGACCAGCACTGTCATTCAGGTCTATACACTTGGCATTTTTCCAGTATGCTGGAACAGAATTGAAGTTTTGGCAAACTTGTTAACACGTTCAGAACTTATTAAGAAAAAAAAAAAGTAATATGTCTACATAACAGCTTAAGAATGAAAAGTCTACTTAATGAAGTTTTGTACCCTTTAGGCATTTAGTAGGATCTGAACAGATACTACTGAAAGGATAGCTATTATTAACAAAAGGCATAAATTACATTAATATATAAAAATTAAAAACGTAAAAACCTGGCTCTTATAGACCCCAATGCAGAGCCTTGAGAGGTCAACAACCAATGTGGATCGGTAGCAATAAGTCTCATAAACTACATAAAAATGTATTAGAAAGCTTTTTTTTTAAGGATCATACTCCAGAAAGAGTATCAGTATAGCAGAGACATATGTGCTCCAAGTACAGTCAACAGCTGAGTTCCAGCTTAAAAAGTGTTACTATCCCCTGAGAAAGACATTCCCCAGAGAAGCAGAAAGTACATTTGAAATACAGCACAGTGAAAGTATACAGTTCCATAGGATCAAACAATCCAGTGTTTTTAACAGGATCACGTAATTTACCACCGCCACCCTTACTGATTGTATGGAAAGACCAAATGATTTTGATTAACAAGAGTAGAAATGTGATTAAAAGAAAAATTAAAACAACCACCACCAACGATTTTTCAGTTAGGGGAAAAAAATGGAGGAACACACATCTACGTCCAGAAAAGTGCTGAACAGTTGTAGCAGATGGTAAGGAAAGGTGGATGGGGCACATGGAAAAGGAGTAAAGGGCAATTTGGCAAATCGGCACCAACCACAAAAAAATACCTGAATAAAACGTGGATGTGTTCAGTTCCATCAGTGTCTCTTTCCAATTACTGTACCAAGGAACACTAGCTTTAACTGAGCGATCTGATAGAAAAAACATGATATTATTATACTAAAAAGGGTCAGATGCAAACACACTCTTGGCTTTTACACTCTGGTAGCGTGAAGGAGAAAAAATCTACACCATGCAGGCCCATGAGGGGCATTGAGGAGATTTGACTCCAGCTAACCTTAACCATTAGTATTTCAGGCTTCTCAACATTTGACAATGTACTTCAATGGAAATCAAGATTAATTTCTAGTTCAGACCCAATTCCAGGCTTGTACAAAAATGGAAATTCTATCAAGTAGCAAAGACTTAAGCTGCATCAACACTTTATTCCTATTTTACTAGATGGAAGATACTCTAAATCTAAGGCACTAACTTGTGAGAGTTCCAAGCCTATAGTCCTAGTTAAAAGTACCTGAATATATTAGTTGCCCCAACATTCTCTTTCATCTCAAACATATTCCTCCAATGCCTTATGCCAGCATTCATATCATGCAGCCCTGAACAAAGAGGGAACTGATCTAGTAGAAAAAATTCTTTCCTTCTCTCAAATAATTTAGTTCTTTAATGGGATCATTTTTTTTTCACTTTATATGTGCACCAGTACATGGGAGAAGCAGGCATGGCTGAACACGAGCAACTTTTCAGCAACCAAATGAGTCTCCCAGCACTAGATTATGGAACTATAAGAATATTAAACAAAACTGTAACTAAGTAGGATTACAAACAATTAAATCAATACAACACAGCAGTTCCAAAACTTTTATCAAAAAAAGAGTGGGATTATGACCCAGTGCCAGAAACATAACTCAGCTTCTTAAACACTGTTATCTTTCTTTAAAACAAACTGCACTTGATCACCATTAAAATTAAGGAAATATATTTTAATATCATTATCCTAGAAAACTAATTCACTCCCAAAAAAGAACAAATTAAGAACTGATGCGAACATTTCCCATTTGCAATGCCAAATGATTATGTTCTGTTGTCAGGAATTAATGCATCCCTTGGTTTGAAGAAAATGCTCTAAGAAAGTTAAAAAGAAATACCCTAAATGCCTTAGTAAATACTCATATTCATTTAAGCATAAAGAAACCCTACTTGGTACTTCTTCATATTCTCTTACACTGTAATGGGATACAAACTCCTACATCAAAAGCCCTGTCAGTGTTTTGTGAAACAGGGTTCCACTGAATGACAAAGCTACTACACAAAGTTGTCCTTCTGTGTGATCTTAAACAGCTTATACACCTCTCCTCCTGTCAAATAAGCATATAGCCAGTCTGAATGGAAATAAGTACCTAATCACTGACAGATAAAAGATAGTCAAACATAGTAATTTGTACATCCGAGGCTCCAGCAGCAAATATGGAAAACAAAAGGAGAGATATTTGCTTCTACAGCTACAAAGCATTGCTTAATATAGCCACTATTTTTCTTCCCTTCTTTCAACACCTTACTTCTAAACTAAGGTCATTAAAAACCTGATGGAAAAGTCTCCTCACTGAAATCATTCTGCTTTCTTAGGGTCTTTCCATCTCTAGAATTGAAGCAAACTTTCCATCCAAAAAAAAAGTTTCATAGCAAAATGGCAATTCGCCAATGTGATCCATAAACAAGGGCACAGGAATTTAAAAATATGTGGGATTTTCAACAAATCTCAAAAACAAGAGGTTTCCAGGCTCAGGTCTTTTGCTTTATAACTAACATCAGATAAGACATCAAGTTGAAGACTTGTCTTGTAAATTAGGTAGCCAAGTCATAAGAATTATGCCATTTTTCTGTTATCAACATTAAAAAAAATTTCCTACAGCTACATCAGTCACTAATCCTCATGAAGTTTTACCAGTCCACTGCTATAGCAGAGCCAAACTCTTCACTGCAGGCTGAACTTTAAATACAATAAATTACGCATGTTTAAATAGGGCAGTGCATACATGCTTTGAACTAAGTACATGCTCAGAGGCTTTAATGGATTAGGGTCTTAACTGGGAGGAGTTCAATCTTCTCAGCTACTAAGATCAGGTCTCATTTAGCATTGTTCACAATGCCTCATCCCTTGGAGATCTGAGAAAAAACATTTTTAGAATACTCGAGTCATTCTGACGGTGAAATATGAAGCACAAGTTCCACAGAAGAAAACAAAATTAAAATAAAAGGAATCAAAGGAGTCACATACCTTTCCTCACAGTCCCTTTTCCTTAAACTTTTTATGACTTTATCATAAAAAATAAAAGAAGCCAGGATAACTAACTACAAGATAAAGCCATACATTAGCACCCACAATCTAAGTTCTGATATTTATTCAGCTAAGTGCAACAAGTCACTGTATCAGTTTTGTAACAACAAGATTACAAAACCAAAGCATCGCTAATGGCCACATTAAAATAATGATTTAACAGAAGTAGAGAAGAACGACAACATTAGAAAAATTAAAATTATTAATTCAGTTCAACCTCTCTTTCAGCATTATACAAAGCCGAAAGTATTCGATAAATCCGAAGTTTCAGTAAAAGCAATCTCTCAAAACTGATAAACTCTGAAGAATTTTACTGCATGCCATGAAGCTGAAATGAAGGCTAGAAACCTCTCAGCCAATTCCAGTTTAATTTATGAAAAATACAATACCACTACATACCACTGATGTTGAGATCATAATCTCCAGCTGTGATCACATTAGCTACCAGTCCTTCAGCAGGCTGACTGACAGACACAACATCATGCAAAAGTTTCCGAATAGCACCGGGCTGAGGTGGGTGAGTAATGATGTTGTTGACAGCGATCTTCAAATTTTTGATGATGTGAAGCTGATTATTAGGATCTCTCATGTGAACTAAAAAGGAAAAAGAAGAGGATTTGTTGTGGAGTATAACAGACAGTTAAAATAGTTGTCATAAATTAGTCTTTTTCCAACACATTTTCTCTTTAAAGATGGCTCCACTAAACTTCCCCATGATCAGTTTTAGATCACAGTCCATAATGCTTGACTACCAAAAACAGCGGGGAGGAAGGTGGTAACAAAAATTTATTTGATGTTCAACATTAGGCTCATCTAGGCAGACTGATTAAAGAACAGCATAGCATCTTGGCTGGTAAGAATATCCACCCCATCTAACATCGTACGTGCAGATCCTACACTGATACACTCACTTCCTTGTAGAACACATCAACTTTCATGGAAAAGCCATAGGAACCATGTATGGATTTGACAAAACTCATCATCAATTTTCAAGAAATCCCCTACACGCAAATAAATAGCATTTAAGAAACTTGACAGCGATAACATAGTATTCATTCATCCAAAAGTAACATATCCTAAAAGACAAGCTGAGAGAGTTGGGGTTGCTCATCCTGGAGAAAAGGGGAGACCTTAGAGCAGCCTTCCAGTACCTACAGGGGGCTTTCAAGACAGCTGGAGAGGTACAAGGGCATGTAGTGACAAGACAAGGGGGACTGGTTTAAAACTGAAAGAAGGGAGATGTAGATCAGATATTGGGAAGAAATTAAATTCTTTACTGTAAGGATGGTGAGGCATTGGAACAGTTGCCCAAAAAAGCTGTGATGCCCTAACACTGGAACAGTTCAAGGCCTGGCTGGACAGGGATGTGAGCAGCCTGGTCCAATGGAAAGTAACTCTAACCACAGCAAGGTAAACTTAGAACTAGGTGTTCTTGAAGGTTCCTTTAAACCTAAACCACTCTATGATTTTTAACACTATAGCTTCCTTTGTAGAATCTTTGTGAAAATTGCTCCCTAAAGCCATCTGTTTTTTAAAAACTGTTCACAACATTTTCAACACTCGTTACAATTCTGGGCCTGCTGTGATTTTTCATGTAATTTCACCCTATTTCAAACTACAACCACCACCAAGCAAGACAGACTGTGAGTGCAGGCAGGACACCCTGACTAAGGCTGCCTAAGCCACCTGGTGCCACCATGTGCCACACAGCACTGCCTGACTCCTCTGCATATTATTTGCACAAATTCCTGTATAGCATATAAAAGGTAGCACAAAGGAAAATTCTTACTGTTTTCTTCATCTTTAAACTAACTGCAGGATTCACACCATAAAGGTCTCAAACTGAGTACTCAATCTGCTCCAGCCTGGAAAGCACTCCACACCTTCTCCATAAGCCTCTTCAGAAGTCACAAGGATGTAGCTAAAGTCAGATCACACTAGATGTGCTCACAATCCATCTTAAATGTTAAAATAGATTTCTAATGTCGTTCAAATCTTGACTGGTGTAGTTCTACCTTCCTCAATCACATATTTACTCCCAAGCCTTACCAGCACTCAAGCTCATGGGAAAACACAGTAAAGCAAGTCAGAAAACTCATCCTGCCAAAAACAACCGAAAATTGTGCGGGTTTTTTCAACTATAAGTTTCAAACTGAACTCATACACCATAAGGCTTTATCAACACCAGAAAAGGCACTTGTATTGGCTAAACTTTACTTATTTCAGTTCAGCGTTTCTATCAGAAAGCTGAAGCAGTTGTTTTGGATGGGGCTTTTTTCATCTTATCCCATTGGTAAATTATCAACCCTATTTTGAAATTATCAAATGTAAAGGAAGTGGCAGGAACAAACAACTAGGAAGCTAGTTTGTCTTCACCAGCACAGCCGTAACACTACAACCCATCCTTGCTGTCTGTCCTCAACATAGCAGCCATAATAATGAAGAGCAACCACATTTCCATACAGAACACAGATGACATCTCTGGCACGTGTTTAATGTTAAGGACTGAAATAACAGACATACTTGGAACCACAAAAAGTGCTTGTTTTAATACCAAAAAAAGACATGTCTAGTGTTACACATGTTTATAAGATCATTTGTTATAAACATCAAATGTTTATAAGATCATTTCAAAAAGTACTTTGCCAAAAGTGGCAGCAGTATCATGTATTAGAACAGTATCTTTCTCATCAAAAGTTGAAGACCATCAGATGCTAAGATACACACAAAGAAGGAATGCCTAACATCACACTAAGCTTGAATAGCACAGTGTTCCCATTATAGTTCCTTACATCTTGCATATACTTAGGGCTCAGAATCAGATAGTTATCAGAAGCTCTTTTTTTTTTTTTTGTTAAGGTCAAACACTTTGATTTAAGAGTAACCAATGCTATCTTAAAGTGACGCTTGCTAATTGACATGTGTACTGTAATCCTCCCTCTCACAAACACAGTATTAGTTCATAAGAGTATTTTTAAAGAATTTTAAAAAGAGGATCCTATTTTAAAGAAAACCTACCTATATATATAGTATATGCCTAGATTTCTATACAATGCATACACTTGTTAAATCAGGCATCAGTTGTTACTAAGAAACAAAATATTTAAGAAAGACAGCCACTTTGAGAATAAATATGAAGGTATAAAATCCTCAGTATACTTCTGGTTTCCTTTATTAACGGAAGTTGAAAGTTTGGGGAGGGTTTTGGTTTTGCTTTCCTCTAAAGTCAAGACTTATGGGGACAGTAAAGCTGTCCTTTCACTTTTTTAAACATTTCTCCTTCACTAACAGGAGGTGACTTACTTACAGAAGTCAAGAGGCTAAAAACAACAGGACAGAGTATCCTGAATCTGTGCTCAGGACACACTACCATCACAGTCTGCTGAGTATTGCAAGTGTATTTTTGGCTACACCAACATTAGCAAGTCTTTGATAGGCCAAAGTTGATGAGTAGATTAAATACTGATTTGTGCACAGGGTGGTCCTGCTGCATCTACATTACTTATCTTTGTGAGGTTCTACTTGAAATTAGATAGAATCTGGCCTCCTTAAATTGAGCAATCTCAACAGTGTGTGGTTTTACACTACCTGAAGGACTACGCTGTGTTCTGGTCCTTCCCATCTCTGTCAGCACATGAAGGATGACTGATACACGCACAGTAGAGAGCTCAGCTTAGCTCCTGTTTATCAGAGTTGTTTTGCACATATGTCAGTAGATTAATTTCCTACCTGCACTGCTTCTCTAAGCAAGAAGCCTGATGAACACACAGCCTTCAGCTGGTTCAAAAGCTACATAATTCCTAATTTCAGACAAAAATATGTATTGTAACAGGACTTTAAAAATGCTGTAGCAAATCCATGACCGAGCTTTTCAAGTTATAGAAGAATTCAAGAAGCTATTCATGTACTTTAAACTTCTGCACAAGCAAGGGACAGCTTATTTCTAAAGGGATGAAATACCAATCAACCCGATTTCATGTTACAAATTCAATGAAATAGCCACTAAGTAAAGAGAGATGGATTAATTTAAAATGGACAGCATTTCACACCCCCTTAAGAAAAATTGTGCTTAGAAAGGAAGACATCAAAACAGAATTAAAGAATCACAGAACTGTTATAGTTGGAAGGCATCACTTGAGATCATCTACTCCAACCTCCCTGCCAAGCTAGGATCACCTCGAGCAGGTAACAGGAACTGCCTGGGTGTGTTTGGAATGTCTCCAGAGAGGGAAACTCCGCAACCTCCCTAGGCAGCCTGTTCCAGTGCTCTGCCACCCACAATGGAAAGCAGTTTTGCCTCATGTTGAAGTAGAACTTCTTGTATATTAGCTTATGGCCACTGCTCCTCACAGAATCCCAGAACAGTTAGCACCACAGTATCATAACCATACATAATATGAGAATAATAATATCTTAACGATAAGCAGTAAAGCACAGAGCATGTCATGTCATGTACACACATTCTGCTGTACCACAATCAGATCATTTAATCTCTCTGTCCTTATCCTCACACATGCTGCTTCTAACACAAGAACTTACAGTCAGCATGCAGTAACACTTTTCCCAGGAAGGAGGAAGAGGAAGTCACTCTTGGAGTGGAGTGAGGAACTGGAGTCAGGCTTGTGGCCTGCTGGAGCAGAATATGCACTAAGTAGTGCAGCAACAAAATCCACTGTGCCAACTTTCACTCAGGGAACACTGAGGATAATTCAGGTTTGCAAGTTCCTTAACTGTCACAATAATTGCACCAAAATAGTTGCAACTAAGTGAATTAATTAACCTTTCAAGTGAATGCATCATTTTGAATACTCTGCCTGGTTTTGCTTGCTAGATGCATTTTGAGAGCCTTTCACTAAAAGATAGAGATAACTTCAGAACTCTAAAGATGTGAGCATCTGCATTTATTATTTTTATCTCTGCTGCATTCTCACATAGCTCATAAGCATTGTTAAACAAAAACATTTATGAACAAGTTCTAGTTGATAACCTACTAAGACTCACCTGAAAATTAAGAAATATTTTTAACACAAAGTAGCTCTTAAGCTGTTGCCATTTTTTTAAGAGAGAAATGCAAAAATCTAACAAGAATGACACTACAAGCTTCGTTTTCTTGCACTCTTTCCTCAGCACATGACATGCAGAGGCTGCAGTCTGAGCTACATGTTTGTCAGAAACCAAATCTGACAAATGTCACTTCATCACTATTCTGACAATTGCAAACTGCTGTCCTGCACACTACTGTAATGAGCAGCAGCTTGAAATGCACAGCTCACCTAAATTAAAACCAAACAAATTCCGGATACTCAGTTAAAACATCAAGCTAAAAAACTCTGTTGTTTCTCTTAAGTGGTCAATCTCCTGTTTTTCCACTGCTTCACCACGTGGTCATTCTGCCACATAAGCAGCTCGATTTGCACTTCTTTGGACAGGTGTTACAGAAACATCAACCAAAAAAAAAACAAACAAACAAAAAAAAAGGCATATAGGATAAAACCACAGGCAAGAGAAAGGAAAGCCATGCAACTTAAATTACGATTAATGTTTCTGAAAGACTGGCCATACTTTCAACGCCTGGCTATGACAAGTGTGAAATCCAGTAAAGTCTACAGCAAGAGTCAGGTACGAGCACTAGGCAGGTAACAGCAAAGTGGTTTTAATGGAAGACAAAGATCCGTCTGGAAGAGCTGAATTTGCAGACATCTTCCTCTCCAGCCGTGGGATGTCTCCAGGAGAAGCCAAACTTCCCCGCTTCCGCAGACCGAATGAAACTAAGCTGACTTAACAGCTGTCACCTGCGACAACCGCGGCAAACGCGTGTCTCCGCCAAGGCTGTCACGGCTCCCGGTGACACCCGTCCGGGCACTGGGAAGGGGTGTCGGGCCCGTCCCGCCGGCGCAGCCCCGGCGGCCGCAGCCCCGCGGGACCCCCGGAGGCCGCGGGCGGAAGGGAGCGGCGGCACCGCCTCCCCCGCCCCGTGTAAACAACGCGCTCCGCTCCCGGCACCGACCTTCCGAGGTGAGGCGGCAGAAGGGCCTGACGAGCTCGGCGAAGCTGAGGTTGTTCCTGCGGGTGAGCCGCTCCGCCTCCTCGCTGCACAGCGCGGCCACCAAGGGCACGAACGAGTCCTGGATGAACTCCTGCACCGACTGCACGCACTGGGCCATGGCCGCCGCTCGGGGCCGCCCGAGACGGCCCCGCCACCTTTCTCCGCAATTCTCCGGATTATTCCGTCCGTCTCTCCCTCCTTCCCTGGCCGGTGCCTGTCCGCGGCTCCCGCCCGGGCCCCGCTCAGCGCCCGCCGAGCGCCGCCATGTTGCGCCTCAGCCGAACCCCTCGGGGAGCGCCCGCTCCCGGCGGCCCCCGCGCCCGCTCATGTGATTGGCCAAAGGGGCGGCGCCGGGCCGGGAGGGGGAGGCGACGGTGGCCGGCCGGAGGGGGGGAGGGAGCACACAACCCAGCCCTCCCCCCCACGGAGCGGGCAGTTGGTGCGGTCCGGGCGGAGCGCGGGATGCTCCAGGGGATTCCTGACGCCGGGAAGCGGCTTTGGCCACCGAGCGGGAAAAACAGTGCTGTGGGATTTATTTAAAAAAAAAACAAACAACAACAAAAGAAGCCCAAAAATAACAACAAAAAGCGCCAAAATGACCCCAAAACGAGAAAAATAGGGGGAAAAAAGTGCCACAAAACAACAAAAAAAGCGCGCAAAAGTAAAGACTAAACAAATCAAAACAAGAAAATTGAAAAAATAAACAAAAAACCCTCAAAACAAACAAACAAAAAGGCCAAAATGACCCCGAAAGAAAACGGGGTGGGGGGGGAGTAAAAAAAAAAATCCAAACCAAAACAAACAAAAAAAAAGCCCCAAAGCAACAACCATAAAAAACACCAAAATAACCCCAAAACAAGGAAAATATGCAAAACAGCAACAAAAAAGCACCACGATTATGCCCTCCCCACCCCAAAAAAATGGGGAGGGGAGAAATAAAAAAAAAAAAAAACCACAAGGGGAAAGAAGCCCACCAAAATAACCTCAACACAAAACCCCCCCACACAAATAAAACACGTGAACGGTTAATCATAAGTTAATCATAAAAAAGAAAACAAGTTCCGCTTCAACATGGGGAAGAATTTCTTTCCACCAAGGGTGGCAGAGCACTGGAACAGGTGTCCAGGTAGGACATGGAGTTTCCTTCTCTGGAGACATTCACCCACCTGGACACATTCCAGTGTCACCTGCTCAAGGTAACCCTGCCTTGGCAGGGGGGATGGATTAGAAGATCTCCAGAGGCCCCTTCCAACCCTAACAATTCTGAGGTTCTGTTAAAAAGAGTTGCTGGGGTGTTCTCTGGCAGATCTGCTCAGTTGTATGCAAGACATTCAAACTGGGCAAAATAGCTTCATTTTTAAAGCTTTGCCTACTAAAGCGTGGTATTAAACAAAACCCTTGTGCACAGCGTGGTGGGCAGCTGTCCTGGGGGATTTCCTGGCACTAGGAAGCTGGTTTGTGGTGGGACAAGAGCTGGCATTTGGCCCCAAAAACCTCCCCCAAAGGAAAGTTCTGTCAGTTTTATTAAAAAAAAATAAAAAATAAAAAAGGAAAGAAAAGAAACAAAACCCCCACAACAATAACCACCCCAACAAAACAACAATAATAAAAGCAGAAAAAAATAACCCAAATAAAACCAGCCAAAAAACCCACAAAATCCCCCAGAACAGTTAACTTTCCACTTGAACATGAGGAAGAACTTTACAATGTGGGTGAATCTGGTGTGATTTTCTAGAGAGGTTTGCTGTCTCCTTCACTGGAGGTACTGAAGAACTGTGTGGATGCAGTCCTGTGCTCGTGCTCCGGGTTGACCCTGCTTGAGCAGGGATGTTGGACCAGATGGCCACTGTGGTCCCTTCCAACCTGACCCACTCTGTGGCTCTGTTAAACATTAAGGAGTTGCTTGGGTGTTCTGTGGCAGACCTGTCCCTGCTCAGTCATATGCATGAAATTCAAATGGGATGAAATAGCTCCTTTTCTTTTATTTTTTTTTTTTTTGAGATTTGCATTTTAAAGCAGGATTATCACCCAAAGTCCTTTTGTATTTGTCACCTGAGCAAGGGAAGTCATGCAGAAGACGAGAGTGATTATCCATGGTGAAATAAGTGGTTTTGAACATGTTATTTACAAAAAAAAAGTAGTGCTGATTTTTAATACCCTACCAGGGACAGTCCTTGTGACAGAGGTTGTAAACATCACAAAAAAGCTCATCTTCTGTGAATGAAAAAATTGTTTTAATGTAGGCAGTAAGAAAAAAAATCTAATAGCCCATACAAGTTGCTATTGTTCAGGGTTGGGTCCTGGGAATGTTATCTAAAAGCTACTAAATATTGCAGAAAAAAATGTTTTTTTGCTTTGATAGATTATTAGAACAAGGGGAAGGCCAACTTTCGCAATATTTATGGCTTATCCGCATTTCAAAATTCCCCAGAGTTATTCCATAATCATGTTTTCACAGATACTTTAGACTAGGACCTCCACATGGATGCTTTGTGAAAATGGTGTTTGTCTCCCATTCCTCTTGCATTACTTCTGAACACTACATGAGTTATATCCAGTAGAGTGAAGTGGATCAGAACTTCCGCTCCTGTGCGCACATGACTTGAGGTTAAAAATTCTTTTAAAATTCTTACCATTATCGTGTCCTTCTGGCAGAGATTCAATTTTTAATTTAAATTTCTGGCAGAAATTCAAATTTCATGTGGCTATTATCAATCTTCAGTAGCCACTACAGAATGACAAATCATTCATTTTAATTGTAATTGTGTTGGAGGTTTGTTTTTTTATTATAGCAGCTCTAAACTTATATTTGTGTGCTCAAAATTTATTCTCTCTGAATGCAAATGTTGTACACATTTTCTTTTTACCCAGTATTCTAAACTTTGTGCTTAGAATATCTCTGTTTGGATGATCTCTCCCAGTAGGACACTGTCTACAGGACTGTCACTCTACACTCTACTGTCACTACAGGTTTTGTCACTCTAGTTTAGTGCTGCTCTGCCATCTCATGGACTGCTCTCCTCAGACAAGGTAACAGAATCACAGAATCAATTAGGTTGGAAAAGACCTCTGAGATCATCGAGCCAGCCTTTGACAGACCACCTTGTCAACTAAACCACAGCACAAGTACCATGGCCAGTCATTTCTGGAACAACTCCTGGGATGGTGACTGAGAACCTTTTGATGCAGCCTCTCAGACTTGTCTGGAGTACTGAGGAGGGATGAACAACCCCATCTTCAATGAACACAGCAGCTCAGGGTGTTGTATCCCAGATCTCTTACTAAAAATTGAGGCAGTCAGAAGATTCATTAGAAGAAGTATAACAGATCATTGCTAATTACTTGTAGCACCCTAAGTCTGGGAATGTGTGCACAACACTTTGCTTTCAGATTCTGACAATGTATAAATAGATAGGACAGACAGTGGACAGAAGTACAAAAGGATAATGAAATGTCATGAGTGGATGTTTTAACCATCTGAATTGTTTAACTGAAAATACTGGGTATTACAGAGAAAGCAGTGGATCAAAGGAAATGGTATCTGAACAGAAGTCAGAGAGTATAGGATGAACAGTGACAGGGGATGCCTAATCAGGGAATAAAAAAAGAGAACAAATAGTAAAAATTGTGAAATTAATAGATCGGAGCATATCCACTGCTTCATTTGTAAGAATAACCAGAATGTGACTGTAAAATTTGGAGCTGAAACTGCTTAAACTGCTTAGCTTTTACCCTTTGATGTTTCTTTGTTGCTGCCGGTTGTGCTTTTGTACTCCTTTTGGGCTGGAAGTTTCCTCAACTTGTAAGTTTTGCAATTCTTTTATGCAGATAACCAAGCTAGATCTTTCTGCTGAACTCAGCTACTGCTGCTGCTGAGGAAGTTCATTTGAAAGGGTTTTTCCATCTGTTAATAAAATATTTGTATTACTGTGTAGGTTTAAAACAGAGGAAAAAGAATACAGAATTGCAAGAGCTGCAATCTCAGGTTGAATCCAAAACTTTCATTTGCAGTCATTTAAATATGGGATGTAGTTGTTTCCCTGTGGTAGTTGCAGATTAAACTATGTCCTTGAAAGTCTACAATGTGGATTCCCAGCTCCTTGCAAATTTCAACTGCACATTTGAGTTTATGCTCAGTTCAAATTTCTGAATTACAGAATTAATGTTTTTCACAGCAATCCTCTGCAGCATAACTTGAAATGAAAATTTTAAGATTTAGCTAAAGTCACACAAGACGCTATCTATTGGAGGGGTGGAATTGATTGAGGGTTTTTTAATAAACCACAGCAATGCAAATAATTTCAAGTTCAATACCAACATGGATTTACAACCAGTTAGCTGTTGTGTGGTAACTACTCAAGATTAATCTGGGACCCTGATTTTTCAACTTTTGGATTTGGTTATGACCTTCACAAACCTGAGCATTGTGGTCATCTGTGTTTGCAGACACTGGTATGACAGACAGAGGTAAGACAGATTGCTGCCAGAGCGAAGCTGTGGTTCCTGCAGTCTGCCATGCATCAGCAGCCCTCTAAGTTTCACTGCCTTCCACAAATCAGGAAAAGCTCTTTAAATGCCCTTCTGCAGCTTGCAAGACAAAGGAAAAACAACACATGCACAGAAGAAAGAGGAACTCCTCCTAAGCTGAATAAACACAGCTTGTCCTTTCCCAAAAGACAAGAACAAATCCCAGTTCTGAAGTAAGATTTTAAACAGCAAGGCAATAAGAACGGCTCAAGTGTCTATCAAGGCCAGGGTGGCTGGGACATGGTCCAGGTGATCCTCTGGACAGAGTCTGCTGGCTGAAGCAGAAGGTCAGATCTGAAGCTACAAGGATTAATGAGAAAGGTTTGCCCAGCTATGCTTCAAGGTGGTAGCAGGGATCAATCTCCTGCTCTCCTAAATCAATGGTACGCTCTCCCTGACTACTCAGGATCCCAGTGCCCTTGATGGGCACGGGGTGGGAATGTGTGATCATGCAGTTCTCCTTCCAGGCATGATAATACAGCTCTTCCAGTGAACAGCTCCAGGTATTTAGAGAGAGCTAGGAGTAGCTCCTGGTGATCCTGCTCTGGCTGGGAATTCTGAAGTTATTCTCCATAACCTCTCTCTTGGTAGAGAACCAGCCCTCTACCACCCCCCGCCCCGACTCAGCCCAGGATTAGCAGCAATCTTCTCTTCTTTGCCGGTAACAAAAGAGTAGAAAACAAGAATAGAGTAACAAGTAGAAGGAAAGAAGACATTTAGTAAAACAAGGGGATCAAAACTCAGCAACAGAGTCCTTGGATCCATTCACTACAAAACTTTGGACACATATAAATATTGCCACTCTCCTTGTAAGAAAAAGTGAAGTTCTCACGCTCACTCTCTCACACATTCTCATACTTCCTTTTTCCTAATTATCTCAGATATTTCTAACTAAAGTCTGTCGTCCTTGCTGCTCATTTATTTTAAACTGTAGTCAAATAATCTTCTTGATTCTGGGGGTCCCTTTGTCAGGAAAATTCCTGGGGTTGTTGCCCGCCACTTGCTGAAACTGAGTCACTAAACTAACAAAGGACAAACAAAGTGGTTCTTCATTTGTAGGAAACATTTGCACTAATTTCTCCAGATCAGTTCCATTTTTGCAGCCCTAGTCACATGCAAAAGCCTTACATGTAATGTGTCCCTATAACAAGGTGTCTACTGCAGTATTTATGACTTAGTGTGTGTGTATATTGTGCAGCTTTGATTTTTAGGTGATCCAAAGCAAGCAGGTACATTTTAGTGGATGGGAGGCAAGCACTGGTTACAGTATGCATACACATAAATGTAGACAAATAATTGAAAGTATGAAAAAAAACGACTAATTAAATCCAGTTCCTCAGACTTCACTCTGCTTTCACTGAGCTTAGCTATCAGAGTGATGTTAAATTTAGGCAATATAAAGGGAAAAAACTCTCACTGGAGCAATAATTAGAGAAATGACAGCTGGGAATGTGGAAATGCAGGTGGATATGTGATTTCATGAATAAACTACATATATTCACCTGAGGTGAATCCATGTATTTTTTTTTTAAAGTCAAATGGCAATGTCCTTTATGCAGAGGAGTTTACCAAGGCATCTTAAAACTACATTTTTTCTTATCTTTTTTTCTTAAAACAGAGTCATGGCACATTATTGTTGTATCCAACCAGATTTTCTCTTCTATGTTCAACATATTTAAGTAATTACTCTTGGAGACAGAAGATGAAAATGAACCAAACAGTAGATTCTCACCTAGAAATCAGTATTTTCCTGGTTTACATAGAGTATTTTTTCTGAGATTTTTTCAATACATAAATACAGTGCTATGTAGTGCAAAGTCATAAAATAATAATAAAATGCTGTGAGATGATAATATCAGTTTTCCATTGTTCACCAGATATTACTCCAGGGGATAAAATCAGTTTGAGATTTCCTGTCTTTCCTATTATTAGATTCACCTCTCTATCCTTCTACAAACATACTTCTTTTACTACGTTTAAGAGGTCAACAAATGAAAAAGTCTAAACAAACTTTTCCTTGTCATTTAAAGAAATTTAGTCTTTGAATCAGCAGTTCAGATTTTCACTGCAAAATGCATTTCAATGCATTGGAAACAATAGGTAGGCATAGAAGGGCCATTTTGAACTTGACAGAGTTTACCTGTTGCCATAGTCAAGTAGATGAGATTCATCTGTCCCATCACAGGGCATTTGACAGAAATTGACAGAAGTTTTTAAAACTGTCTTTATTGTATGCTTAAAGATGTGAGAAGTAGTGTTTCCAAACAAATAATTTGTTATTTGGTTTCTAGTTAATAGAATTTGCTGTATTCCCAGAAAGTGCCTTGTTTAGACTCTCTGTCACTGTAAATTATTATTTTTGACAAAAAAAAAAAAAAAGTAATTAAAGAGGAAGAGAAAAGCAAACGAGAAATGCTACTCAAGAGATTTAGTATCTTTTTACTAATGGCATTATCAAAAATGCTCTTGGGAAATGTTAAGTTACATATTCTTTTTATTCTCTGTGCCTGGAAAGTTTAGGGAAATATGAAACTGTCCAAATAGCCTCTAAAATCGATAAGGTTTTCTCATTTTAATATATCTTCCAACCATAATGCTTGTTGAATAAGATCAGCATTAAAAATAAATACTATTTATCTTAGGATCCATCATGTGTATTTTAGTCTATGATATTATTCAACACCTTAATTGCTGCATTATCATTTAAAGCACAAAGGAATGAATTCTGATCTGAATTATCAGAAGCCACTGGATTTAGTGTGCAAGACATGATTGCACCTATATTCTTCTAAGGATATAGGCCTCAGCTTAGGAAGAGATGAGGGTCAAATTAGATAAAAAATCAGAGCACACCACTCCATCAGCTTCCAGACAGAATAATGCAAATACATGAGAGAACCATCCTCCCTCCTGAGAACTAGAATTGAATGCATAATTATATTTTTGCTGTTTGGGAAGGAAGGGAAATGGAGGAAGGAAAGGAGTGTGATATATTCAGTCAATACCGGTTCCCAAATTAGAAATGACAATACTGGTTCCCAAATTAGAAAGCCCTGACCACAGGATATAATCACTTTTTCTTCCATGTCTTGTGTCCTGTACCAGACATGGCAAGGTAAAATCCAAACTTTCCAACCACTTCTAAACAGCCTGCTTAAATTTTTGCATTCAGTAATTCTGTTTAAGGTATTTCACATTCCTGACTTTTTCTACCCCCAAAATGCCAGCTGGTGGGAGATTTCAAAATTTCAACTCTTGTTCCAGTTTAAGGGGAAAAAAAATTAATGAGGTCATTTCTTGAGGAACAGGAATCAACTGTTAGTTCTACACCTACTATACTTCATCAAAGTCGTCTTATGCTCCTGAGCTGAGCCTGACAAAGAGGTGTAATGTCACTAATCTGAGTGTGGTCGCTGTGGCTATGCCCTTCTAAGGCAATTTGAAGTTTTTGTGATAGCTTTCTTCCCCTTTCCCTCCTATTCATGATTCCCCAGGGCCTCTTTTCACTCACTTGGTTCACTTTCCAAAAGCCCAGCCTGGTGAATCAATCAAACTGTCTGGATTCCTCAGCTAGGCACCAGCTCAGGCCTGCTGGTTCCTTCCAGGAAAAGTTTCTGCAGAGAAAATTGCAGGGAAGATACACAGAAAAATTGAGCATTCAGACAAGCATGCATTCTCGCATGGAGAAAAATAATATACTCATTGCAAATAATTTCTACTTCAAATTGATCAGGAAAGCAGTGAATGCTGTCACTCACTGGTCAGGCAACAAACACTACATGGCAAAACAACAGAAAAATCTAGAAAGCTAAGCCAGCACACGTGGGTTACTAACTTGCAAAGAAACATGGGTGGGAGAAAAAAAAATACACAGATGAAGAAAGCTGGACTTGGAAGGACAATGCTGCAAGGAAAAAGCATTGGACTCAAATCTCAGTTAGAGGAGGATGACAGAGCTTTCATTACTCTGCGGGTAAGTAAAGGACAGGCAGGAGAGAAGGTCCTTGTGACTGAAGTGGGGTGGTCAATGAATCTGTGTGGAAGCCACAGCTACAGATAGGATCAGAGCCTGAGGCAAATATGAGGCACGGGCAAATCAAAATACCGAAGGAAGTTTCAAAAGTTTTCCTAAATGTTGATACCAAAAAGTAAATTTTGGGCACTGTATTGCCACTTTGCCATGAAAGAAGTGATTTCATAAATTAACAAAAGGATTTAAAACCTGCTCTTAAAATCCTAACCATTAAAGATATCAGTACTTACATGGCTTATCTTTTCAGACATCTTTTCTTATTCACAAGGGTTTTCCCTGAGGGAACTATAGTTTCTCAAGGTACAAGCAGAAGCTAGAAATTACACCACGATTTTATAAAACCAGCTTCATGTCAACACATGCTTTCACCAGGCACCATGTGTCTACTTCAACTGACCTTATCCAATTACTTAATTGTATGACTCACTCTAACAAAGGTTAAGACATTAAGGTTTTAGAAAGTTACACCAAATAACATAATCATCACAGATTACTTTCTCATATAATAGTGTCATTAAAATCAGGTAAATAGATGAAGGGTCATGATGTAAATAAACTCACTGAAATTAAAATTCACATTTCAAGGCAACAGCACTGCTGCCTGACATATGTGCATGGTGTAATGTCTCCTTTTTGGGAGTAGGAAATCCTTGCCTCTTTCTGACTTGAATAAATGACAGGAAATTCATATGAGGAAATCCTCTACAATATTAGCATTTTCAACTAGGACAAGGGAACAAAGAGGAAAGGCAACTTGGTGTGCTCTTTTCAGGTCAATCAACAAACATCCCTTGTTGTGCTTCAACATGTATCCTCAACTGTAAAACCATAGCTTCTGTGTGGGTGGGAAAATGCCCTGTGGTTTAACAGCAGTGTTCATTATATGCATGCTCAGGTTACACCAGAAGAATGTATCCCAGATCCACTGCTGGGAAACGTTGTCCTGTTTCTCATCCCCTTCCATTATCCCCTTGTCGTTTTGCAGATTATCTGTGGGCACAGGTTATCTGATGTATGCTATGCCTTGGATAAGAAAAAAAAATTAGTCAAGTTGCACTAGCAGAGTTTCTTTCACTTGCTCTTCATTTAAGAGCAGTGAATCCCAAGCAATAAAGATCCGATTTTTCAGTTTATACTGTTGTTTTTCCCATCAGAAGTCATTTGGCTTCTTTGATAGCAGAGCTACCAGGGAAGTGCAAGCTGCTTCTTGAGCCTGCTGCCAGGTTGTGTTCAGGCACTAGTTAATCTTCCAGAAATATAGCACACTTTTTTTTTCCCCCTGGATATATGAGATTGCACTTGACATTTTAGGATCTGCTTTCTCTGAATGGGTCCAATTTATCCTGGAATGCAGATTGTGCTGTGCAATCTACATTGCCGTCTTGATTTATCTTTTCATCTCTGCTTCCAGCATCTGCAAATACAGTCACTTGGTGGTTGTGTATTTGTTTCCAAAATGTCTATAAAAATATTACCTGTGGTAAGGTCAAGTATGTATGTTTTTGATGCTACTTTGTAAGATCTGCCATACAGCATTTATTGTTTCCCAAGTATCTAATTTATATTATATGATGTTATTTTATATTAGTTTGAAGGCCATGAAAGACTAAGTTAAATACCCTACAGAAGTATATTACATCAGCACAATTACAAAACTCAATTATAATTGAAGTTCATCAGAGTACAACCTGAATTGATGTTGCCAAGTCCTGTTTCTAAAACCAAATTAGTGAGCATCAATATATTGATAGTTCTTCATATTTTACATTTTATAACTAATGGGTCAAACATGTTGAGTCCAGCATTGGAGGACTTCCATTGCATGCTCAGAATTATTAACAATGATGAACAGCAAGACAGAAAACTCTTCAGCCAGTTCATCTGGGGTTGTTGTGTGCAAGTTTTTTCTCTTCCTTCCTTTTAGAATATTTTTTTAGAGAATTTTTATTAATGCAGTTTAAAACTTACATTTGCATTTTGGCCTAGCAAATTATCCAGTACCCTGATCAGATGTAAATACATCCTTTCGCTCCTTATCAGAGTGCTAACATTAGCACTCTCCTATAAATCTAGCACCAAATCTTACCTGCAGTTTTACCTTCTCTAATTTATACTTTAGATTTTCTGTTGTCCCTCATTTTACTAGGCTTGAAGTTTCTTTGGATTTGTGCAGTAATTTTTATTTACATATTTATGTTTGCTATCTACTTCTAGCTATTGTCTTTCCTTCCTTTTCCAGAAATGGTTTTAAATAAAATAGTTCATTTTAATATTTAAAATACTGCTTAACACCATGTAATGAAGTCTTCTCATACACATCCTAATTTTCATTAATACTGTTAATTTTCGCATCTAATACAGTCTCAGTTTTCCTTATTTCTTAACTATTTTTTTTTCTAGGATACTTAAAATCAGGTTTATGTAGAACTTATTTGTATGTGTGTATCCACATTAAATGCAAACACTTCTGTAAATGCGTATTCAGCTGTAAACACATGTACATGTAACAGAGCTTGGCTGAGCCTGTTCTCCCCGTGACCTCATTTGATGTAATTGGTTGTGAGAATTGTGTCTGTCTTCAGGCCACCACAAACTTCTAGCCTGGTGCTCATTCCAACTCTTCCCACCACAATCAGATTTCCATGTATGCCATCTATTGAGTACTGGAAAAATATCATCAGTAATCCCTGAAATCTCTAACGCAGTTTTACCACTGTCTTCATGAGACTTCCATTCTTCACGTCAACAATGACAATGCCATTTCTGTTTTCACATATTATTGACAGGCACTTAATGGCTCATTTGCTGGGTATTTTAATGTTGGTTTGTTGGTCTGTTTTTTTTTTTTTTTTTTTTAAAAAAAGCTCTTTACTTTTAACCTTCCTGATTTAATGCTTTCCATATATTATTAATTCTTACATTAAGTCAGATTTTAAATGTGTGTGTGATTTACCAGAAGAAAAACCCTACAGATTTAGTCCCTGATTGATTTTTTTAATAATCCTAGCACTTAATTATCTTAGAGTGGCTAATGACCTTTTATCACATTAGGTTATTAATGCCGTCATATGCAAAGAAATTGAATTTGAGTCTAATTCAGATCTAAATCTTAACCAAGTGACACCAAATGTAATGCACTAATAGACAAAATTAGAGTCCAGCCTGTGGCATGGTATTACTATTTCCCTCCTGATTTATTGGACACTAAAAGAAACCAGTAGCTGTCAGAGGAAATACATTGACTTGATTCTGACTGACAAGATTTCACATGTGCTGGAACATATTTTGTTGCAGTTTCTATAAGAATGCATGCTGCTATCCTGTTTTTTGTGGGTTTTACCTAAGATGACATGCAATTCTTAGCTCTCCTTTTATTATTCATTGGGGGATAGCATAGGAGTAAATAGCAAGGACAGGATTTCCTGTCCTTCTTCTGTCATTACATGTTTGATTTAGCAAGTTAATAACATGACTGTAAAGGCTGTTTATATGAGATAATAATCACTGCAGAGTTTGGGCCCAGAAAATGCTGATAACTTCTCCAAAACCAAATCTGTGATGGAAATTTCCAAGAAAATCACTTTGACAGGAGATTACTAGTTTTACTGCAGGCCAGATGCAAAGTGAAAGATAACTGAACATGTTGATGCTTTCATCTTGGAGGTGCCAAGTCTACTGCATTTCCCATTTTATTTCTTACTCAAAAGTGGGTCATACTTGACTTCACTTCTGTAAAAATATCAAGCCGTGGAAAATACATTGGATACTGGAAAATATATTCATAAATTGCCAGATATTAGTTTTTTATTATTCTATATTCAAATTTTCTCAATAATAAAGAAACAATAATATTCTGTCATGATAAAAAAGACAAAGCCCAAAAGATATTACAACCTTTTTGAACTTTATTTAATAGGACAGATGCAGCTTTTAGCTAAATGAAAAGTACCTAGACAGATCCCAAAATACTTATATGCATTACTGAATGTATCATATATTTCCCAGTACCTCCAGAAATAAGTAGAACACTACTTTGTTCCTTGAGTGTTCACATCCCTAAGGATACCTAGAAGGAATCTGCCTTTTTTTTTTCTTCATTACCACCAAAATCAACCAACAGTTGGTTTGGTAGATTGCTTTGACCGCTGCATTAAGGTCACTGTGTGATGTTTGTACATCTTCAACTCCTTCCATGATTTTCGCTTGGCTTCAGCATTCATTTCCACTGTTGGCAGAGAAGCTTCATGCACAGGGATGAATGATGTGAGAGAATATGACAAGAAAAATCACAGCTTTGTTTCCACAGCTCAGCACTCCTTGAGCACCTTAACTTCCTACTAAAATTAACCTACATTTGTGTCTGTTAGCCAACACAAGGACATGTCTCATATCTTTTGTTGCCCTATCTTGTCATTTGCCACAGACATCCCCATCACAGCTATCATAAGGGTACTGGGTAAAGAAATAACAGGCTGAAAACAGATAAAAATTAGAATCCTTCATAACCTTTATAAATAGAGCAAAATAAATTTCTCTGAAATATCTGTTGTCATTGTTTGTGACATTCAGCCATTAAGCCTTTCCCTATTTTCTTTGACAGACGTAGTTCATGGTCCATCATGCCAGCACAAGGAATGTGGGCCACAGCTGCCCACACCTGAGAATACGCCACCTCCAGTGCTAATGGAAATGTGTTTTTAAAAGTAATCGATGATGACTGAATCATCAGCTTTGAGATAACCTACCTCTGCCTACCAGTATTTTAAATGCCTTTTCAATTACATCTGTGCTCAACAGTTGCTCCCTTTCCCAGCCTGGCACTTGGCACAGACCTCCTTCTGCTGCTCATGGCAGGCAGAAGGGTCACTTAAGCAAGTGTTCAGGAGTAATTCCGGGGGCAGAAAAATGAGAAAAAAAGGATGAAAGGTTTCCTTGCATGTTTCTGAGCTCCCTTGTTTCCAGGATCACTCATTGGCCTCAGAAGCTAAGTCAGCTTTGCAATGTTCCTTCCCATCAGTGATCCGGCTAAACACTTGAGCCTTTTCCGCTACTCATCCGGAGGGGCTTGTTTTCACTATTTATGCCAGGTCACAGATTATGGACAATTAGGTGCTCCTGAGCTGAGACACACAAATATATGCATGCATGTCTGAAAGTGCAACTGTTTAGAGCAGCTTCAGCATCTCCTAGATAAATTAATGTATTAGCTTTTGTGGGATTTGGGAGGTGTTAGGCAGCCTCTGGCTAAAGACTCATGGCAATTGTTTGGAGGCTAGGCAGGAAAGGAAAAGTTCAGAGTCAATATTCTGAGATACTTATGTTTTATTTAATCTATCTGCACTGTGTTAAGTTTTGTTTGTTTGTTTTATGTGTTTAGATGCAGTCTGAGCTAACAAAATGATAAATTGGGTTAAGGGTAGAGGAGTTTTTGCGGTTGAACCTGAACTTTTTGCAAATTGTTTTTATAGTCAAGTGAAGAAATCACTGGCTAGCAGCATAAGACCACTTACATATAATGCATGAGTGCGATTGTTCTTCACCAATCCTTCTATTCTCGATATCAACTTTTTTTCCTGCTACTGACAGTTTTAGAGGGAGGGTGAACAAATTGGCAAAGGGTAATCTGATTTTATATTCTGTTACATTAAAAGGGGAAAGCTCTCAGACAGTATTTGTGAACCTTGTACAGAGTTATTTATAGAAGATTCATCTGTTCCTCAGGGAAACAAAGAAACCTTTTCAACCCTGTCTAAAGTACAGGAATGATCTAAGTTAAAACCTGCCTGCAGGCAAACAGTGTGTAACAATTCAGAGTTTATCCTTGGACAGAGAGCATGTCGGGTCTCTGCTGCACCCTATTTGCACCTTGTGCAATCATTTATACTTCTGTGAAATAACTGCAAAATACTACCTTTTGTGTGACTTAGGTTTTGATTGTATTTTATATGGCTCCATGGAGTTACAGATGATGGTGGCTGCGGAAGAAGAGATTACATCTGCAATACTCCCGTAGATCGATGACAGGCTGTCAAGTATGTTAGAAATGCTGTTGCAGAGTGCTCTGGCAAGCTTGGCTGGTTGTTTTACAGTGGTCTGAGGTTTTACCTCAGCATCCAACCCCACTCCCTTGTGGAGCTGCCTTCTACATTGCAGAGCTGGTGGGAGCAAGGTGGACTCCTGCCTTAGCAGCTTTGGTGCAAAGATTAGCATTTTAGGAACAGGGAAAACAGGTGGATTTGCTCTAAAATGGCCAACTTAGTAGAAATATCTGAGGAAAAGTCTGTGATACACTGAAAGTTGCAGTCTGGTACAACAGCTTCCTCTAGCTCCTCCAAAGCCAGAGGGGCTGTCAGTGAGTCAGTCAGTGTGCATCCTTTCTTTTGTCCTTCCATGCAGCCCCAGGCTGTTATTTTGAGTTTCAAATCCGTATCTCGACATGATAGTAAAGAGTAAGCAAGTGTAAAGGAAGGCCTTTTCCTCTCCCATTAGGACCAGGAGTTTTCAATAGTGCTCAGACACTTAAAAGGGCAGCAATGTTTTTTCTACATCTCTGCAAGAAAATTCACCAAAACTTATCTGTCATATCTGACAAATTTTACAAAAGCTGAAAAAAGCTTTCAAAAGCAGCTGCAGTGAGCACTAATTCAATCTGCTGTTATTCCTAGAACCAGAGACGTGGCTAAAATACTCGCAGAGGTAGGTGTGCCTTTACCCAAGCCAGACCCCGAGATGGCTAAATCAAGGAACCACTTGCCACACAACAGCCCAAAGCTTCGCCTCCAACTGCTGCCTAAAACCCCGGAGTGTAATGCTCAATCTCCTGACTTCACCATGTGTTGGAGAAATTGCCTTGTCTCAACAACCTGGATAGTTTATAGCATCATAGAATATCCTGAGTTTAAAGGGACCCACAGGATCTTGGAGTCCAGCTCCTGGCTCTGCACAGGACAGCCCAAAATGATTGTCTCTTGTAGGAGCAGCATGAAGTAGTCTTCTGTTTCTGGGCTCAGGAAGACTTTAAGTAAGCTGTTAATGTGCGTATTTGTGACACTGTCCAGCAGCAACCCTACAAAAATGAAATAATCTTTGTTGTGATGTCAGGTTTTCAAATCACTGACTATAGGTTTTGCCTGGCCCGTGGGGAATGAGATCCTCACTTCTGCTCTCAGTGAATCCTCACACTCATTGTGCATTTTGGTGCTACCAGGAGGCTCAGCTTGTCTGTTTTCAGCTCTCTGCTTGATGCAAGCAGGGCTGCAGGGCCAATTAGCACAATCTTAGCAACATATTCTAAGAAGAACAAATACCCTGCATGCTATACCAGAGATGTCATGTGGTGGAAAATGTTTATTCTTTTTTATACCCCTTGCCTTATTGAAAGCCTATTTTAAAGCATTTGGGTTTTTTTTTTTCTTTCTATATATAGATTCTGTCATTTCTGTATTTTTGCAGGTCTAAATAATATGCCATGGATGTGTCCTTACTGTTGCACTTATCTTCCTTCTGCAGGAATTCCAGCCACTGATATGGCCAAGACAGAAAGTACATACCGAAACTGAACAGAATGCAAAATATGGGTTTGCAGCCTTGAACTCTAACTGCTAAATAATTCCAGAGATGTATCCATGCATGAGAACTAACACTATTAAGATCTCTTTTTAATGGCATGTATAAACATGTCTGTATAAACAGAAATTCCACCTTTTTAATGACATGTATAAACATTTCTGTATAAACAGAAATTCCACCAGCATAATGATGGAAGAATTAAGTTTTTTGAATTCATCAAGCTGATATCTAACAGAGCTCTAAAACATTCTGCCAGTGCCATTGTAAATCTTAATCTCAGACCTAAACCTACGGGAGCTGAATCTTCTTGACCCACTACATTGACTTTGACCGGATAAAGGACATAAAAAATACCTCAGGATTGTGAAATACCAGAAGTATAGTACTTCACTGTTATATGGAGATTCTGAGTTCATGGAAATCAGACAGCCAGTAGCAGCAGCACTATCAAACTCCAGTTATCCTTAATGAATCTACAAGAAAGTTTTGCTGAAGTCTATTTTGAGGTCAGAATCAGGCCCTCACATTGGAATATTTTTTGCTTTTAGTGCAGTTGGTCTAGATTTTCATCACAAAAAACAAACCAGATGTGATCTGGGAGGATCCCCCTCCTCAAACTAAATTTTTTTCCCTTTTGCCTCCCAGGTTTAATTCAAAAATATTAAGAGCCAATATAATGGACAAATAAATTCACCACAAACTAATAATTATTTCACCCAAATGGACTTTACTTTTATAAGCTGAATGTTATTATTATATAACATATTAGTGCAATACTGACCCAGTAATACAATGCTTGAGGAACTGAGCCAGTAGTCAAAGGAGATTCTTCCCTAGGTACAGCCACAATGTTATAATAAGGTTTGAACTAGAATATATTGAGTAATGATTTAGCATGAATGAGTCACAGTATAAACCATAACAACTGCTGCTTCTCATTGCTTAGGTATGTCTGAGTAAAATAATACTTCATTTAAGAACTTAGGAAAAATATGTAGAAAAATACAGACCTATAGAGAAGCTTGGACTTGCTGCAATAAGGTAGACCTCAGTGTTGAAGACTTTTTAAAAGCACTTTTAAATTTGTTATCCCAACATAATGAATTCAATTTGGTAGAAGAATTCTTTGTTAATTTTGTTCTGTTTTGTTGGAATTGTTGCTGTTTCATGTAATTCAACATGAATCCTTTACTAATATTTTTAAATTATAATACTGGAATAGTACTTAAGATGGATGCTAATTTTTGTGTATGGCTACAAAACAATACATTTTACTGGCATTTGGTAGTTTGATAGACTTTAGCTCCACATGACCTGCTTTCTAGAAACAGCCGTATTTTGAAAAGTCAGCAGATTTTGCTGTTTTTCTTGGGGGAGAATTATGTTTACTTTCAAATAAAACTCCTTGAAAATGTTGAATAAGACTGATCATAATCTAAATGTAATTGACCACCTCCTAAGAATTTGTTCTTTAGAAAGTTTTGAATTATGAAGATTATTAATATATAGTATATAGAAAGAATATATCTATTTTAAAAATGTGTGTATTGTATGTCAAAAGTTCAAATTCTTTGTTCCTTTCATTCTCTTTCAGAGCAGGACACATTAGAGAATTTGATTAAGTGTGTAGCCATTCTAAAATTACTCAGGTCTTGAAATTCAATGGCCTGTAGTTTTGCTCATTAATGATAAGAAACAATTTTGATATAATTATTGAAATGTTTTTATTTATGAGCTTAAAGTCCCTATACTTTTTGCTGTGTAAATTCCTAAATGACATGCTATTCTGAAGACAGACTTATCTCCTTTTCAGTTACTGTTCTGATGCTCAGAAAAACTTGAACATTTGTCCACGTACATTTGAAAATTACACTGACCTGAAAAATTGTCTCCACCATGCAAAAGGACCATGCTCTGTACTGAAAAATGAGTAGGAGTCCTCTGCTAAGAGGTGTCAATACTCAATGAGCACTCCTGAGAATTGATAGTTTGGTCACGCCTGCTCCAAGAATATCACAGCAATTAAATTATGCTTTCAGAAAATGCCTGTAGTGGTAGTGATCAGTATTTTCATCTGTTCTTCCCTAAGGTCATGGATAACCATAACATAAGTAGAGTGCTTTTCTGGATCGATATCCTGACATGCTGGCAGAGAACTGTGCAGCATCCATTAGCAAGGGTGACCTCTTGCCAGCATAACATACATCAGGTGCCTGTTACACACCCGTGCTGCAGTCTGGCAAAAGAAGGATCCTTACGATGTCTGGCCAAGGCAATCTCAATACTGCTTTTATAGTTTGTAGTAACAAAAATGTATCAGGTACTCAGTATCCACTAAAAACATACTACTTCTTATTCCCAGATCCTCTTTTCCTTATTGCCCATGCAAAGTTGATGAGGGTGAGCTAATGGGCCATGTCTCATGCACCACAGATCAGAAGGGACAGCAGCAGTAATGTACATAAACATATTTTTTACTGAATTTGCACATTAAACTGATTAATTCTAGCAACCATTGCAGATAGGAAATAATAGAGAAAGTGTATTAAATGTTTAATTGATTTTGACAGCAGAGGACAACTGTACCTATATTTTTCCCCCTCCCCATTTCTCTTAGACAAGCAGGTATACACATAATATTTAAAATTGTAGCATTCCTATCATTGTGAGTGCTTGTTGGACAACTGAAAATGTGTAGTAAGTCTTATTATGGTTACAACAAACAGTTACTTACAGCCAGGTCAAAGAGCATTGTTCAGTGATTTGCCTGATTTTAAATCCAGCATGTGCTATTTCTACTTCCCATGTGTACTCTTGTCTGGGTTTTGAAGTTATAATTTGAAAACTGCTTATGTGGTCTTATATAGGAGTCTGTCATGGTGGGAGGGTTAACTTTTTTTTTCTAAGTTTTGATAATTTCACATAAATGGCTTAATTATCAATGTTCGTGGAGAGAGGTTGTGGGGTCTTAGTGACTCCATTTGTAGGTTTGAGGTCAACAGGGTGTTGACTTGGATCTTGATAAACATAATTTACTTCTCTGATCATTATTTGCCATGGCATTTTAGACTCTGACTTTCACATCTCACAGAAGAGGTGTTTTAGAGAGGTTACAGACTCAAGGACCTGTAGACAAATCAACCAACACTCCCATTTCTCACAGTGGGTGGGATGGGGGGAACACACTCTGTTCCCTTTAACACTGCAGCTTAGTTTTCACCACTTTAACCATGATCATCTAAGATTCAGAACCCCAAGTAAATTGAAGGAAACATTCACAGAGAGTCTATACAGTCTGCCCCTTTACATGAGCTAATGCTTCAGTGCGTACAGTATACGGGCACACTGGCTTTTACAGCAGCCTCTCCTATTTGTCTGCAGCTCCATTCCAGGAGCAGGCCAGGCTTGTGTATATTGAGGACGACTGCAATGCTGGACGTAGATGACAAACAGCAGCATTTCAGATGCAACAGGACCAAACAAATTGGAACAAATTTGGAACTCTAAACAGTATACTACCTACTGCCAAGGGCTGCACATAAGTTTCCATTTACAGTGCAAGATGAGACTTAAAATAAGCAAAGTTGGTTAAAGGAAAGCTATTTTGAAAGGATAGCAAGAAGCGAATATTCTGTTTATAATAAGAACAAATTGAACCCTGTTCAAGAGAATGGAATCTTTTAACTAACCTCCATTCTTACTAAGTTTAAAAAAACATGTCCAATTTCTTACATGTACAGTATAATATGGTATCTTTCAAAGATGCACTTGATCTGTAAAAAAATCTAAATTCATGTTCATTCATTGAAGCATATACAGTGATTAGAGCGGCTTTACTTACATGGTAACATATTAACAAGGAAACTGCCCTCTACACTTAAGGTTTTGGAATCAGAAAGGGGCTCCTTTTTGGGAAAAGAATGGTTCAATGTGTCATGTGCCTAGGAAAGTTGCTTTCGTTTCCTCTGAGAACTGCCCTCGCAAAAGAAAACGCCTCAGTCATAAAGATAGACAGTGTTGTTCCAAAGTTGCTTGTTGCTTGCAGTGTTGCTTGATATGGTGGAAGATTTGTGTAACTAAAAAAACATCTAGTCTGCCGGAACACAGTAGCCTAAAACATAGGAGAAAAGTTCATTTATTGCTTCCTGGACATCCAAAAAACTTTTTACTTGTATGAAATAAGCTGTAGGATTGTTGTCCTTAGTTTTGTCTGTGGCTGCCATGTTTGCAGATACACCTGGCAAGAGCAAAAAAGACATCCTTCCCCTTGCACATAGCACTTTTTAACCTCTCTGCAGTTGCACAGCTTTCTCTTTCCCTTTCTGCTCACATCCATCTTTGACTGCTCCCACAGAACAAATCTCTGCATTTTTCATATTGGCAAGTAGATGCGATGTTCTTGCACCAGCACTGTCAAGAAAGCAGCAGAATAACAGCTGTACAAAAGTATTTCTAAAAAGTTGTACAATAGTTGTGCAAAGGTGATCTAAAATGTGCTTTTTGAGTGTCAGTTTACCCCTGCGAACAGTAGTTTACAAGCAGTTCTAAAAGTTTTCACTGTTGAGGTTTCATTTCACAAACACATTTTATCACAAGGAATAAAAAGTTGGAAGGGCCATTGGTTTCATTTCATCTAAAAAGTCTGATTTAAAATGCTCTCCTTCAAATAAATGTGTTTCATAAACTTCAGCTGCCTGATTTCTCTTTACATGTTGTTTATGTGAATGGCAAAAACTACATAAGATTTACAAGGCTTGTGCCATGCTCTGTATTGCTCCACAGTGCACCAGTTGTCAGCTCCAAGGTCACAGCTTTATTAAAGGATCAAGATTTACAATAATGTTAACAAGAGCATGAATGCCTTCACAGACACCTTCCTGTAGTTTACTTCCCTGAAGTCACCTGCACAATTTCTCCCCCTGCCAAAGCTACTAATCAATAAATACTGCACTCTCCTGAAGAAAGTTCAAATGGATCTACCATGTTGCATTAGTAATAAATCTTTGCTTTTGTTTAATACCTGCCTTCAAAAGACATAACCTTCTTTACCTGAAGTAATTAAACTTCCTAACAGCTTTACTTGGTGATTAAAACCTGCTCCCTTTTTAAAGATTGAGAAACTGAGGCATAAGACCATGAAGTCATGCAAGAAGAGTAAAAGACTTGGGAGCCCATCTCTGCCAGCCTCCCATGTGCTGAGGCTGAAGGCCATGCTGCCTGTACCCCAGTGGTAGTTGTGTAGCATCTGAACTGAGGCTTCTGTAATTCTTCGTTTTCATGTACTGTCACAGCCTGGCTAGTGTGTCCCTGAAGCTGATATACAGCTGTGGTGTCATCCTCACTGACACAAGCATGTACAAGAAGCACTCTGCAGGCTGCTTAGCACTTAAGGTGTAGCTCTGTGTCTTCTTCTGGCTGTCCCTTCAGTGTTGATGAGGTTACTGCCACCAGTCACCCACTCAGATTGACTGGTCTGGCTTCCTGCTCCATTCCATGGAAGATAATCAATCACTTTAAACAGTAGGGGGTTTGCCAGCCTATGAACAGCCAAGATAACCCATGTCAGCAGGGATGAGAGCAGGATAGCAGTAACCTCCTGAGCTAGCACAGCTAGCACAGTTACCAGAGGACAATTTTCCATAGCATCTCAAATCCCAGGCCTGTCTTCCCGTGGGAGATCCCTGCCCAAGGAGTTCTGCCTTTTCCACCAGATTTTCTTTCAATCTGAAGTATGGGCAGCAAATATCCCAGCCCAGGCAACTTATTTCACTTTGGGCCAAAGGCTTTGTAAGTGCTTCCCTTGAGAATTTCACAACTCTTGGTACTTAGAGGCATGCAAATTTTGTCTCCATATGGTCTAAAAAGAAGGCATTCAGGCAGTGATTGGTTTTTGTTGTGCTGTCTCTACTCTCCCTTAGGAAGATACTAACATTAATAGGTAATAGTCATTGTGACAGATACTGAACAAGAAGAACATCCTTCACAGAATCACAGGATGGTTCATCTCTCATCTTCACCTGAAGAGAGACCTTGGCTTCAGCTTCAGTCCCTGCAGATCCCTCTCCCCTCCAAACCAAGAGCCCAGATGGTGTCATGGGCATTGTCTCTTGCCGCTGATCACTAGCAGCTACAACAACCAGCTCTGATGGATGTCTAAAGCATTTAGGCTTTCATTTGGTTTTGAAATGCTGGAGTCTGAAAGTATATGTGAACCACAGCTCTTAATGTTTTGTACTCTCTTTCCTGAAAGTCTAACCCCAGGTCAGAGAGAGAGGAATCTGCCCACCTAGAGATCTCCTCTGAACATCTATGGTACAGACAGCTGCAGTCAAGGAGACAGGGGAACCAAGATGAAGGATCCATTTTCTCTCAGTCCTGGGACTGGAACAGGTTGCCCAGAGAAGCTGTGCATGCTCAGTTCCTGGAAGTGTTCAAGCCCAGGTTTGGATGGAGCTCTGAGCAACCTGGACTAGTGAAAGGTGTCCCTGCCCAGGGCAGAGCAAATGGAGCTACATTATCTTTAAGGTCTCTTCCAACCCAAACCATTCTATAATCTCTGAGCAAAAAAGACCAGGCCTAGTCTGAATCTTAGATTTATTATGATTACAACCTTCACAAATTAATATAGTTGATATACTCTCTACAAATCTGTTTCTTTTTAAAGCATTCTCAACATTTTAGGTTTTTTTTTTTTGTGTCAGAAGGCTGAAAACCTGCCCCAGTTCTCAGTAATACCACTAAAACGACTCCATAAAATCACCGCTAGAACCAGTCACAGAATTCTAGCATCAGTTAGGTTGGAGATTTTTTTTTTTATATGCCAAGAGTTATGTCCAGATGAGGTCAGTGCTAGATGTGCTTAATAGACCAAAGTCTTCTCCACCTGCAGAAGTCTGTTGGCATCAGTATACAGCTACATAGATATTCTTTAAAGTTCTTATTCTGGAAGAAAAACGCAATCATACCACCAAATTGCATCAGTTAGGTTGGAGAAGACCTCTGAGATCATCAAATCCAACCTATGACTGAACACCACCAAATCAGCTATAGCACAGCACTTAGTGCCATCTTTTCTTAAACATCCCTAGGAATGCTGATGCCATCACCTCCCTGGGAAGCCCATTCCAATGTTTGATCACCCTGAAGAAATTCCTCCTGATGTTCAACCTAAATCTCCTCCAGCACAGCTTGAGGCTAATTCCTCTTGTCCTGTCACTCCTTAATCGGGAGAAGAGGCCGATCCCCACCTGGCTACACCCTTCTTACAGATGGAGAGCGATAAGGAGCTTCCTTTTCTCCAGGATAAACAACGCCACCTCCCTCAGCCGCCCCTCACTGGTGCTCCAGACCCCTCACCAGCTCTGCTGCCCTTCTCTGGACTCGCTCCAGCACCCCAGTGCCCTTCCTAGACTGAGGGCCCTAGAACTGAACACAGGATTCGCGGTGCGGCCTGACGGGTGCCGAGTACAGGGGGACTGGACAATTCCGTCCAGGAATAACCCACCGCCCGAGCGCCGCCACCGTGCAGGTCTGCGAGCGCCGCTGCTGGGCCGAAGGGCGGCGGGGCGGGCGCAGCGCGGTGGGCGGAGCGGGGAAGCCTCACGGACAGGGCGGAGCGGGGGCCGTGTCGTAGCAGCCCCGCCGGGCCGGGAGGCGATCGCCATGGAAACCCCGGCCCCGCCCCTGCCCCCCCGGGTGCCGCCGGGAGCGCGGCCGGAGCTGCCGGGTCCCTCCTCCCCGGGCAGCGCCAGGTAGAGCGCGGGGCGGGGGCCGCTTGGGCCGGGCGGGAGGAGCCGCGAGGGGCGGCGGGCGGAGCGCAGGCCGAGCTCGTTCCGCTGCCCCGCCGCAGCCCGGCCCGGATCCCACCCGGCGCCGGTGCCCCCAGCCATCCGCTCTCGGACCCCGGCAGCGCCCCTCGGGAGCGAAGCGGGGCCGGGCTCTCCTCGGCCCGCCAGGGCGGGGCTTGTTCGTCGTCCCTGATCCTGGCGGAGAGGCCCTTACGTGTTGCCATGGCCGAGGGGGCCGCGGCGGCCCCGGCGTGCTTCAGCGAGGATGATTTTTACTGCCCGGTGTGCCAGGAGGTGTTCAAAACGCCCGTGAGGACCGCCAACTGCCAGCACGTGTGGGTATCCCGACCCCCCGCCCCTTCCCAAGCCTTTTCCTCGATTCCTCCGGCTCTCCGCCTTGTGCTCCTCGGCTCCCCCGCTCCCGGCGCACGGACCCTCGGCCTGGAGACGCTGGCGGTGAGGATGCGAGCCCAGTGCTGCTCCAGCCTCCCCTCGCCTCTGCCTCTCTTTTGTAGCCGACGAGGACCGGTCGTTGAGGAGAAGCCCCCCCACCTCCCCGGGTGTCTGGTCGGCAGTGGGGGAGTTTTGCTGTGCCGTCTGAGCTAACTCGCGGTTTTTAACTTCATGGTTTTCCCCGTTCCTTTTCGAACAAGGACGGTAGTGTGAGTTGTTCTCTCTTTTCAGTTCATCTATTCAGCATTTTTTTCCAGAGGGACGTTTGATTACAACGTGCTACTTTGTAGAAAAGCAAAATAGCTTTGGCAGCTGGTGCGTAAGGAAGGAGAGCTGTAAAAGCTGGTGACCTGAGGTCTCTGGAAACGCGTGCTGAATGAAGCTTTGCAGTGGTTTTGGCTCTGCTTAAGGACAATAAACAGGAGTTACGCTGATAAGATTGTCCAAAATCACGTGCTTGCTGCACCATTTAATATCTCATTAGTGATCAATCTGGTATGCAGCTCGGTAATACCAGTCAATAAATAAGAAGAGTTTTATCTAGAGTGCATTCCCAAACTCCCCTGATTTCCATATACTTCATCATAAGTACCATTATTTCATGTTTCTTTTAAATGCCCAACTTTGTATTCGGTAAACTATTACTCTATACTTTTTTTTTTTCCCCTAACAATCGTCCGTCTCTCTTCAAGGACAAAGTATCTGACTCTGTATATTTTGTTAACCTGTGTTTGTGGTAACTTTTCAATTTAGGTTTTGCAGGAAGTGCTTCTTGACAGCTATAAGAGAAAGTGGAACACATTGTCCTCTCTGCCGGGGGAGCGTGACTAAAAAAGAAAGAACGTATCCCAAAAGGGCTCTAGATGTTGAAAACAGTATGAAGAAAGCTTCTGGGGGCTGTAGATGCTGTGAGAAGCAGGTAGAGTAAAACTTTAAAAAAAGTTGAATAAATTGTTCATGTTTTTGTCCAGACACGCCTTTACTGTGTGTCATTCTCATCTTGGAGCTGAAGAGCCTATAGTATTTTGAACTTAGCTTTGTATGGCTTGTTCATATACTGGGCATGCAGTGCCTGCTAGCTGTAGCTAACAGGCGTAAACTGAAAGAGCATCTTGAATTGTCAATAAAGGCATTTTAAGTGGAGTGCCAGTTTTCCCCTGTAAAGATGGAAAAAAATGGATATAGCTATAAAACTGGCAAAAGGAAAATTAAGGAGCTGAACATGAAAATTGCAGATATGTGGAAAACCTCAGAAACTCTCTAGTATGGAAATGAAACTGCTTTGAGCTGCTATAAAATTTATTTGAAAACCAAAATATGTGAATTGATTAATTGCAGTGCCCACATGATTAATCATATGTAATTTCCTCCTATCCCATCAGTCCTTTCACATTCCTTTCAATTCCTTTCTAAAGGGATCATTATTTTCGGAATGCTGGGTGAAATCTTGACCCTCATTGAAACCAAGACTTATGTCTCTTTTCATATAAGCAGATGCAGGATTGCAGCCACATTTCTTGTTTATAACAAAATGCATCAAATCCAGGTAGTCTTTATGTTGGTTTCATTTCACTTGGGACTTCTGCCAATGTAAAGATCAGCGCTAATGGAACCCTCAGCTGCTTACATTGTTCCACATGATTCATTGGGATGAAAAGTGGGGAAAAAGAAACTGCTTGCAAGTTGGTAAACTGGACAGAAGAACCAAACAGAATAACTTCAATGGAATTTAGGCACAGGCATGTGAGATACGATCTTGTTCAGCCTCTAGACCTGTGAGCACCATCTGACAGTGCTGTTGGACCTGAAGTTCAGGGGCATGTCCAACACAACTGTCTTCTGGCAAATCCAAGCAACTCATTCTCTTAATTTGAATTAAAGGTCAATTGGCAGCCTTAAGCTGGTGATCATTCACCTATTTGTTTCCCTTCCCTGCCAATGAGTAAACAAACACACCTAATGCAAAAAGAAAATGTTCCTTGCATGAGGTAACAGCAGGCCAGAGAAGACTGAAGGAGCAGTGGTGCTTATCCCATCCTCACAGCCACTCTGTTGTAGCTCATCACCTAATGATCCTGGATCTGGGAGGTGTAGTTCCAGTGACTTTGTTTCAGTTAAATGGTGTTTTCTTGCATGTTTAATCCCTGAGAGAGCTCTCAAATGTCCAGGAGTTTGAGTGACAATGTTCTCCAGTCTCACAGAGTGACACTGGCTCTGAGGAGAGAGGAATTGGAGATGTCCTGTTGGTGAAGAAAGTGTTCATGCTCAGAAGTGAGACACAAGTTCTGGTTTCTGCTGCACATGAAGTCTAAATAATTCCTGCGTGCATTGCTTTCTGTTGGCAGAATTATCTCTTCCTTCTATCTATCCCTGGATTGTTTAGTATGATTTCAGTAATTTGGCATTTTATTTTCAGGTTAGATTTTCATGGATGAGACAGCATTATAAAACGTGTAAGAAGTATCAGGATGAATATGGTGTTGCATCAATTATGCCAAACTTACAGATTTCCCAAGATGCAACAGGGAACAGGTAATCGGGGTGTTCTGTGTGTAACAGTGCATCTTCTTTCCCCACCCCTCCCCCATGGAAAGTTTTTTTTTTTCCCCAGGGCATTTCTTCTTTTTGCATTAATTATTATCCATATTTTGTGCCTCAGAATAGGAGTTTTTCCAAGTCTTTTTCTCTACTCTTAGCAGACAGAAGAAAACCTTTCTGCATGATGGCTTTGAAATGTCTTCTAGTGACTCTCCTAAGAAGTATTTAATATTTGTAGTTTGCTTTCCTTGCCTTGACAGCATTTGAGCAGTTTACTTTGTAACATATTTCATAATATTTACCTCTGGAGAACTTCCTGTCTATTTTTATTCCCCCTCCCCTTTCCTAAGTTTGTTTTAGTGGGTATCCTGTTTCAAAACATCATTGTGCAAGCTTTTGCTTTCTGATTAAATTCATTTTGAACAGATTTCTTATGAAATATGTAAGGAATTCCAGTATGTTATACACCATAAAATCAAATCACACTTGCCATTTGTTTTCAGGCAGTAAAGCTAACCTTTTTTTTCATATATTCTCACTGATGGTAGGGGTTGGGAATTTTTGGTTATTTTTGAAAAGCTTATTATATGTCCATTTCACAGAGCTTTATTATATATATCCTTTTTTTTTTTTTTTTGCCATTGATTTTCTATTTTTAGCAGTCTGAACTTCTGTGTTTGGTTTTCAACCCATCAGTCTATTGCAAGTTGAAGGTGTTACTGGAATTAGCTACAGCAGTGTTTCATTGAAATGTCTGCATATTTTGGTATCACTCTTTATGCAGTTTGCTACAGTAGAATACCTGTGATTATAATATCACAGAAGTATAAAAAAATTTACCATTACTGTATTTGTGCTTGTAAATATTAATGTTCTTAGCATGTCTGTACAGTTTCTTCTGGCTTAGCTGGAGGTGCATATACAGTCAAATTTACTTTCTAAAATGTTCTTCTGCTTTACTCTTCCTTTAGGAAAAAAAGTTTATTTTGTGCTCAGCATAAGAAAGCTTACCTTGTTGTAGTTAAAAATTGTGAATTATTTGTGTGAATACATGGCAGTTAAAGGCCTTTTACACCTTCCTAAGTCAAAAAACTTAGAAAGTGCTACCTGTCTTACATTCATATAGTTCATAATGCTTTCATAATACTTGTCTGTCACCTGCATTGCTAATCTTGTTGACAAAATGTTTGTTGTATTATATGCCATTTTCCTGTAAACGTGTGTAGTGCGCCACCAAGCATCACCATGGTAATTAAATTATCCAGAGAGGTCCCAGTTGATTGGAAATTAGCAAATGTAATGCCTATCTACAAGAAGGATCAGAAGAGTGATCGAGGGAACTACAGACCTGTCAGACTGACTTTGACGTATCAGGGAAGATCATGGAGCAGATCATCCTGAGTGCCATCACGTGTCATGTGCAGGACTGCCCAGGAATCAGGCCCAGCCAACATGGGTTTACAAAAGTCAGGTGCTGGTTGACCAATCTTGTGACCCGCATAGTAGATGAGGGAGTGACTGTGGATGTTGTCTATCTAGACTTCAGGAACATATTTGACAGCATCCCACTGTAGTTTTTTTTGAGAAACTGGCAGTCTATGGCTTGGACAGGTGTGCTCTTCACTGGGTGAAAAAAAATGTCTGGATGGCCAGGCCCAGGGGGGAGGTGGTGAATGTAGTTACATCCAGTTGATCCCTGGTCACCAGTGGTGTTCCCCAGGGTTCAGTTTGAGGCCACTCCTGTTTAATACCTTTATTGATTATTTAGATCAGGGGATTGAGTGCTTGCTCCCTCAGTGAGTTTGCAGATGACAGCGAGTTGAGTGGGAGTGTTGACCTGCTGGAGGGCAGGGAGGCTCTGCATGGGGATCTGGACAGGCTGGATCAATGGGCTGAGGCCAGTGGTGTGAGGTTCAACAAGGCCAGGTGTTGGGTCCTGTACTTTGGTCACAACAATCCCAGGCAGTGCCACAGGCTGGGAAAGAATGACTGGAAAGCAACCCAACGGGAAAGGAGCTGGGTGTGCTGGTTGACAGAGGTTGAGCCATGATCCAGTAGTGTGCCCAGGTGGCCAAGAAGACCAGTGGCATCCTGGCCTCCATCAGAAATTGTGTGGCCAGCAGGATCAGGGCAGTGATTGTCCCCCGGTACTCAGCACCAGTCAGGCTGCACCTCGAATCTTGTGTTCGGTTTTGGGCCCCTGAATCCAGGAAGGACATTGAGGTGCTGGAGTGAGTTCAGAGAAGGGCAGTGGAGCTGGTGGAAGGTCTGGAGCACAAGTCCTATGGTGAGTGGCTGAGGCAGCTGGGGTTGTTTGTCTTGGAGAAGAGGAGCCTCAGGAAAGACCTCATTGCTGCAGTTACCTGAGATGCGGTTGTAGTGAGGTGAGGGTCAGTTTCTTCTGCCATGTCTTGAAGTGAAAGAATGAGGTGAAATGGCTTCACAATTTAAGTTACATGGGGAGGTTCAGATTACATAGTAGAAACTTTTTTTTTACTGAGACCATGGTCAGGCACTGGAATACATTGCCCAGGGTGGTGGTGGAGTCACTGCCTGTGGAGGTGTTCAAGAGGTGCCTGGATGTGGCCCTTGGGAATATGATTTAGTGGTGATTATGGTGGTGCTAGGTTGACATTTGGACAGAAGGTTTCTTTCAGCCTTGGTGATTCTGTAAATACTGAGACATACCTTGATCCAAAGGAAAAGTTGTGAGGGTTGGGATATGTGCCTTGTGTGTTGCCTTGGAATTCATGGGACTTAATGCATATTCCCACCCAGCTCTGTTACTGTTAAACTTTTAAAATGTTGATAGTTGAGTAAAATAATCTGAAGTTTAATTAGATTTTTTTCCTTTCATTTAAAGTAGCAGGAGTGATGCAATATCTGGTACTGGCGAGATGGCTAATAATCAAATACTTCAAGGAGAAACAAGGTAGGTTGCTTACTTGTCTGTAGTTGTTATTAGAATAGATTCTGATAGTCACAGTGCAATGCTAAAACCAAAACACAGAAAGCCTGCACAAAAACACCAGGAGGTGTATTTATAGAATGCTGTAGTTTCTTGTACACTTGTATCTGTTTGTCAGAATTTGGGTATTTTAGTACTTTCCTGAAGGATTTGCGCTAAAAGGTGTTACAAGAAAGCAAAACCAGGGTGTAGCTGCAGTGGGAACAAAAGAAGTCCAAGTCTCAGAAGAGTGCATTTAGGCATACTAATTGTAAATGTACTTCAAAATTGCAATGTGGTAGTAGCACTGGGACTCCATTAGATCTGCTAATATGTCAGTGGGGGTGTGGGGGGTTTCTTGTTGATATCAAAGTAAGGGAAGACAATGATAGCTTAATTCGTATGCTTTCTTAACAATACTTCTGAAACTCTTCTGTTTAATGCTCTTGTATTTCTGTTTACAGTGGACACCCAACCTTCAAATGCCCCCTGTGTCAGGAAGCCAATTTTACCAGACAGCGCTTGCTGGATCACTGTAATAATAGACATCTTTATCAGATCGTTCCTGTGGTAAGTAGAGCTGCTTATGTATGTTTCTTAAGCTACTTTCATTGTAATTATGTGGACAATTTTAACTGTGCAGTTGCTGCTCTTTATCTGTAACAATCACTGTGGTTTGAGAAAGACAGACAATATACTTCACACAGTGCATTTAAATTGAGGAGTGACTTTGATGTGAAAATGTTTCATGTCCAGCCTGCTGGTTCTAAGGCATTTCTGACTTAGTTGTCTCATTTATCTTGGTGTGAAACAGGCTCAGTTTTTGAGCCTGATGCTTAACTCTTCTTTATTTAGTAGTTCAGAACTGTTTCTATAGAATCCCATTTGTAGTATAACTACTGTTTCATGTGAAACCTGCAGTTAGTTTAAAAGTAATCCAAGGTAACCAAAGGGTCTGAAAAAGAAAAATCTGTTTGGTTTTCTATTATTTTCATCTGTATAGGGTGTGTTGTTTTTCCTTTTGGCCTACTTGTTCATCTCAATTTTATGAAAACCCAAACAATAAGTAGGATGCAGTAGTCACTTTCTTTTCTAAATTAACTCAGACAGATAGGATAATATTTCATTATAAAGAGAACCACTTTAGAAATCAACCAAGTTGAAATGTAGTTTTTGAATGTTACACAATTGAGGAAAAGCACACTTAGCAGTATGATTTGATGTCAATGTCTTACTGTGTTTTGGTAGTGGATGAGTAGTAGACTAGTTATTCCTGTATAACATGTCTTTAATGCATTCTGTATTGCCAATAACTTTTTTTTTTCATTCTGTCTCTTCCCTTCCCCCTCCAAATTCAGATCTGTCCTATTTGTGTATCTCTTCCTTGGGCAGATACTAACCAGGTTACTAGAAATCTTGTTAGCCATCTAAATCTAAGACACCGGTTTGACTACGGAGAATTTGTGGTAAGCTTTTTCTTCTTTGATGTGTGGAGGAATAAATGGTAACTTTTTTCCTAAAAATCAAATTGCCAAATAAAAATTTTGTACTTAACATGTGCTCTGGACATGCTGTGTTCCTTTTCTGTATGGAACTCAGAAGCAGACCTGTCTGTTCTTTAACTTCGTTATCAACATGAAGTACTGCTGCGAATAGGTGTTGTCAATAGTCAAACTGCCCCAAGCTGGTGACATAAGCCTTTGGCTTAGTGTTCTCAAACTGAACTATTTATTGCTTTTATTCTGTTTATTAGAACAGTTTATTACTGCTGTTTCTGGGGGAAGTAAAATAGATGCTACTCTCTTTATGGACATTATTGACCTTTTAATACAGAAATTGTGAAGTTATATTCTCAGGACTCAATGTACAGCTTGACTAGCTGGTATTGCTGCTACAGCTGCTCTTCCTGTATGTTGTGAGAGAGACTGAAAAAGAGATGTGTCACTTAATCAGTGTTTAGGTTGTCTCTTTTCAGGCTCTCTTAGAGTAAATTACCTTAAGTAGATGGAGAACTACATACACAGATGTAGTCAGTGGCTGATTCATAAATCAAGCCAACCATTTGGGTTCTGCATGTGGGATCAGAGGGCTGGAGAGTTTGTGGCTTTTTCTACAGAGTTTGACAGGCTTTGGGGTGTGCAACAGGTCTAGTGTTTGAGTCACAGGCAGCCTCACTGGGTCGTGGCAAAGATGATGTATCTTGTCCTTTGAGTTGAGTGAGCTGTGATGAAGGCCTGAAGAGCTAGGGTTTGATAGGGGGAATTGGGCTCTTCACCATGAATGCATCTTTGATGACCTAAAACTGGTGATAGGAATTCTGATTTGGGGAAACTGTCAGAATTGCACTTAAAAGATTCATCACTCTGGCATATTAAGAGCCTGAAGGATATTCCTACAAAAAAGTAGCAGACTTTTTGGTTCTGTGTTTGCTTTCCCATTTTAGGGAATGTATGCTCAACAATCTCTGATTACTGTTGTCTGAGGATCCCATTTTAGTTTTTATTAATGGAGGATGTTGTGGCTGGTTAGAAACCCTGTTAAAATAATTGCATGACACAGTCAGCTTTCCTGAGCTGGCTGTTCTGTTATGCACTTGAGCCTGGGAGAGAAGATGGACCCTTCTGCTTAATGAGCCTTGTCCTACTCTACTGATTCTTCTCCTGTCTCACATATGTCTCTTGGTACTTGGTTCAATAAAAAAATTCTGTGCAATATGAACAATTATCTAGTAGCAGAGTCTTTGTCTAGGTGCCATTTCCTATGTAAAAACATAGCAGATGAGTGATTAAACTAATGACTGTGCTACATCTTGAGTATTTGTCCATTTTGATGATGTTTTCATTCTGTTTAGAATCTTCAGCTTGATGAAGAAGCCCAATACCAAAATGCAGTTCAAGAATCCTGTCATGTGAACTTTTAGAGCCCCCTTCATCTTCATACTGATTATCTGAGAGAAAAATTACTTTGTTCTGTTGCCAATCCAAAGGGTATATTAATAAAAATGTTTTTCAGTACCCACTTTTTGGGCTGAGCTCCTTTTCACACTCATAAGGACTTCTGATAAATGATTTTGCTGAAACTCAGACTTGACATCTTGACTGAGTTCTGCCCCTGTGGAATTAGGGACATTTCTGGAACTTGTCATTCATGTCTTGATTTTCTCTAACTTTTACTACTCTGTTAATTACATATGGTTCATATGATTAATGTAGGATGTTTTAATTCACCAAAACCAACTTTGAAAGTATCTTTAGAAAGACATGCAATGATGCTCTGTTGCACCATTGGGTTTCTTCAAGTTCAGCTGTCTTCTAAGGTATCTTAAGAGATGATAATTTATTTTTTTTCTCTTCTTGCCGAGGACAGGCATTTGTCCTGCCAAGGACTAATTTTATTTTGATGTTGTGATTTGTTTTTTACTATTGCTATGTGATTGAAAATAACAACAGCTTAAAATATTAAAAAAATTTCTACTGATCAACAATGCAGAGCAGGGCTTTTTTCACCTTTCATTGAGAAAGAAAGAATGATGCCATTGCCTAGGAATAACTACATCTATTTTTTCCTCTTTGGGAATAACTAAAATAGGATGCTTGCTTACTAATGTGATGAGGTGTATTCTCAGTACTCCTAAGGAAGATTACATATTTTCTGAGCAATTCAAGATGACATGCAAAAGGTATACTTTTTTGGCCTGTGACCAGGTCTTACTGGAGCTTTTTAAGAACTTCTAGTTTTGTGTTTGGAATTGAAGTTTTGGTCTGTCCTGTCTTTCATTGAAGGCTGTGTAGCTAAATAACTAAACTGGCTCCACACCGACAAAAACTTTTATTTTTGTAAAGCTGTTTAAAACTTGTACATCTCCTGCATCCAAAGGCTTCAAAAAATTGTTGAGAAGAAAAAAACTTACTCTAAAATAGTGACCAACATATTTTAAGAGTTTCTGTTCTACATTTCCACCTTCCCAGCAGGAACATCGTTAAAATTGGAGAAAGTAGTAATAATGCAATTTTCAATTTAAATGGAAAATCCATTTGTAAAAACTTTGGTATCTTTTATATAATACTAAAAGGGAGAAGGGGAAAGAAGGCTGCACAGCATACATTTTGGAGTTTTAAATAGAGAGTGTTCTGAATGTACACCTGTTTGGACTGACTGCATTCTGTGTTTCCATCACCCATTGTCAATCTATTGTTATTAATGAGCATTGCATATGTGGTGGAAAACATCCCCAGTAATTTTTTTAGTCTAGATGGTGATTTATGTGTCATAATATCAGTTGTGCAGCCAAAGTACAGTCTGCTTCTTGTGCTCTGCCTCCCTGTTCCTCTCCAAACAGGTTTTGATTATTCTTTAAATGCCGAGATACTTCATATTCCAAAACTGGTGAGGTCAAAATGCCTCATTTTACAATGTAATGTGTTTCAGAACTGAAAGTTCTAACTTATTGAGTGTTGGAACTAACCCGCTATACATTTTAACTTGCCTTTTCTATCTTAGTTTTTTTTTTGAGTGTAAAATGTTACTGAAGGCTTTGCTGGCTAAAATTCAGAGAAAGTTGTCTATTTCAGAAATGGCTGTCTATTTCAAAAACCTTGTCTGAAGCTTATATACTTTTTTATAACTACTTTTTTGCATTTTGTTACTGTCTCACTACAGTATTTTGACAGCAGACCACACTTGGAACTTGTATTCCAGTTTGCCCCCATACACGTCTGTGTTCTCACTTGTCTGTCAGCTCCATTGCTTGTGTGACCACATACTGATTTGGAGTGGTTCACTGAGCCAACAGAAAAAAAATGTAGATTTTTACTTTTGCTCAGTAAAGCCAACTATTAAACAGTGCCCTTGTACAGAAAAGAACGTCAAGGTACCTGATGATGAAGTTTTACCTTTTTAAAATAAAACCACATTCTATGGTGATTTATTACTGCATACATTTCCTAAGGAGTTTAACAGTTAGATGTAAGTCTAGTTAACTTTTTTAGATTCAACAAAATGTTTATATGATATGGCAATAAATGCCTACAGCCAATACAGATTCTGAATGCCTCATGGACGCTGGAACTACTTATTTCTATTACTTGAATATATCTTGGGAATTACGAGTGAAATGACATCTGTTTTAAAACTCTGGGAAACAATGTTTTCTATAGCAATAATTAGTTGTCACTTGATGCATAGTTGCTGAGCATTTTAGTCATGTTTAAATGTTGAGAGACTTGAATACACATTTTAAAGCAACAAGTGTGTATTAATGCAATATTAAAAAAACCTTTCAAAATGTTTATCCTCTTTATTTAAAATCTGTATTGGCAGGTGCTGCCTTGCTTAAGATTTTGTACTTTTAATATTAAGAGATTGCATCCAGTACATTCACTAGGTAAACATTTAATGAAAATTAAATTATTTGAATATGTTGCTGCTGGTCATGATCTTTCTCACTGAAACTCAGACATGCACAAAAAGCTGTGTATTTGTGATGGGGGATGCCCAAAATATGACATCTTTACGAAAAGATTGCTTCTTAACAATGTTTTCATGTTCATGTTGCGTTATGTATGGTTTCAATATGTTATGTTTGAATTGTACCTTCTGGGTTTTTTCCTATTAAAGTATTTTATTTTCTATTTGTCTTTTTGTTGCATAATAAAGATGATCTGTTCCCTTGGTGCTACTTCTTCCTTTTCAGATGCTTTCTAAAACTTAAATATGTGATCAGTTGTATGTCTACACATTTTGAGTTATTGGAATGGTGTGTATGCTGCTGGAATGGTGAGATGTGACTGGTGATGCATCTGTGAGCTGAGACAAGATACCTTCTATCATACCTTGGGTATTTCCTGCAAGCAGAAAAGATTATAGGTTGGCCCAAATCTGCTTTGTGCATATTTTCTTGTTGCCATGCTTGTTTTTTGCTGTCCCATGTAAAATAGAGATAACATCCTAAAAGGAGACAGAAAGAAGTATGTAATACTTGGGGTCATGAACAAACCTTGTTGTTAAAAGGTTTTCTGAGAAGATTTAATGCTTTTCTGAAGAAATAATTGCCAGTAAATTTGGGCTGGTTACAAGTTTTAGCCAGCAAAGTGGCAGCTAGATGATTTCTCCTGCCCTTTGTTCTTGTGTTGAAAAAAACTTTGGTTATTTCGTGTGCTTTTGCATTTTAAGGACACACAGATACAGTAGTAAAATTGACTTAATGTGTTACTTTAAATGATGGAAATGTAACAGAACTATGTAAATTTCCTTTTTATTAATTTATTCTTTCCCAGTAGAATCTAATTTTCTGATCTCTAGGTAAACCACTATCTTCTGGATCTCTTTATTAGCCCTTTGTTAGAGATTTAATTTAATTTGATTTGATTTTATTATAGCAATTCATATTTCACTACTTAGAGAGAATGCATGTGCTGTGTTTAATTCTCATTGTCAGTATCTTGGTTATAGGATACTTGAGCTCTGTAAAACTGCCCTTTGTTCTCCAGCCTTAAGCCAGGGCCTCATTCCCGGGGAGAGAGGGGGATTTTTGTGCACCCAGTTCATCTTCTGACAGGTTGTTGGGACTAGAAGGCTTTCTGTGTTTGGGAAGCATTTCTGGGTCCCCCCTTTTGAGATTTGACTTTTGAGTCTGGTGAGATTTGAATGAGTGTCTGTGACAGCTATAAAAGAGTGAGTGGTGTATTTTTTTGTATCTTTTGTTTTATGCAGAAATAGACACTAACTCATGAACACTGTTAGGGGATGGGGCAGTGTTTACTGCCTGTGGTAAAGTGCACATTTGTGAAATGACTGCAGAACCTGGCATCCAAGGCTGCTTTATTGCAAGACAGAAGAGCCACAAGGACATCTGATCAAGGTATCTTCAGGTTTCTTTTAGAATTGGAGAAACAAGCAATAAAAGAGTGCAAAAACTGCATAGTCTTGTTTTCCATACAGTGTACATTTGCTCCAGAAATCATGTTTCTTTTGTTTCCTGTTGTGGCTGTATTTGAAAAAAAAAAAAAAAAAAAAAAAAAGAGATAAAATTTAGGGTGTCTGCAATGAGGAGGCATTTCAATAATGTCAAAACTTCTACTTCCCAGGGAATTGCCAGGCTTACTAGGCTCAAAGCATGGTGGTTTTTTTGTTGGTTTTTTTTTTTTTTGTCTCATGAGTAGAGTAGGTCTGTACTGTTTCTTAGATTTCTCAAACTCTAGGTCCGCTTTGGGAAGGACCAGTTTTCACCTCTTCATTTTCCAGTTCTAACCAGCCTTATTTTATTGCTAACAATTTTGTGGACATGATCAGAAAAGAGCTAAGAAAGTGAATTTTGCATTTATTGCCTCACCACAACTCACACTGTTAGGAAGTTGAGGACAAGGAGGGAGAGAGGAGCCATCACTGCCAAATGCATTCTGTGGAGTAGCATTTAATTATATTTCAAATCTGTGCCTTGAAGTACTCTGTATCTATTTAGAGGCATTCCTCAGCTCTGTGAAGCTGTAGGTTATTTCCCAGGGTTACACACAGAATACTGTTTTTATGAAATTGCTTAATCTTACGGGGATGTGTAGTCGCTGAGAAAAGTGCCTCTCACTATTACTTTACATTCTTTTTCTATTGTTGTGTTTCTGTCACTCATTTTTTCACTGAATGGCTTGGGTTAGAATAAACCTTAAAGATAGTCTCATTCCAACCCCCTGCCATAAGCAGGGACACCTTCCACTGGACTAGGTTGCTCAAAGCCTCATCCATCCTGGCCTTGAACACTTCCAGGGCTGGGGAACGCACAGCTTTTTTTGGGTAACCTGTTCCAGTGTCTCACCGCCTGTTTTCCTCTATGTGCATTTCTCTACAGCAGTTCTCATAAATATACACTATCCATTTCCCTCCCACTCCCTTTTCTCTCTTTTAAAGTAGTCCTCAATTAAATTGCTATGATTATATTACTTGGCTACTAATTATTGTTTCATATTCCGTGTGTTTTATAAGCTCCTCTGGCTATGCCCTTAATATGGGGCTGGTGTGGGCCACAGAGGTAAATACAGTAACTAAGAAGCTTAGCACAGATAATTTATGGAGTTCTCCAGACATGTTTACTTCTATTGCTAGAGAAGTTTGTTTCTCAGAATGTGTTTGCACTTGGGAAGAATGGGAAATTCTTAGATAAATTTTATTGCTTTTGAACACAAGGCATTTACTTTGTTGTTTTCTGTAGGGGGAGGATCTGGCGTTAGGTTCTCTGGTTTTGCAGGTATGGACTGAAGAACATGGGATGTTTTTTCTCCAGGGTGACTGCTGTGGCCCTACTGCCAGAGAAGGTGAGATTCATATGCTGCTTGTGTTGTGAGACTGATCAAACTTGAGTTGTTTCTTTCTTGATTTTTTTTTCCTGTCTTTCATAATTCAAACCACCAGAGGGCACTGAGTATTTTTGGGTACTCTCTAAATAAGCATTTAAGGATGATAATTCAATAAGTGGTTGTACTCCAAAACACTATTAGATACGGAATTAGTCCCCTGATGTTTCATAAAATGCAATAAATCTTTTATGGATTGGGGGGGGGGGGGGGGGGAAAAAAAAGGGCCCCAAAAAAATAAANNNNGGGGGGGGGGGGGGGGGTAATTCTATTCTACGGAAAGGATACTTGCAACTTACTTTAAAATCTTAAAATTATGGGTTTACGTATGTTGCTTTATCATCTGTGGTAAGTAAGCAGTGTTGCCCCCTGGACTCCGCTCTGGGAAGAATGGAGTGCTGCCCTGTTCACCAGCGAACATTAAATGTGACACGTTCTCGCAAGCGCCATGTACTTGCAAGACCTCTCCTTGCCCAAGGGCGTTCTCCAGAGTCCACTCGAGCCTGGGCGCTGTAGTGCAGGCAGGAGGCACACGGGGGCAGCTGGGGACTGATTCGTCCTGTGACAGTGACAAGGGGCTAGTGCTCATTCCTGCCTTTTTGAGACTGCACACTTATCATCGCCTTCGCTAATTCCATCTGCCGCCGTGGCGCGAGGTCTGCCAGGTGCCCCGTGCCGGTGTGCTGCGTTATCCTTTCTTAGCCTTCACAATAGTCAGGGGTTGGGACAGCCCTCTGGCATGAAGGGAGGAATTGTAGCAGCCAAGGCTTATGTTGCCTCGTCTGAGAAAGAATGAAGTCTCCCTGGAGTGTGCTTCTGCAGTGGCATGATAGTGGCCAGCCACAGCCACTTGAGTAGTTGCAGAGCAGCGACAGTTCGTTCCACACGGTAATCTGGTTCATATTTAGCGTGAAATGTGTTTGTGTAAAAACATGTCAGACATGATTCAGCACCCTGGGAAAGGGAGCGAGGTGTGATCCTGTATGAGTAGTTATTTAATTTATGAAATGCTGTTTTCTTACACATACAAAAAATTATGGTTAATGTAGGTCTGAAGCGGCAGTGGGCAGGAGGGTGTGCAATGTTTTACCCAAGTTTCTGCCATTTGCTTTTTAACCTTGCTTTTTAATTGACCTGTAGCTAAGCAGCGCAAGGAAGCTGAAGGTCTGCTTCATTTTCTTGATGAACTCTTAGTGAAAGCAAATCTGCCGTGTTTGCTCCTCTGCAAGTAGTTGGAATGCTTGTATTTGATATCTGGTATAATTTTCACTTTTTTTCATTGCATCCCACATGACACTTGCTAGGTTTGTAAACGTTGGAGCTTCCTAACTTTAAATATTTAGGTGTTGAACTTGTAGCACTCTGGATTTGATCGAGGGTCTGTTATCTTGCAGGTTTATCTGACAACTCTTATCTTCATTGCTGCTTTTGCCTCATCAGCCAAGCAGATAACACTGCAATAGTATCTCTGTTTGGAAGATTAACCAAAAAAGTGAGCCCAATTTGTGCAAGATAATGCAAGAAGCTTGAGACAGGGCAAGGGACAATCCACTATCTGAGAGTAATAGACCATCCAAGTATCCTCCTGCTCTTTTCGCATTTGAACTATAAGCACTGCTGTGGGTGGGACACGTAGTGTTCTGCAAACCAGCACTTTTCATGTTATGTAATGAATCCATATCACTTGAGGTTGACATTGAAACTTGTGATCAGACAGGTATCCACCCAAATGTCAACGAGCAGTCATGAATCACCATTGTTTGCTGAGCGGTATACAGATGGCAAAATTACCAAAGCATCTCTGCTGCCTTACAGAAGATTAACAAAACTATTCAAATATGAAACTACCTACCAAAAATTCTAAAAAAATCACTATATGTATGGAGCTAATTTTACTTGGGTTTATGGTTCTCAGTAGTTAGCAAAAATTGTGTTTGCAATAAAGTTCCTTTGGCTTTTAAAAGAGCATTCTTGCCCTCCTCCACTCATTTTTTTCCAATCTCTCTGTCCCCATTACTGTCTCTTCCCAGATTATTACAAAGGTTAGTAGCTTGGCAAAGAAGAGTAAAACAGGTGATACTTCCCATCTGCATTGGATGGTGCCTGATGAATGTTCCTTCTTCTGCAGCAAGGCAGGGGAAAGGCACTGCAGTATCTTTATTGCTGTGCTGTGGAAGAGCCCACATAAAACAGTGCCACTAGGAAGGCAAGATGACACGGTGCCTGTCCCAGGGAACATGCTCTGGGATGCTCTCCATCACTCTGGTGCTTGCAAAGTAAGCTCAGCAGGAGATCCAGGCAGTCACTTGCAATAGATCAGTAGCAAGCTCCACAGCAAGTTCTGATGTCTTTCATTTTCCTTGTTTCTCCTAGCAGCAGGAGAGCATGAGAGTCTGTGAGGAAAAAATTTAATTGACTGGCAAAAGCTCAGATTTTGCAGGTGTCTCTTATAGTTGTTCAGGGCTCATTAGATATCTTTGTACTCATAAGTCATGAAACATGTTAGAGGCAAAGAATTGCAAGAAAGGAAAAAGCAATCAACCACTTAAAGACTTGTTCATTCTCCTTTGCATTTAATGTTTTTATTTTTCTTCAAGCTCAGAGCTTGCAATCAGGACACTGGTGGTCTGCTTGCAGATCAAAATGTTAATGGAAATACCATTCTTGAATTCCACGGATCCCTGACTGTGTCAAGAAAGGACGTGCATTATTTTGGCTGTCATATGTTAAGGAAACTTCTCAGCCTGACCATCAACAAGACTCTCAGGCATCTCAATTTGCAGCTTGCAAGCCGAGCTACCTTGAGCAGGTGCATTCCTCAACATATATGCCCTGGTAGCTGTGGAACAAAGACTTAGTCTAAGACTGCCATTCTTTTTGTTCTTCCAAAAATGCACACTGTCTATTCAAGTAAGTTGCACTGCTCTTAATTCATCTGAAGTAATAGTTATTTCTTATTGTGGCCCTCAGTCTTGGAGGTATGATATGGTTGTATTCATCTGGTAAGAAAAATGCAGGGAGTCCTGTAGGAAAACCCTGAAGAAAAATTAAGGGGTAAGTATATTGACAGACAATAAGTCAGTATTAAGACAAGATGTTTGTCATTGTAGAGAACATGCTCACGAAAGTAGATAAGGTCTGTTGAAAAGATCTTCCATGGTTAGACAGAAAAAAACTTCCTGAAGACTGCTCGTATGTGAATTACTTTCTTCTCAACATGTATTAAAAAGCCTATATTAGCTACTTACCGGGTGACACTGAATTTTCTGCCAATAGCTTCTATCTTAAAAGTCCTGATGTTCTGTTATTAGCATAGTATTTATTTTTCCATTGCATCTGGTTTTGTTTTACCAGATGACTGGTTGAGGTGTCAAAACTCTGAGTTTATTTAATGAAACAGCAGTGTGTGTTAGCATATCACTTTCGTGCCTTCTCTCTTTGGTGTCACTATATGCCAATTCCCTGCTAATATTTTCTTTAGGTAACTCACTTTTTGGCCAGTCCTGAAAGCAGCAGTGCTCATGACACAGATGTTCATACAACCCTTTATCCCTCTATATACTACTGACAAGAATTTGGTGTGAGCTCTTAGTAGTGATTGATACATCTTAGAAGTGGGGATGAGAAACGAGAGCAATTGTGATGATTATTTCCATTTAAAGGGTAGCAGGAAAGCAGAGTGTTAGACTTTCTTCCAAAATCAAGTAGTAAGACCAAAACTGTGCTATTTCTGTTGAGTTCACCATCTATGCAAAGCCCTTCTAAGGCCCTGTAATCAAGAAACAATGGATACAGTTTTTCAGTTTTGATCAGTTTTTACCAGTTTTGACAAGATAAGACAATGAAGAAAAGACAATGAAGAAAATCTTACTGTTCAACTGTGGGAACTTGACCCTTAAGTGAAACTATGTATTTGGTCAATTGATGGGAACATAACCTGTGAAAGAAAAACAATATACAATAGAGCTGTTGTTAATATGGAGGTGGTATCATGAGCTGTTATGGTCTCATCTCACATTCTAGCCAAGTGTGAGATGATGTAACTGGAAAAATTCCACTCCAAGAGGAGGAGATATGAGGTGTGGTTCTGGGGTGGAGGGGCTGAAGAGGACAAGATGTCATTTCAATCCAGGGGAGTCCCTGAAGGTGCAGTGCCTGCCTGCCCCTCCCACCTGCGCACCATGCTCCATCTCCTTCTCTTGCTCAGAGGCTTTCCAAAAAATCCAGGGGTTGGTATGTAGTATTTGGTACTGCATGTAAAAAAAACAACTCTGCTTTGCAATCACGGTTGGGTTTCTTGTTTTTTTGTGCATGGGCATCCACCAGAACCCTTAACATTAATGGCAATGAGGATGCCCAGAGAAAAAAAAGTGAAGTAAAGAAAGGACAGGGCTTGAGCAGTGGGGAGCATAGTTGCACCAAGAAAGCGAAACACATAGCTGTACTGAGAGACACTGTTCTGTGTGTGTAGCATATGGGAGGTCAAGATTTATTCTGAGTACCCAGCTGTGTATGGGAACTTAGTAATGTTTTTCTGTGTCCAAAGTGTAATCACTGTCATACCCTTGTTGCTGTGTGGTGTATTGTAAACATAGCTCACATACATTTCAGATTCTGCTCAGAACTCTTAGTCCTTTGCATTTGTGGTGTCTCTGGATGATGTCTCAGATTTATTGCCCTCACTATTTCTGTTGTCGTTATCACGTCCTGATGTGAGTGCATTGGTAAAAATGTTTCATAAAAAGGAGCCTCGGGCCATGGCTCCGCCAGTGGAGCAACTGGGGTGGACACTGGAACTGTGGAGCACACTGTGGGACAAGCTAGAGATTTGTACAAGTATTGAGCCCAAGCCATGGCTAAAGATCCCATGGGAGTGTTGAAATATTGGGGAAAATTTGTGCAAACTCCTCAAAAACGCTCTAAAGAGTGGTTTTGCCATACTAGATGCATGGCTGAATGTCTGTTATTTGCATACAAAGTCACAGTTGAAAAGAATACAGAGCTTGAAAAGCTGACAAACAAAACAAGGGCAACAGCTGAGGGCCAATATAATGTTGCAAAGGCAAGTGTTTGTAGCTGCTGCTGCTGCACTGCAATCTGAGATCTCAGTAAGCTAGGCCTATAAGTAAGGTTAAGTTTTAAATTATTAGTTAGTTTAAATGCTGTTAAGTGTGATTCTTCTGTTAAATGGTTACAGTTAAGGTATATCTTAAGCTATAGATTAAGTTAGTCATAAGTTAGGTGTTGTTCCTTTGTTAAATTTTTAAGTTTAAAGTGTAAGTTAAAGTACTGTTGAGTGATATTAAGCTTTTAAGCTGTATTCCTTTTTATCCTTGCCTATCCTTTTGTCTCTCTTTCACACACACATAGACACACACAGATAGTTCCTTGTTCAATTCTGCTTTGACTGGCTTTTGTTTGGCTTTGTGGTTGTTTTAACTTGGGGTGCCATAACTGTTCTGTAAGTAGTAGAGTGAATCTTGTCAACAAACTTTGTCATGCTGTCACTTAATATTAAATCTAGTTTTTGCTGATACCTTGCTGATGATTCTTTAAGCAATCTCTAACTCTTGTTCATAACCTTGGATGCTGGAGATTGAAAGAAATTCTTGGTGCTAAGCCCAAATTTCTTTTAAAGAGGATGCATTTAAAACTTTTGCACAGGATACTAATTTGCTAGCCACGGCTACTCAGGGATATAGTATAAAATACCCCACAGAAAGTGCATAACCAGGGTCTGAGTGTCTGTGGTATGCCCTGTGAGATTATATACAGTGAATGAAGGAGGAAGGAATGAAAGCGGCGATTTTTACTGGGGACACTGACGCTTGGATGCGAAATCCCCGTTCGATACCATGAGAAATAGACTGATTAAGACTGCTCCCCCAGCATATAAAATGCAATAAAGACCCTTTTGATTAATGAAACAGGAAATCCTCTGCCTGAGATAATTGAAAAAATGTGGCAGCTAGGTAATCTTGGGGAGTGGAACCCCTGGGGAAGTGCTGGGAATCAAAAAAACCCTGCCAACTGGGCTTTTGACACCACACGGTGGCCACAGGCCAGAATTAAGATTCCAGGAAGAGATGCAGAAATCCAAGCAACTATTCAGGATTTGTTACAAACAAGTGTTTTTTATATGTTGCTTTCAACCCTGCGTTAGTAGCAAGTGGATTTGTAGTGTTAAATTCTGTATACGCACAGCACAAGAGCAGCCTTACAAGTTGCTATTTTTATGTGTTTTTCCAATCAAAGTGTATCATGTAACTTGTGTTTCAGTCTTTTGGAGTGGAGGTTTCATTATATGAATCTTAAAGCATGTGTTGCATGTTCTGAAGTGTGACAGAAAGGAATGTGAGTTTTTTGCAATAGTGTTGGAGAACTACGCCGAGTAGAACCTACAGAGTGCAGGCTGGTCTGTGCTATTGTTTGGGAAGGGTTGGTAGTGAGCTATCCACAGAGCTGCCCTCGTGCTTTGGTGTGAACAGACCTAAGCTGATTTCCTTCAAAGGGAAACTGGAGAGCAAAGTAGCTAGGTGACCTCCACCTGGGAGGTTGTCAAGGAGCTAAGCACAATGTGAACCTGTCCACTGAGGTCCTGGTGTGATGTAGTTCATCTGCTGAAAGATATGATGTCATACTGGGGTATTGCGGGATACAGAGACAAATATCCAGCTCCTACAGCAGTTTTCTGGAATTGTTAATGCTTCTAATGTATATCACCAAATTTCAATTGGTCTGAAAATTATGACTTTTGCTCTTTCCATAGCCTTGATCATTAGCCTACCACACAAGGAAAATAAGGCTCAGAGAAGCACAAGGAAAAAAAAAATTCCATAGCTTGATCTAACATTTTAATAATATTACTTTACTTATAATTATTACTTTAAGTAATTTTCATACTTTTTCTATTTTTATGATTTGTAATATTGTACTGAACTGCCTTCACTATTGATTTAAAACAAAACTCAGTTCATATTTCTCACCATTGTTGAATAAAACTATTGTTCTGGAAGTTATCTTCCCTCTCCTTCACAGTGTATGCCAATGTTGAAACAACACTCCCTATTGTCCCTACTGACTCTCCTTTGGTTATCATTGTGGGATGGTTTTGGCACATATGGGCTGGATGCCTTTGGATAAAACTAAAATCCTCCTGATTAAGAGCTTCTTTGTGTAGAGGAAGGATGAGAAAAGCAGAGACATTTTCAGATGTATATCGTTTGTTTTTTAAATTTATTTTACCTTTGTTTCAGTGGAGTTATTCTATAGTTGTGCTGTTTTAAACAATAGAAAAATTAACATCCACTCACTTTAGGCATTAGGAACACCACTCCTTCTACTCATATACTCCCCAGTGGAACTATTGGGTCAATTTTCTTTTGGATTGTGCCCTCCTTATCCCTTCAAGGTCCTGTGCAGTTTTACTTTTGAGATGCAAAGGTATAGTACCAACCCCCCATGGAACCTGGTTCTTTGGCTGCTGAGGTGATAGCAGCAGAAGGAAAGCAAGTTACTATTACCATTTAAGTGCCAATGGCAATTAAATTTCCATGCCTTAAGAAAACTAACCCTCTTATCTCCAAATATAACTACTTCAGTATGGATCCAACGAAACCAAACTCACTGCTGTCATACTCAGAGCATACATGCTTTAACTCCTGGCTACAGAGATACAGCTAAATTCTAGAACACTACCAAGACAATCACTGTCTCTTCATTGGCTCCTGGGGTTGCAAGAGCACAAGTCCTCATGAGCCTGGATGGAGTTAGTTGTTGGTTAGCAAAGTTTAGCAATACTACCAGCACAGCTGTATCTGATTTGTTAATTGATGTAGACAGCATTAAACATGCTACACTACAAAATCGAGCAGCAATTGATTTTTAACTTTTAACACATGAGCATTGGTGTGAAGATTTTGATTAGGTATGTTGTATAAACTTAAGTGACCATTCTAACTCCGTCCATGCACAACTACAGGAATTATTGACACTTAGTCAACAACTTGTAGAACACACCAGTTGGAATCTGTTTGCTGGAGGGACATGGGGTTAGAATTGGCTGAAAAATGGATTAGTATTGCTTTGTGCCTTAAGTATTGGGTTTCTATGTATTATTTGTTGTATTTCTAGTTAGTATCGTTGAACTGATCTTTAATAGATAGCATGTTGCATTGTACTGTTATATGGTGGAGGCCCTGCCATATTTGATCTGCTGCTGGGCACGTTGACCAGATAATGAAGAAAAGGCAATGAAGAAATCCTTATTGTCTAACTGGTGGAAATTTGACCCTTAAGAGAAACAATGTGTTGGGAACTTCACCTGAAAGAAGAACTATATACAATAGAGCTGTTGTTTGCACAGAGGTGGTATCGTGAGCTGTTATGGTCTCATCTCACATTCTAGCCAAGTGTGAGATGATGTGGTAACTGGAAAAATTCCACTCCAAGAGGAGGAGATATGAGGTGTGGTTCTGGGGTGGAGGGGCTGAAGAGGACAAGATGTCATTTCAATCCAGGGGAGTCCCTGAAGGTGCAGTGCCTGCCTGCCCCTCCCACCTACGCACCATGTTCCATCTCCTCCTCCTGCTCATCAGGAGTCCCTGAAGGTGCAGTGCCTGCCTGCCCCTCCCACCTGCGCAACATGCTCCATCTCCTCCTCCTGCTCATCGGCTTTCCAAAAAATCCGGGGGTCGGTATGTATTGTTTGTATTATCACATCTAATAAAACCAACTCTGCTTTGCAATCACAGTTGGGTTTCAGGGTTTTTTTGTGCACGGGCATCCTCCAGAATCCACACCAATCATCTCCCAGCAGCTGGAGATGACAACATGCAGAATTCAAGGGCTGCTGAACTTACAGAAGAAATCTTGACAAAAAAGTTTTTTTGACCTGCCAAACAACACTGATTTCAGAATAGTTGACACCATCACTATTGGTGAGTAGGGAATTATAATATTAAATTGCTTTCATAGAAAAAGATCATACCATTATAAGAACAATAATATCTACAGCTGCTACTTCTCAATGCATCAGCAATGATGTAACAAGTATGGATCTGAGCAGCTATAAATGGCTTAGGTATCCTCATTACTTAGAATCTTTCTTTCTTATCAGCTCTGATAGTTAAAATAGAATGCAACATGTTATTCATTTTGATATAATAATTTTGTGAGTCTGAATTTACAATATGAAATCTAAATGCCATTCTTAGTTTTTGTGTTGGTCTATACAAGTAGTTGGTCTGGCAAAGTAAAAGGTTAGCAAAGCCTAACCATACAATTACCACAAGTACCTGCAGTTTAAGCATAAGAAGAAGCTGTGGCAATCCCAGCACTCACTTATAGCTAGGAAGTAGAAGGGATGGTTAAAGTTGAAAGAAAATACCCAAGAGGCACAGACAGTGGTGACAGTACAATGGTACTGACATTTAAAAAATTCATTTGAATGGAATCTTTAAGTAACCAGAAGGATGCCATTATTTACACTAGTGATAAATGCAGTGTCTCACATATATCAACTCTAGAAATAGCTTTGCATTTTCCAAAAGCAGGAAACTGAAATTATGTTGCTGACTGATTTTTTTATGCACACACACATTTCTCATTTTCAATTTCAGTCAAAAAATGTACAATTATTAATGTATTAATGCCTTGCCAAGAGTCTTGCTAGTTTTCTGTTGTTCAAAAGGTTTTAGTGCCCAATTTAGTCTCTGAATCACAGAATGACTGAGGTGGGAAGACACCTCTGGAGATCTAGTTCAATTCCCCTGCAGCAGGTCACTCAGATCTCTGTCTGGTTGTGTTTTGATTGTCATCAAGGAGACAGACTCCTTGACTTCTCTGGACCACTTGTTCCAGTGCTCAAAAATACGAGAAGATTTTTTTTTTTTCTTAAATTTAGATGGAATTTCCTATGTTTCAGTGTGTCTTTCCCCTATATTTCCTTTTTCTTATTTCTATTTCTTCCTGTATTTAAATTTCTCTCCACAACTATTTCTCCCAGCAGTTCTTAAAAATAATTAAAATGTTTCTGTGAGTTATTGCAATACAGTAATGATGGACTTACTTGACAATCATGTGCTTACTCGACAAGAAAAAGATAGGTAAGGTGAGTTAATAGTTGTTGAGAGGACAAAGGTTTTGATTTATGATATTTACTATCTTAAATACCAACTTGGTGTAAAATTCTGTCCACACAATTGTAGACTGGAGAACAACATGGGCTTGTTTTCTGTGCCTGGGCTTCTAACCTGTCTTCTTCTTCAGGTGGTCTGGACTCTGGTGAGAAAACAAAGAATATATATTCTTTATATGACTAAAAAATAATCTTAAGCAGCTTAAGATGAGCTTGAGAGGAAAAGACTGATTTACTATTTTGCAAAATCAATATAATTCTGTTGTTGTCTGCATGGGAGAGATAAATGATTTCTGCTTCCTGTTTCCTTGGGGTTTTAGTGTTGCTATTTTTCATAGATTTGGCTATACATGGAAAGAGATTACCTAGTGTTCCCCAACTAAGGAAAATGTCCACTAGTATTCAAAGTTGCCAGAACAACAAGTATGAGGTTAAAATCCAGAACTGAAATTTATTTCAATTGTCCATGTCTGAGTGTTTTGGCCTTTTTTTGGTTGTTGTTGTTTTTTGGTTTTTTTGTGGGATTTTTTTGGGTTTTTTGTTTGTGGTTTTGTTTGGTTTGTTTGTTTGTTTGTTTTTGCTACAACACAATATAATTGATATTGGAATTTATGCCTTTTTAGCCACTGAATATACTTGGAAATGACTGTTCCCTGTTCCTCCAATCCAGCTGAAATATTTCAGGTCAAAAAGTAGCAGCTGAGATTTTGATATTACCTATTTTTTTTATTGAAATGAAACATTTTGCTCATGTTGGGAGGCTTTGTTGTAAAGGTCAGGAACTTTTGGTGGAGCACAATATAATTAGTTCAGAGAACAAAAATCGAAAGGTTCATGAAAGTTTGTGTCTTTGTATCAGCTGTTCGTATCTTCAGGGTAATCTGCAGAGTAAGGCATTACTTTTTATGACACCACATAAATGCAATAACATCATTGAAGTTATGCAACATAACTATCTGTGGTAGCCTTGTCTTCTTCCTCTCCACTGACCCATGCTCATACATCTCCCTAAATTAAGCATTCAGCCTCACATTCCAAACTTTCCCGTAGTCCTCCTGCATTTCCCATCTCTCCAATCCCATCCTTCCCTACTATTCCCACTACCTGTGCCCTCCCCCAGTCTTTTGGAAACTCAAACCTCAGTCTTGTTTGGATTCCACTGCAGGCTTTGCTAAAGCCTACAGTAGGTGATACAGGTGTTAATAACATCCAGAAGTTACCTGACATCAAACTGATTCCTAAAAACCAGCTCTTGTGTGAGAGAGGGGCTCCTGACCAACAGGGCTAATTATTTCATTTCCATGTGTTCTATGGCCAGGAAGAGCTAATTTCAAATTTCTGGATGCCAATAATAAAATACTATAGTCTGGAGAAATCACTGGTAAATTATGTGTCTCGTCCAAACTAGATGAGTATATTCCATCTGAATAGACGTCCAGGCTAGGGGAGGTGGATCATCTTACAGTGATGCCATGGCATCATGGTGGTGCCATAGATATTCTTGGCACATAAGAATTATCCATTTGTTTCTTGATTGGTTACTGAGTCCCTTTACCTTATTTTTACATGCTCACAATAGATGAGATGTTTCCCACCTGTCCAAGACGTGCTTGAATTTTTTGTCAGTTAAATGTGCTCTCACAAGTGGTTTAACCAACCATTACAATATCTTAATTCACACGTTGTCCACGTCCAAAACTAGGGACTAATATTAAAAATTATCAGTAATTTGTGTATGTGTAGATTAGACTAAATTAGGTTCGTCTTTGGCATACTTCAGCTAACACAACCTTCCTCTGCACAAGACTATAAACTGTGTGTTTGTTGAGTATTTACAATATTTTCACAGCCTAGAAATCGCATCATGTATTTTGTCAGGCTGGTACTGAGGCTGAAGTCACTGCCATGTGAACGAGTGATACTTGTGTGCAGAGACGCAGCTTTGGAAACAGAGTATTTTGCTGTGGAGATTCACGGGATGAAAGACCTAGTTTTGTTGGTAACACAGTGGAAAGATGTGATAGAAGGAATTCCTTCAGTATAAAACATTTAGTGGCAGTTTTCAGATACTGAGGACCAACCTGGATTTCACTGAATTCCTGCATTTGGTGTTCTTCAGTCATGGACTCACATTTTGGTTTGTGCACCAAATACATCTCAGTTTGTCAGCTTTTGCTGCTGCTGGAGGAGCTTTTCCAGACATTACCCAGTTTGTACCTTTAGGAAACTTATACTTTCTGATTAGTAGATATGGGTACATTGCAGTTTATAGTTATTGGAACTGCAGATTTTTTACTCACTATTAATGGTTATAAAGGGATTCAGGATATATGGGTGTGATTCTTCTCGTCCATCAATACTTTTTAACATAAAATGCAATAATGTGATTTTATTTTTTTAATACTGCAAACGTTACTTGTAATTTTTTTTCTTCCAAGAAATCTGTGTGAGTGGGAGTTTTAAAGCTAATGAAGCCTTTAAAACGTGTGTTGCACACTTTGCCCATGTACTTGGAACTTGTTTTACAAGCTCCACCTTCAAAACTTGAATATGTAAATACTGTTTTATGCACAGTGATAATAAAACATGTAGGAGGAGTCTATTGACAATTCCAATGTATGGATGGTTTGTCTGAACAAGATATTTGCAGTTATTAAGCTGTATGTGTATACAGTTGTGGGGTTTTCTTTCTAAAGTCCTCATCCTTATTTCTCATGTATCAATGTAAACCTGAATTATACCAGTTAATATTGAAGTGTGAGATCAATATCAATCCTTCAGCATTTGCATCTGCTCAAGTCTGAACCAGTTTTTCAATGGAGTCAGTCACTTTTCCACAATGATACTGGGTTTCTAAGAGTCACCACACTTAAAACCGGACAAATATAAAAAACATCCAAAAATGCAAAGTGCTGAAACAGGACTGTTTCAGGAGAAATTCAGTCAGGAAACAGATTTTACTCAGCGTTTGCTGTAACTGACCCATCAAGGTCAGATAGACTGACCTCGGTCAGGGTCAGGTTTAGACTGGACAAAGACATATGTGAGTGGTAGTTTGATTAAAAATAGAAAAAGGAAGCAGGAAAAGCTGATTAAAAACTTTGGCTGTTTATAGAACAGTTGCATACTAAATGTTTGCTGTGCCAGCTGATACCAATTAGGAATTATGTTTCTTAAACATAGAAATTATAGCCTCCACTTGGTTTGGCAAAAAATGGTTTTCATCTTTTAGGCAATGAGATTAAATGATCAAAATCTGACAAAAAACTGTGAAGCAATTCCTTGAGTGAATTTTAGTTCAGGTGAATCATAAAATGAGATTCCTGGTCTTTGTATTTACAATATTTTTTTCTTCCATTTGCTGAAGTTTTTAAAAGACAGTAATTTCAGATTAAAAATTAATCTTTCATTATGAAGCTAAAATGGGACATTCTGACAATTTCAAAGCTTTCTTTCTGAACCTTGACATTTTATGGGAGGTAGGATTTTTTTTTCCGTGTTTGGTTAAAATTTTATACGGAGTCAGATCTAGGGCTCACAGATGTTTCCCTCAAAATTGTTCCCATCACTACGTGTTGAAACTTAGGTCTAGAAGAACATGTGCATTTGAATCTCTCTTGAATATTCTGGCCACAGTGTTGTCTTACACATCATACAGATATTAGAGATTACCACAATTATTGTTTCTAGGGACTGCATGGACTTGATTTTTGCTGTTTTTCAGCATTCTGAATTTATGTTGTTCATTACTTCTAGTGGAAGTTGCAGATGCTTATCACACTGGAAAAAGAAGTCCTACATGCAAAGCTGCATGTACAGAAAATAAATTTTTTATATGGAGAAAGAAACACAGGGGAAAAACTGTGGTAAAAAAAAAAAATCCCACACTTTTTTCCGGAATTGCTGTTACATTTATTTTAGAATATAAGGATGTTTTTTATCTTCAGTTTGTGAACTTCTATTCAAACATACAAATACAAGACACCCAGGAACGATTCCTTAGAAAGGCTGTTCATGATTTTACTCCTTATGTGAGAAATAGTCATGTAGTGTTATGTCAACTATGTTCAAGGCAGTCAAAAAATTAAGTGTCCAGTGAAATAAAAAAAATAAGATTAGATTCTATAGGCATGTTATGGCAAGGAAATTGTTCTATGGATATCTCATCATATGTCACTTTATCTCGTTATGGTCTGTGAATTCTCCATGTTGCAAAGGGAGTGTTTGGGTTGTTATTATTCAGGTAAATGGAGTCCAGATAGGGCACTGAACTGGGGTTCAGGTGACCTGGGCTGTGTACCCAGTCCTTCAAAGCTTCACTGGGTAACACCAGACCACTCATTCTCTCCCCAGTCTTCACATTTGTGATGGGAAGTTCAGCATGACTTCCATGGGCTCTGCACAGCTGCTGACTAGTAACAATACTTGATTCCACAGAAGTAATAGGCTCCTTTTTTGCCCCATTTGTGAAGGACAATTTAGTGCTACCTGAGTTGTGAGAGGAAAGTAGCTGTGAAACCTCCACAGAAGCAGCACTGGTTGAATTACTTCTTGGGCACCCTGAGGTGGGGAGGGCACAAAGCTGCCACAGGAGCAAATACAGATTTCCAGTCAAATGGGGAGGCAGTGGGTGCCGTCAGTCCAACACAAAGACATGTGCTAAGTGCTGTCAGTTGAGCTTGATTCACATCTCTAATACTGTTGAGAAAGTAACGCGAGCTGCATTTCATTATCTGCCTTTCTAATAATATCTTTTTTTCTTTCCCCTCCCCAGCCTGCTCCAGAGACAACTGGTGAGTTCTGTTTAGAGATCTATTTGTATGCACGGGAGGCAGTCAACAAAACCAGCTGCTCATAAACATCGCTAGGACAGACACAGATTTATAATTACTGTTATTGTTATTGCATTAATTTTCACACTTCATAAAGATAACAGCAAGGGCTAATGTCCTACCTCACTTGTCTTTTTATTTTTCAGAAATAGATGTAGATGGAGGAATTGATCAGGACATCTTCGACATAAATGAAGGTTTTTCAAAATTCAGTCTCAATTTTTAAAAAATAATTTTCATTATAGTAGTCACAGATCAATACCATAACTGAACGTTAATCTCCTCTTCCTTTAGCCTTAGGACTAGACCTTTTTGAGGGAGACATCAAACTTCCTGAGGTGAGTTCAAATAAAAAATACAAAGCCAAAAATGTGTCATTGACTTAAATGTAAAGTATCACTGGCGTGGAAATAATAGATGCATCCTGCTCTTACAAACAATAAATGCTGTTTATGTAACATTAAACTGAAGATGATTGGGGATGGAATTCTACAAAATGTCATAAACAGTGAAGGAGTCAACAGCATTTGCAGAAACATTATCCAGCATGAGATCTCATCAGTGATTAGATCAATATTATTAGCTTCTTGTTTCCTTTTTGTACATTGTCTCTTTTAAGAGATTAGGCAGCACTGATCATCATCCAGGCAGGTTTGTATGAAAATAATTCTTTGTTCATCTGTACAATATTCTGAGCCAGTTAAATTTACTGAGCAGCACTGCAAAACCTTCATCCTGTAAGTAGATTGACTAAAACCGATGAAAAATTTAGATGTCAAATACCATATTTTAAGGCATCTGGCCAGCATCCTTATCTGATCAATGAAAAAAAAATTTACATCTGAAAAATATCTAGTAGGAAACCCCCAATGTGTCTTGCACTCTGAAAGTAGTCTGAAAATAGTGTTTTACTCTCCCTTTTGGGAGATACAGGGAATATGTCTCTGAAAGCAAGGACAGCTCTTGCTAAAGCACAGAAACAAATGTTCGCATTATGAAAAATTATAAAACTATTAATCTCTGTGCAGTTTTCAGGACTTTAGATCTTAATGCTTCCCATAGGAGCAGAAGCTCCTGCGCACATGCATCAAAAGCTTGAGAAATTTCTATGGAGAAAATGCAGCAGAAGTTGGAGACACCAGTAGAAGGGCATGAAGGGATTTCAAACCCAAACCTCAGACCTCTGAGTAATCTTTTGAGGGTTTTGAACTCATTGTTTTCTTTTATGTCTTACTTGGAATTGTAAGTTTGCTTTAGCGCTACTGTAGTCCCTGATGCTAAATCCCTTTTTACCGAGAACTGCATACTTGTTTTCTTTCTGGATACAGGAACGAAACTCCATCATTGGTGACAACTATCGGTGGCCCCATGTTATCCCTTACGTCCTTGAGGACAGCCTGGGTACAGTATTGCCTTTCACAATGTCTGTATGTTGTGTTGATTGAACTGTTCAACACAGGTTGATAAAGGTCCTGTGGTGTCCTTTCCTCTTTTAATCTGGAGCAGGCCCTTTCCCACAGCAGGAGTGGGGCTGAGCGTGCACAAACAGGATTTATAATCTTGGTATCTGTTCTGGCTCTCACCTCCTTTCTTGAATTATTACCCTGCTACAGCACAGCAGATTGTTTTGGTTTTGAAATCTTGTATCTGAGATGTGAAACTCTACAAAGCAGAGGTGAAAAGAGGGCACTGAAGATGTTTTTAAGGACAGGAAGCTTACCTGGCCATTTATATAATTTACAGCAGTGAGGGCAAAATGGCATTCTGACAGACAGTTTGCAATGGTACATTGCCAAGTCCCCCATGTGAATCAGAGACACATCATAATTTGACCCCATCCTTTATGTTGAAACTATGCAAGTTGCTTAGAGGAGATAACACAGATATTATCTGAAAAATTCAAGTCCTGGAGAAATTCGGTGAGGGATCTGTAGCCTGCATTCTGTACTAGGTAGAATGTGAAATCTTAATTTCCTATCTATTTAATACTTGCTCACATAAATCTCAAAAAAATAAATGAAAGAATCTACAAAATTAAACCCCCCAACAGTATCCTTCTATATACTTATCATGTCATATTTGATATATAAGTACCAAACAAAAATAACATAGGAGCAAACCAAGGGCAAGATACAGTGTTGCAAGACACTAATTGATGTTTTTTAGGACCCCCTTTGGTTTTAATCCAACAAAAAATCTGTTTATTTTGATCAAAGATTGCTGGAGCAAGAGCTACCCTTGGGACTTGTTCCATATGGATAATTCAGTATTGACAAGAACACTGTTTGCTTTGCAGAAATGAATGCTAAGGGAGTCATCCTCAAGGCATTTGAACAGTATCGACTGAAAACCTGTATTGACTTCAAACCTTGGGAAGGGGAGAAGAATTACATATCTGTGTTCAAAGGAAGTGGGTAAGCGAAGCAATTAAAAATAACTTTCATTATGTTTGCTTTCACACTATTCTCATGACCAGAATTCAACCTAAAACTCATATATCTGGTCATAATTTTACATTTTTGTCGTCACCATTTTCCCAGTCCTTTTCAAACTGTCACAGTTTCCAAAAGAGGTATTACCTTAGTAATAATGAACAATTTCTACTGATATTTATTCTTAAATATAAGAAGAAATCAAGTCCTATAAGAGATATTTCACTGGACATGGTAAAAGATATCAGAAAAAAAGCAATTATGTTCTTGACTGATCTTTGGATATATGGAGTATCACTTTCAGCTGGTCATTCCTAGTATATCTTGGCTTCTAGGGGAAAAGAAAAAACAAGGAGAAATATGATAGTTCTCACTGTGGGACAATGAATTTCTTTGAATGTAACAATGGAAATTAACTTGAACACCTCCACATGAGCATTCAGATAAAAGAGCAATATTTTTAAACTCTGTGCAGCACTGAGATATTTTGCTGATCTTTTACTTTATTTACCTCTTTTAATGAATAGTCATGCTATTTCATCTTAAATATTGCAAAATAAGACTCCAGTAAAGAAGTCAAAATTTCCTCAACTTCTTCCCTTCTAAGACATTCTCAGTCAAAACAGTGCAACAAGAACAAATATATTTTTCACTCTGTGCTGAACCATTTCTCTTATAGAAAAGGAGAACAGGGAGATCTTGGTAGCCTGGTGAGGAAATTTGCTTTCAGAAATTCATTTCCTGATATGAGAATGCATTCATAAATGGGAAAAGATTTTCTGATAATAAAAATGTTTCTCTTTCCCTTTGGCTTGTTCTGAGATATTTGTAGGAGATAATTGTTTCAAAATTTCTTTGGTGTCTGGCTCTTTGTATTTGCTGCTGTTCATGCTGTACACATGACACTGAAACTCAGCTCTAAAAGATGTATAATTGGAGACTCAGGGAGCAATGCATTTTCCTGTGCTAATGAGTCCAGCTTTTTGAGCTAAATGGAAAACTCATGTAGCTGAATTTTGTAATCCTTCATCCCCTAAAGTATGTATTGAATTTGCTAATAATTGTACCTGAAAAAGAACCACAATATTTAGCCTACGGCAAGTAGGAGGCCTCTGTGCAATGTTTCATTTATATGTCTATTAAAAATAGATGAGTCATGGTGATGAAGAAGATGAATCCTTCTAGTTGGATAACATATCTTGCCCTCACTGCCTGGTGTGGCTTGCCCTGAAGTGTTTCCATCACCTTAGCTGACACATCCACAGCAGAACTTTCTAAAAGATTGGAGCTAAATGGTGCTGTCTCTTGAAAAGGTCCATCCAGTTTCAGTGAGTCATCTTGGGTTGTACACAGAAATCAGGACTGACCCTGAATGAACTGCTTTCATTTCAAGCCATTCCTTATTTCTGGTGTAATGGGTGTGAGCTGGGTAAACCCATTTTTCCTGTTGTTCCTAATGTTTTGGAGTTTTTAAAATCAATTAGGACTCTTCTATCTGCTGACTAAAGACCTCAGCCCAGAGGGTACAGTGCAGAGAGGCACACAAAGTTCCTGGCAACATAAAATTTTTCCACTTCAAGTAAAGGTTGATAAATCACATCTTTGCCTTTCTGATCTTGGCTTGCATCTATAAAAGAGAGGAGTGTGGGGGAACTTTTGTGTCAAAAGGATTTGAAGTAAGCCATAAAGTCCTCATCCGGATTACCCTTTTGAATTCAAATGAAGTCAGCCACAAAAGAAGCCAGCTGTCTTTTGTTGTATTTACTGCCCTGTGTAAAAATGTATTTGTAGTCTCTGCTGTATGTACAGAGTGTATCAAGGCCCTGCACAAAAGCCCTCTCCCTGTACACATTCTTCATCTATCATTCACCTTGGCTACTACCAGTATTATGTTAACTCCTGCCTGAGTGCTGAGCAAAACACATGAGGTATGTAATTGTGAATTACAGAAATGCAGAGTAATCAGGTGTGGCAAGATGTGACTGCAAAGTTCACAGAGGAGTCTGGAAACATGCAATGGATGTGCCATTTCACCTTACTGTTCTCATGAAGAGCAGGATTCATTCAGCAGGAAAACTAACATGGTGTGGTAGAGTCAAATGATTAACAGACCAGGGAGGATGAACATCATCTCTAGTATTTCCACATGGAAAATCAGGTTTTCATGGAGCACTCCTGGGGTCACTTCAGCTCTTTGCCACTGTTGGACGTGGCAAAGGGAATCCATGCAGGAGCAGATTGGCACAGATCCCTGGCTCTCCAGCTTGGTGCTGGTAAGTCAGAGTGTCTGTGAGCTGATAATGGTGATACTGTGGGAAGAAAATTAGTAGCAGGACATTAGTATAAAAATGTGCCTGAAATAAGTGGCATCACTGCAACTGGTGGCATGTGTCTATTTACAGCTCCAAAAGGGGGGTGGTGGGATTAGTCAGAGCAAGTTCTTCCCTGTTCCTCCAGTCTCTGGACAGCAATGCAAGAAGCATTGAGTCACAGGCAGTACAGCTCTCACACACCTGGGGAAAGCTGAGACTTTCCTCTCCTTTCTCCTCTTCAGAAGACACTGCTGACACAGGATTCTATGCGCCCATTGCTCTGGAGTGCCATGTCCCACCCACCTAAGCTTTATTTATAGGATGGCACAGACAGTGTATTTGCTCCCTCTGTGGCTGTTGACTGACAGTGTTGCAGACAGACCAAAGGCGAGGGGCAGCTGCACCTACTTTTGTTTGGGTGTAAATTTTGCCAAGTGTCTTGGATGTGCCTGCTGTAGCCTGCTGTGTGCTGTGCAGCAGCTGTGAAGCCAGAGGTGGCCTTGGTAGGGGGTGGACCCAAGCTTGTGATGGACTTCTGTACAACACAAGAATAAATATGAGGCCTTGTTCAAGGAAAGACCTTGAAATTATGGATGCTACATGTGCTCCTTAACAGGTCTCATGTTGTGATTTTAATGAGTAGTAATCAATAGGCAAGGCCTGTGTTGCTCTGTGGAAAATGAAATACTGGGGAATATGTTGCACTAATAAGTCACAGAGTTTGAAAGCACATGGTGTGCTTGTATTTTTAAATTTCTGGGGTGATAAGACTGCAAATCCTATGGCATATTTTGTGCCCTATTAATTTTATGTACTTCATTGGGTAAGTATTGATTTATTTGCTACATAAAATATCAATTTAAATGTAGCTCTCCGTGCCTGCTAGTTTGTGGACATGGGGTGCCATTTTATTGGCTTGTGCAGATAACTCACTAAATTCTTTCACCCTTTAATAAAAATTTGCAGCACAGCTGCAGTTTTGCTCTTATTTGGGAGTGTGTGAGAGCAGCAAGTGCTCCAGCATGGTAGCTCACAGAGAGCCAGAAAGAAAAGAGCTTGTGAAAAGTACTGTCAAATCCATCAACCTGTCAGAAGGTAAACACAATATGCAGAAGCACACCTTGCCTGGCAGCCACAGCCTCATGCAAAGTGAAAGGCCAAATCAGTACAGAGGAAAGCAGGCAGAGAAGAGAATGTTCATGAACATACTTCTCCTTATGATAGGGACGTGCTTGAAATGTGCTCACAGTCACATATTGTGGTCTAGCTGAAAATTGTTAATTTGCAGTAATTTAATTGCTCGAAATTATGTGCCCACAACTTTTGATGTTCCAGGGAACTAAAGAAATCATCACCAGTTTTCTTTTGTCACAAATAGCTCAACATTTTTCTTCTAATAGAGCCAGAGACAAGGAACCTTCTTGTTCATCAAAACAGAGCTAAGTGTGAGAGGAAGGGGTTTGATAAAGAACAGGTCCATGGAAAAGTGCTATCTGTAACAAAATGTGACTTCAATGCTCAGGTTAAAAATATACCTATTGAATAGACTGATTTTGAGGTTTGCATGGCATGGGGATGGTGTGCATCTCACAGAACCCTCTCTCATTTTATGTTAATGCCAGCTGCTGGTCCTCAGTAGGAAACATGCAAGCGGGCTTGCAGCAACTCTCCATTGGAGCCAACTGTGACAGGATTGGGACAATCCAGCATGAATTCCTACACGCCCTGGGATTCTGGCATGAGCAGTCACGGTCTGACAGGGATGACTATGTGACCATCGTCTGGGACAGGATTCAGTCTGGTCAGTCACTCCTCTGCTTTTCCTCTCAATCTCTGGTGGTAGCGGTTTAGCTGTGGAACATCCCTTCCAGCCATCTTCTGGTAGTCAAGCTATTCTCTCACCTGGACTTACTTTTCAAAGCTGGTATATCAATAAATTAGATATAAAGGGACATCTACTTGAAACATAAATTCTCATTTGTTCTTGCTGTTATAATTCCTTGTGCCACGACAGTTTCGGAAGCTCTAATTAGAGATCTGAATCCTGTTATGCTACTTGTTGTACCACAGAGCAGCAGAAGAGGATAATTTAGTTTAAATGAATACTCTAAAAATACACTTACTCTAGAAGCTCTTAATGAAATAAAAATAACCAACTTCCCCCCACCCCCCAGTCTGAAAAATCCAGTGTGACCAAAACCAGTAGGAAATCTCCAGTGAAAACACTGGTCTTTCTCTTTCTGCCTGTCTGCTACACCTGGTGCTGGCAGCAGAGCTGAGAGAGCAGAGTCTGCAGAGGGTGGGCAGGCAGGGGAGACTTTTCAGGGTCTGTGTCACACCAGCAGTTACTTTAGAAATGCAGCTTGTGCATTGTAAGTGTTGGTATATTTGGCACAAGCCTGAGAGATGGCACTGAATTCCTCAGGACTTTGCTCTGTCTCTGCCTCTTTAGCTTGTCATCATCCTCTGTGACTTTCAGGCTTTTCAAAAACAAAGTTATATATGCAGACTTGATGTTTTCCTGACACAGGTACAGACAGAAGACTGAAAAACTGGATAAAGATTAAATCTAATGCATTCTTATTTAGTCCTGATCAATAGTCAGGTACATATGCAATTATATATTACAGAAAATTACTTAGACTCTGTTATTTGATTTCCATTATATTTTGCTGACTCTTTAGTGACAAGCTCCACTATTGTGAGACATTTGAAACTGCTGCAATTTTTTTATACTGACCAGAATACAGACACTGTATTTTGACTGATTTAAATCTTGACTTCCCACTGGGTAGTAAGCAACTGGTTCTTTGCTCATACTCCAGAAAACATACGTAAAGCTAAATTCTGGGAGTTTATCTGATGACAACTCTAAATTGTTCATTGTTACCTAAAATGACTAGCAATTGAACATCAGAGAATACAGATTAGAAACACTTGCAAATTACAGTAATTTGAGTACTGAAACACTCTCTCCACTCTTGGGTATCACAAGCCCATCAAAGTTTATAAGCAGTTCCACAGAAAAAAGGTTTTTGGTAGGAAAAACTTTGCTTCATCCAGCAGAAGTCATCAGTGGCTGAAAGCGGAAAGTAAATAGCCCTAGACTGGAAATAAAACTGTTTTACAGAGTAAGTTCAAGTAAATTACTACAAAAAAATATTTTGAGATGTGATAGATTCTCTGTCACTGCAAGTCTTTACATTAAAATTTGATTCCCTTGAGCAACAGACAACCTTTCCTTTCAATTTTGCCATTTAGGTAAAGAACATAATTTCAATAAATACGATGATAAAAGATCAGACTTCCTGAATGTTCCTTATGACTACAACTCTGTGATGCACTACAGCAAGACTGCATTCAGGAATGGAACTGAGCCCACCATCATCACCAACATACCAGACTTCATTGATGTCATAGGACAGCGAATGGATTTCAGCGAGTACGACCTCCAGAAACTGAACCGGCTGTACAACTGCAGTAAGTTTCTCCATTTATTTTATATTGCCTGAAAGAATCATTTGAAAGAAATGAGGGCGGTACATACACTTTGGACCCATCCAGACACAAGTGAAAGAGATACTAACATATTTAGAGAAGGAAATTGTGTTAAAAACACTAGAAATAATGGTACAGCTAGAAATAACATCCCTCCTGCAGAAATATTGCTGAGTAGCAGGGAGGGGTTTCTGTGCAATTTTATCTGACCTTTAGTTAAAAACCAGCTTTGCTCAGCAGCTGACTTTTGTTCATCCCTTGGGTGGCTGTTTAAAAAGTGTCCTTCTGCACAAAGCCTTTTGTTTTTCCCCTGTATTATTCCATAGCTGATGCTCAGACACTGCACAGAAATGAGCATCTTTGCTGTGGCTGTCGTACGTACTCCACTTCCATGGAATCTGTGAGACAGATTCATGCCTATTCATATATACCCTGTTCATGCAAATAGGGTACAGATGCCATTCTGAATAAAATGCAAGCTTTCTACATTTTCATGTTTAGCTTCAATCCTGATCTCTTACAAAAGTGGTCAAAAGAGTTATTTTGCTCAGGTGGGGTTTATTTTACAAAGCTGAATGAAAGTAAGAGAAATCTAGATAAGTCCATTATCAAATTGGAATAGAATTCTGTAATTGTTGCTAATTCAGTGTGCCCTGGCACTCAGAAGAAAACTTTTACAATATCCCAAGTAGTGAGTACTGGCTGACAATTATATTTTAAGCCTCATAATACAGATTCCTTAAACAATTATCAAACTGATTTATTAAAAGGGTGCAGTTTTTTGAGCGTAAAATTCTGGTGAAAATATTTTTATTCATGAACACACACATATACAGCCTTAGCTTCTAGCACTTGCTACACAATCACTTAGGCATTATAAAAGTGCTTACAGCTAAGGATGTCTTTCACAGGGGATAAGGTCCTTCCTTCTCTCCATTAATCTTATCTATTTTCCATCATTCTTGTGCATTACAGAAATACTTCCTGATGTTTTAACTTTATTCTTAACACATTGACACATTCCCCAAATGAAAAAAAAAAGCCCCAGTCCTGCTGAAATCAGTGACAAAACTTCCTTCACCTTCAGTGCAATCAGGACCTGCTCTGCTCCCCAGTCCCTCTCTTGGCTTCATGTGATGTGTATAGCGTGGATGATATTTGCAGAGACATAAATATTGTCAGATCACCCACCAGTGCCAGGGAGGATGGTGTTTCACACGTCCCAGCCCTCACCCACACGAAAGATTACTTCATTTGCTGAACATGATTTAAGGAAATGTGTAAGCTAAATTTCTGCTGGAGACTCACGTGGACAGGAAATTACATTAAAAATGTAACCCTTCATTCCTAAATTGAAGAAAACAACCCACAGCATAAGAAATACAACTGACTGTTTAGTGCTGCTTCAATCTGTAATTCACTGCTTTCTTTCAGGCCATATAATAACAGCAGATTTTATTCTGCTTTCCTCTTGGAGCACACTGCTTGACAGAACTGACCATGAGGTTTCCCTCAGCCTCTGGAAGTTAGGACTTGGCACTCATCCCCCATGTGTTTTCTTCTGAGTCTAGTCTTTAACTGCCTGCCAAACAAGTATCTGGCTTTTGGTGCAGACAGAATTCACAGCCTGCCTCACTCATTGCCCCTTCAGCTGAGGAATGAACCTCAGAAATACACCATAATCTACTGAGTCTTTCTTTTCTGTCTTCCTGGCATTCAGGTCAACTCTCCATGCCAGCACTTTTTACTTGAGGTCATTTGGTTACTTCCTTCCTGTTTGGCCAATTCAATTTCATGTTTTATTTTGTATTTTGATTTCAAAGAGTTCTTTCACCTAGTAATTCTCTATTTTTCCTCACCTTCTTTCTCCAGCAGTCAGCATTGTATTTGCTGTGAAAGCATTTTCTTAGTTCTTACAACATTGTACTGAACTGTATCTTAAAAAATATCTGCCATACACTTCTGACTACCCTACCTCTTGAGGGTTTTTAGCTTTCTGTGAGGACAGCACAACATATCTCAGCAGTAGAACTGATTTGGCAGCAGTTCATACTTAAGTGCTTCCCAGAGCTGCAGCTTGAGTGAAGCATTTGGTATGTTATTGAGGTTGACTATCGTGATTCTCAAGGTCTTTTTGTTATGCAATGAAACCTTTAAGCCTTTGAGCCACAATGTTTTATACATGGTTTAAAAAGTATTTCATTAACTTAGCTGTTTTCAAATCATGGCTCGTATTACACATGAGCTCATTTTACAATGGGAAACAAAAATAAGAACAGGGATAAACCTGGAGTGTGCTATCTCTCACCTATCCAGAGTTTGCATTAGACAGAGAAAATATTTCATATGGTGTTCTCCTTTTCATATTTAACTGCACAGTCTTCCTTCACCTAATTTTTTACTTGTTACATGAAAGATATTGTAAAATTTGTATGACAAGAAATATCCACTGGTCCCAAACATACCTTTGCCAAATGTTGTTTTGTTTTGTTTGTTTGTTTTTGGGTTTTTTTTTGGTTTTGGTTTTAATTCAATGTTTGGAAAATCAAGGTTTGTTTATTCCAGCCAAATAACTTCTGCTCTTCTATATTTCAAAACAAGCACACCAGCTGATACATTAGTGAGTTTGTATCAAAATCTGTGGCCATGTGTGGGCTGGCCCAAAGAAAGCAGAACAAAGAGTGGGAAGCCTCAGGATCTTTAGACTATAATATGAAGGTGTGTGGATTGGGTTGATATTAGTGTTCCTTTTATAAATAAAAGACATTATATGATAATTAGCAGATGACCTCCTGTGTTTGCTGAGGGCCCAGAGTGTTCCTGATGACATCCAATTAATGTCAGTGTTAATTACCAAGTGTTTTGATGTATGAATGCTGATCATATTTGAAGCCACTGATTACTTGATGTTTGCATTTAGTCTTTCTCTGCTCATGGCTTTGGACCTTCAAAATTAAAATGTGTTACGTAATAGAGACGATTTCTTCTTCTTCTTCTTCTTCTTTTTTTTTTTTTTTTTTTTTTTTTTTTTTTTTTTTTTTGTCATAGCCTCTTCCCTAAGTTTCATGGACACATGCAGTTTTGAACTTGAAAATATATGTGGCATGATTCAAAGTTCAGATGATAACAGTGACTGGCAGCGTTTGTCTCAGGTTCCTGCTGGGCCAAATACTGATCACACTCATATGGGAGAATGCAGAGGTATGAGAAAAAAACTCTTATCTTTCTGGGAGGTGTTTTCTGCAGAGGCCTGAGGGGTTTTTTCAAGCTTGGTCATGTTATCTGTTTATTTTTTGACAAACTACAGTTTATTTTTTAACTAAGCAGCATAAATCTACATCCCTAGGGACATCATGTGATATGTTGATTTTCTGCTTGTTTCAGAGGATCGAATGTCCTTATCTCTTTTGATCAGTTTTTTTGGTCTTAGTGTCACATCCTGTCATGAGAGTTATATAAAGCATTGGACCTGTGATACAGGCACACTAAATAGATTGCTGCTTTTCGGAATAATTGCTCAATAAGTCCTTGGACAGGAGTAGGATTTTGAAACGTGCATTATCAGGCCTGAGGTGAAAAATTAATTGACAATCTAGCTAGATATATCTCAGCTTGTCAGAATGGTCCAAGAGTTCAGGAGTTTAAACCAGTCCTTCAGAGTGTCAACTGTGTGTTACTGGCGCTGGGTAAAGAGTAAAAACCCATGGTTTGGGTACAATTTGCTAGAGATAATGAAATGAGGACAAAAGCTGCAAAGAGAATAGTTGTACCTTTGGAAAAGGTGAGCAGTTAACAGTCCTCAGTCAGAGATTTGTACAGGATCTACCTAACCCTGACCTGGCTGTATCTTCTACAGTAATTGCAATACAGCATTAAGAAATCCAGTACACCAGGAAAACTGTTTTCTCTCCCCTCTACCGCTCATTTCTCATTGACTTTTGGCAGATTCTGGCTACTTCATGCATTTTGACACCAGTGCTGGAGGAGAAGGAAGCACAGCTGTCCTGGAGAGCCGAATTCTGTATCCCAAAAGAGGTTTTCAGTGCTTACAATTCTATTTATATAACAGTGGTAACGAGAGTGACCGGCTGAATGTCTGGGTCAGGGAGTACACGTCAGCCAATCCAAATGGCACTCTGAGATTCATCAAAGAGATAAAAGGTATGGAATAAAATTGCATTTGGTTTTAATCTATCCTCAGTATTTTTCAAAGTACTAGGGAAAATTATTGTGGCAAAGTCACCCATTTCCTAGTGCTGTTCTTCGGCTTTTTCTCTATCTATGTAAGTGATTCATTGCTGCTGAAATTACACCTGATGGATCCTCAGTCAGCTGCTTTCCTATAATATAATAAATTACCACAAATTTCAAACTCTTGTATTATCAAGCTAGTTGTCTCACCAAACTAGCTAAAATTCCATGAGCAATCATTTTAACTGTTCTAGAATTGCTGGTATCAATAGCAGCTGATGAAGTTGGAATATTAGAGTAAATTATGATTAATAAGAAAGTATAATAAAGGAATGGAAAGCATAAGTGCCCTGGAATAGCTAATATATAAGTTTAGAAAAGATAAATAAAATTTAAATGACTTAACTGAAATATATGAGCAACAGATCATGATTTGAGTTGTAGTTTGAAGAAGATTAAATTCACGTGGTTTTAGGAGCCTATGGCCTACAGAATGACCAGCTGAGGTCAGCTAATGGACAAGAGCTCTTTAAGCTAGAATTGCCAAAGTCACCTTATGATTAAATTTCTCAAATACTTAACTATTATGTGGTCTCCATTTCAGCTACACCAAGTTCAGAGGGATCTGAGCAAGTTCTTTTACTAAATAGGTATAATTTCTGTCTCTTTTTGTCCCTTTAGGCTCAGCTGCTGCCAGTGCCTGTTTTTTCCCCACTCTTTTCTTTACCTCTATGGCTTCTCCCTCTGTGCCCTCTGAGCTAACAGGCATCCTTAGCTAAGAGTTGCTAAGGCAGGAGTAGACTTCACATCAGTCTGAGCCCTCCAAACTCTTTCAAACCCTACTTTGATGCCAAGAGTAATTTCTCCAGACTTCAGCCTTCCTCACAAATACTCTTTTGGGTCTATTAGGCCCCATCACCCATTTCTGCTTTCTCAAGTCCATATTTTCCTTTGAAGTCTCTGATGTCAGAAGCGTGTCCAAAGAGGCACCCTATTTTGACAATTTGTGGCAAAACTTTTAGGAATGGTTCAAGACCACTTTTCCCCCAAGCTGTTTCGCTTCTCTCAGCTGAGAAGTTACCCTCACCAATGCAGTCAATAACCAGGAACAGTGACACTGCAGCCCTTCCATCCATGACTGATCCCCTGGCTGAGCTGCTCATGGGTTTGCACTGAACTATGATGTGCGAGAAGCTTAGGGACAATCCCTGAACCCTCCCACTGGTTTGTGGCAGCTGGGGATTTTTGAACTGCACGTATTACATGTAAAAATCCTTTAGCTTATGCAGAGGACAATTTCATGGAAAACAGTGAGATGCTTTTCTTCTTGTTTCTTGGTTAATTTTTTTCCTCCTAATTATAACAGTAATGAAAAATGTCAAGAAATTAAGACATATTTGAGATATATTGTGTTGTATTTCGGGTTGTTAGGAGAATGATGCATGAATTCTGTACCTGGGATTGGCACTGCTTGTTCAAGAAATGCAGCTGGTCTTCTGTGCAGATGAAATAAAACCAGGCCACAAAAGAAACTGTTTTGGTGCACATGCTTTTAAAAAAGGGTGTTCTACTTCCATTGGCCTCACAAGGCCCCTGTGCAGAGGTCTTTGCTTTTGTGTACACTGCTCTTGGAGTCAAGTGGAATTTGCTATTGCAGGCACTTTTGGATGTGGCATCAAACTTGCAGCAAGGTTCTATTGCATGAAGGAGGTTTTGCAAATGATTGGCTTTAACTTGACCTTAGTACCATTAATCATGTGATGGGTGAATAGTGCTTCTGCATTGGCAAGCTTCCAACAAGCCATTTAGAAATGCAAAAACAAATGAATGAACTAGCCTTGTAGTTCTAGGTTCCCAGAGTCCTCTGGAGCATTTTTTGTTGAGGCATGTTGTTGTTCAGTTATTTGAATATAACTTGTTCTAAATATTTTCTTTTTAACAATACAGGTGAGACTCTTTTTGCGGATTTAATAATCACAACTCCTGGATTAATTTAATGAAATTTTATTAAAATATGTAAAAAAAAAAAAAAGAAGCAGCTTTATAACCCATCAACAAGTGCTATTATGCATATTAATTCTGTTAAAATGTTGTATTGAGCAAGTATGATCTTGAACTGAAAAAGTAACATCTACAGAAGAAATATTCCATCACATCAGTGCCAGTGGAATTGAAAAAGTCTTACACAGTATTGGTATAGGGTCCACAGACCTGTGCAGTGTTTGACCGTACTGCTGACTGAGAAATCTCTACCCTTGTTTTTCAGGTTCACCTGAGACCTACTGGCAGCTCCATCATGTTTCTTTGAATGTCACCAGTAAATTCCGGGTTATGTTTCAAGGCGTGAGAGGAAGTGGCTTATCAAATGGAGGCCTCTCTATTGATGACATCAACTTGTCAGAAACTCAGTGTCCCCACCACGTCTGGCATATCAGAAATTTCACAAATCTCCTCAACACAAGTCCAGCAGGGAAAGATGGGATAATATACAGCCCACCTTTTTACTCTAGTGAAGGATATGCTTTTCAGGTCAGCTTGTATGTAAATGGTACCACTGAAAACCCATTAAATTTAGGAATATACTTGTCCTTGATTTCTGGAGCAAATGATGATCAGTTGAAATGGCCCTGTCCATGGCAACAAGGGACCATGATCCTGCTTGACCAGCATCCTGATATTCGTCAGCGGATGTCAAACCAAAGAAGTGTAACTACAGACCCTCTGAAGTTTTCAGGTTAGTTAAAACCAAACATGTAAAACACAACCAAAAGACAAGGGGTGACATTTCCTCTTTGTGTAAATTAATGCATATTTTTAGCTTCTGGAATGTTTCGTATGTTTTCAGCAACAATAATATTGATCCACGGACAAGAAAAAATTTAAACCTACAAGCAATTTAAGCTGCGACTGAGGATTTCAAACTTGCATTTGCATAAGAAACAGGTGGATCATCTATTCCTAAGGTTTCTTTCATATGCTCTGGGAGGATACATATATTTCTGTTTTAATGACAATGGAAGTTTTCCAGAAGTCATGAAAAGAAAAATACTGAATTAACAATACAGGCAGTTTATAGCAGATAAAAGTGAAACAACTATCAAACAAATCCCAGCCTTCCTTGTCAAAGGTACAGTGATGTCAGCAAAAGCCTCCAGATGGACAAAGTACTGATTCTTATTATCTAATCTGTACTTGTTCAAGGTGTGAGAAGATAAGGGTTGTTGTCCACAATAACTTGGAAACATTGAGGTAAAAAGTAACTCTGAGAAATTATAGGAATCTCTACAGAGAGAGATATTAAAGAAAACACCCACATTCAACACTGGATAAAGTTTGGATTTAAGCCATAATGAATTTCTTCTTTTTGCCAAAAGAAATCATCTCTGCCACTGAATTAGTTTTCTGGATTTTCAGACTAGAAAGGAAGGAAGGAAGGCACAAAACCATCCAATTCATATTATTATTTTAAAACCAATATGTTTTACATTGCATTTTCTGTGACATTGGCTCTACATGAAAACAAAGTGAGTAATTAAGAAAGCCTTAATGTCCTCTCTGTAAATGAAAGACACACCACACCATGTCCTCCATAGATGTTTGTAAAAGCCCATTTTCCTTGTGCTTTCTGCTGTTAAGCCACAGTGCCCTTTTCCTTCTCTGACCCTGTGGACATGCAGTCTGTTTGCTCTCTGCTCCTTCTCCCTTGTTTATTCATATATATGCAAATAGCCCACTATTTCCAAGGGAAGCCTTGTAACACACACTTTTTATCTAACCAGAGAGGTGTTGGAGCAGGCAGATCTTTCTCCCTCTGACAGATTCTTTCATGGACAATCAGGCTCAGCTTTGAGCTTTAGAGCAGGGCTTGATGGAGCAGGCATCAGTGATCTGTGATCATTTAGGTTGCTCAAATATCTTGTGCCCCACATCTACTGCAGGAGTTGCTGTCTTTTGAGAAGCACTGCATTAACTCATGTTATAAATGACTTATGTGCTACTTATATTCTTGACCCCCTCACTTTAACAAGCTAAACAGAAAATACAACAGGTTTTCAACTAGCTCTCCAATAACCTCACCTCCAGCAGGTTCTTTTCTCAGTACCTCAGGCTAAACCACATCATTGAAGATCTCCATTGTCTTGTGCCACTCATCAGTGGGGAATCCCAGGCAATTGAGGTTTGAGACACAAATCCAGAGCAGTCTCACATCCACATTCTTTTTATGTTCTTTTTTTTTCCCCCAGAATCCTCATCAAACTATATCTGGGATAGGCCAGATAAAGTGGGATCCGAAGCAACTTTTACCAATGGAACTAAATACATGAGAGGTCCAGGAGTTGGAACAAATGCATTTTTAACTCATGAGAGACTTAGAAGCCGCAACTTTATCAAAGAAGATGGCATTTATATTCTTTTAACAATGGAAGGTATGTAAATATAGCTGATACTCTTTACAATGCAGCAAAAAGTGTCAGATACCAAGTCACTAGTGCTGTAGTTATAAATACACATGATGGACTTTGCACTTGAGCAGTATTTGAATTATGCCTGTGTCTAAAGTCAAATCATTTGAATAAATTTGTGAACAGATACATACACAGTGTAATTCCTTTATCTCATGCGAAGGTATATAAAACAATGCTAATCCTGTGCAAATTATTTTGATTAGATTAATTTGAATAAAACTATATATTTCTGAAAAAATTCTAGAGGATATTTCCAAAGTACATCATACTCTTGAAAGGCAAAAAAGACTGTTTATCTGTTATACCTTTGGTCAGGCTTAGCACTCTTTGTTATTAGAAATTATCATTAGAATAAGAAGAAAAGTAATGTGGAGCAAAGACCTTATTGTCTGTGGGTTCACCATGCAGATATATCGCATCTCCTGTCAACTCAGCCAAGCTCTCCACCCGCTGTTGTTACGACTACAAGTGCCAGCACCACCAAACCTGGCCCTAGCCCTACCACCACCACCACCAAGCCCCCCAGTGGCACCAAGACCACCACGACTGCACCCACCACCACCACAACAACGGGCAGCACCACCCAGCCCGGAGATCCAGCGGCTCCGGCTTTCTGCCCAGACAACCCCTGTGAAAACGATGGTGTCTGTGTCATGGTAAACAGAACACCCGTGTGCAGGTAGCTGCCTTTGTTCACTCCCAAATGCAGTTTTAGGATGAGTAATGAGAGTTTCTAACAAAATAAATCTTTGCTCCCAGTGAAAGGAAAGACAGACCGTAGCTGATTAAGGAAAGTATTTACAACTGCTCCTGTGAGACTGAACTTATGGCCAATTTGGGCAACAAAGCTCCTAACCTCAGCATTTGATAATTTTGAAGTACTCTGCTTGACTTTCCTGTAAATTATATTTTAAATGTGTTTATTCTTTTCAGTAATGTATTACTCCAAGTCTTTAGAATTCCCTATAGCAAAATGTAGAAGAGTTGAATAAATGTAATTGAAAGAAAAGAGCATTTATAGAATTAGAGTAGATTTGCAATACTTATCATGTAGGAAGCAGTGTAGACATTATTTTAAAATTTGATTCAGAAATATTGTACAGTGCAAATTATGACCATGAGTTACCAAAGTGTAGTCACTTGCCTTTGAAACCAGCAGTGAAATCTGAGGAATAAAAGATTGTTTGCCCTGCAAGAAGATTAATATCAACTTTTATTTAATTCTCTGTGGATACATTTACGTAACCTACCTGCCTGATTAGCATTGTTCCAGCTCTCAAACAGGCTCTGAGGCTGAAGACAGTAACCTTAGATGCTGTTCCAGGGCAGGTGGACTGGGGGAGTGCTGTGAGGAAAACATAAAGGCCAAGAGCCACAGGAATCAGGATGACTCATTAAGTGTTATATATCCCCATTTAGAAACCTTTTAAAAAATAATTCTTGTGCAACTCATCAGAAGCAGGTCACAGATATGAGTAAATGTCAAGAAGTGGTTCTAAGAAGACAAAAAAAAAAATGCTCAATGTCGTGCCTCATTTCAAAATTATGGAAAGAGAATATTTATTTTCTGACATCTCTGGACTGTTTGAAGCTTTAGTGCCTTTGCAACCTACTCTCTGTCCTCTAGAAATGTGTGACCAGCAGTCAGTTTCCACCCCAATTTTCTGTCAGGAAATAGGTCAGGGAATGTGATACATCTGTTTAAGCTGAATGACCTGGAGTCTCCCCAGCAGGCAATATCTTTGCAGTGCACTGCAAACAGACTTGTTTTCAGGGCTGAGGTAGTCCTGAATAAATGGCTTAGACAGGAGCTACAAAATCAGTACACAAAGAATAACCAAGGTTAGAAAGATGGTGGTGGGTGTGCTGACTGTGCTGCTGGGTAAGGTGATGGAATCAAAGCCTGGAGGTTGTTTTCGGTCCTAAAACTGGATGGCTTCTGGGCTGTGAATTTATTTTCTTACTGCTTGTTGGGTGAGGACAGAGGCAGCTCTTACAAGTTCTTTAAATTTGAAAATTACAAAAAAAGAGAAGCTCCATAGATCAGGGGCAATCAAGCACTAAGAGGTCAAGAGGACCAGGAAGGCATTTAGGATTTCTGGCAAAGGCTCTCTCTGAAGGCACAACCTGTGAAACATCAGGAAGCTGAAAGAAACACATTTTGGTGTGTAAGGACAGTAGACCACTCAGGCCACTCACGACAACTTTAAAATAGAAGTCCATTTTAAGATAACTTCATTATGCTTTAGGATATAGAAATTGCATCAGAGATGCCATTTTTCTCAAGTAGGCTTTTTCACACCTTTAATCTTTAGATGATAATACATGTTTGTTATTTTGCTTTCTAGATGTCCAGCAGGTGACAACTGGTGGTACATGGGAGAAAAGTGTGAAAGGAAAGGCTCAACTCAAGAAAACACTGTAATAGCTGTTTCTTCAACCATAGCTGTGTTTGTTGTAATGCTTATTGTCACCATCACAACTGCAGTGTGCCTAAAAAAGAAATACAAACAAGGAAAGGAGAATAAGGAGAGTGTGACTCTAGAAGAAGTAAGTACCTTGCCTCTTTCAGCAAACATACAGACACATGCACACATATCTATATTCACTAAAAAGCAAACAATCAAATTAAGTAAGAGGTAAATGGGAAGATGTCACCTTTTTGCAGCCTAAAGACTACAGGTTAAGAATTAAAGAGCTCCTTTAAGTGACACTGATTTATTAAACACCAAAACCCCACTTAATTCAAAATCTGTTCTCATCTTCCACCCCACTCCACTCTGCCTCAATGACAGTCTACATTGAGTAGGATAGTGTGAACCAAGGGGTTCAATTTAAAATTGTAATTAAACCGTATTTTCTGCTCAGTAAACCTGTATTTCATCTATTACTGCCTATTCTACTAAAGGTCTCCCATTAAAATACCTGGATATGGTGTTAAAAAATGCATCCCACTATGTCAAAACAAAAAGCAAATCTAAAAAATAATTTTCCACATTCAAAGGCCATTTTTTATGCAAGACATGAAGTAGCTGTGGACATATTAATTTAAGGAAAGGTAAAGAAGACAGCAGGTTAAAACTGTCTAGATGACAGGATCAGAAATGCCATGTACTGGATAGAAACAGCATTTGGGCATTTTTTCACGGGAAATTTCATGCAGTCTGAGACACATGGACTGTTACTTTAAGTAGAGGCTTGTCCTGGAAATAGCAAGAGTGGCATAGTTTAGAGGAACTCACAGGGCACAGGAGAAATTTTGTAAATGAACTGAAGAGGAATGTCCTTCCAGAAAGCAGAGTTCCATTTTTAATTTTGCCCTAATACTCTTTGTGTAATACCTCATTGAGTTGCAGTACCTCTGTGCAGTGTCAGATACTTGACACTGCTACTTTATGACCATCCAATAAATAGTTTTGGTTTCTTTGCAAGTAATGCTCTTACATTATACACGTACTTCCCTTCCCTATGCACTTTTAAGATGTGGGTTTGGTTTTTTTTCCCTCACTTAGACTAAAACATCCTTCTGAAGATAATGCAAACAAGCATCAAAGACACGAGATGAACATCACAGCAAAACCACAACTACGTCATCATTCTTTCTGTTCCTTTTATCTCAACCATCATGATAAAAGTTTGTAAAGTCTGGAAAATAATTCATCATCTGGATAAAACACTTTGCTAAAGTCAGTGGAGCGTCTGACACTGCTGTGTACTGTCATTCAATAGAGAAAAATGGAAATATGTTGTGTGACATGGCTGCCTTGTCCTTCAAGTCTACCTAAACATGAAAAAAGCATGAAAACAGCATCCTGAATTTCAGTCAACACAGGAAAGTCTAAATTTGCTGTATTGTTATTGTACAGCTGTCTATAATAAAGGGGAGCTGGACCCTGTGTTCACAGGGTACCCAGCAGTTCTCAGTCCTGCTGCAGCTGTCAGTCAGTAGTGTGAGATTTTGTGAAGTGTGGGAGCATCTGGTTCATTTGTTATTTGGCTGTGATCTACTCACTATAAAAGAAATAACAAGTAATGAGGAAAGTAATAAATGAATCTCACAGACACACATTAATGAGGAAGTCACAGCAGAGATAATAATGAGGATCCAGAATGCTTCAGCCACTGATTGATGGTCCATTAGAGGAACCACTCAGGCAGAACCCTCAAGAATGTCAACCTGAACAATTATTAACTGATAGGAAGGGGGAAATATAGTTAACATGAGTGTTGTGGAAAAGTTGAGGCTGCTTGAGATACAGACTACCAGAAAAGGCTTGTAAATTCATGTAAAAATGACTATGGGGTGTTTAGGGGAAGAATCAAAATATCCAAAGAAAAGTGGGGGGAAATGGGGTCAGAAACTGGAGAGGCCTGTCTGCAAAGGAGAGCTGGATGCCAATGGCCAGAGGAGACCACAGGTCTTAGGGCTCGTGGATCTAGGTACTAGCACACGGAGGGACTTGCATGGAAGGGTCTGTGTGCCAGGAACGGGAGGGAATGTGGGCCACCGAGCCTGTAGATTTGAAGATCAGCAACTGGAGGGGACTGGTATGTGTGTTTTGTGCATGTCTTGAAAGGTCCAGGTGCCAGCAGCAGCTGGAGGGATCAGGTTGTGTGTTGGTGTGTAAGAGGTCTAAGTGCTGGCAGCTGGAGAAATCTGTGTGTTAATATTTCTTCAGTGAATTTAATCCTCTGTGTGTGTGTGTGCATGCATGCATAATACACTAGCAAACTTCAAGCTGGACAAGCTGGTGAGTTGGAGGAAACATTTCCACATCTGGAGGACTCAATCATCACACTGCCCTACCTGGCAAGCAGAAGGTAATTTGCATGCCACTGCCAGAACTCCCAAGCATGGATATTTACCAGGTTTAGAGGCCATGCTAACATTGAAGGGGACTGTGCATGTTTCAGTGTGTTTCTGGATGTGGACAATGAGGGCACACATTTTTTCAACAGAGAACCTGCATTCTGATTTCCTGGAGGGGAGGAAGAGGACAGGGCTGTGTGCCCTTCTCTGAGTTTGGGTAGCATTAGAGGGGTTGTGCAGCCCATGCTGCTCTGTGCGTGTGTGCAGCAGCCAGAGCCACCAGCCACTTCAGGGACCCCTGTGTGTGTGTGTGTGTCAGTGTGTCTCGGACACAACCTTGCTGCCAGCCAGACCTGGGAGCAGCAGCCAAATCCTTGGGACTGGGATGCAGAGATCACCTGGGACCATTCCTGACTGGGCATGTTGGCTGGAGAGCTGGATCCTGGGTCTGGGAGATTTAGTGGCTTCCTTAACACCCCTGACAAACAGACCTATGATTCAGTAGGATTTGGAGAAATAAGTAAGCATGGAAATAAAAGGACCCGAGGAAGCAAAACGTCCCTCCCTGAGGACACTTCGCAGAGGGAGATGGCAGTCACCATGGGCACAAATCATCACATTTGTGGTATTTTGCAGGGGGGCTGTGAGAGACAGGAATGCCTGTAATGGAAATGTCAGGTCACACCAGATGGCTGGTAGACTGGTACGTGAACGTGTTCACATTTAAAGGTAATCAGTTACTTTGATTGCCTGGGATGGGTGTTGATGATTTTAACATTTGTCATGCAATTTACCCTAACTCTGGGCAAGAGCAGTTCAAATGTATGGAAATTTGATGAGGGAGCAAGTCCTCCTCTGAATGCTACTGCACAGCACAAAGCAACAAATGTGTATTCTTCTGTATCAATGCTATATATGTAGTCCTTCTCTGATTCATATTCTCTGAAATGTAGTTGTATTTAAAGCATTCATAGCTGGATTTATTAGCTTTTGTTGGAATCCAAAGATTCATGAAAACAGCCAGACAAAATTAACAAAGATTTGTCAGAGCTAACAAACATCCTGGATAGGAAAATACCCTACTATAGCTGTCTTAAAATAACTTTCCTATTTCCACATATCTTCATCAGCAGTTTTCATGCAAATAATCTTCCAAATGCGCCTTCAATTAAGATATGCACATAGATTTACATGGAGTTAAGAAGACACAAATGAGACTGTTCATAAATTCAACCCTGGTTACAATCCTGAACATTATAAACTGCAAGTATTTGATAATTTCAAACGTGAAGTACCAGATTTGTGACAGTAGAGATCATTTATTTTTTTGAAATCCAGATTACATGAGATACTTACCTGTACTTTCATCAGAAGAGAGTTTAATACACAGAGCAGTATTGCAATATAATTTCAATACATTGCAGAAGATACAAATTCCATAGGGTATATCCTGAAATGCTAAACTTTCATGGGAAAAAATCTTAAGCTTCTGCTTATTCATTTCAAACAGGAATCAATGAAGAGCATGATTTAAAACTGAATCTCCCTGTCAGTGAGTGTGAACAACTCACTTCTGTGCAGCCAAAAAAGAGGCTTTTTAATGTCCTTAACTGACCTAAAAATACTCAAGAGGCATATTTCTTTCCAATTGTACAATGCGGAAAAATTACTCAGGAAATGCAGAATGAGACTGAATATTACACTTTATTGTTCATCCCAAAATTTATGTTACTAGCTCAAGTTCCTGAACAAACACATTTTTCTTAAAAAGCTCTGGCACAAATGACTTAATGACCTTAATTTTGGAGAGGTACATTTTACACATTTACAGAAAAAATGGATATTAATCCCAGATCAGATACTGTGTTGGCTGGTCAGAGAGCTATACATGGGCTTGCAGCCTGGTGTTACTTTATTTTCCTGGAGCAAATTTATTCACATAAAGTTTTACTAAAAATCTTTACTGTAAAGGTCCCTCTGCCAAATCACTGAGATAACAATGTAAAGTAAACACCAGCAGTGTTAAATCTGCAGCAATCCATTTATGTCTCCTGTCCTCACACTGTAGTGATTCAGGTTGATTTGCAACAAGGATTTTACTCTGCCCACATGCCTGCTCAGGCACATTCCACTCTCTACACACCAGGACTAGTGTGAAAACCCTATTACTGTGTTCCCACAATGTGCAAACAAAGGTTTGGGCTGTGGACATTGACTCCTTGGGTTGCCTGCCCTGTTCCTGTTCGTCACTCAAGAGCATCTCTAGCAAAGACCCAGACGTAAGTGAATGTTTTCTTCTCTGCTCCTCCTTTTCTGGGCTCCAGATTTGCTGTACAGCTGGACCCAGCAGAGTATGTGCACATTGTATCCAGAACTGTGTGCATGACTCATTCCCCACTGCTGAGTCTATCAGGAGTCACAGCATGGGCTTAAAAATAAACTAACTCCAATATTCAACTCAGTGGCTCAGGTGTGGAATAAGAAAGAAAGAAAAAAACAAAACATGGGTCACGGTTCTAGCTAGTTCTTGGTTTTTCTTCAAGAATCTCAGCACTTTTAATCCTGCTACCTACTATCTATGCTAAACAGCATACGAAGGCTCCTGCTCCTGATACAGGCAAACCAACTCACTGCTATTTGCATCACACAGAGCAGCTCTGCTCAGTTTAGCTTTTGCACAAGTAGCAAATTACTGAGTCATAATGTCTCAGTCTGGCTGGCACAGCATTGTCTAAATGCAAAAAAGGGACTGATCCTAGACACCAGCCCTCCTGTTTCAGCTGAGTGTGTCAGGTGTCTCGTGCCACCCACGCCAGGCAGACACAGTCCCAGGCTGCAGGGCAGGAGTCATGACTTGTCTTTTTCTTTAGGTGCAATTCAGAACAGAGAAGTGGCTTTTTTCCTTTTTGTTTTCCCCACAAGTCTCTTTATCCACTGCTATTAGAGCTCAGGGTCTTTTCCTAGGACACAGATGCCATCAGTTGAACTACTTTTGACTCTGATAAATAAGATTTTAATTCTCCTTTCTTCTTGGAGTGCATTTTCAAGCTATCTTTGGGCTGGTACTACAGACAGTTATGTCTCAAAAGGAGAAGATAACCAAGAATTAAACTGCCTTTTCTAAAACTGCCAGTGCTTTTCTAGAGTTACTGCTTAGAGACTTTTTTAATATTGATGCAGTGATGGCAAAACACTTGTATTTTGCTCTGTGTTATGAAATTATGAAGAAATATATGGTGATATCATTTTCCCATTTCTTTCAATGACATATATTCTAATAAGGAAAACTCTAAAGTTGAAATTTAAGGATTTGTTTCATGCAAGAAGATTATGAAGTTTTGCAGCAGACAGATTCCCTGTGATTGCTCTCCTTGTCTTCTCCCTCTTCTAAGCATCAACAGAAATAACCGGGAAAAAACAATGACCACAACAACTCAGACTAATTACTACTTACACCAGACACACTCTAACTGGTATCATAAAGGCTGCAGGCAAGTTTACAAGTTTGGAGTTCTTTTGCTCATAAATTCCTAAACTTTTACTGGAGATGAAAAGTTCCATGCTTGATCTATGTCTTTGGCTTCATTTACTGTGAAAACAAAATAGCACCAAAGAAGTTTGACTGGAATGTCAAGAACTTAAAAGAACAAAACCAAACCTCATTGTTTCCCAAGGTTGCAATGCTTAATCCTACGATACATAAACATGGTCACTCTTCTAACGCAATACTCATGGGAAAAAAGACCTGTGTGCTCTTTATGAGATTTGAATCTTATCTCTAAACCTTTTGATGGAATACTTTGATTAACTGCTTAATGATAGCCTTTCTACTTCAGTTACTAATATGTAATGAGAACCAGCCACCTTCTGCTAGAGCTCTGTGTATGTGCATTTGCCCTTGATTTTTTATTTTAACTCCATCTGGATCTACGACGTCTATGCTACAAAAAACCAGACCAAAACTTCCCAGAGGCACATCTCCCTCTTCATCTCTACTTTCCCCCCACCCCCCCATACTTCTCATTATGTTGTGAACACTTGGCTTTGCAGGCAGCTCTCACTCATGTAAATGATATTTGCTTGTTCAAAAGAGAACTTTATAAATTACGTAAAAGTATCATTGCAACTCCAGTTTTGCTTGTTAAGAAAGCTATTAGTTTATTGAGTTTGGTAGCTATTAAGTTGTTTAATAAAACTTGTTTATTAACTGTGGAAGGAATCCCTGTTTCTCCTTAGAAGAGTCAGGTTTCATTCTGGCAGCCACTGTCATGCTTTCATCACTAGAAAAGATTTGTCAGTGTAAGCTGGAGGTAAAGAGAGAGAAAAAGAAAATTGAAGGGTTGCCTTAACCAAAAGAAGAATGACCATACTTAAGCCTTAACAGGTGTGATTGGGAGGAATGGGAAAAGAAAAGCTGCTGGGATAACATAGTACAAATTTTCTTAAGGGAAAAAAGCTCTAAGGAAAAGAAAGAAACTTAAATTGAGATAGTGAATACCTGCTATGGGCCACTGCATGATAGTCTGTCTACAGGCTGTGTCTCCCAAGCAGATTCCTCCTACTCAGCAGCCCACCCATTTGCTCTGCTTTTCACAGATTGCCAGCTCACAGCAAGATCAATTGCCACTACCTGTGTCCTTTCTAAACTATTTCCATCAGCTTACAGCAATGCCCACATCTCTCAGAAGTGAGACCTCCAGCTGCCCAAATCCCAGGGCTGCAAAGCCTCTTTCAGCAGCTCTCTCCCTTGGGAAGGTCTGGGAAGCTGACAGGCAGGGAGATGCAGAGCTGGCATAAGCATCACACAAAACAGACTTAGCCACTGGGAGCTGGAAGACTGAGGAAAAACCTGAAAATGTAACCCTTTCCATGGACAAAGCCAGTAGTAATACCTTGTTGTGCCAGCTCTGCTGTGTCCCTGTGGAGGGCTCATCCCTGCATAAGCTGAAGGTGGGAGCAATAAATAAAAGTGGTTCTTAACTTGCAGGATTTGCTGGAGGAACCGGTGGAAACCGAATCTCAGTTTCACATAGGCACTGAAGACTGATTTTGTTCTGCTCCCTTGGGAGGGAAGTCACCATCCCACATCCAGTACCCCTTGCCAGGAAGCCAGGCTGGCCTTTCCTGGCAGTGTGCCCTACACTGGCTTCCCTGGCCAGGTCCCCACAAGGTCACATGGTGAGAGTGACTGCAAATCAATTTAATTAGCATCAAACCTCCCCCACTGGCAACAGCCTGTCCATGGAAGATCTGACGAGCTCTGTTGGGCAACACCTTTCTCCCACGAGTGTATCTTGAGCTTTGGAAGAAATTTGAGTTTCTGAGAAATACAGACAGCCACAGATGCATTCATTTTGAGTGCAGTCACAGCAGCCTCTAAGACATTTTTGAAGTGAAATGTGAGGAAAGGAGAAAAGGAGGTTTATTTACGTTTTTTCCCCTGGGGGTTCAGATGAGAAAGCCACTCCACCCTTTGTGCTAAGAAAGTAATAAAAATGCTTTTCTTTACTCCATAATAATAACTGGGTGCCTAGATCCAGTTGTGCTTCTTGTTTTCCTAAAAGCAAGCCATCTGGGCTTCCACTTGCCTTGATTTATGCCATACTGTACAAACCACTTTGCAGGTGTGTCAGATTGCTCTCAGATTGGCTGTGGTCAGGCTCACTGGTGTGTTTGCTTTCTCACTTATTTCCCACAGCACCTCAATGATCTGGAGGACTAGGATAGGCTGGCTTAAAATTACATTTGTTCTTTTCCATTCCACAAATATTCTTTAACTATAAAACACTTCCCTACTTCTTATTAGGTGTCATCAAAACCATTTTGAGGCTTTGTTACCCCAGCCCCCATGGGCTGGGATGCAGGAGCTCAGGTACAGTGGGTGCTGACTGACTCTCACATGGGGTGCACAGTGTGCAGCCCCTTGCACCACAAGAGGGTTTTAAAGCTCAGAAGATGGAAAGTTTGATATCTTTGATATGCAAGGCTGAGCATCAGTTTTTTAATCAGCAGTTACAGCTGCTGTCAACTGCCTTCCTGGCAACCCCCTGCTGATGGTGGAAGTGGTTTAGGGAACGTTTCACAATACGAAGATCACCTCTTAAAGGGGAAAGCAGAGCACTTTGCCATTTTCCAGCCTTTTGCATGCTGATTTTAGAGCAATGGGAAAAACCAAAGAGCCTAATGAGCAGTAGAGAAGTCCTGACCTTTTTTTGCTACCATTTTATTCAGCATACATGCAAATGCTTAAACTGTGCTGAATAACTGGTGCCATATCTGTGAGTACACGACTCCTCTTAGTTTATTAAACAGGAGTGCAGGAAACCCTCCTTCCCCACCACTTTGTCTTTTGTCACAAGAGGTGCTGAAAGCATTTGAAATTTCAGTAGCTACCGGTGAAGTGAAAATATTTTTTGGACATCTCTCTCAAAGGTCACTGTGTAAGACATAGCAGAGCACTCTCAAGGGCCTGGATCATCTCAGATGGAGCACACATTAGCAGGATTACCCTTGCCAAAGATCTTTTCCCATCTGTAAAATGACTTATTTGTCAATAAACCTCAGACTTCAGTGATATCTAAGAGCACACCAACTCCATACAAATACACAAAAAAACTTTTATGGGAGGGAAATGTGGATCCCAGCAGCCAGAGTCCTGACTCCTTCTCCATGGATGTGCAAAAGAAAAGGGCAGGAGGTCACCTCCTTCAGATCCAGGGACTGGAGGATGCAGGTCCAGGCCTCTGAACTGGATGTTAGGGATAGTCACTAAATATTTACTTATTATGTTGGGCTAATTGCCCCAGTACATCGGAATCTTGATACTTCCAATGTCTGGTAGGAATGAACTTGAATGAGATGAATGCTCAAGCACTTACAAAGTAGTTTTACAATTAATTACCCAAATACTTCTGAGAAATAGGAAATCAGTTTCCTCATTTACTGGAAAGAGTTAAATTAGTGCTATTAGGAGGCTTAAGTAAGGGCACAGTATAAATTCCTGTCAAATCAGATTGAGAAAAGGCAACCCACACCGGCACCTCTTTGCTGGTCTGACATTTTGCTGCCCCAGTGATGTTGTTTAGTCCAGCAGTCACAACCAGGGAAATGCCACTTGGGGGGAGCAAACCCGGGATCTGAGTCAGTTCTGCTCTGCCACAGCCACAATCATTGACAAAACACTTCTTTCCTCCTGGTCCCCAAAATCCCACAGTTGTTAGATGACAGACCTCAATAGCTGGGTGAAGGTGGCGGTACCAGGGGTGCCAGGAGTCCCTCATGATGGATCACGGTATGCTAACCCTGATCTTGCTAAATCCAAGGAAGTGTGGGGCTGTGGTGTCAAAAGATGCAGCTTTCTAGGCACCTGAATGACATTTACAGCCAACTTTTATGTGCTACCACCTGATCTTCACAGTAAGTACTTTTTATTCAGTGTTTTCTAAGCTCCTTCACTGAGAAAAGAGGAAGATGTCTTTGACAGTGTTCCAGGTATGTTGAGAAGTGTCAAAGCTTTTCCTGTTTTCAAGTACTGAAGATCAAAACTTACAAAGTTTAAAATATTCACTTAAGCCTTGTAAATACCTTGAAACATCTTTACTACATATTTATTCCTCCTTTTATTTTGTTCATTATTCAAAACCACAGCTTCCATATAAATGTCATAAATGTCCCATCTGCTTCAGCTTAACAGGAGAAAATTTTGAGCAAATCAAATCAAATCAAATCAACATTTTTCATTATTCCATGTACAGGAGCCTGCCACGCTTCACCAGGATCTCCAAAAGCACAAGTCCAGGCAATGGGAAGAAGACAAAGCATTAGGGAAACATGTGCTCAAGCCTTAAAGAAGTTCCCAAAATTGAAAAGCTCTGGCTGCAGAATTTTAATTTTCTTTTTTTTTTTCCAGCATTTCCTCTCTAGAATGCTCCTGCGTCCTTGCAAACTTGGAAATCTTGCAACACTAATTAGCTTCTAAACTGCTTAATTACTTGTAAGATTATACCAACAGTATTGGTGTGTATTGTGATTGCAATTTTCATTTCGGTTTCAAACTGGAAGGAAAAGAAACAGAAGCTGGCATTTCTAATGTCAAGACTGTTAAAAAATATGTATATAAAATAACTAAATCTGTTTTCTTAAGAAAAAGTTTATATTACTACAGTATTATTGCATACCTAACACTCTAGACAATAGTACAACACAGGTGGGTACTAAAGACGTCCTCAGAAATTCTACTGTTTTCAATAAATGAGATAGAAATGTTTAAAATGTACTTTCCTTTAATTAGAGTTCTTTCTTCAGAATCCTTGTTGAATAAATATTAAAAAAAAAAAACAAAAAAAAACCCCAAACTTAAGCTCTCATTCCATATTTCAAAGAAGCTTGCCTATGTCCCACCTAGCTTTGCATTTCACTACGGGACCAGTTTCTGGCTTCATTAAAGCTTTAATAGACAGTCCTTTGGATTGCAAAGTGCAGCAGATCCATTAGCATGTCATTGTGTGCCATTAGACACCTGCTTTGAACTTCCATGGCTCCACGTGTGCCACATTTAGGTACCCAGCCAGGCAATGCAGGTGCTGAGCAAGTGCTTTGGACAAGTGGTTATCAGCCAACAGATCCCACCTGTGCTGGCACGGTTAAAATGCCACAGCAGGCTCCTGTGGAGGAAGATTTTCAAGTTACCCTCTTGAGGAGAGAAACTATACCCTCAAAAGATTTGACAAGGATTATTGTTTTAGACTATTCTATTTTTTTAAAGCAAGTTATCAAATATTTGATTGAAACTCTGCAGAGAAACAAAGAGCTTGGTTTATGTAAGGAAGTTGACATCTCTGCCAGGAGCTGCTCTGGAGCAGGTTAGAGTCTGCAGCTAATGTAACTTAATTATGGGTACTGAAAACAAAGCATTTAGGAATGAAGTCGCAACTGAACAGCTACGGTGACTACCAGTGACAGAAGTAGAACAGTTCCATCAACTTTGGAGATAAAGCGAAGCCCATTCGTGAAATCAGTGGGTGTCTCGCCCCAGTGAGCAGCGCAGGATTAGACTCGATTGTGCATCGTGCCAGCACTAGTTACAAACATAGAACAGATGTCAAGTAAATAGGGAAGTGTGGGACAAAACAGAAATAATTGTAAAAATGTGCCCAAGGATAAAATAAATTGATCCTAAGACACTAACAAACATTCTTGTATAAAGCAAAATGAGTCTTTGTACTGGGTTGGCTTTTATTTTCTTGCTAATATTGCATAACAGAACTACGCTGGCGTGATGAGGAGGGGGATAATAAAATAACTTATCAATGCACTATTAACTCTACATGCTCTTACCTAATAACAAGATATTGATGTCTCCTTTAATGCATGCCCCATAGTTGAAAACATTCTCATTACCCTGCAGTAGCATACAAAAAATGGCTTTTTTAATACACTCATGGCCATGAATGTTTGGTGCTAAAGGCTTGCTTAAATGGTCAAAGATACCCTATTTAAGAAACAGCAAACACTTACACTGCACATTACCAACATTAAATGCAATCTCATTATCCATTAGCCAGTATTAGTGCAATTTATATCTTACTTTGGTTTGAGTTTTGCAGAATTTCTTGATCTTTGCCACATCATCAGTTGAGAATGTGGGTGCTATTTCTTTGCTCATCAGTTTGATATTATTAGGAAGCATTATTGTCCTGGATATTTTCCTGCAGATGCAGAGAAATGTCATGAGATTAACTATTAAATAAATACTGGACCATTGTTTTACACAACATAAAAAAAAAAAAAAAAAAAAAAAAAAAAAAAAAAAAAAAAAATCAAAGAAGTCATTAGGTTTATCCATTTTATTATGGCTCGGCAAGTGAAATCCACACTGCAAGAGGATTCAATGAAATTCCAACATCAGCCGCCACAAAGAGGGCTCATGGAAGAGCAGGGACACAACAGGGGACATCAAGTTGTTACTGGGGAGGGCCCAGAGCCAGGTGAGGGGAGGAAATTTGTCAAAGAGGAGATGGCATTAGGTGGAAAGTGTTGCTGTCAGCTCCAGTGGCAGCGTGGCACCATCTCCAGCAGGTACAGGGAGCGGCTGGCACAGGCCAGGCCAGCCCCTGGCTCTGAAACAGGGGGATCCTTCTCAGTACTGGCAGCATGCTGAGAAGAAATTTTTAACTGTTTGGTAAATGCCAGTCCCTGCCATGGGACACCAGGTTCCTCTCAAGCCAGTGCTGACGGCAGCCTCTCCTGCTGCCATGCCCGTCCATGCAGAGTTTTATGACTGCTTATTCCTCCTGTGCACCGGCCAAAAGAAATTGATTTTTCTGTAAATACCTTCCACATGATATCTGTAATATTGTAAGCATTTACTTACAATATTACATTAGTCTCATTTGCTCTTGAGACACAGGGTATTTGGATATTTCCCCACTGAGGATGGATGGCAATTCTGGCAGCTACACAATGGTACCTTGAGGAAAGGAGGATGCAATGGCTCACAGGTTGCCCATATTTTTGTTCTAGTGCCTGCTTCAACCTGAGCTGCAGCCAATGCCTTAAAGGTATGTAAGGACACCAGGATCTGAAGAGACATCTGCCTGGAGATGTCTGCTCTCCAGTGAGGGACAGCAGCTCCCCACTGCAGCCACAGGACCAGACCAGGCAGTGGGCAGCCAGGGGGACCAGTGCTACCAGCAGAGCAGGGGGAAACGCTGTATTAATTCTTGTCCTTAATACTTTCTGCGTAAGGAAACACAACAACCAGTGCATATTGCCTTTTATACAGTTGAGAGACAAAACACAGACCGAGTTACAACAAAGCTTAAATCCAAAATAATTACATTCTGTCACAATTCCTTCCACACAGTCCAAGCTACCAAGGAAGCGAGCTGCCAGCACCCAAGGAGAGACATGATTTGCTCCATGGCTCCCTTCAATCCCACTGCAAAAAACTTCCAAATGTTTGAAACGGCAAGCAAGTAAATCTTTTAATGCTCTCCGAAAAGCAATCAGCTCATCAAACGCATCATTCAGCAGCTTCTAATATAAAATAATTAAACCATGAAAAGCTGCTGCAGTAATCTTACTTAAAAATCCTAAATTCCTTTACATTTTGAGGATCTGATGGCACTGACTCCCAGTCAGACACATACAGGCAGGGCAGCGACCGCGGGAGCTTCTCACAGCTTGAACAACCTCTTCCACTCCTTGAGCAGAGGGAGCTTAACTTTATGAAGATTTGTTGTTGCAGCACAACTATCCAAGAGATACAGCTAAATCCAAATTCATTTCATTTCCAGCCAAATTATGTTTTGATGCAGGTCACTAGAAGCTAATCTTTCATCTCTGGTTTTCATACATGAAAACGACAAGGAAAAGAATTTCAGATTAAACAGCATTTATCATACTAAATAGAATTAAATCAAATGGAAAATTGCATAAAGAAACTCAGTTAAAACAATTAAATTAAAAAGCCTTTTACCTGTTTGAATGTAATGTTTGATTTTCTCAGAAGAGGAGAGAACCTTATTATTAAGCAAACTTAAAAGGGATCCTGGATTACCCTTTCCCCACTTCCTTGCTCTTGAACTGTCAGTCTGTCTTCATGAGCAGACTTTGCTTCCTATCTGTCAGGCAAATTCACTTGCTTGTTCTCACATGCCAGAAAAACTCGAGTTTTCAGTATTGCAGGAGCACTTAAGCTGTATAATAAGCAGCAGATGAATCTTATTTGTGAATTTTTTGTTAGTCACATGCATATATAGACAGACACACAGGTGCATACACACATCTGCATTCAGTAATATATAACACAGCTTCAGCAAAAACTTGAGCTCACTGGAAGCTAGCCTGCATTTAACAACTTTTTATTGATGCTCTGACAGCTACCATCTGAAATAGCTTGTGGTAAGTACTAAAAATGAAGAAATAGCAAAGCTTTCTAGAAGACACCTATTTAAAATGATCTCACAAGTATTTCAGCTTAACTGAAGAAATTATAGTTCTTTTTTTCCTCCAAAAAACTCCAAGACTTACATTACATCAATTAAAAATACATTTACTATCTTGGCTTATGACAAAAGGGAGAGCAATAAGCAGTTGCTGTTTTGGAGAACAGCTCTCTGGGAATAATTTTTCTGATATATAACACAGGCCTAAGAGGCTCAATAATGCCTTGTGTCAAATTTTTGCTGATGAACATTACCTTAGTTTCTTGGCTGGAATCCCCTCTAGCTTCTAAAAATCCAATTTCATTTCAAGACAAATTTTGTCTTAGATATAAATGCAGAAAACCATGCAGTAAGGTTGGTTTCATACAGAACTTGAGAAATGCTGAGATTTGGGGTCTGAGGCAACATTTTCTTTGTTCCTTGGAATTTGGCACTTTTCCTTTAGATTCCCATGAGTTGTTACAAACTGCATCCTTTGTCAATTGGGAGGGTTTTTTTAACCAGTCATAAACAAGCATCCCCTAATTCCAAGTGCTCCACACATTATTGCGTGAATGTCAGGCTCTGTGAGTACCAACAGAAAGTTGTAACACCTTAGAAAAGCATCCAAGGACAAAAATACCAGCAGCAGAGTCACATACTGTTTACAAACACAACACACTGTCACTGTTTTAGTGGTGGCACTGGGGTCTTTGAATGCATCTGTTCCTATAACCTAGATTTTTGCCTAGTGCTTCTGAACAAAATCCAACGTAAGCCACAGGTAAAAATTTGCATTTAGCATGAGACTTCAAAACTCATTAGTGAAGACAGTGACTTTTAAACACAAAATACCACTACTGTCTCTGAAAGCCCCTGAGATGTAAATCATTAGAGGTGGGGAAAGCAGTCACAAAACCCATTCTGGTGTTTCCTGCTCCCATCCCTTTGCCATGCCCTTTGCTTGGGGCTGCTGCAAGGGAGGTGATGCCAGCCTGCAACCTTAGGCTGAGGTGCTGCGGCTCGGTTACATTTGTTCTTTTCCTGTATGTTGGTCCTTTGTGTTTGGAGATGAAAGGTGCAGTGTGACAGAGAGGCCTCTCCTCTCTCCTTTAGAAACTGCTCCTCATCTCTGGCATTCCACAGTTCAAAGGCAAGGCTTTGAAAAAGATTTTGAAGCTGCATCTTGGATATGGAAATTCATGGCTTTGGGCAGGTTTGTGATCAGGCCTAAAATTTCAAGCTTAAGCTTAAGAACCTGCTGCCTAAATGTAATTCATTTTAGTTGTGCTTTTCTCTGTTTTTTTAAACAGCAGTGGGGTATTTTATAAGCATTACTTACCTGCTTTTATATGTGGCTGTCACTTGATTCATTTGGGATTTGCAGGCATGGTGGAAGGCAAACTCACTGCAGTGGAAGCTCAGGGGTTAAAGATCTCAGAGGAGGAGGAGGAGGGGTGCAGCAGCAGATCAGAGGGAGGGAATGAAGTTTGCCTGGACATGGCAGTAGGGGTCCACATGGGAACAGATTTGGGCAGCCACCCCTCCTGCAATCACACCATCACCCACGCAAGAGGCACCCAGTCAGGCTCTGAAGACCAAAAGGTAGCAAAGGAGGGTGACAAAATGGAAGAATATGTTGGGTTGGGTTTGTAGGTGAAATTGGGAAACCTGGATTTGTACTGTTTATTGCTTTTAAAATTTGTATGCTTTTTACCCTTGGCTTGCCACATTCCTTCTGGTGGCTCAGTTTCCAAGTCCTAGTTTTTAGCATTGTGCAAGGAGCTCAGATTGAATTGTATAAAATAAAAATGAACATTGTGGAATCTGTGAAATGACACTTCATTTTTCAGTAAACCAACTGTAGCAGAGAAGAATCAGAGGAAGAAACAATATTGGATTTATTTTTCTTTTTAATCAGGAAAGAAGAGTTATTGGAAGCCTTACTCAACAGGTAAGATAAAAAACTTTAACTATCACTGCCTTTTATTAAAGGAATCAGAAGAGAAAAATGTTTCAGCAGTCAACAGTAAGACAAGAGTAACTGCAGACCTACAAAGATGCAGAGGGAGCACTGTGACCATCTCTACTGCAGTTTCACTGATTTGTTATGAAAGGAGAAATTTCAGGGCCATGAAAATCAAACACTGTTAAGACAGGCTGAGAGTTTTGGTTGCTTATCCTGGCGAAGGCTCCAGGGATAGCTCTTAGTGCTGCCTTTTAGTATATAAAGGTGGCTCACAGGAAAGATGGAGAGAGGCTTTTTATCTGGGTCTCTAGCAAGAGGACAAAAGGCAGTGGTTTTAAACTGTAAGAGTGTAGATTAAGTTTGGACAGAAGGAAGAAATTTCTTATGATGGGGCATTGGAACAAGAAGCTGTGGATCCCTTTAAGCACACTAAGCACATAAGCCCAGGTTGGATGGGGTTTGGAGCAGCTTTGTCTAGTGGAAGGCAGGGGGTTGGATGAGATGGTCTGTAATGGTCCCTTCCAATGCAAATGATTCTTTCATTCAATGAAATACTAATCCAGTGCAAATTGTCAGTCTTTTTTGAGAGATAAAAACACCAGTGTTTTTCAGGAGGAAACTGGAGGGCCAGTTACCAGGATGGCCAAGGCTTCATTCATCAGGAGCAGAGGCTACTTCCAGGACTAGCACTTAGGAGAGTTTCTAGCTGTCATATGTTTCTCCCCCTTGCAGAGCTGCAGTTAAATAAGATTAGCCAAGATATATGCAGTTCTTCAGGGCTCTGCCAGACATTCTGCCAGGTCTTACGCTGCTGACCTACTAGAGTTCCCTCCTGCTTTCTGTTTGCACTGATCCATGGGAAACCCAGCCCCGGAGACCTGCCTCACTGACCCCCATGTTCGTTAACAATAATTGTTGATTCTGTACAATGGAACAGCACCAGCACAATTAAAACAGTTCCTTCTCATGGCAAAGCTTTTGTGTGGTTGGCAGAGAGTCCTAATGAGGTCCCTGAACCCATCCATCACCCACTGCAGCCCCTCCAGCAGGTTCCATTTCTATGGCTGTGTGCCAGTCTGACACTGTGTGGCATGTACAAGTACTACAGCAACTGCTGCCACACGCAGCCAGGGGACACGTCCCTCCACTTCACTGCCAGCTCCTTAGGCTTGGCACCTTAGAAATGTTTTCTCCTTGTCCTAAAAAAAGTCTCTATTTTTTTCCCTTTTATTCTTTTTCTTCCTACCCCAGACTCCCTGTGAGGAGTGGTTTTCATTTATTCCAAGCGTGTTTGGCAAGAGATTCCTTTTGTCCCACCCAGGAGTCAAGGGCATTTTGAGGTCTTGTTGAGCAATAAATAAATAAATATTTGAATCGTATTTCTCTTGTCCCATTTGGTGGCCTGGTTACCCATCTTGATCTTTCCACCTTTGGAATCTGATGGAAAGAATGGTGAGAAAACACCTACTTCTCAAAGCCAATCTTCACATCAGCTCTTTATTATGCCAAGTAAGAATGAATAGAAAATGATTTATCCTGGGGGGAAAGGAGAAATGCTGGATCCAGGCAACTGAATAAAAATACTGCCAGCTTTCAACAAAAATTGATCTTTATTGAGTGAGACAATCATAGGAAAGAGAATTCTATATACAGAATACAATTAATAGTGAATTTTTGTGGAACTACCAGAGCTGCTGTTCCAACAGTCGCCCATACAGGCGGAGGTAGTGGTCAGTAAGTGAATCCCTAAAAATAATGCTGCCATAGAAGTGAGGCTGCTAGGGAAATGGTCCAGGAGCACTGAGGGCCTAAGCAAAATCACCAAGGGCAAACTGCCCAAGCAGGACTGATTTTATGTTCATTCTGCAATGGCAAATCCCATCATGTGCTCACAGCACAGAAAAAGGGGAGAACATGGGAGCTTCGCCCAGGTTTGCAGCTTTGAGTCACTCAGTGCACAGGAGAAAGTGCTTACATGTGACATGTGCATGTGGTGACATAAAATGTGTTTATACCTGGGCAGCAGAGCGTGGTGTAGAGTGCCCCAAGCTAGTGACGACCTAAGCTAGTGCAGTCCTCTGCAACCAAGGACTTCAGGGATTAATCAGCAGCGACACGAGACAGGATGTCAGGCTCTGTCAGCACCCCAGGTCCCACAGCAGCTCAAGGACAGGAGCCCCAGCGAGAGGGAGAACAGGATATACACACCTAACAGACCCAGGAGAGCTCTAGCTGATTGTATCACACCTAGAGGAGGAGCATGTCCAAGAGCATTAAGTTTGCACTTTCCAAGGAGAAGAGAGTTGTGGCTTCAGGTCCCAACTCTGCCTCTATTCTTTATTCATGTTTATAGCCATGGTGACTAATGTACACCATGTAGCCATGGTGACTAATCAGGAGAATTGTGTCAGGCTTGGTGACTGCTAAGCATAATATATAGATATATATATATATATATATAATATACCTGCCTGGTTTAGAACAGCACTTTCCTTATAGGGAGATGGATATATTTTGATTCAGGCTACAGCCCTCCACTCCCCCTAAATGCAGTGAATGCTATCCTCTATCCTGTAGATCTTTTTGCTCAAGCTGGACTCAATTTACTGGAGCATTCAAAAAGATTAAATTTTTTCTTTCCTTTCTTAGGAGAGGGGAGCAGATATGTGCCCTAGACAGACCTGCTCATGGTGAATAAGATTTTTCTTAACTTGTGAAAGCAATTCTGCTTCTCTCTGTCCCTCCCCTTACCTCCCTGTGGTGCACACCCTGCCTCCAGACACACTTCCTTCCTCTTTCCCACGTGTGAGGGTTGGAGGCAAGTAAATCCCATCTGTCTCAAATCCAATGGCAACTACTGTGTCAGATTCTGCCCTGCCTTATATCCCATAAACATATATTAATGATTCCTTCCATAAACCCTTCCACAACTACTGTTATGCTGTAGTAAACTTTCTCTTGGCCTTGTATCAGCCAATGAAGCTTCAGCCCAAAGGAATCTGGCACAGTAGCAACTTAGCTGCATAACATGTTGATGGTTGTAGAGTCGACACTTCCCTCCATTGCCAATATCGAAGGAAGTGAGAACAGGCAACGTGCAACCTTACGGCACAAAATTGTTTTGTCTCTGATTTCCTCCCCAGCCAATATATGCCTCAGAAACTTTCCGAAAAGCAGGAATATTTGCGCATGGTCTTGCACTTAAAAGCATATCCAAATTATAATGGAATGCTTTCCTCCAAAACAAAGATAATAGGGCTTGGGAAAACAATGTTCTAGGTGAATGTCTGCTAGAGACTGGCAAGCTGTCTGGCAACAAATTCTTTGGGGAAACACAGCTCGATACTCTTGCTGAAGGGGAATAAGTGAAATTACAAGACAGGGAAAAGTAACGTGTCTTGAGAGGTTAAATGCAAAAGTCTGATTACTCCTCTCAATTATCCCAATCTTCATGAAATTCGCTATTTGAGAAGTGCTTATTTCCAAATTATACTGAGATGAGCAAGAGGATAAGTCAGTGAAATCACTAAATGAAAGCCAACCCTTTCACATAGTACATGCAACCCGACCAATTTAGTACAACAAAATCTGTACGCATTTGAAGTATCATGAAAATAGTGTCTTTAATATACAGTTTATATACTTACAATACACAGTTTAAATTTGTTCATATACATTACAGGGATATTTATTTGCACCTGGTTTAAATAACAATCTGCCTCCAGCCTTTTACACAAAAGCCCAAAACAGCACAGAATTCCACAAAACCCATGCTTCGTTTTATAACGGAAATGTACTAAGCCAAAGTTTTGGGGCTTTTTCTTTTTTTTTTTTTTTTTCCCCAAGTGTTACTTTTTTGACATACCCAAAGTGAATCTAAAGAGCTAAGAACAAACATATTTTTAATACAATTCAGAAGATTGTCCAAGTCAAGAGAATCACTCTGCAGATTTTCACACTGAAAATTTGGTTATTACACACAAAAATTGTGAAGTCTGAACAACTCCTGGACTACCAGGAGTTTAAGCCATAACAAAATGGAGAGTCATTTATTGCTAGGTCTCAACAAGGGGCCTGCATTTCCCCACTGCCCTGCCATCCCTATAAACAAAAAGGACGATCCCTCTTGCTTATTAGGATTTCATCTGTACCTTCTGGTTTGCACACAGGAATGCTGCAATTTCAGAGCATCAGAAAGAGGAGCCAGGAGAGCTGGGCTAAGCCATAGTCCTCTCACAGGGCTGTTGTTTGGCTGTTACGTATCACGATGTGACCCCTGCCTGGCCTGCAGGCAGGACTTGGCTGGCCTGTGTTCCAGGCAGGCAACCCACTGGGATGCACACAAGAAGCTGGTGCCAGCACAATTTGTTTTGTGGGGGGACAACCAAGAAGTTGATTCAAGATGAAAACATGAGGGAAAACAATTATTTATAGCCAAGTGTGAAACACAGTGCATTTTCAGGCAGCTTTGCTGTTTACTCTGTTTGTCTTGAAGCTGTTGTTGTGGAACAAAGTTATTTTAAGTGGCAAGTAAACCTGTTCTATTAGAAAATACACAATAATACACAGCAAATTCTAACCTTTGCTTCTAGCTGAAAAGAACACTTCAAAATGTATTTCCCTTCTAATTTTGGATGGACCAAATGTTCTCCATCTAAGTCTCTAGCCGTAGGCAATTTTTACAATACGGCAAGAATAAGAATGCAAATATGCACTTTGAGTTGCTGTCAACACAGCTTTGGTTAGCCAGGCAGGCAGCAAGACAAAGAATCATCATCCTAGGCACAACAAGCATTTGAAAGAAACTAGCATTTCCCCTCAAGTTTCCACTCCATCCCTTCCCTGCCCAATTCGGTGTCCACCTCCAGGAAAGCCTCCATGCCAGTTTTCCAATCCAGCTTTCATGGCTAAAGGCAGCATCAGTCCTTGTGCCAACACAGGACAGTTGCATAGAAAGGATGTGTTTCCTGGCGCAGGACAGAGACAGCTCCATACAGAATGACATTGACTTGTTTTTTGCCAGCAAAATCCCCAGACAAACAAAACCCCAAGGATAACACACAGCTCAGACAATGATAACCAAGTAAGCACCAGAGGCCTTACATTTATTTAATTTGAGGAAAGAAATCCAAGGTTAGGACTGGCCTATTTTAGTGGACTGCCTTGGGGTAAGTGATTTTAGGCCCACTCTGGCACAATGCTCAATGGTTACAGCTCTCAGGCCTCAAAGACAATCAACACAACTCCCACCAACACAGCTGGACCCCACTACTGTCCAAAACCAGATTGGTTTTCCCCACTGCTGACTTCCGTGCTGTGCTTGGGAGCTGCCACAGCCTGGCCACCTACTGAAAGGTACCCCTTTCCATAACCTAGGGTCCAAAGGCTGAGCCACAACACTCCACACACCCAGTTTGCTCATCACTCTGCTGATTTCACCAGAGCAGACACTCCAGTCCAGCTTGTGTACCACAGCAGGTAGATGGGACACCAGAGCCATATAATTCACAGAACACAAATGTTAGGAACACCTAAATCCCCAAAAATGGCTTGGAAAGTGAAGGGGATGAGTGGCTAAGGGTAAAAAGAAAAAGTTAAATGCTAATACATTATGCATAAAAGTAAGTAAGCAGTGCCAAGCAGAACGAGACAACTGGAAGGCCATCAATAGCAAGTCTGCAGTTAAAGGTTTTAGCTGTACTTTGGCACACAGGCTCAGCTTCTGCAATCAATGCACATTTCTAGGCCTTTCTGTGGGCCAGTTCTATTTTGGTTTATGCACATGGGACGTTAATGCAGCATGGTCATGAATGCAAATCCCACCAGTTTCTTTGCAAGAATCACCACTTCAAGCAGGTAAGCAGAGATAATAGAATAGGTATGAATCCACAGTCAAAGAAAACTACTTTCTCAGGGATGTTAATATTGTGGGGGGTGTTAGCAATATTTAACGTTAGTATTACCAAGACTGCAATTTTTTTTTTTTGAGATATTTTGGGGTTTTTTACCTAGAAGTAACAAGCTGAGCAAAACCATGGCAAGTACCTGACATTAAAGAATTGGCCCTTTCATATTTGAAGACTCATTTGACACAGTGAGGTTTAAAAGGCAGTTGGTTTCAACTTGCATGTGGTCTACCAACAAGCATACACATCTGAACAGTATCTGAATTTGCTCTAGTCTTATTTGAAACTAAAATATTTTAGAATGCTAATTAAAAAGCATTTGGAGAAAGCTATTGATCTGTTGCTTAAAGTCAATACATTACGAAAAACAGGATGACAAACTCTTGGGGGTTTTTCTATTGGGATATTTGTTGGTTCTATAGTACCCACAACAACTGGGCTTTGCTTTCTAGTTGGGAACTGGTGGTTTGAATTACTGGAAGACAAATAATGCATCTTTGCTTCGGCATGGCAACATGACATGAAATGTGTCCCAACAACAGAAAGCTCTCTTTGCTAATAAATCCTTTTTTATTTTTTAATGAGTCAATATGGTTGAGAAAACGGACAACTCCAGCATTTTTGTCTCTGCTCTGTATTTTCTCTTGATGCTCCCAACTACATGCCCTACAATGAAGATATTTTTTAATACATGAAAAAGGCAAGCAAGGCAGGTGATAGTGTTCTCTTGGCCAGGGCTCTGCTCAGCAGTAAGTGAAGGTAAAGTTGCTCTAGCATTCCTAGCTCTGATCACCTGAGGATCCCGGGCATGTGCATTGAGGAGGAAGGGAGAACACAGACTGTTTCCTGAGAACCTCCACAAAACCTCAAATCCACAATATAAAGGCAGGGGGATCCTGGGGTTATTTAGACACATTTCAGAGAGCCCTGTCAACTACAAGAAATCCACAAAGGACTATCGAAAGTTAACCCTACTCCTAGCCTTCTGAGCAGTTAAATTTGAGAGGTTTCCAGGAGCAGACTAATGCTCACTTACCATCTCTGTGCTCCCTTTTAACTGCTACTTCCCTGTGACATCCACTGCAGTGAGTTTTTGCAGCTGGGCAACTGAATTAGCACATCCTTTGATGCTACAGCCCCTCCCACTTTGACACCCACATCCTCCTAGCCCACTGCAAACAAGACAGGTGAGCTGAAAAGATCACAAGCATTTCCTGTGGCATGGCCCAAAACCTCCCTCAGCCCATTCTCAGCAGCATGCCATGCTCTGTTTCCGATCCCTCCCACCTTGCCAGCACTTTATTTCAAAGGCATGACACAGGAGCCTTCCCACACTATCACCTTCCCACACATGTCTGACTGCAGGAAGAGGAGAGCAGACCAAGCGCATTTTCAGACACTCAGAACAGCAGCAGAAGAAACACAAGGAGTTGTTACCTTTCACCACAGCACGGCTCCTGCAAGGCTGTGCTAGCAGGCTGCTGCAGCAGCTGAGATCTGCTGAGAAAAGAGCCTGTGCACTGAATAGCTTTTCCCATGAGAAAGCTGCAAGACCAGAAGTCGTGCTATTTACTCCAGTCATCCGACTACAAAAGCAACTTTTGAAATCTACAGGTCATAAACTTTTAATTGGCCAGGGCAGAGTGGCTCAGTAGAAAATCCCCCTTCTCCCTCCCCTCTGGGCAACAAGCTAAGCATGACTCTTGGTTTAAAAACATTTAACTCTTTTTGCTCAAAGTAACATGGAAAGTGCATCCACATTACAGATAGTCAGGAAGATACTATTAATAAAAATAATGCTGCAAGAATAGTGTATTAGTGGCACTTTACAGCAATTCTTAACATTTTCAGATGTAGTGTCAAAACCAATGCTTTTGTATATCTGCAAGTCACAGCATGTTGCCAAATATTATGTGAACAGAAATAATCCCGTAAGAAATACCTTTTCTGCAGTTAACACAAAACTGTAAACTGGATTGGTGTGTGTCTTTCAGCATCAAATTGTTCAGTAATAAATACGACTAAGTCTTAACAGACTGTGGAGTCAAAGTTCCCTTAGTGTCCTGTTTTTAGCAGCTGTTGAATGTTCAGGGATGCACAAAGGCACACCTCTGCAGATTCTCTATCTTTATTATTGACATAGAAAAAAAAGTCCATTCACCACTGAAAAATGTTTATCTGCATAGTAAGAATTTTTCTACTATTATTTACAAGAAGGATTTTTAGTGCAAAAAACCAGGAAGTGACGTATTAGCTCAAATGTATCAAGTACAGTTTCACTAAAAATTAGCCAGCATCACATCTTGGGCCGCCAGCCATTAATGAACTGTAATATTTTCTTAACCTGCAATTTGCTTAGCTTGAAGTCTTCTGATAGGATTTCTTCTGTAAGCTGAACCAGTAAATTGCCATCAATCTTCTCTGTGACAAAAAATGATATGACATCTTCTGACAGACCAATAAACCTCAACGATTTAGACACTTCCTCTATTGAGAGTCCAGAAAGGTCCGTGGGTGGCTGCCAGGGAGAGCCATCCCCACAAGACCTTGGTGCTAACTGGAGGTGGAGGGGAGATGAGAAGGGGTAAGACACAGAGAACGTATCCTGCATGCCCTTTTTAGCCAGATGCTGATCTTCCAAGACAACTGGAGAACCAGCTTTTGATTCCTCCTCGGCACCATCTATTTTCAGTGGCAAGGGACACATGTCTGTAATTGTCTTATCTTCACTTGACTTCGGTGCCCGAGGAGGTAAGGCAGGACACGAATGGCTCTGCTTTGTGTTGCTGACTCCCAGAGTTTTCTCATCAGTGCAGTCTAGAGAGTAACTTGCTGACTTTGGACAGCTGGAGATGGTGTTTGTGAACTCTGCTGGAGTCAGCGGGGAGTACCCTATTGGGAGCTCACATCCATCGAAGTCAAAAGTCAAAGGTGCTGGACAGTTTCTCTTTGGCGTACCTGGAGTCTTCTGTCTGGGGTAACTGTAGCTCTTGCTTGGATCAAGCAGGAAATCACTCCTATTCAGGCCTTCAGCAGTTCCTGAAAAATGGTTTGGCCAAGATAACCTCGAAGGCAGAGCTTCAGCTGAGGGGCTTCCCAAAGGCATTGTGCTCTCAGGCTCTTTGGATTCAGTTTTCATCATGTTACATGGGTAGCAGGAAACAGGTGTGCTCTCAGTCGGGTTGGTGGTGTCGCCCTCTGTGACATTACTTGAGGAACAAAGCAGAAAGGATGTTGTTAGTAAGAAAAAAATTGGCATTGCAATAAACTCATAAATCATCTGATAGAAGGTGATCATCACAAGGAAAGAATCTTCTTTCCTCCAGCAGAACTTTTCACATTTGAATTAACATGTTTGAATTAATGTATTGACAGCTCCTTCACCCCTTCTACAAGCCTGACAAGATGCTGATACACCCAAAAGCCCCATGTTTTGGGGGACTCATAAAAAAAGCTCATAAAAATGTTGATGCCTCAATTCAGTTCTGTGTCATCTCACAAATACTCAGTTTTTCACTGCTGAATTCCTGAGGGATACCACCACGGATAAGAAAGAGTCTCAAATACACTAGAAAGATGTTCTAATCCAGCACTTTTCTATATATATACCACAGATGTGTCATGGTATGCAAAAGCTCATATGAGGGCAGGTCACCACTGCCCTAGGCCATGTGAACCAGTGCAGAGTACAGAGACAAGGAGCGAGTCAATGCTCACTGGCAAAGGAAGAGTTTCAGCTGGAAGGGTAAGCAGACCTGGCTGGACGTGCTTAAGTATCAGGCTTTAAGCTTACCCAGAGTAACTTGTTGGTGCGTCTGGATCTTTAAAAAGCTTTGATGTTAAACACTTGCTCTTCAAAGGCACCTAAAGAAAGTTACCCTGGATCCAACTTCCAGGCGGTGAACTAAGCTCAGCCTGTCCATGGATGATTTATATCCAGGTGTTCCCAAGAGATGGAGATGACAACAAAAGAACACAACCTGCTATCAAGAGCAAATGTTCGCTGATTTTATGCCACCTTCTAAAAGAAAATCTGAAAGATTGTGCTGATTTTTGGAATCTTGGCCAACTAAGCCAGAACAACTGGAAAAACAATTAGCAGACTTATAAAATCCTTACTCAACACAATAGACAGAAACCAACAGTTGAAAAAATTTGTTTTAATGATTTGCCTCTCTCTTCTGAAAGCTAACTACTCAAGTAAAAACTCAGTAGTCACCCCATGACAGCTCACTGCTTGAGAATGGATCAAGCTATCAAAATGGATCAATGGAGCTATCAAAAAACCAGCACAATTTTCAATGGATTGACACAGAATTACTTAGTTGTGTGCTTACAGTGGATCAGAGAGGCCAATCTGGACTTGCCCAGATCAAATACAAAGTGCAGATGTGTAAAAACAGTTCTAATTTACATCACTGGAAAAAATCTGTCCCAACAGATGCAGTTTCCCTCTTTCTAACCATCTCTCAGTCTCCATTCTGTGCCTTCCAAACTTTTCCTCTGTTTATGTCACTAATACAAGTCTGACAGGTAAAGCAGCTGGATGTTTTCAATATAAGATATGGAGTTTTGCCCCTCAACAGGGATACACCATCAACTAGTTGTTTCTGGCTGCTTAAAGGCCAACTGGTGTACTGCACACAGTGCAAAAAATTTTTCAAAAACCAAGCCATCAAGCTGAGACAATAGTCAGTGAGGTGTTGTAAACAACCAACAATGCAGAGCAATTAAATTGATTGATCCCATTTCTGTTCTCTAATTCCATACTAGAACTGGAACATTTACTGAGTTCAAAGATTAATGGAATTTCTGAAAACATTTTAACATTTTCGAAGTGCTTCCTTATTTGGCCTCCACTAAAATGAACTGCCTGGGACTCAGTGTGAAAGGAAACAAGACAAGCCTCAAATACAGCTGAAGTCAGGTATCAGGCATTTTTAAAGGCAGATAAGGACAAATCATACTGACTTTGTTTCTGTTTAAAATACTGTCTGCAACCCTTCACGATCCAGAAAACAAGTTCATTGGTACAAATGGCAAAGCAATCTGGTTACTCCGCACAATGGCAATTTTCTAGAAGCTTCCTCTGCAAAACCAGGTCAACTCTACCAAAATGAAGACATCTGGTCTGGACCCAAACGGAGATGAATTTCATGCAAATAAATTTGTGAAAGTCAAGGCAAATCCTAGAATCACAGAATTATTTAGGTTGGAAAAGACCTCTAAGATCATCAATCCAACCATTAAACCAGCACTGCCAAGTCCACACTAAACCATGTCCCCAAGTGACACATCTACACGTTTTTTGAACACTTCCAGGCATAGTGACTCCAACACTCTCCTGAGCAGCCTGTTCTAATGCTTGACAGCCCTTTCCATGAAGAAATTTTTCCTAACATCCAATCTAAACATCCCCTGGTGCAACTTGAGGCCTTTTCTTCTCATTCTATTGCTTGTTAGTTGGGAGAAAAGACTGACCCCCATCTCATTGTAGCTTTTTGCATTCCTGAGAAACTTCATTTCTATTTTCCTAGTTTTTTCCCTAGTTTTTGGAAGGCAGATGTATTCTTAGCTACAAAGAGAGAAAGCAGCATTTGGTGGGCCCCTAAAGCTGGGAGGTCTTGTGCTCAGCCTCCTGTGGAGTAGACCCTGACAGAACTACCCAACAGGCTTTCATAAAATAAGCAAGCAGCCTTGATCTAGAGTGATCATTGCCAGATCCACAACACTAAGCGGCAAATGTGCAGTACAACTCAGTAAGGCAATTTCAGCATAAGTTATTATACCAACAGCATCCAGGCTAAAATTAATTCAGTGATGTTTTGGATGAATTTGTAATATCCACACAGGTAGCATTGTGTCATTGAAAGGACACCAAAAATAATGGCAAGAAGACATCCAAGGCAAAAAGGAGGTGAGGCTTCAGAAGGTGCATATACTTCCTGAAGTTGAAGGAAGGACACTGTACCACTAAGAAAAGCTATGCAGCCACATAATGCAGAATTTACTGTCAACTTTCAGCTAGCCTGGGTGGATTTTCCAGATTGCGAGGTGGGTTTGTGCTGAAGTGTGTTTGATGTGGAAGCTGTCTGGCCCCCTTCTGCTACACCTCACTTAGCACTCAGTGGTGTCTGCTGGTCTTTCTGTCCTCCATCACATCCACCCCATAGGCATCCATATAGTTACCACAACACATTTCTGGATTACCTCTTTTTGTGTCTCTGATTATCAGAGATGGCTGCACTGCATGCAGCACTGAAATCCCACCCAAAAACTAGATTGAGGTAGTCTGGTTTGAAGAATCAAGCTTTTCAAGAAACATGGAGAACTATACATGATCTCTTTACTAGACAGCCTATGTCACCTAACAGTAATATTACCTCTAGCAATGCATGCAGGTGTTTAATATAAACTGCTATGTCCTATCTAGTAAAACATAGTTTCTGCTGGAGTCTTCCTTCCTTTTGAATCTTTAAAAACAACTTGACAGGTTAACCCATTTTACTGCAAGTCTGACACCCACTGTGCCTTAGAAACAAGTGCCTTCAAAAAGAACAGTGCTAAATTTAACTTTCTCAGAAAGTGCTAGCACTTTTGAGCTCCCACAGCTCAAACACATACATGTTGTGCAGTCCTGAAGAGTAGTAGGACAGAGTGGGGCTGGGAGAGCGGGTCTGCTGTCGAGCAGGCTTCACTGTGCGAGGAGGGATGGAAGGACTGGTGGAGGACGGCTTTGAACTCCGTGGTGGGACCGGGGGAGCGTTGAGGAGCCTGCATTCCTCTTTTACCTGCACAAAAGAAGAACATGTAAGCAAGCTGCAAGAAAATGTGGGCAACAGCAGCCTCAACCAGAAGAAGAACATCTGGTTCTGCCTTATTCTTTGAAAGGAAATAATTAAAAAGGGAGGAGAAGGGAGAAATTAAAAAGTATATACATTTGCAACAGTATGTAGCTGTCAAGGAAGTCCAAAAGAATGTTTTGCCACTGGTAGAACTACCAGCAGTCTTTCTTAGGGCACATTTCAGCAGTTTGATAGCTACTCATTTAAAAAGTAGCAGGAATGAAACAATGTAAAAGAACCTTTCAGTAACACAGAAAATCAGACAGACTGTTCCTGATATTATACATTCTGTAAGGAGCAATTCATTACACCTAAACTTCATTAGTGTTGTTTACTTAGTGTAACAAACCAAGCTTACGAAATGAAAAGATCTCAATATACTTTGATGTTTCCTGACTTACTTCACCAGTGATAGTCAGTCATCCAACTCTAAGATGATTCCCAGCCTCCCTCCCTCAGGAATAATACATTTATCTCATATTTACCAGCTTCTGGATTCAAACTAGGAGCTTCAGTCCTTCTGTAGCTGCCAAAGCAGTGCAGGACAAGGCTGTCCAAAATGTACAAGTGGAAAGGTGTACACCCAGCCAAAAGATCTGCTCTGTGCAGCCAGATAACCTCACAGACAACCTCAATTTCAGCTTAAAACACAGCTGTAGCACTGATCACCTGAAATTTACTGTGGTGTGCCTGTGTAGGACCAAAACGTCAGGACCCATCCCCATAAAAAATATGATGGAATTAAGGACTTAATCTCATCAGGACATATTTGAGAGAGCCACTTTATTTAGTATGGCTAGAGGTGAGAAGGCTGCTGAGAATTTGGCTGCCAGGCAGGATTTTTAACGATTCACCACCTGCCCCTGGGCAGGAGGAGACCTCTATGTTCTCCTTGTCTGAAACAGTCTTAGATGCATCAGAAAAGGGAGATTATTTTTGTGTTTGAAAGCTGAAGTTTATTTTAAAATTTTACAACACTGCAGAACTACAAGTTATCTTAGCAGCTCTGCAACACATAATTAGCAATTAAAGTGATTTAATTTATTTAAAAACAAAATAAATGTGGAACCTTTTGCAATCCACTTCAGTGCTTTCAAAATGCAACAACATATTTAGTACTTTAGTGAAATGGAAAACTGGGGACGAGGACATTGTAGTACATTTTTTCCCTAATTCAAAACAAGTCAAAATTACAGGAAATGCCCGTCAGCATAAAACACTGAAATAAATCTTGTTCTAAGGGATCTTATTTGCTCTTTCAAGGAAGGGGGGAAAAAATGAATCAATTTTATTCATGTTTGTTATTGAATTCAAGCATAAAATTCTGCAACCATTTTAGTATTATGCCCCAAGGATGTCTGAAGACTTCTTCTCCCCCCAAGTCAGAATAGCAAAGTTAATAGTGAATGCTATTGAATATATACCCATGGGGTTAGAGAGACCATTCAGGGGAACCCTTGGAGCACAGCAGATGGTCAAAGGCTTAAAGCTTTTCTTTCCTGGGAAGACTGAGGAATTCAAAGGTGCTGGCATAACAAACTATGCCAAACTCCCTTGCTTGACCCAGACTGCAGATCAGAATGAAACCGCAAATAATACCTGCTTGCAGTCCCAATTGGTCCCTGTCACAAAACCACAATTACAGCTGCCACACACAGCCCCCAGGAAATCCAGCAGAGGAATAAAAAGGAGAGATTTTGCAGATTAAACTGACAAGAGCAAGGAGAAGCTTCAGGAAAGTCATGCTCACTAGATCCAAGAGAATGGCAATGAAATAAATGCAGGAGATGAGTGGAACAGCCACAGTGTGACAGGACAATGACCTCGATGGCAGCTGCTCTTAGCTGGAAATACTCTTTGCCCTGGAAGCACTAGATGTCACATGGCTGTCAGATACAGATAAAACACTTACACTGCACAATCTGAAACTTCTATTTGACATTGAGCTCTCTCATGCTCCAACCCTCCTTCCTGTGACCTAGGAATGGTGACCTGTTTCCAATGGCATGAGGTGCTACGTTGATTTTAAGAACTCTGCTCCTTTTCCCTGCTGCCAGCCCAAGCCCTGCCAGCCCCACCTGGGCCCTGGGCTGGCACTGCTGAATCTGGGCATCAGGGGTGCCCATTGCAGTGACCAGCTCTGAGGCTGCCTGGATAAAACCTGCCCTGTCACCAGCTTGACTGCAAACGCAACACAGAGCAGTTCCACACTCCTCGCCCACAGGAGCCTGAACTTCCGGCGCACTCCATTAGGGATGTGCTTTGTATCAATCAGGAAAATAGCTTCTGATTTTATGCAAATTAGTGTTTGGGGAATGAAGAAATTACTAATTCACAGGCCTTAATTCAGAGGTTATTCTCCTCTCCTCCGCCTTCTGCCTTCACGCTACTTTGATTTTCTGAAAGGTACTTAGAAAATACACATAATGTGTCACAATGCTTCATCCTGCTGCAGAGAAGAAAACCAGAACAGCTTCTGAAATACCCAGATCTCCTTTCCCATCCTGCAAACAGCTCCTGGACACACATTTTAAATTTAGTGCAAAAATACAATTGCCAGCCAACCTTTACACAGCAGTGCTATGGAATATCATTCTAGAGGGAGTGATGACTAAACTGCATGTTCACCAGCAGCTCCTGAGATCTACTTACTCTATAAATACCTACATGGAAACCATGCAAACGTCTCCTCGGTCCCAGCCCACAGACAAATTCTGTGGGTCATTAATACTCAGTCCAAAGTTGTTCCAGGAAGCCATAAAAGCAAGTCTAAATTATTATAATCTATGGAAATGTAGGATTTTAGTTTTATTTTTAATGGGGTTACACCCCCTGCCCACCTCTAAATTCCAGCTAATATCTTTAGCAGAAGTAATTTCTCCAAAATGGCTAAAAAGCACCAATGAAATTGCTGACAGCAGTCACACATTACCTCAGTAACCTAAGACACACATGACAAAATTGCACACTTTCCACAGTAACTCTAAAGGGCAACATACACATCTACCCCAAGTGTCACCCTGCTGTCCCCAAAAGGGACTCATGGGGATTCCCCAGGTATGAGGGTCCACACTGATGCTGTGCAGGTGCTCCACAGCTCAGGAGTAAGACCCTCATGTCTCAGGCATGACCCAGCCAGCTGGCACCCCCATGGCACAAGGGCTGCCCTCGCCTCGCTGCGGGGGCAGCCTTCCTCCCCCACCACCCAACACTCCTCTGACCCTGTGCAGAAGCAGTTCAGCTCACACAAATCAGCAGGAAACGAATCATTTTCCAGATCCAGACCTGGCTGCCTGCCCAGGCACAGGAGTGCCAGAGCCAGCACAAAAGGGAAGCCAGGATGATGTGTCTGGGAAAGGAGGAGGAGGAGGTGGAGGAGGGTGAGACCAGCCCCACTCCAGTTAACGCCAGTGTTGGCTGCCAGGGAGCTTCATCTCCATATGGTGTTGCTGGGCACTTGTCCAGGAGTCTGGACAAAGTGTCAGTGCATACCTGACCTCAGAGGCAAGGAAGTGCTCTTGGGTTCCTGCACTTAACACTGCACGTAAACACTTTGCTAAGAAGACATAATGTCTTGCCTTTCCTGGCCGCTCCAGCTGCTGCATTTGCTTTTTGGGGAAGTTTTGGTGGCACAGTGCAAGGGCTGTAGTTGAGCATTTTGTGCCTGCATGGTGCCCTCCTCCCCTCTCCTCACTGCACCTCCCCAGGAAGCGCAGAGCCTGGCCAGGGGCATCCCCACAGAAATCCACTGCAGGCTGACCCAGCATGAATGAACACATCTTAGCTTTCAAGCAGGTTGTGACCTGACTCATGAGGGCAAAGCTGCAGCCAACACTACTGGACTGTTAGATGGCAATAGGAAAGGTATGGGATCATCATGTTTTGCTGCAGTTTGGTCTCAAATTAATCTTAATTTACTGTACAGCCATGCTCTTGAAATCACCATAGCACTTGCAAGTGGAATGGTATTTTTTTAATTCTAGAAAAACCCTTGCAAAACAAATTTGTTAAATAATGACATACACCAAGATTCACATGATATACGCATCATAGACATTTTGCTAAAGACTCCTAGACACTCTTTTCTGCGTGAACCCTCTTTCTTCCTTTCTTTTATTTATTTATTTTTTAATAATGCTTAGGACTATGTCAAGAGATCACATAATGGGTGGATTCTCCAGCCAGTCCACATAAGCTCCTGTTGATAAAATACATTTGCATTTTTCCCTCCTAAGTCTCCATGATGTTTCAGGTTTGGAGAAGTGATTTCTCCCATGAGTTTTCATTAAAAACCTTAGGCCAGGATACATGCTCTGTTTACAACTGAGTCCTCCAGAAGGCTCATTTATCAATTCTGCAGAGCTCCTCTTTAAACATATTTTCTTTCAATAAGCAGTACAGAGTGATTAGTTCAGGTCTAGTTTGATAAAGTTTCCTTGAGGACAATGACACAGTATTCTTCAAAATCTGCTACAGGGTCATAATAGAGAAGACATTCATTAACAAACACTTGATATCTGTAAAAATTCTAGCTGTTCTCATTATCAGAGCCTGTTAATTGAAGACACACTAAGGCAATCTGAGGCATTTCCAAGTGGGTCATGCCCCATACACTCTGCCCACAGAAGATATGAAAAAATATGGAGGTCACATGGACAGATGATGTGGAAAGCAAGAGAATGAAGTGACTCAGCAATTCTTAGACCTTGTTTGTGTGAGCAAGAAACCCAAAATAAATATCACCTGAAAGTATCAGGATTAAGGTATGAGATCAGTAATATTAAATATACTCCTGTGATTTTTAAGACATGACTTGCACACAGTAGGAAACTAATTGAAGTGGCATATCTTTCAAAGTTTGACTGTTCCCTTGCCCTGTATGTGCCCTTCCCCGCTCCACCCTGCATGCAAGATCTGCATGCAAACTCTTCACCACCTAAAATAAGAAACAAACAAACATAAATAACCCTGACTTACTGCTTCTGATTTGGGAGGCACTGGAGGTGGAGGTAGGGAAACATCTGAAGACTTTGTCGTTGTTCCGATAGTTGCAGGCACAGGAAGAGATGCGGTACCACACTTTGATCGGAAAGATCCTCTGTAGTTGTCACACTTGTTCTTCTCACTTAGCGAGCACGAGAGAGGCTGATCACCACCCTTTCCAGACCCTTGGTCCAACCAGAGCTCTTCGTAAGGAAGTTCCGGTTTCGTAGGCAGAAACATCGATTCTTCGCTAACTTCAGGGAAAAGGTAATCACTGCTACTGTCCCCGGACTCCTGGTACTGAAGCGCGTCGTGAGAGAACAGAGCCCACTCGTTACATAAGTCCCTGCAGCCGTGGAGGTTCACCTCGCTGTTCCCATGCAAGTTGTTCCCATAGACGCACACGGAGAGCCGGTGGAAGGACTGCGTGAGCTCGTCCCGCGCGTAGCTGAGGGAGTTGGGCACGTGGCTGTGCCCTGCGCACCGGCTCTTCTTCGGGCTCTTGCAGTCGTCATTCCAGTCAGTCTTTACATCTCGCACGGCACGGGAATACTCGTCTATGTCAAACTGCTCCTGGCATATATTAAACCAGTGCTGGATGAGGGGTTCGTGCCACAGCTCCCCCTTCACCACGCTATCAGGTAGAATAAATTTCGGAAGTGTCAAGTGCAAGGGAAAATGCATGGGAATGATTTTGTTTCCACGAAGCACACAACAAACTACCACAGTCTTGGTCTGAATGTTGACAAACTTGTACCTGTGCCCCTCACGGATAAAATGCAGGTCATAAGGGTTTCTTGGTGTAGGACTTGGCACAGTCACATTAACAGGCAGCCTGGTTTTTTCTACTATATTGCGAATCGTGTGCTCACCTTCTTGCATCTGCACTTCCAGTGGGCTGCGAGTGCTGAACTTGCCCTTACACTGGAAAGGGAGACTGATGCTCTCGTTGGTCCTGTGGTTCATGCAGATGAGGCAGGGCATTTTGCCCCTGCCTAGCTTACTAATTGAATTAAGCTTCCCGATTTTTTTGAAGATGGTGTTAAGCCGTGACTTCTCCTTAGAAGATTTTGCATAAAGGATTTCTGCTTGCCCCATTAAAGTGAGCTCATCCCCAGTACTAAGGGTAATGTTGTAAACTTCAGTGTCTTCATTGCATTCACCTGAAGCTACCTGCAAAATAATAATAAAAAGTTTTATTTTCCCCCAATGAAGACAATACTTCAAATCACATCAAATCTCTTGAGTCTGAACTTACAAGACTATGTATTGGAAAAAATGAAAGTAGCTTTATTTGAACAGCTGACCAGTCAGGTGCAAGGTGTTTAAGCTGAAGCTCAGCTAAGTAACCTTTTTAAATAGTTCAGCTCATTCCTGCACCTTACTTGAGAGGAAAGAGCCACCTGAAACTGCCGAAGAAGACATGAGAACAAACATAACCATTTTTAAAGAAAGGGCAAATGCACATATCCCAGCAGTTCAAATAGCCACTTGTGTCATACACCTTTGACAGACCATGTCAGGATTTCCTTGGGTATGTTTTCCCACCTTTGTTTTTGCTGTTTGTTAGAACTTTTTTGCCAGGCTCTTGAGGGAAACAAACGTCCTTCATCATTTTCAGCTCCCTGAGGAGCAGAAAAGGTGATCTCATCACTACAGATGAAGCATATCCCTTTGATATAATTTTTTCCAGGCTAGGGGGAATGACAGATGACATCTATTCCGTGAAGGAGAAATCAAGAATATCGGTCTATCCCATATGCCTAACTCCCCCCACTGCTTTGCTCTCCTAGTCATAGACTTCCTTCCTCATTTTTTGATCATAATTGCAATTTAAGAGATTAAACAACATATGCACAGCCATGTGTGAGCATTTCTAGTATGGAAATTGTACCAGGAAAAAACCCCCAACAAAACAGATGTCCAAGGCTCATTTGCTCCTGAAGTTATTTCCTTACGACTGAAATAACTCTTTATAGACAAGATTGCTTTGCCTCATATTTGAGTGGTTTAACGTGAAAAGCTCTTTTCAGGGACCTAACAGAACCCACTCAATTCTTCGGTACCAGCAGATTCCTACTCATAAATGAAAGTGCACCAGATAAACACTACTGGTCTGTTATAAACCATTTTATTTGAGAAATCGAACATACTAAATAAATTGCCAATGAAAACATATGCTAAATTTGTATATCCTTTCCTCACCTCCAAAACTCCTACAGACTTCATGGACTTGAGTGAAGTTCAGACTCCAGGCTTCAAACCCTGGTATCATCACACAACTGCATGAAATCAAAGCTGTGATTCCAGTAAGTCAGTAACTGACAAGCACAGTGAATACTGCTTCCTCTTGTAAGACATGACCTGCAATCCCCTGTATTTGCAGAACTGTGATTATCTTCTGCAAGCCAGAATTGCAATTGCACAGGCAGCTCAGGCGAGGTGCGCTGCCTTAGCACTTCAGGCTCGGGGCTTCCGGAGAGGAAGTCATTCAAACCCTGAATTATCTAAACAAACACTAATTGGTCTAATCCAGGAAACCACTAGGGTTTATGGTACATAATGCTCACTCACAGTTTGCACCACTGCCCTGGCAGCATTTGAAGCACCAAGACATGAAATGAAAGCACTGGAGGTGCTTTTGCTGATAAGGCCCATGTGACGGTCATTGCTGGTTTCTCCTCAAACTGTCATGCAGCACTGCATTGGAGCTGCAGCCACACAGCCCTGCCTTCGAGGGGCTGATAAGGGCTGAGCACACACAGGGCTCTGCGCCTTACCATGCAACCTCCCCCTTCTCTTTCTGAGAGGGTGTTTTCTTTAGGAATATTAGTTTCTAGAACCAACAAGTCCCCGCAAATGGCTGCTTTGACAATGCCAGCTACACTGTTGGACCTTTCACTCGATGCTGCACGATCACAGCTTTTCCTCACTACTTGTGGGACACTGGAGCAAGGGAGGTGTCACAACCTGCAGCTGTGGGAGCTCCTCCTCGGCCAGCTTACAGTTCCCTGGTGATTCACAAACAAACAAGCCACTGTAGGAGGAAACAGTGGGTCAGATGTGAAACCACAGAGGTAACTAAACGGCTGAGCTTCACAAGGAAGGTCTTGTGGAGCAGCTACTTATTGATGTCATTCACTTCAACCAGCCAAATAGCAAATGGGCTTTTAGAGTCAACAAAAGACAAGATTATTTTCAACTAAAAACATTGGAAAACATTTTTTTCATTGTTAAAAAAATATAGTCACAGGATCATTGCAGGTGAAATAAGGCTGAATTTAATCCTCAATCTGTGTACAGATGGGGGAATGAGATACTGGAGAGCAGTACAGTAGAAAGGGACCTGAGATGATGGCAAGTTGAACATGAGTCAGCTGTGCTCTGGCAGCCAGGAGAGACAACTGTGTTCTGGGGGCATCAGGCACAGCATTGCCAGCATCAGGCAAGGGAGGGGATTGTTCTGCTCTTCTCTGCTCTGGGGCGACCTCAACTTGAGTGCTGGGGGCAGTTTTGGGTGCCACAATGTAAAAAAGACATTAAGTTATTAGAGAGCATCCAAAGGAGGGCCATGGGGATGGTGAATTGGAGAAGAGGAGACTGAGGCAGGGGAGACCTCACTGCAGTTACAACTTCCTCATCATGGGAAGAGCAGGGGCAGACACTGATTTCTTCCCTGTGTGACCAGTGACAGGACTCAAGGCCTGAAGTTGTGTCAGGGGAGGTTTAGGTAGGATATCAGGAAAAGGTTTTTCACCCAGAGGGTGGCTGGGCACTGGAACAGCCTCCCCCAAAGACGTGGTCACAGCACCAAGCCTGACCAAAGTTCAAGAAGCATTTGGACAGTGCTCCCAGGCACATGATGTGATTCTTGGGGTGTCCTGTGCAAGGCAATGAGTTGGACTTGATGTTCCTCATGGGTCCCTTCCAACTCAGTATATCCTATGAAAAGAAAGATGATGCCATAGTTCTAGTTTAGCACTCTGAGAAAAACACTCTTCTGCATTCTTTCTTCTAAACAAAAATATAAGGTATCAGTTGCTGCTCAAAATTATAATAAAAACTGAATACATGAAATTAAAAGTTAAGGCCTCCAAAATTTATCTACTAAATTCTACTTATGGTGATGTTAAGATTGCTGATACATCCCACTGGGCTGCTTATACTTTAAAATTGGTAGGTAAATGGTAGGTAAATATGTGTTCCAGCATGTTGGCAACAAAGATATACCATACATATCATATATATCTCTCTCAAAAAACAGTGCACAGATGCTGCTCAGCTTTTGTTCTGAAGATACAAAGGCTAAGGATCATTAGGCTAAATGAGCCTTACTTTGTCCTTGTAGCAATGACATATGAAAATCAGACTTGCTCTGTCTTGTTCAAACATTTCACTTTATCAACGGCCACAAAACTTACAGACAAATCAACAAAGAGCCATGGACTTCAACTTGGTTTTACACTGCCTTTGGTGAGCTTCACAGGGTCTCCAGAAGCCCAGGAATTAGTCATGCAGAGCATTTCCTAAGAACAGATGGGACAGGAGGAAACGGCTTCAAGTTGCACCAGGGGGGTTTTAGATTGGATACCCAGAAATTTGTTTTTACCAAAAGGGTTGCCATTCACTGGAACAGGCTTCCCAGGAAAGTGGTTGTGTCACCATTCCTGGAAGCATTTATAAGATGTGAAGACGTGGCACTTGGGGGCATAGTTTACTGGTGGACTTGGCAGTGCTGGGCTAGTGGATGGACTTGATGATCTCAAAGGTCTTTTCCAACCTAAATTATTCTATGGTTCTATGCCAAATAGTACACTTATAGACAACATGAAAGTGCATATCATAAATTATTCCTAGAAGGCAGAATGGGAAGTCCCACACCAGACTTATCTCCCTCTACCCTCTAAGCTTTCAGCACCGACCCAGCAGGATTTGCACCTTCACAACCCTGCTGAGACCATTCTCTGGGCCCCCTCTGCTTCCTGCTATGCAGTTGTTGGTGGGGTGTAGCAGAGCCCCACACTATTTCAGACACTTGGACCTGCCAGTGGCAGGTCCCAGCCGGTGAATGTGACACAGCATATCCCTGGTATATGATGGGCACAAGACAGCAGGGCACAGTGGCAGAGTTAAGGTGGTTCAGATCACAGACTAGTGCAGAAATAATAATACATTTTTGTGGTAAACTTCTAAAGTCTCATAATAATTCTGGACAAGAGGTAACACTATAGAAGAGCAGAAAACACCCAAGAGGTTTTCACTCAGCTGCATGACATATCCAAGGAGAGCTTTATACATTTTAATAATAATGTTTCGTGCAGCGTAAGTACTCCTGCGGTTTTGTTTTGCACCCGCCCCTCTTCTGCTCTTCTCATCCAGTTTTCAATGGTAACAGGTGAGAATAACCAGTGATCCCAGCTTTGTGAAAGAGGCAGTGCTTGCCACACTACACTCCCAACTTCATCTAGGAATCAGGAGTAGATATCCAAGCTGAACAATGAATGCAGAAGACCCACGGATCCAGAACTTCCTCCCTGTTGTACTTGCCTTCTCCCTTCTGACTGCTAGCTGTTAATCCATACTGTCTGTTCACTGTTGATGCCAGGATGCTGACCAGAAAGTTTACAGGCATACAGACACCTTGACTAACACACTGCAAAACTGCAGTGGTCTAAGTCACTATAATATTTTATATTTTAAGACTCATGAAATTTCAGTAACATTGAAAAGCCATTGAAAAGTCCTGCAGAAGAAAGGCATCAGAAATACAATGAATGATTATTTAGGAAGCTGGTTTTTTGGAAAAGCTCAGGGATAATCTTCCATTTGCTTAAGGAAAGGCTAATTAGCAATCATAGATTTTGGTAATACCTGAGTCAAAATGCTGTCTTGAACTCCAATTGCTCTAATTTGTTATAGAAGCAGAAGTCTTTAATTGGATGCTTAAGAACACCTTTATAAAAATGATTTGTGGCTTTATATTGGTTGGTATACCTGCTAGATTTTATTAGATTAATGCAAGCATTGCATTCACTTTAAAAATACAATTAGGATTTTTTTTTTTATTGTTAGAGCTCTTTGTAACTGTGAAGTCTCTGATTCATAGCTACAGCATATGGTTTTTACTCTTAGAGCCAAGAGACCAATTGTAGCACTACACATATATTTAATAGATCACATATATTAGATACATATATTTTTTTACAGGTCACAAAAATGGGAAAAGATTTTTAAAATGTTAAACAGTGTCTTCAAAAGAGCTGTTAGTGGGAAAAAAAAAAAAAAAGAGCAAACATTTTCAAGGGAGTTGACTAAATTCAGTGAGACAGTATCCCATTTTTCTTTTATGTCTGTTTCCCTAGACAGCATCAGCAAGTAAAAGTCTTCATGCTAGCATACATGTATTTCCCTCTGGGATAAGAGGGACTTTGCCTAATTGCTACATTAACAGCTGGCTTCAGTGCTCTTTAAAGAATGTCCCAAATGAATCAGTGATCTAAAACTGTCCCAAAATGTGGCAGGTAACACTGCAGAGCTGTAACATGGAGCGTCTCTTTATGTGGGATGTCAGGAGCCACCAAGGCACTGGCACTCGCCATCCAGGCTTCTTTTGGAGCAGGACCCCCCCCACAGGTACCTCACTGTGGCACACAGCAGCAGCAGCTCTGCTTTCAGTGCTTCTCTTACTCAAGCCATCCACCTTTTTCCAAGAGGAAAAGAGGCAGCCACAGGACTGCAATGCCAACGCAAGACACCGAGGTGCTGAGCCTGTGTGTACCGGGGGCAAAGGGGAAAAAGAAGAAAAAACTCAAACTGCTTGGAGCTGACTCTTGCTGCTTTGTAAGGCTGGCATCAAGCCACAAGGCCACTAAAGCACTAATTCTTGAAGTGAAGTATTATGAATTGCCTGAAAGTCTGGAGCCAAAATCTACACACCACCTCATTTCAACAAAGTCACTACTGCAGCACTTAAGAATGTCACTGTAAGTTACAACCTACTATACATGTGCTTTATGGCAACTCAGGGTGAGTTTATAAGAGACACTAGAATTACAATCAGGAAATCAATTTTGCTCCACTGTACTGCATTACCATCTGCCAAAAAACCCAAAAAAAGCGCGAAGTTTTCACTACAGATTTCTTTCTGCCAAAATGCACATTGTATGGGCCAACACGGTTAAATCGCTGTGAAAAGAGGATTACATAAAAAAAGATGAACAAATCAGGTATCAAAAATTAACACCAGTCATACAATATCTTTGATAGGTAAGGAAAGAAGCACTATAAGGCTAATTCACTAACCCATTTCTCCATTCTAGAAAGTGTCTGCAAACAGCTTCACAGACTCTCCAGGGAGACCAAATGATGTCTTCAGAACAAAAATGTTATTCTGGAAGATCTGAAGGGTCCCACAACACTAAGCGAGCTCGTTTTTAAAGTGAAGGAACTCCTAGTTTGTCCAATGTTCAATCTATCAGACAATACTGCTGCTTTTTAAAGGGAACTTTTTGTGAATTGTGTCTTGTTTTTAAGACCTGGTGCAAATAGATTCCTGGGTGTTTGCACACACTGCCATATGTATGAGACCAGAGTAGTTGAAAGCAGAAATCTACTACTGTTGTTTCAGCAAAAGATAGGGTCCTGGGGTAGCTCAACATTCTTAGTATTTTGTTCCTAGCAATAGAAAATAAAAAAAAAAATTGTATTTGTAGCATAATGCTGTAACATAAACAAAATCTTCTTCAATTATGCACTGAACACTAATACAAAAAAGGTTCTCACCTATCTGATCAGTGAAGAAAGGACAGAATGCCTGTATTTTTTGATCAGGAAGAGATTAAATTATTGACTGAGTGAAATTCACTTATCCCCAGAACACTCTAAACTACTGTGCCTGTAGATGCTGCTGGCCACCACTTGAAACAACCAAATGGGTATCCAATGTAGTATGTATGGACAATAAAGTTACTAAGTACTTTTAGCCATAACAAAAGTTTTATTTAACCTAAAACTTTTGTTTGGTAGTCTCTGAAAAGATACTACCTTTCCCTCCTAGTGGCACATGCTTGTATGTGTTACAGCTGTTCTTCAAACACCCATCAGGTCCTCAACCCCCTGCCCCAGGACACTGCCCAGAAAGCCTATCCAGCTGCAAAACCACAGGAAAGGAAGGGAGAACCATCTCCGCTGCCTCACCAGGATAAGGTGGCTGATTTTTCCCTTTAACAACTATTACAAAGTAATAGTTGTTAAAGGGAAAAATTAAGTAAGATTGTTAAAGCAAAAATAAAGTAAGATTGGAAATGATCTCGCAGCCCATCGCAGCGAGAAGGCAGTTTGGTGAATGGCAGTGGTACCTGTGAAATCCTGCCAGAGCTGTCAAGGATTTACACTGAGGAGCAAGGTTCATACCAAGTGGAATCATAAACACGGTGTACTGGCACATGCAGGCACACCTCAACAAGCACAGACAGAAGAACACAGTGACTATCTGGTCACCTTGAAACTCTACAGGCTCCTTCTTCAAGAATTATCCACTGAAGAGCTGAGTGCTTGGATCAATAAAGAATTCCCAGACTTCAGAGCTCCTTCTCATCTTAAGTGCTTCATCAGATATTTTGGGCACTTTTTTTTTAATATCGGATTAGCTAACTTCTGATACTCTCTTCTGAATTTAAACAGGCACGCTGCATTGGACAGGAATCAACTGTACTTAGTATTCCTCCCTTTGCTCTAATCAGCTTGACAAAATCTCTCCTATATTAAAATTTTAGCGTAATAATTCTCTTGCATGTAAAGGGTTATTAAACACTTTAATAAATCCTGCTAAGTTCATTTATTTTTTGGAAGATGATAACCTTGGAATAGACTTCTATGAAACTGGAAAAACTGCCAAGAGAAATACTGCCAAGATAACTGTGTAACTAGGTTAAACCTGGATTACTACTACTGTTATTTACATTAAGGAGTATGACTATAAAACCTTTTAAAAATGGATTTGATACCTAACAGAAAGCTATGCTTATTTCTCAGTTTGCCACATATGAAAAAGAGTTTTAAAACCACTCACGTTAAACTCAAGATATGGCATTTTATGTTTAAACAAGCCTGTAGACAAATAGTTTTTTGCACTAGAAAATCAAAGCTGCACATTCTACTGTGCCATTCTCTTGGTTTGGTCATTGATCAAAAGAGAAATAACAGCACAGCTCTGGATAAGGCTAGCAGTCACAAAGATTTTTTTCTGAGCAGAGATAAAATTTTCTTGTTCCCTTGCCTAAAGATACAGAAGTGTTCCAATTTTCTCATGTAGCCTTCATTCATGAAAGCCTCTGTTTTACCAGCTCAGGTTAATGCAGAGCACAAATAAACACAACCTACTGTCTTGCAAGGTGTGAGTCTTAGTCACTGAGTAAATTAACTGATGAGCTCTTCCACTTACACCTATAAAAACTGTGAACTAGCTGGTGTCTCCCAACTGCAGCAGTGCAAGAAAATGGAAAAAGCCATTAAAAGGTTCTTACACAAAGCCCAACCTGATACACACAGGACCAGGAAATTCCAGGCTGGTTTTGCATCAGCAGTATTAGCCAGTTTCCCCTGCAGAGTACACGATGTGGATCTCCACCATTGCACACCAGCTCTAGGATGCTCTTCTACTGGTCTGAGATGGTGCTGCTGCTCAAACCAACCAGACAAGCCTGAAGACCACTCTGCTCTCATGGCAGAGCTGACCTACCTTGTGCAGCGACACACATGTAGGTAGGACAAAGAAGAACAAGTTGTGTCTTCATTGTTTCATGCCACTGCACTGCAGTGTGTTTGGTGATAGCAAAGCCTCTTGTGGGATCAGTGACCCTTTCATGAGCCCAAGAGCTGTGCACAAGCAAACACACACACATGCACACAGAGAACAACTCTGTCTTTTTTTTTGGTGTGTTTTTTTTTTCTTTTTTTGTTATTTTATTCACAATGGTATTTAGCTGCAGTAATTTTGAGACAAGCAACCCCATCATTTCACCCTGTGTGCTCTCTGAGAAAGAGGCTTTCTGGAGAGGGATTTGAGCAGCTGCTGCTTAGCAGAGAATGAAATTCAGACTGCTGGAGGGGGAGGAGAAAGGGGGCAACAAACAACATTTGTTTAAAATCTGGCAGGAGCATCCTAATTAGATGAATTATTGAATGGATCATCAGGATTGCTCCCCAAAGTGCCATAGGGCAGGAGAGCCCTTAGAGGACATGTTGATTTAAGACTGCAGAAATGATCCCAAAGAGCACCATCACTGAATGTGGAACACTGAAGGCTCGTTTGTCTCAAAAATCACACTTCCCACTCAGCGCCGTTGCTCACTTGCCATGTATATAAAGGTTGCAACAGTTAATCATTTAGACAGGGACAAATATTTATTCAGGGACTACCTTAACGTTGAATGTTATTTCCTCCATGACGTAAACTCGTTCAGGAAATGCTTTAGCCACCTCCTCCACACTGTTAAAATACTGCACTGGCTCCTTAATATCTCGGTCTTGTTCCAGCAGCTTAAACTGCCCTGAAAACAGATGATAAACAGAAGAATTGTAAGATATTTATATTGGACAACTGTCACTGTGGCAACTGCTGGCTCAACTGCTGGCTCAACTTCTTCACCATTTTGCTCGGTCAATTTTTCCAGTTATTAGCAACCAAACAAGAAGACGAAAGATTGTAGAGTCTCCTGAACCTGCGATGAAAGACGCCCACTTTCACTGACTTGGAATGAAAAGAACACGTGGCAGCCAAAGTGAAATTAAAAAAGATTGGTTTATCACATGCTCTCTAGAAATAGTAAATAATTATTTAATAATAATTATTAGAGGCATTTGCATTCATGTAATTAATTCAGTGTCATAGTATTCGTACAGATAGCACTTTTGGGCCTTTAATATTTAAAGTTTTACAGAAAGAAACCACACCTACAAAACCCCAAAACAATAAACATAAGGAGTTTGGGTTTGTTTTTAGCACCATCAAACAGTGGGCTAAACATAAGCCCTTTTACCCCTGGGCTTCTCTAAGAATGGAACAGCATCTAACTTTCCTTAATGATAAACTAAACCCTTTGAGAACTTTAGCTAACATAAGATATTAAACCACACACATTTAAAACTCTTTTGAAGGTGTCTGCCTTCAGAAGAGCAAGAGAAAGAAGTGTTTCTTGCTAACTTTACCTCCCCCCAGCATGAAAACTTTGGCTATTTTCTATCTCTTGTAAAAGGCAAGAACTAACACGGAGGGAGCCACCCCAGGCAGACCTGCCAGGGACAGCCAGGCACATCAATCACCTGTGTGCACTATGAACACAAAGTTTTAAAACTTTATTTTATAAATACAGAGATAAGGAAAGCTTGGGCAGTTTGCTGTTTGCATGACTTAAGCTTAAAATCAGTGGAGTAATCTTTCCAAATTTAGAAATAGTAACTACTACTAAGTTAAAGGCTGGTCTAAGACTTTATGTAAAAAAAAAAACTTCAGAAAATAAGAAAAAGGTTGAGTAAAATCTATGTTTGGTGCACCTCCTGTGAATAATATTTTAAAATTTACAATGCATGCACTGGATTATTGTTCCCAAATAGTGCTGAACTTCATTAAAATACATCCAGTACATGAGGATGTCAGCCACCTACAGAAATATTTTCTCACTCCTTCAGCATTCTTGTGCTCAGCACCCTGCTGCCCCTTTACATCCCATCAGGCTTGAGACTTCTGTGACACGTTGGGAGAACTCACCCACACTGAACTATTTCAGGCCACACAACAGCAGAAGACAACGCAAACTCAGTGCGCCCTGACGCCCACGAGAGAGAAGTGTCCTGCCCCTGCCAGGTGTGTGCACACACGTGTACCCACCCTCCCACCCCTCAGGAGAGGTGCCAGAGCCAGAGGCTCAGTGCTGCTGCCCATCCCTAGCTCCTGCTGCCAGGGGCACACCCTTTTAATCAGTATGTTAAGAGCTCTGTGGTTGTAACCCTAAAAATCAAACTTGCAAGGCAGAGGACTTCCTTTTATACCCTTCCACATGTTTTGTCTTTCTAAAGTGATCATGGTAACTTTGAAGTATTATCAGCAGGGTAACTGCAGATGCTGGTACTTCTCACTGCAGGACTATTTTTCCAGTGTTTTAATAACCTTTATCATGCTTCCAAAATCAGTTGAGTTTTTCCAACTTTGCGTCTGCCCCAGGACATGCTATGATGTGACATTCAACCAAGGCAATTCATGTACTTTGGAGACCAGCACTGGGGTAGAAGCCACAGGACTTTTGGTCTGACCTGAGGAAGCCCTTCCTATAGTGTACCACAGCAGGAATGGCTTCTCTAGGTCAGACCAAAGGTCTGCCTCATGCAGCATTCCACCTTAGACAGGAGTAAGCAACAGCCGTGTAAGGAGGTTGGACTTAATCCACAATTAGCAATACTCCCCAGAATCTCCCTCCCAGCTCTCAGAGGATCTCATGGCTGAAGGACGCCTAGTCCAGGGAAGAGGTTTTGGGCTTAGCAGCCCCAGAGGTTTTCTTCCCTGTAAATTTGTTTAATTGCTTACACTTGGTATTGAAAACTTTTATTGCAGACATACCCTCTTATCTTGAAAAATTTTGGCAAATTGTTTTTCTACCAACTTTAAAGTACCTCTGGGGTTAAGACTACAAACTGTAGGAGTGATAAAGCTATACCTGGCAGACAGTATGGGTAGCCACAGGAAACCTGACAGCAGACAAGCATTTGGAAAATGCTTCACATACTCAATAGAAATGTGCCAGCATACTAAAGCTGAATTCCTCAGCCTGTCTGCTTTGAGCCCTTTTGGGTGCAAAGCAATAAAGGGGCCAGGCAGCCAACACCTTTGGGCTAAGGGAGTCTGAAAAATCAGCAGGAAGCTGCTCAGTTAACTGATGCTGGGAAGCGCGTTATGACTGATGCCAAAGCACGCATATGGAGAGACGAAGAGAGAACTGTGCTTTTTAATCCCCGGTCTGCCACAGACCATGAAAATCCTGTCTTCAGGATTTCCCTGTCAGCCACAGACTAACCAAGGGGAAGATGCATTCCCTGGCTCAACAGGTCCTTTCCCTCACAGGAACCCCACTTTCCTGTAAAAGAAACTGCGGAGTGGGGAAGCTGAGTGAAGTCAGGTGCCCTTGTACACTGAGTCACGACGTGCCAGGACATCATGTAGCAGCAGAGAATATGAACTGCACCAGGGAGCATCTGGCAGCACAGAAAAACCACTACTCTAAAGCACAGAGCCAGTAAATGTACTTCAGATAGTCACTAAGAGCAGGATGCTCTAAAATTTAACAGATGTCACACAGTGTTCCTTCACCATGGAAGTGTTCCTTCACCATGGGCTGACCTGAGGCTGTGTTTATTTTCGATTGTTATCCTCTTTGACTACCGACACAGCCATTGGGATGCAGCCCTAACTGATTGCCCAGTTTGGGATCCAGGGGTCTGATTTGCAGGATTCCTGGTTGTGGCTACCATTTGAAGCAAGCTGTGATTAGAGTTTTTAATGACAAAAAACTTCAAAAAGTTTAGGTCACCTCAGACAGGTCTAAACTCAGTGGAGTTACTTCTGATTTGATACTCCATGCTCATGCACAGAACCGAGGTGAATATGATAATGCATGGAAGCTAAATAGTTTTTTGAAACTGTGGTGTACTGCAGTAATAAAATTTTACTAGTTCAGAAAGAAATTGAGAATTCTCACTTCAGAGTGGGAACTGAGTTGGCCACTGTAACAAAGCATGAATTCACATGAACAAGGAAGGAAAACAAAATACTGAATAGTAATACAAGATATGAACAATACTCATCCAGGCCTTTGAATGAGACAGAGGCCTTTAATTCTAGGTTCTCTAGTTACTCTGTTTGGAAGCATAATAATACTATTTTTCTATGACTGTTATACATTTAACAACAGTGAATCTGGTGGTAAGACAAGGCCAGTTACTCCCTGCGACCCAAAGTTCTACAAAAAATGTCCCAAATTCCTCAACACAGAACAAACGCTTTGGGCTGTGTGCAACAACTGGGAGCAGAGTCTGCTCTTTACTGTAGAATTGCACATTCCTGAAAAAAAAAAAAAAAAGGAAAAAAAAAGGAAAAAAAGAAAATCATAATTGGGAGCTTTGGTTCGGTACAAAGCGACGCTCAGAGCTGTCTGTGTCGCTATCTGTGCCATCCTCCCTGTCCTTCAGCTGAGCCTCACAAACACAAAGCCGTCTGTGCCCTCACTGCTAATAAGCAGCAGTTCACGAGGAGGTTGACGACAGAGGAGTACACACAGATCCCAAAGCACAGAAGAGAAGGGCAGCATTAATCTCTGCCTGTTACGAAATCAAGAAGTATGCTGTGCATGGGAGCTGTCAGGGCTAGATGTTAAAATGCCTCTTCCATGAAAAAGATGGATTTATAATTTGCGATTTTCTATAGACAGTTTTTAAAAATGTATTTCCTCATTGAAAAAAGCAGTCTTTTTTTTATTGGAAGGAGAGAAAGAAGAGCTGAAGAGCCTACAATACACATTTGAACCAGATGTCAGTAACTAACTAACTAACTAACTAACTAACGGGGAGGAAGCAGACAATTTCTTACTACATTTCTGCCTGGTCTATTCAAGCCTCTGTAAAAAAACAAAGCACGGGTGAACCACAAGTTTAATGGACATAAGTATGGCTTGACTGCGTGTTAAAGTGGAAATTTATTCCACTTTGCAAGAGGCACAATTTCCTTGGGACACTTGACAAAATTGACAGCAAGCTTGAACAAACCACAGGGCAATTTCACTTTGTGTTAATTAGGAGTTTAACAAAAAAATTAAAGAAAACATAAAGCTAAAACTATACTTTTATAGAAGCTCACACCCCTCTCTCACTAGCACAAAAAGAATAATGAAATGTTTCTGTAGTAAATCAGTGAAGGTTCAGAAAGATCAAAGATTCGTAATACCTGCATGGTCCACTGAGCAGGTATGGCTATTCCTCTGCAGCCAAACGCATGGGAGAAATGAACAACTACTGCAACCTTTATATCTCTTTGTCTTTCTGTCTGGCCTCTGGCAGGCACAGTATTGGAACAGTTTCATCATAGTATATATTATCTCTGTAGATTATGAATTCTTATTTCTCTGTGAAGGTACTTACAGCAAAGACAGTAAATCTACTACCGGTAGAAATGAGTCTGGAAAACTAAAAAGGCAAGGAAGGACCTAAACCAGTGCTTATTCTCCAGTTTATTAAGGCATTTATAAAAACCCATTAGGTTTTTATAATTAGGATCAGTCCATCTTCCTTCTTGCCAGATTGGCCCTGGAATGGCTGCGAGCAGGGGCATTAATCAGCTTTTCTATCCCAGCTTCTGCTGCTTCCACTGCTTAGGTTCTTGCAGGCTTACACACATTCCTAACTCCAACCCAGCTCATACAGGTTATTTCTGTGATGTAAGATCCCCTGGTTTTTGCAGTGACTTACCCCTTACCCTCAAATAGTCCAGCAGTTTTCAACAGTCGAGAATGTTCCCAAAACAGAAACATTCTGCACAGTGACTGCACTGTACCTAGACCCAGGCAGTCTTTATCTACGGCAGGCATTCACTGGCTGGACAAACTGCCAAGTTTTCATTGATATAAAAGCATGAGAGCATGCTTATGCTTATACACCAAAAAGAAAAGCTGGAAAAAGAAACTCTGTTAAAAAAAAAAAAAAGCATGTCATCAGTAGGAAACATGGAAGGTCACTGAAACATCTGCTCAGCTGTGTTAGCCGCTAAATGTTTCTCCAAGGAGGCAGGAGCTGTACTGTCTTTCTTTGATTATTTAGTAAGTCTCACAGCCCTCTGTGAGGCTGTGTGCAAGGCCCAGTGCTTCTCAAGAATGCACAGACAGCACAGCAGGGTAGCAAAAGTACTGCAGAGGTTTATGTTTCATATTATTTGTTGACTGCTGACTGCATTTTAGTATTTCAAAGAACTGCAGAGCTACTCAAAAAGGAAAGGCTCTACCAGCCAGAATAACATCATTTTGGAAAAAGACAGTTTTTGCCTATATTTTTCATCATTCTGTGCATAACACTGATAGCAAATTACTTTGTTTTTCTTCACAAAGTGATGATCTTTGATATAACTGGGCAGAGTTGAAGAGCATAAGCCAAAAGTACACTTCAGCAGATCTGGTTCTTAGATGCACCTGTACAGTGTTTATCTGATTGTGTATACAACTCTCCTCAATGTCTGATAAAGATATAAATTCATTTTAGTGGGGGACAAAGGAAGGAAAGCTCAGTTTATGGTCTACCCTGTCAGCCCATCAACTAGATCATATGGTAGAGCTGTTTCATCCCTAACTAATCCTTAGATAAGGCAGCCAGTCAAGAGAGAACATGGCAAAATAAAGTCAAAATAAAATAACAGATTAAGCTATAACCATAACACTTCAGCCCACCTGCTATTTAAAAAAAAATAGTCAACTTTTAGTTTAAATTGACAGCTGCCAATATGTCTTTGCATAGAACCTAAATGTGGCATTTTGTTGTTGCAAGATGTGTTGTCCTAGCAGTGGCTGTAGCTGTCTAGACCTGAGAAAAGGAAGAAAAGCCCATCACAACTTTGACAGAGCTATCATGTGGCTAAGTGGGACCATGGTGTAAAATTAATACTGAAGCTCTTTCAGGGACCTATCACTAAGCCAAGGTGAAAGGGTTTGGCAGACATGCAGAAGTCATGATGGGAAATAAACGCCTTGCTTCACTTTTGTCATCTTCCAGCTTGTCAACAGTGAGCATTTGTTCTCACCTCTCCAGAGGAGAGAAGAGTGCAGGCACACTCAGCACCAAAGCCCCACTGCAAAGAAAGAAATTGCTAGTGTAAATGGAATTACAGAATGCTGTTTTCAACAGCAGGAGCAGACAGTAGTACACAAATGGACTAGTGCAGGCAGGCTCGCTGCTCACAGAGGAGACAGGAAAGTGAATCACCTGCTCTGTTATCTCTGAACTCTCCACTGAAGAAGCTGCTGATTCCATATCAGGTTGGGATGTGGCAGCAAACTAACATGGATGCAGTGCCATGGTAAGTTCAACCCCTCAGTCAAAGAAAGAGCAAGATAACCCAGCGGCACAGGTTCATCCTTGTCTGCCACACCGATAGCTTCTGAGAACTATGGAAAAAAATGGCTTGGGGGCAGAGAAGATATTTTTTGGAGTTATTAATGAGAACTTTGTTTATTTTCATATTGTAGCCTGCTGAAGGCATACAGGAAACTATAAAAGGTTGGAGAATACAACAGGAAATACACAAGTATATCTTTGGTGCACAGCTTCCAAAGGATGACAACTGGGATACAAACTAGAAATGCTAGATTGATTCTTAAGGCATAATCACCTTGAAACACCTGTAAGAAACAGAAATATTCCTTCTGTTTTTTTTTTAAGAACTGCCTGTCAATATTTTTTTCTTGAGGAGACAGGTGAAGAAGAGGACCTCTTGTATCCCAATCTACACCCAATCTTCCGGAAATTTTGGGAATGTATTAAAAAAATAGATGGAACATGAACTAGAGACAGATCTAAGTAAACATGACACAAGCAGAATTCATCAAATGTACTGGAGTTAAACTTATGGCATCGAAAAGCAGAGGGCAAGGCACAAAGGCACATTCAGTCAGCAGATATTGTGTAACATTTCATGGCAAAGTAGCCCTTCAGAATGAATAGTTTTACTTCCTGGAAGTCTTATGAAGATTTTGAAGGCTTAAATGCCTTTATTCCTCACCGTGTCATGTCTGTGGCACAAATACCCAATCAACCAAGAGAGAATGAGTCAGGCAGCACAACCTGGTGAGACATGTCGAAGCAGAGCATCAGCCCACTGACACATCACCTGTGCATATGCACAGACACCATCTGAGAGATCAAGGAAAGGAATCCAACCAAGTTTCCCACACAGCAACGCAATGCTTGCTAATCAAACCCTCTAATCCTGTCCTGGCAAAGCAAAGGCGATGGTACAGCCTAGCATTCTCTTTTGTCTTATCTTACTTTTATGACTCGTAAGTAGCATAACAAAAAAAAGAGAAAGATTCTGTTGGCAGCATAACAAAGAAAAATCAGTTCAAATGGTGACTGATGATAGCTTAAAGCAGACTTAACTCACAGATATTGCAAGAGAGGGAATTTTAGGTTACAGATCATGTAAAAAGACAGACAGGGAAAACAAGCCTAACCTCCAACCTTTGTTTCATAAGTTATTATCATCACAAATACAAGATTACCACAATGAAATGTTCCATTTTACAGGGTCACATGTTTTGAGTGTCTGGACTGTAAGTTAACTAGATTTAACTTACTGGGTTATCATCACTATAAATCTAAACTGTCATTAGCATAATTGTCTTCCTTTCCCATGTGCTTACAATAGACATGAAGAGTATGGTCCATAAGCAGTGTGTTAGTTCACACACTCAGTTGACCATGCAGAGGACTCTGGTGACTACCACACTGTCTGACTTTCCTAATTAATGTTACAAAAGCTGTGGTAAGTTTCCTGTTGAAGAGTAAGAATATAAAGACATACACAGGAAGATGGGATGCTCTCCTGGTTAGTATCAGCACTTACCCTGATCACAGCTCAAAAAGGGATTGAGAGAGAGTTACAGAAAGCCCAGCTAAACCAGCCCAGAGCTTGCATGAAACAGTATTGAGATGACTACATTTTACAGCAGCTGCCCAATGCTAAAATCTTTCCTTGTATAAGCATCACCCCCTTGGTACACCATATCCTGAGCATCATATCCTTGGAGTGGATAATACCCATGCAGATCTCAGTTATGACAATGTTTAATAGTCACTGCAAGCTTATGGCTCCAACCTACTGCAGCCGCATGAAGGATCCTTATGGGAACATCCAATGGAACTGCCTACCACCAGAGACGAAGACTTCTTATCGAAGACAAAGACAACTTAATCCCTCACTTAGAAGCCTCTAACAAAAAGGACCAGAAAAGAAATTGAGGCAGAATCAAAGGTGAGAACATATATGGTTACAGTTCTTACTATACTTTGAAACATTTGCCTTACTAAATAATTGCATTGCTTTCACTTATACATTAACACTGATTGAGGGCTAAAAATCAATCCTAAGAAACGGAGACTGAGCTTAGGAATGGCAATGCAAACTGAACATCAAACCCTTCACTGGGTGGCAGATAAGACCTTTAACAGAACCTCACACTGCTGTGTCCATAGATTTTTCTATTTGAGTGAAAGACATCACATACCTTTAAAAATAAGAAGCAACACAGACCTAATCTGCCTTTGGATCTAGTCCTAGCTAGGTGATCTCCTCCCAAATCATCAGTGTACATCCATCCCAAGACATGCATACATTAAACAAACAGGGTTGTCTACAACAGATTAACATTTAATTAAAGCACAGAAGAAAGCTGAGATGAGAGTAACAGAGCAAACTCCTGGTTAACATTTGAAATTAACATTACTAGTTTCAAGCAGGCCCAAACAGACTATGTTAGAATACCTGTTAAAGGTTAGCTAAGCATGCTGGGATTCTCTATCACAGCTGCATCCAAATATTTTGCCTTTATACCACAGATTACTCACCTCATTAAAACTGATTTCAGAAGAAATTATGAATGTGTAACTTTTCCTCTTCAACGTTGGCAGAGAAAATCCCTTTTCCTTTTATTTCAGAACAAATTTGTAATTAATAATTTGGAGAAAACACAATCTGTTCCTGTGGGCTGATGCCCTCACCAGCAACAGTGCAGTTGTAGTCCATATTCTGCATGGGCATTATGTACTACAAGTACCTAATGAGTACAGAAACCCAATGATATCCTTCCCTTGCCGCAGCAGGTGCCTCTTCACAGAAAATCCACCTTTCACACTTGCCATTTTGGTTGCTAAACAGTGAACTTCACCTCCTTGTGCAAATGAAGTGTCAATGAAAGAAACTGGAGTATTTTCTGAGGGCAGCAATATTTCAGGACCTAAGTTCAGTGCAGCTCTAGTGGAACAGTTTCTTTTAATTCCAGGGCCTAAATTTTTTTCAAGAATATGAAAATTATTTTTTGCACTGACAGAAAGATAAAAACCAGACAACATTCAAAAGAGAAACTGTGTTCACCTGTAGCAACAGAAAATTGTTATAGTGACAGATGGAAGAGGCTTCATTCTTAGAGAAATAGATGAGTTTGAAAACAGGGCTAATAATTTTAGGAGACCAAAATTTGATTGCATTGAAGTGAGCCAACCTCTGCAAATTAGAAACAAGCAAGTTCCAGTCTCTGTGTCAGGTCTGCTCTGAATCCTAGAATTTCACTTTGATTTAAAAAACTGAGAGAGTGCAATTATAGGGAGAGATTTAAGATGTGCAGAAGTGCATTTTTACCACAATATGGATTCCAGGGATCCTAACCACAAGCAAGTTGTGGATTTACACCAGACAACTTTTTGGATTTGGTATCCATCTCTTAAAAAATAAATTTGCAAAGTGAAAACAGCTCTCCTGAACAAGTTCATACACGTTCTTCTATTTCTTGGTAAGTCAAAACTTTCACTAAAATAACAGCAGCAACCTCTGAGCTTAATCATTAACTTTGCCTTACTGAGTAACAGCTTTTATTTATTGATTTGGCAAAAACTTCAAAGCCAGCACTCACCAAAACTCAAGCTCTTAATGGTTCTGCCACAGTGCAAAGACACTTTCTTCAATTGCAAACCAACCATCCTTTACACTTTCTGCTCTTTTGCTGACAGATCTTTTTCCTCCTGCTACTCCCACATGAGTATCCCCATTTCTGTGGCCTGACCTGAGCACCATTCATTGCCTTCTTGCTCACTGAGTCTTTTGTGCCTTTCAGGTTCTGACCCCATCCCGTGGGCAACACACCCTGGCCCAAGCGTAGGACGGTGTGTCCTCCACCCAAGGAGAGCAGTCACATCCACAGCACTGCCCCTGGCAGCCACTTGGGCTGCAGTAAACAAAGCTAAAGAAAAACTGCATTCACGAAGCAGAAATCTTTAAAATGCACATAGACCAATTCTGTATAAAAAGTGCTTTTGTTTCCTGCTCAGGAGCAGGTTTTTTAATTAAATGAATGGGAGGAGTTGTAAAAAAACAGGAACAATGACTGAGTCAGAAGCTCAGTCAGTTCTCAGTAGCTTTACAGGGCTTTAACATGAGACAGAATAAACTTATTTCATTCAGTCAGACATTTTTATCAATGTGTAGAAGAGACTTCAGAGCTGAGGCTTGGTATCCTGAAAGACCGTCTGTGCATTATAGAGCAGCTTATTGTTTCAAAGCTTGTATCTCATTTGCTTGCTGAATATATATGTAGTTTCTAGCACAGACTGTATTTTTTCCCCTTCTCCCCTCTCCCTCAACATGAATCTACTAAACTATTGTACTCAAATTACTGCAGAACCTGTCACTCAAACAAGTTCCCAACATTTGTGTATCTACAATGGGAAGAAGCAGTTTCAGTTATTCTGTGCAATTAAAAAGGCAATTTTCTTTGGAAAGGTACTATCACTTTGTATTATCAATGCCTATCAATGCAAACTATGGCTTAGTTTACATATTTATAATGTGTTTAAATTAGGAAGGAATTAAATTTATTAGGAAGGAATTAAATTTATTATAGCTCTGACCACCAGCAATCATGACCAAGTTCTGAAAAAACAAATTCACTTTACTTCTGAAACAAATTAAACAACATTTTAAAAACTGAAATGAAGCCAACTTCCAAAGAAACTCTTTAATTACACAATAGGTCTGGTTTATTCATCTGAGGTTTCCTGTCAAGGAGAGTGTTCAGCTTTAAGTACATTCATACTACAGCTAAAATTACATTAAGGAGAATTTAAAACAAGTGCAGAGCCAAAATAATACATGATCTGAAAATCACCTTGATGAAGTACACATAGGAGGTTATGCTCCAAAACTTGTCATCTGTAATACTGGAATATCTATCAAGCATACAAAGTAACTTGCAGCAAGCAAACGTTTCTAATTTTTTTTGGTTTAGGATCAGCAGTCACGTTTGTGTCACCGCCTCAGTTGAGAGGCAGAAGGTGTTTTGATCCCTGCACTCTGCAGGAGCTAAGCCATCTCTTCACTCACTCCCTATGAAGGCAACAGAGTTTGTCAGAATTGTCTGGCTTCCAGTACAAGAGGACATTGATTCAGCACTGTGCAATTTACCCACGAAGCAGACAAAGCTCTTGATAACAGCTCAAGATGAATGAAGGCAGCTTTTAAGAATGAGCTTTTTGGCATATGTTCACAGCATGTGCTGAAGTGTCACCAGAAAAAAAAAAAAGGGAAAAAAGGGGAAGAGAGAGCTGAGCTGAAAAGGTGTGTGAATAGAGATGATGAGTAAGAGCACATTGCTTCAGCACCGCCACTTCATTTAATTTTCACTGCTACTTAAGAAGGCAACAAAGATGATAAATCTGAAATGCAGATCTAAGCAAGATATGCATCTGCCTCAGTTCTCTTGAATGCATTCCGTCACACACCTTAAATAAGGAGGGTACAATCTAAACCTCTCTCTGGCAGTTCAGCTTACCATAGCTGAATCCAAAAGGTATAAAGAAACAGAATGCCCAGCCAAATCTTCCCTCTTGTAAGATGCCTGCCAGTTTGCTGAGAGCCAAATGAATCCCGTTACCAAAGGCTGCCAGCCTAGCCTAAAACAGCTTGAAGGAAAAAAATGCTACAGACTACACATGGGGTGGTTTAATTCCAAAAATGTTTTCAGACCACCACTTATGGGATCTAAATGATAATTCATGAGTTAGAGTTGTACTAGTGAATATTTTCCCTCGATGTGTTTCTAAACTTCTCACAAATACTGGGCGTCTCCCGTTGAAAGGCATTTTTGCACCAATCCCACTTTGTAGCCTTTCACTGAAAGGACTGTGAAGTGGTAATTATCAGAGTGGCTGGCCTCCTGTTTGTCTTTGAGTGCTCATGGACTTCCCCAGCTGCTAGATTATCATGAGATATATTATTACATACTGATTTTTAAGTATAAAATCTAACATTAGCAGCTGCAAGTATTCCAGGGAAATTCTGTGCTTTAAATTTCTGCAAAAGAACTTTGGTTGTAAAACAAGGTGACCTTAAATCTGCTTCTAAGATTAGGAAAAATATTACAACTTTCATAAAAAAAAAAAAAAAAAAATTGTTCCTTGAATAATGAAGCTAAATCAATACTGGATAGTTTGCCTTCGCAGATAGATTTAAAGTTGTAAAGATGCCATGGCTGGGAAAAAAAGGATATTAGGGTTTCAGACAAAACTGGGACATCCCAAGCTAAAAGTAACTCAAAACCAGCCCATCATAAGATCAGTCTGCTGGAGCTGTTACTAAGTTTTCCCAACAGCTTATAATATTCCTTTCAGGAAAACTACTATTTCAGCTGAGATTTCTGAACATAGGAAACAGAGAGGCAAAGATGTTTAAAAATTCCTGTCTTTGAAATGACATAAATCATGCTGTTTCAAAGCACATTTTTCCTCAAAAATGTCCAGTCCTTCCCATTTTCAGCTGCACTCCTGCACATCCAGCGAAGCAAAACCCAACAGCGCACAAGGCCTTGACAGACACACTGTGACACAGCCATCAACGTGCTGCAGAAAGTCACTTGGAGAAGGGTCATCTGCCCCAAGGAAGCAGACCAACATTTCTTTTACTCCTTCGTTCTGCCACCTCCTCCTACCACACCAAGCTGCCTTGAGGGGACAGTGTCCATGCCACCAAAATCCTGCCACTGAAGGTGAGGGTCTCAGCTTGGCCAGCGGTAGGTGCAGGATTCACAGAAAAAAGCTTCAGTGCCTGCCTACATAAATCAGTACACAACACATTTAGTTCAATCATGAGAAAGACTGTGACCACCTAAGCAAAGCCACACACAACCTGGTTTACAATCTTTGTCTTTTTGTCTGCTGGGGGCTCTCTTGAGGGATTGAGTGATATCAAAGCGGGCAATTCACTTTTCCTCCTTGCAGTCACTCTCCATGCTTTGAGCACGTATTATTTCGGCCTCCCCAGCCGCTCTTCAAGTTGGAATTGGCTGGGAGTCTAAATACCTACAGCAGTTACTTGATGTCCTACCTATGTATTATCCTGCCCTAGTGACGCACCCCTGCCTGCTGCCCGCTCCTCATGGCTGAACAGGCAGCTCATTTGCCAGCTCTAGGGAGTCTCAGCTGAGCCAGCTTTCGGAACGCTGTATGCCAGCTGACCCAAGGCTTTCCTTGGACAGGAGTCAGAAAACCACTCTGCACACTTTCCATCTGATCCATATTAAATGAGCCTTACGGTAGCCAAACACCACGAAGTGACAAACATCTGCACTATGGGAAAAAGGTGGCTATTTTCATTTTCCACAGTGGAGAAGATGAGTGGTACATCCAAACAGGACGGAGGCACACAAGTGTCACACCACACACTCCTGCTCCCCTGAGCCAGCACATCTGACAGCAGTAAGGCAGACAAGGCAGCAGCACATTCCACCCCCAGCAGCACCGGATGCCTCCCTCCCAGGGACTCCCAGCACACAGACCCTGGTTGCCATCACATGTTGGGCTGCTGCTCTGTCCCTGCTGTTGTTAAACAGGCAAGGAGATGTTCTTACACATCCATGGGGTATGTGGGCAGACCCTACATGCTTCACTTCCAGGGTTTCTAGTCTTAGAAAGTCTCAGCCCTTGCAGACAGCTGATCTGCAAAGCCTGCACACATCTTCATGCACGCTGAAGGCATGGCCCTTTATATTTTATTTACTCACTTTTTCCCTGACAAAAATCATGTGCACCAATGCCTCTCTGCTCCCCTTCTCCCTCATCCACACATATTTCCCTTTGAAGAAAAGGAAAAACAAGCAAAAGAGTATGTTTGCTCCTCTAGGATGGTTCTCCTCTAGCAAGTGGCATACCCAGGAATCAGTAGGACCCAAATTTCATAGTAAACTCATGGAAACATAAAGAAAGCTATGCTGCATAAAATGATTATTTTCTTCTACCATTATGAAAAGCTTCACAGTTAGTATTAATATTTAGAGAAATCAAAGTTTAAACACATTCCTCCCAGAGTAACAACAGAGGATAAGTTTATCTATGACCACATAGCACACCAAATCTGACAATCAGTGAAAAAAGGAAGGTTAATTAGTAAATAAATTGAGCCAGATACCAATCCTTCACAATAAAAAAAGCTTACATATACCAGAAATATCAAAACCATATACTTTAGATCTTCGTGAAAGATTACAGCATGAAGCTCTATGGGTTACTCCAGGAACACCAGACAATTTAATTACATTTTCTACTGAAAAAATTAAACCATATACATAGCTCTTCAGATCAAGCTTCCTAACATGTGTCTGGTTTTAATATCCAACATCTGTCTGAAAATGAGATTTGCATTTCCCTTATGAAATCTGATTCCACTCCATGGTCAAACTCAAGGAGCAAACTCAGCTCATCTTTGATGGAAAGAAGTGAGTGAAAGAGAACAAGTGTTGGGTCATCTGATTTAGCCTTATAGCTAAGAGTTCAATCTCTAAATGCTAAAAATCCTAGAATACAATAATTGTTTCTTCACGGGTGAAGACAATAGGGAAATGCAAGAATAATCAGATTTTTTCCCCCCCACTCCAAAAATATACCCTAAATTGTCTTCATTTTCTCTCTTTAGGACTACAGCTATTTAGGGTTTCAGCCATTATGAAACAATGTCTCCCACACTGTCATGCTCTCACTAGTTTTGGCTGTCTCCTTGAGAAAACCTTGCACATGTGTGAAGTACAGACAAAGAAATGACACAGTGCTTCTGCTGGATCAGCTCATCTGTCACCCGTCCCCTGCTGTTACTGAGCAACACAAAGCACGGTGAGCTTTAGAAACCTGCCTATTGTGAGGATCCAGAAATATTCAGTGCTCCAGTTCCTGTCAGCTGAACAACATCTATACAAAGGAGAACCATGGAGGTGGTGATTTAACTCCAAAAAACAGTTGCTGTAGGTGTTATTTTACAAAGCTGTAACACCAAAAAAAAAAAAGGGCTTTTCTGAAGGAAGAACACAAGCCTGCATATTCCATCTGTATTTTACCTTATGCTAGCAATTTGCTTGCCATGTTTTTCAGCAGCCTCTTTCCAAAGGATCTTGAAGCGCCTCTGAAAACTTTATTTCACTGAGTGTACAGACGAATTCTGTATTCAGAAACTTGGTGAAACTTTTCTGTCCCTCATACTGATCTGAAGTTTTAGAGTTGTTTCTTTTTATTCTGCAAGAGAATGATTCTAAGATACTTTCCCAGTGCTTTGAAGCCTGCATGGGATGCCTGCATGCACTCAGTGCCACCAACCAGGGTTAGAAAAGCCTACATCTTGGTGGGCAGCTGCAGTTCAATCTACCCATCTTCTGTTTCATTTGAGCTATCAACCTGAATTTATTACATCCCTGGTACAAGTTCAATCTTTCTGCCATAGTCAGAACTGTATATACCTAAGAATAATAAAAAAAAAGAAAATAACTGCGCCAAATACAATCCTTGGGGCAGGGTAGCTGATTATACATCTTTACGGTCAAGGAACTGTGAACATGGAAAGCAAATTTCAAGTCATTGCCCCACATCCATCAGGACAGGAAATGCATGAGTATACACATCTTATATGTTATTCAGAAAAGTTTTAAATCACTAGTTATTGTAGGGTATGATTTTTTATTTCCATTGCAGATCTGAGAAGCTTTTCAATTAAGAAAAAAACCCCAAAACCAGAACACAAGCCTACTTTCAGATTGAACTCAGCATGCTACAAAAGTGTGAACAGTTCAGCATTCCCAGGTAAAAAAATTGTACATCTAAAAATTAATTCTGCCAAGTCAAATTTCAAACCTCTACTAAGAAATCATGTATGTTCACTTGCACCATTCACCCTCACTTAGACTAATAGCCTGTATTTGACTGCAAATTTCCTGTGATGAAAATGTAATACACAGCAGCAGCAAAACATCTTGCCCCTGCCACTGTCAATTCTGCAGAAAAAAATTAACCTGCATCTTCCTGGTTCAGGAAAAGTTTCATCAATACACATTGGACAGCAGGGTCTGGAGCTGTGAATATGTTCTTTTAATGATTTCCAAGCAGCATTTGCTCATTACATTACTTAAAATAATAGCCCAACTCTTTCAGGGTTGATAGTTTTCTAAAGATGAAACTGCTTTATTTCAGCTTCCATCCAGCAACAGGAGTAGGAAATTGCTCTTACCCCAGAAGGGAGTTCCTTCTGATGAAGCAATTAACAAGATAATCCAAGATGCTGCAGCATTTGGAGAAGCCAGCCAGCACAAGGGGCACATTGTTAGAAGCCCCCTGCCTTGCAGGGGCACCCTGGCTCCCCTAAGGGCAAGGGTTCAAAGGCTTTATACAAAGCTGTGGCAGGGGCAAGCTGCAATTCACCCTCTGCCCCGTTTTTTCTCCTTGCCTGGGGTGCCAGAGCTGATGCCTTGGAGACAGGTTTCAAGGATCAGGTCTCCACCTTGACTTTCTGCACTCTTCTGGCTTGACTCTCCTGGAGGCTGGTGGCAGAGAAAAGGTTGGGGCTGCCTTTCCTTCCCTGTCAGGACTAGTCCCACAGGAGCACACAATTGAGGATTACACAGAAGGCAGTTTTGTTTCCACTTGGCATCAGAACTGATACAGAGAGTCAAAGGGAGGATCAGCACTGAAGATTCATTTGTACATCAAGGGGAAATCCAGAAGCCATTGAAATTGTTTACAGCAGGTTGAAAGAATAATACGAAGAACAAACATTGCGCTGACAGATATCCAGATGGCTTTTGCAGGCAAATCTCAATGCCTTTAGCCCAGCTAAGGCTCATTAAGATTTACATATCATCTCAGGATTTTATTTCTAAAATTTATAAAGCACCAAATTAAGAAGGTTTCAGAGAAACGGGAGCCATCATGCCTTCTCCCACCCCCTCCCGACTCTGCTTTAGGATTGAATTGAATTTACACAGCAGAACAAAATGGTTCAACCAACTGGTGCAGATGACAAAGAGGGGAATGGGGGAAAATGTGGAATGGACTGGGGAGCTAAAGGATGCTAATTGTGCAGCCCTGTGGGCAGGGCATTTCTGTGACAGAATTTCACACTGCCAGAACAGGCTCCTGCAAGTTTGGAAAAGGCAAATCACATATATGGTAGGAGAATGCAGGTCCATCACCTCATATCCAAACACCTAGTTATTCCTACAGAAACTCACCTGGTGATTTCTGTTGGTATTTGAAATCCCAGTATCTAAGAGGATGATGGCAAAGTTCAGCAAGAGATGTTTCTCTACCAGACACAAGAGCAAGTCAGGAGTGATCTGTCAAGGAGTTGCAGTATCCCACGGAGACCACGCTCCTCAGTAGGAGTCAGGCACAAGTATCCAGACTTAAGACAAAGAGTCATGAAAGCTGAAATATTCATCCGCTATTCATCCACATCGAGTTTGTGTGAAAGAGAAGTTTACCAGGCAACCCCTTTTTTTCCATGGCTCCCCCATTTTGTGATACTAAAATTCCCGGAGTTCTGCACCAATGCATTCTGGCCACACTACTGACCACTGTTTCATGCACTGGGTACAGATGGAGTATAAACACTTAACATTTTTCAGCCTATCAAAATAAATCATTCCAGTGTGCTGCTAGAGGTAAGAAAGGGTAAAAAAGTAGCACTGAATCCTTCACCTTCATGTAACAGCAGTAAAGCTAAAAATAGATTTATAAAATATTTGCAATCCTTAACCTGCCTCCAAATCAAAGTGATGTTGAGATTCACCAGTGTTTAGAGACCCCAAGAGATTTATTTGTAAATGTATTTGTTGGCTCAGACTCAGCTAAATCCTCCTGCTTTGTATTTAGCCAGTTTGGTGACCTGGTAACTATTCAAAACATAAATTTTAATGAGAAAAATATCCAACCCCGTCCAGCACATTAAGGTTCTGTAACAGAGAAAAGAGAGAAGAAAGGAAAAAGGAAAGGAAGAGGGAAAGGAAGGGAAGGGAAGGGAAGGAAAGGTAAGGTAAGGTGTTGGTTCATAGAAGCTGGGGGGAGGGGAGACCTTTTCAGCAGCACATGAATTCAGTGTTCAGAAGAGGCCTGAATCTTCCACACAGGCAATGTGTTTTGTGTGGCTCCCTGCACAACTAATCTGTTGTTACTTATTCTTTTCTCCTGCAGTATAGATGGACCCTGTGTAACAGGGGACAGGGTTTTGGAGAACAGCCCTCATTTTGTTCAGCACAATACAGCCTTCTCAACTCCTAATGCTGCCACTTGAACCCTCAAACCCTCAAAACAGGCAAGAGAAGAATAATTTTGAAATGAATAAAGCAAATAACTGATTTGAGTCTCCTTTGGGTGTAATGTCACATCTCAGCTTAAGAGCTAGTAAAAGATTTTATGGAATATTTTTCACACCTGGTAGTTCATACAAATACTCCCTATGGGTATTTCTCAATTTTCCAAAGAAAAGAGACAGTTGCCATTGTCCTGAACAGATTTCCAATGAGATATTTGTGAAGATCAGAGAGGAAATGCATTACATGTCTGCTTGCACATGATTAATTGGCATCACTGCAGACTACTGGATACATTCATTTATGTAAGGACAAGGTTTTAGGCTTTATCAGTGACATTTTAGATCACAGCAAAGGAACCTTTTCTGATCTACCATGACTCACCCAGATTAATATTTCCTATAACAAATTTTGTAATACTGAAAGAAGGATAAGAAGTGCCCACAATAATCTAGGAAAAAAAGCCTACCACTGAAAGCCATTTTTGGTGAAGGTTGATATTTTTGTATCACAACACCCAAGAACACAATTCACATGCTAAATCTGTTTCATGTAGATAAAGTTTAACAGATTTTTATCCATAAAGGCATAGAGACATGCAATCACAATTCCCAAAAGATGAAGGAATTCCCATTCTCATAGTTAGAAGTGAAAGGAGTGGGCTGAAGAGGGAAATGACTGTAGTTAAAACTGTCAAGGAGTCTCAAGGAATGAATATGCATTGCCTGACCTGAATCTATTCCAGTTTCACATGGTACAAGAACAGAACATTTGTTTCCATATGAAAAACAAAAAAAATAAATGTGTTTCCATGGCTTTCCTAGGTAAAGCTGCATTTGGATCTGTTTTGAGATAGCACTTTTTGTAAAATGATTTGGTTACTATGAAATGCTTCAGGCTGGTAAAAGATAAAGTAGTTGGCTCCCTAAAACAATATTGCTCTCAAGTATTGTAAAATAAACAGAAAGACATCCTGAATTTCAAGAAAAAACCCAACTGAACATGATGAGCAGGAGACCTCTGTTTGTACTTCATTAAACAGGATGGAATTTATTGCTCAGTAAGGAAGTTCAGGATGTCAAATTTTTGCCATTTGGTGCAAGGCTGGAAGTTGCTGTGTGAAGCAGGTGTGACAGAGAGCAGAGTTGTTCAAGCATGCTAAAGCAAGAACATCCTGTGAACTCCTCCAGAACACTAAGGCTTCATTTACTCATTTGTTATCTTAAAGTCATACTTGTCAGCTTCAGGTCTCTGAACCCAAATGCTCCCAAACACAGCACTGGCACATCATGCACTTGCCCCTGAGGAGAATGTATGACTAACCTACCTTTTAAGGACACCTATGCGGAGCCATGAGACATGGGATTCACTCTTGTAAGAAAATCTGCACTGAGAGGTATTTAATTTTATCTTTTATTAGCAACTCTTGGCAAGTGTCATTGTCAGCACTACAACAAAGAAATTGCGGAAGACTGAAAAGGAAAAAGAAAGATCAGTGACATTAATGGTTATATCTACCACGAAACTAAATGCACATAAAATTATAAAATTATGAAGCTTAGAAATCATGGTCTTTCAGCTACAAAAAGGAAACTCTACCCTATTTAGTACAGTGAATCTATTCTATTCCAAGAAATAAGGGGAAAAGAGAGTTGAGGTGAGGATTCAGAGGAAGCTATTTGGCATCCATCCCAGAGAACTGCTAAGCCCTCCTTCCATCCCTGCCTGAAGCCCCAACCTACCAGAACACAAAGAGTTTCCAAGGGACTAACTTATGCCCCAGTTAAGAGGGAAATCTGGAGCCACACTTATACAATAGGAAACAGTGAGGCTCAAGGATATTTGAGTCATTATGTCTGATGGCAAAAAAGTTTGAGTACAGATAGTTTACAGGAGGTGATATGAAAAATAGGTAAAAGGCTGTTTGTTTATTCTTAAAAACCCCTAAATCCTTAGTTTCTGCTTTGTGAAAACCACCCAGTCGCTTTGTGAAAAACTGTGGATGTTTGAGTAGCCAAAGAGGCAACCTGGAAGGGTGGGGAAGATTTTGTGGGTGGAAGCAGGAAAACAAAGAGGTCAAAAAGAAAGAAAACTGCGTACATCAGCACAACTACTGAGATGAACATGAGTATTCTCAGCTTGGATGCATAAGGGCTTAAACCAGTAGAATCCAGTTTTCACAAGTTCACAGCCATGAGCAGAGAGACATTCTCTCTCTAGAGAAGGGAAGAGAGGGGGAGGAGAACAAGCAAGTTAGCCAAGGAAGGCCATCTGTTAAGTGAACTTCAGCTATGAACTCAAGACCTGCCCTTACTAGGCTCAAACATTAATAGAAGTGTCCAGAAAACACCAACAGCTAAACATAAAAATTCCTTTAAATCAACAAAACTGAAAAAAAACCCAAACACAGAGGTGTCTTATTTTAAAATAAATGCTACAGCCACTTAGTGACAAATTAGATGCAAAATAAACCTTACAACCAACTCCAAAGCAAAAAAATCTTAGTAATTTCGAAGGTGTATTCTCATCAATTAGGAACAGGAGAACAGTTAATGCTATGCACATGCCAAAATTTCTCCTGGCAGGATTTGTAAAATTTAGGAAGAAGTAATTTGGAGAGATACAAGAAGAAAAGGGAGTGGGACAAAAAGCCTCCCACACACATCCCCAGCTCCTAGCAGAAAGGAAGAAAACAGTGAATCTCAACATCAGCTCCAGATTTTGGGCAGTGATTCAGAAGGCTGGGAAACATGAGAAACTAGATGGCTATAACCCTTACCACTACACCTTGTGGTACACCACCAAACTTCCTTTCCCACAGACAGAAATGTCACCAGTGTACTGCAGGTGATAAAGACAGGTTCATTCCTTTCCTCATCTTGCTGTCCAACTCTTAAGAGCATCTCATAAAACAAGACAAACATCAGAACAATATTGTCCATTTTAAAGCAAGGTTTCAATGCTACAGATTCAGCATTTAGTAATAAGCAGGAAATAAAGGGAAGGGATGTCTGTCCTTACATGACAAACCTGTAATGTCCTTAATCAGGCAGGGACCTCTGGAGGTCATGAACTGCTCAAAGCAAGACTAACTTGAAAGGTGGATTGCAGCATCCAGTTCCATCAGGGTTGGAAGGCATCCAAAGATGGCACCTCTGAGTGATCCTCTCCCAGCTTTAACTGCAACGATGGTGACAAAGCTTTTCCTTATATCCAAGCCTAAGTTTCCCTGTTGGACATGGCATACATTGCTCTTTCATTGTGCACCTGAAAGTGTTTCACTTGTCTTGTCTCAAAACTCCCTGTGGCTGGTGGACACTGGCACCCCCCGTGTTTCTCTTCTCCAGGCTGAACAAGCCAGACTTCCTCTAGCTTTTCTCTTAACACCACATGCTATAGCCTCCAGCTATCCCAGTGACTTTTTCCTGCTGATCACTAATTCCAGACAGACTAAAATTTGCAGAGAGCTCTTCACAGCTAAATAAGCTTGCCAGTAAGATCATTCTGAAGTTTGCAACCTTCCTTCTCTGATATTCCCTTTATAAAGTATGTTATTGCAATTTCCCTCAACATGAAGGATGTACAGTTTCATAGTTTTATCTATAAATGGTTAAATCCTGGAAATGTAAACCAAGCCTTTTCTACCCTCCCCCCAAAAAAAAAAGAAAAAAAAAATCATTATATATTTAACATACACAGTTATCCACACCATCATCTACCTGGTTCTGCCTTTTTGTCAGATTTTACAGTTTTCAGGATATATTTGTATAGTAGTTTCTTTACTATGAAAGAAGATTGCTTGTAATTATGTGACTCCAGAAACTATGGTGTCCAACAAAATAACAAATGAAACAATTACTAAGAAAAAAAATAAATCAAGAACTGAAAGGAATTCCCTTGATGGTAAATGAACAACGTCCTCCCTGCTTTAAGAAGGACAAAAGCTAAAATATACTTCTCTGATATGAAAATTGATAGAAATACTAATGACCTAAAAAGAACAGGCACAAAGATTGAAAACACCACTTTCAGAGAGAGATTACAAAATGCCAGTCATGGGAAAACCCTCCTTTCACTCCCACCAGAGCTGCTAATCTCCCATTTAATCCTCCCCCTCTCCCTCATTTTGCAAAATAAATTATGAAGCCAGAAGGAGCCAATGTAATCATCTAAGTCTTTATCTCCTTGATAGAACAAGGCAGAGGACTGCAATGAATTATTTCTTTTGAGTTAAGGCTTATAGGTTCTTGCTTATTCCAAAAGGGAAGAAAAAATTTCCCCTATCAATCTTGACTGAAATGTTTCCAGGGAAGGAAGTTTTACCCTCAAATTAATGGTTTTGTCTTTGTGCTGATTGCTACCATTTTGTTTACTTTCAATTCCACTTCTGATGTGACTTGGCCTGGCAGGCTCTTCTAGCTTTAACATTACATGGCTTAATTTCACTGCTTCGATAAGGGAAAGCTCTTCAAGACACAGCTGAATAAAACCAACTTTCCCTCCAAGCCTCCAGAGTTTGCAAGTGATATTGTTGTCCAGCCCATCATGTTAATGTGCCTCTTCTAGGAACCCTGCTTTTCCCCCACTATCTGATCCACTGCGCAAATTAGACATAAACTGTATTCTGGCTGCAGTCACATCATTCCCATAGAGAGATCCATATATGCCTCTGTTTTCTCAACCCACTGGTTACTATGAGGCCCATTTACCACATAAATTAGATTAAAAAAATCTCACAGTGGATAATCAAGACCTTTTCAGAAATGATGTTTCTTAAAATAGTGGGTTTTGATCCTGTAAATGTAACTTACATGCCTTTGTTCCTACATATATAATTTTTGTGTCTATAATGAAATAAATGCTGTTTTAATCTAGAATAATATTTAACCTAAATTAATTTTCTACCCATGTCTGATCTTTTGTTTGCCAGACATCCAATTAATTAATAAAAATGCTAAAAACCACATACACATTTGAGAAAGAACGGGTATGAATAGAACTTTATAATAGCTCAGTTCTTAAATCACAGGAAACAAGAGCATATGTCCAAAGGTTCTCTTTTCCCCCCCTTCTCTCACTTCCAATGCAGAATTTGTAATCTCTAAACCAATTCTGGCAAATATCTGACCTGTTTTTAAAGCTCCTAACACAGAAGATGTCTCAAACTGTCAAGGCACTTTAAGCCAATGTATAGCATCCTCACATGCAGGAAAGTTTTTTGGGTTACTTGGAATAACTCATTTAAATCTCCCTTGCTAGGACTCTTCCCTTCAGAGGCTGTGTTTTCCAGCTCTTGGTTATTCTTGTTTCTGTCATCTGGATTTCCAGTTGCCTGCACTTTTCTTGATATTTGGTGTCAGAAGTGAACATGCTGCTCAGCTCCTGCCTTACCAACAGCTGAGAGAGCAGAACCGTATCATCCCACAGACTGACTTCCATCTCAGACACATCACCCCTCCTCTTTCCTTGAGGCAACAGCATGACACAGTTGACTCATGTTCAGATTTATAAACAGAAGTAAACTATTACTAAATTTGTTTTCCATCTCTAAGTATCCAGCTGAAAATAAAATCTTTGATGTCTGCTGCCAGCAATGTGCTTGATGCCTGCCTTTAACCTTTATTCATGCTCTTGTTCTAAAGCGGATTCCATTTCAGCTGTCAAGAATTCTAAAACTGGAACAATCAGGAGCTTGGATGGCTGATTTTCAGACATATCAAAAGACCACTTTCTTAATAAATAATATAAAAAAAGCAGAGCACAGCAGTAGATGCAGACCATAAACACTTCTTGCTTGAATTGCAATCGTCTGTATGGGTGAAAGGGCATTTCATTTTGTTTGCCTCCAACCACCCTCCAACATACCATGTCCACTGGACAATATCTGCTATTTCTTCAGGAGAAAGAAAATCTATCATTAAAATAAACAAAAAAGAAAGAACAGGGTAAAAGAGCTACTGGTGGCAAGCACTGTATTTTTAAAAAACCAACTCAAGTGTCACATGGAACAGCAAAAGAAACACATTCTTTATTTGCCCTCTTCTTTAGAGCTTCAGTGAGGTAGAACATCTCAGGGAACTGACCAACAACTAGAAAAAGGTGGCATCAGAAATGATCACTGAGGTAAACAACAAAGTGTTCAGTAGCACACAGAGATTTCTGTCTTTGTAGTAACACCAAATTAGACTATAAAAACCCAGCAAGGGAGCACTCAGGCTACAACCATCTAAAACATTCCTGAGTTCAGAGAGTCTGTGTTCTTTACATATAACAACAACTGTTGTCATCTCAGATATATTCCCCATGTTTCAGAAAGGTGTGTAAATAACATGCACTACAACCTGTACTGCATTACAACTTCACAGAATATATGATGCTTGTATTAAACATCACAATAGTTTTCCAAAAGGGATGCTGATGTGCAAGAGCAGTGAAATGCCCAGCAAGTTGAGGAAGAGACAAAAGAAGCATTTTCAATACATGAAGCATTGGGCAGGAGATATATAATGCATATGTAAGTGTGTCTTAAGTCTCAATAGTTCCTAATGAAAGAGACAAAAAAACACTATGAAGGGACTTCCTTCATTAGGAACTAGCCTTCATTTTGATAAAAAATATTCCTAAATGTTGTTGGACAGACAGATAGTGACAGACACAATCTGCTGCTTGAAGCAATTGAATGTATGTCTTTGTTCATCACCTAGTAAGGTGCTGTTAAGATCTTCCTAAAGTTCTGACATGGGTTTTGAATTCCTCAAAGTCAATTAGTCCAAGAAACAAACAAAAAAACCCAAAGAAGCTTCTGTTGAAATGTGTTTCTCTTTCTGAAATGTGTCAGACAAACATGTTCTATTTTTTTTGTTTTTTATCCTAAGGAAAGTAGTCACAAGAAGCATTAAGAATACGTAAGAATTTACAGAAATAACAACTGAAGTAATACCATAAAAGGCAGAAATGAGCCATAACACTGAGAGCTACAAAATGTGACATCTCCATGGTGCCTCCCAAGTAATGATTAATATTTTCCTTGCCTCATATACCCATACAAGTTCTAGAAGCTTAGCAATATCCCTCTTTCAAGAAAGAAATAAAAATCCCTGGATTCTTCTTTCAACTGTTGTAAACCAGAGTAGCATGAAGGAGTTGAAGTGAGCCAGCTCCTCTCCTCTGCACAGGGAGTGCAGAGGCCATCCTTAAACCAGCTTGAATTTCAAAGCTGCTTTCAAACATTAGCAGCTACACAGTGCAAGTCCTCCTGGTTCTAAAAGAGAACATCATTTAAGAAACTGCTCTGCCTGGCTTGTTTCTGAATTGCTACTTAAGGTAGATTTTATCGAAAATGTCCAAATACAGCATTGTGCAACACTCAAATCTGACAGGAAAGGGAAGTGCTTTTAAACTGTAGTAAATATTATTAAAACCACACTCATTTATAATGAAAGATGCTACTGACTTACATGAGACCAGCAGATATGAATTGCGCTTTCTGTCAATGAACACAGTTCCGCCTTTTCTATAACTTTATTTTTCACATTTTACTAAACAGGTTTCTGTTAAACCATAACATTTCCAGTTTTCCTGATGTGAACCCATTTCCAGCTGTAGGGTGAAACTGACTTAACTACAGCCAACATTTCAAAGTCTTTTATGGAAGCAGTGTTATTTTTACCAAGATAAACACTATATAAATTTCCACAACAGTCTTGTCTGGAAACAGCATAGGAAAGTGTTCTGAGTTCTAGAGTTCTGAGTTCAGTGGATATTCTTTTAAATCAAGCTAGTAGATCCCTCTAGCCATCAACAACAAGCATCTTTTAGAACTCCTTGGCTGATCTGACTTTTAAGGATGCTGTTTGCTCAAATACTACTAAGCCTACTACTCCCAGTAAAGACTAACGAAACAAATCTAGAACTCTATATGCACGTAAGACATCTTAACACACTTCTGTTACATGCCTCCCACACAATGCTTATAGTGACTATACTATTTAGGGTGTGCAGTAAAATGGTGCTAGGATGTTATTTAGAGAATCAAAATTTTCTTAAAATGACTCCGAGTTCTGTCCTGTTAGAAAACACCAGTACGGTTTTTTCACATGGTTGAAGTGCCTAGATTAAAACCTTGCATGTGTGACCTCTTTAATCCAGATTAATCACAGACGGTGAACACATGCAGTATAAAACAACATTCACCCAGCTCACTCTCTAAACCCTTCTTACAGTGGTAGCTGGTAAATGAATGCTTTTGAGGAGGACTTGCAGAAGTCCCCTTCAATCCATTCTCAATCAAGTAAGTGTAAAACTACACAGTAAGCAACCATCTTCACTCTTCTGAAGAACTGGTTGAGATTAGAGGGTAGGAAGGCACATGAAGTTAGTGACATATTACAGCCAGAGAGATACATTAGTCAGGGGTTGTTTGGCTCTTTTGTTTGGTTTAAAAAATATTATTAAAATACCTTCATTAAAAAAATTCTATTTTAACTGTATAAACCAAAAAATAATGGCTATTTCTAAGAAATCTTCACTGGATTTTCCTACTACAACATCTTTTACCATGGTTCACTTTTTAGATTTGGGAGTACAGGCAGCCTCTCTCTTTCATGCCTCAAAAACCAGGCAGTCATCAGGCTCCCCTGCAACACAAGAAGTCTGTCTTTCCACTCAGCTAGACCAGGTATTGAAGTGGAGATGACTCATGTTCAGGTAAGCACTGCTGGTTACTTGTGAGAAGGTCTCCCTTTTCTACTCCCTGTGTGACAAGAAAGCCTCCTCTCCTCACTTGCACCTTCCCAGAGAAAGCAAATTTCCCAGATGCCGAAGAACCAAGAATCGGAACTAGTCTTAGCTGAAGGCACCACTTTCCATGCAGGTTGGATTGGGCTTGGAGCAACCTCGTCTCGTGGAAGGTATCCCTGCCCATGGCAGGAGGCTTGGAACTGGATGGTCTTTAAAGTCCCGTCCCAGTCAAACCACTCTGTGCATAAAAAACAACGTGGTGCCCACAGAGGACTAAACTGGGTGCTTTCCACACTGCTATCTGCTAGTAATAACAATGCCTAGCCACAGAAGAGAAAGTGTAAAATCTCACCCTGTAAAGATGAGATTAGAGGCTGAGAACATTTTCTGCTCTACGTCAAACTGTTTTGCCCTCCTATTTCAATACTCAAATCCTCCATTTATTCTTCCCGCCAAGGACTCCATGTGTCTCATCCCTCCCATGCAGTGCAAAAATAGCTGTTCCTCCCTAAGAACCATGTGCCCAAAAGTCTGCCTGCCTTTTCCAAATGTATCTTGTGAAATTCCAGCTGGTCTAACAAAAATATTATGCCTCTCTATATAACTTGTTGTCACAGAGACAACATACCTACAAACACTACAGCTACTGCCCCTCTCTGCCTGCATATTCCCTTTCTTCCTCCTCACTTCTTCCACAGAGAAATAAATAGGACATTCCAAGCTATCCAGGTTTTAAAACTTTAGCTAAGATTTAAAGTCAGAGATTAGACAGCTACCTCAAAAAGCTGTCAGTTATTTGGTTTACAAGAAAAAGCCAGAAACCGGTCAGACTGCTTGCCAAAACTCCTTGATACCTCAAATATCAGCTGGCATTTTGGAACTAGCAAGATGTAGAATTCACAGAAATGTGGGACTGTAAAGTCCCCATGGCCATTAAGTTGATCAGGTTTCTGATCAATCAAAGACCATCACAGTAACAGCTCTGTAGTCCACCAAAATTGCCAGTATAATCAACTACCACTGATTGTCTCATTATGGACACAGAGGGATTTTGCGCTGGCCTTGCTGCAAGTAGCAAAGGAGGACTATGCTGGAGCAAGTTCAGAGGAGGCCACAAAGGTGATCAGAGCGCTGGAGCACAGGCTGAGAGAGTTGGGGTAGTCCAGCCTGGAGAAAAAAAGATTATGGGCAGACCTTAGAACAGCCTTCCACTACCTAAAGGGGGTCTGCAAGAGAACTGGAGAGAGACTTTTTACCAGAATACATGTGGTGACAGATAAGGGGGAATGGCTTTAAACTGAAAGAGAGAAAATTTGGATTAGATTTTAGGAATAAATTTGTTCCTGTAAGGGTGGTGAGATGCTGGAACAGATTGCCCAGAGAATCCCTGGAAGTGTTAAAGGCTAGGCTGGATGGGGCTCTGGTCTAGTGGAAGATGTCCCTGCCCATGGCAGCAGGGTTAGAACTAGAGGATCTTTAAAGTCTCTTCTATGATTCTATGATGTAGCTTTCCAACAGCCTCAGCAGAGAAGTGGCTCAGGTTTGTGCACCCCGATTATAAAAGTGTAAGCTTCCATCTTCTCCCAAGCAATCCATTCACATCCCAGAGAAGACAGTGTGCTCCCTGCAGAGCCAGGCTGGCTTCTCAACCCCCTGTAGTGCCCTTTGGAAGAGGTGGTTGGCAGCTGTAGCTCCAAGCAGGGTCTCTACCACTGCTACCAAGCAAGAGTCACTCCAGTAAGATTTCAATCCTGAATTCCCTCCCCATCTACAACTAGGCCAAGTACTAGTAATCTGTCACCATTTGTAAGTCTCAGACCTGTGCCTAGGGCTGAGTTTCTGCTCTGATCACAGAAGGTCAAAACCACCTCAACTCTCCCAAGGACAGAGTGGCCACCCATTAAAAGTTAGTTTTCCTGTTAATAAACACTATGGGGAGTATTCCTCAGTTTTGGTTCATCTGTGAAGGATTTACAGCCTCTGAATGTGAACTGATGCATCACATATAAGTCATGAGCTTCAGTTTCAATTCAGACAGAGGACAAACAGAGACTTTAAGCTTCAATTGGAAGTTTCCATCAGTCTACTTACATTTATTTGCCCATGCAAAATTGTCAGACAACTTTTTCATTTGCTGCAGGACAGCGATAATTACCCATAAACCTTAAGTCCTTATATAGATTTTAATTAAATGTGTTTACAAACTGCTTTATAAGATTACAGACAACATCTCAATCTCCAGGAAAGCCCTTAGGAAGTATTTAGTAAAGTAAGAGAATTCACAAACAAAAACACACCTGGAAAAAGCCAGATAACCCAACGTTTTGGCAGGCCCCCAACAATTCTTTTACTGGTAGCAATCAACATCCACTACAGACTCTAATTTGTCATTACTACTTTTAAAATAATGGGGCAAATCCATTAGCCCCAAATACCATCTTAATCAAAAACTTCAAGTTTCCAGGAAAACTGCACTAGGAAATCTATTCTTCTCCATACTCGTCACTACTGAAAGTTTATGCTTCAGAGTAATTATGTGAACAAAATCAAGCACTTGGTAGTTATAGTTATTCTTGATTACTCCAGAGGTAATATGCAAATTAATTCAATTTAACGACGTACAGTGTCATCACAATCAGCTAGGCAAAACTGAGTCAATATGCAATCAAGAGTCCTCATAAACAGAAGTTTCATCATCTAAGTTAGACCAGCTTGTCCTTTGATTGATGTAAGCACACATCAACCTGCAAAGGAAATACAGTTTTTATGTGTAAAATAACCTACAGAGCAGCAAACCCTGCACATCCTACTCATCTACTAGGGAAGAATTAGACTAGCAGAAAACTGACAGCAGTCAACATATTTAGTAACCAAAGCTTGGTTCTGTCCTTCTACTCTGCTGCGCTTCCCGCTCCTACCAACACATGTCATCATTCAGTATTGCCAGGCTTACTCCATCACTATTTCCACTCTGCTTTCATTCAGGTTCTTACTTCAATACACCCCATAAGTGAAAATGAACCCAGTGGACACCCTTGCAGAAGATTTCCAGGTCTGTGCAGCACCAAGGAGCTCACACCTACAGCAGTAGAACATGGGGAGAAGCACCACACATTTGTCTTTTACTTGGCTTGACAAAGAGTTGATGATCATCATATTATTTAAAAGACAAGGTATTTTTTTCTGGTATGGTTAATCAGTGAGGCATGACCCTTAATTTCTGCTCTGCATTTGATTTTCTACCACTTGCCTTATATTCTCCTGCAGAGGCTTAGATAAGTTATGTTAAGAGTACACACAGTTCATACATAAGAGACTTTTGAGAGAACAGGAAGACTTCCAATTTTGTTACCCTGCAGCAGTGCCTTTAAAGTTTTATTGACTACACTAATGCAATTGTGAAAGGCAAAGAGTTTTTCTGTTGTTGTTATTCAGCTTATACTGGCCATAGAAATAACAGGATATTTACAGAAAAAAAATATTCAAATGGGTCAAAGACGTAACCTTAAAAAGAGAACCTTGAACAACCTCAACAGCAGGTAAGTGGTCCAACCTCTTCAGTGAGGTTACAATGACTATCTCCAACTACACAAGCCCACATGAATTTGCTGTACTAGAATAGCTTCCAGGGTAGTCCTGGTTTTTAACTTTCAACTATTAGGAAAAAGCTGGAAACAAGGAGCAGCACAGTGTCACCCACACTCTGATAGTTCACCAATGATCAGCTAGTAGGTGGTCCCACAGAGCATAACCTAAAGGCCTTCTGCTGGAACCAAACACCTCTAGGAACCAGCTAACTTGGCACGATTTGTGAAGAGTAGCAATGAATAAATGAATGAACTCTAAGAGGCTCAGTTCCACATAAGCATAATTAATGGATCCAACTATGAAGCATAAGACTGACATTATCTTGGAAAAACTCCAGGGGTCACAGGCACCATACAGGAAAGGAAGCTACAGAAGGAGCTACTGTATTTGCTTAATAAATCTATTGCACAGAGTGCTGTCAGTGGATTTTGTTCCAAGGAACTATACAAACAAAACGGTCTTTACAGACAGAATAGAGGGAAAGGGTGGGAAAGTGGCAAGGAGCCTCAATCTCATGATCTCTAACAATGCTGAACAGCTGAAACAGTCATGGACAATGTCTGTGGAACTCATGAATTTTCTGAATTATTGTGAAAAATCTCAATTTCACAACCTGAAGGAGAAAATAACCACTTCTTTAAGAAACCAAGAAATGTCAGTTTGTTATTTGAATATGAGGTTGCATTTAAAGAAACAACTTATTTTGTTGAGCCATTTGCATTCTTTGAAATATTTTTTATCATTTTCCAAGATGGGAGTCACTCCCAGGCTGTCTCAAATTGCCTTTCTAGTAAAATAAATGGGTCAAATTGTATACAATCTGCTTTCCTACAAGACCACTGGAGAACTCTAAATATACACTGAAGTCTGATTTTTCACATTACTTTCTCAAACCACTTTAGTTTAGCTAATAGGCTTCAACTGTGCTGCCTTTGCATGGAAGTATAAATGTTAAGAATAAAAAAAAGACGTCCGTAGCAGAAATTCTCCTAAATTTAAGACTGCATACACTGCAAGTGTAAGAATGCCTTAAATTTACACAACAATAATGTTTTTTCATTCAGATTTAGGAGTATGAAAAATGCCAAAGGATAACGAATTCTTCTTATATCCTTCAGCTACACTGCTTTTCAATTAAATTTAATTAATATACCCCAAAATGTCTTACTTTCATATCAGACTGTCTGGACACTAATCACAGAAACAGAGCATTAGTAAGATATTTATGTAGGGTACTACTGACTCTTTCAAAGTTTTCCTGAGGAGACATTTTAGACAGGACTCTCAGATGACTCAGTAGATGGCAAAATTCCCTGTACTGCCAATTATTAATTAAAGCTTATTCTAGAGAACTAAGCTCATATACAAGTGTCTCTTGTAACTCAGAAACTCCTTGCAACTAGGTCTTGGCACATGATTCTGGAGCTCATTATCTTCCAAACAGGCTTAATTATTTTGCAGAAGTATTTTTTTTTCTTTCACTTAGTGCTGTTATGGAAGCTTGGTATTACTACCCCATTATTCTTCTGTTTGCAACAAGAACTTGGCCTTTGGGAAGAACATCGCACAACTCTGAATTGCTAACAGGCACTAAAAAAAGGTGGCAGTAGTAATTAATTATCACAGCTTCAAACAGATAGACAGACAGGTGTGTGTATATGTATGAGCATACAAGTATATATATATATAGACAACACATATATACATACAAATTTTAAAACACGGACCTTACATACATTTTAAAACATGGACCTTACCTACTAAACCCCTGCAAAAAACAAAACCAAAATCCCACTTCATAAACCCTTAATCTCACACCTTCCATCCCCCCGCTTTCCCTCTCCCACATCTACCATGACACACTTAAGGCATCTGTCAATGTCGGAATAGATGTCAGAATAGCACACCCCTCTCTCCTTCAACACATAACCCTGACACACTTCACTGCAGAAAGCCAGTGAAACAGGCTCCAAATATTTTACTCTGCAGCTGGTCTTTAAGCCCTAATAACCAAGGGAGGTTGAAGTCACTCTCTAATCTCCTAATGTGTAAGAATCAACAGAGCTCCCCTTTGAGCAGCCAGCCTACGCCGGAGCACAGAACAGATTGTGTCAAGTGACAGCTGCTTTCTGGCAGAACACGCAGGCTCCCTACCAAGAAAGGGAGGCAGGAAGCATCACTCAGTTGAGGAAGAGGTTGCCAGATAAAAAAAAAAAAAAAAAAATTAATTAAAAAAAAAAAATCACAAAAAAAGTCATACAGCCATTTGAAGAAGATCCATGCAGCTCTAAAGAGTTGCCTGCATATACCCTGAATGTATATAATCTGTTGCCATCTTCTCTCCACCTCTCCTCTGCTAACTTGCCTTTAGCAGGAAGAAAGTTTCCCACCACAAGAACTACTTGCCTATGTATCTGAATGGTGTTTCAGGTATTATGGCTGCTCTACAGAGAGAAATAATAAAGGACTGTCAAGATCTCTAACTGGTTAAGCCAAGTTTGAAATTGAACATGTCCTACAGATATTCACTTTTCTTCAGAAAAGAATTAGGTGTAAGAAAATGAGCTGTAGTCTGGTGATTGATCATGGGTATTACTGTGTGCATACACACATGCACAAATGCCTGGAAACACATTTCTTGCTATGTGCCAGCATGCAAGAACAAGGCATGGAATAAAAAAATGGTTTCATGGCTCCATGTTCTGAGCAGCTTGTGCAAGTATTATTTTAATTCTGAAGTATCCACTAAATACACCTTAAGACTAGTCACAACTTAGTTCAAGTAAGAAGCTTCTGAAGTTACAGTAGCATTTTTTCTGGATGCCTAAAATGTTCTGCAGCACAAAGAATTTTTTAAAAATGCTACATTTTCAAAAACAAGAAAGTTAGAAGTTACACTGTTAGAAGTACACACTGTACTTCTGGATGTATTACCTTCCAAGATAAGGGGGAAAAATTCAGCCCAAGCACCTTTTCCACCTCTGTTAAAGAAATAGGAACAAAAAAAACCTCCTCAAGAAAATCTTTGCAACAAAGCAGCAAATGCTTTTTTCAGAGGACTATTTAGATATTAGGGCTACAACACTTGAAAAAGTTGCATTCATATCCTTTAGCTGTATGATTTAAGCCCTTGTTAGCTTGATTTCAGTCCTGCTTAAAACCTCTGACAGTATGTTAGACATACAGCAGGCTAACAACTAACTGCTTTGTTAAATCCACATTTATGTGTAAGCAGTCAACACACAGATCATATGAAGGGATTTTGACCAGTTAATTTCAGCAGGATGAAGAAGGGACTAGAAAAGGCTATGGAATTAAGCATTTTTAGAGGAAATGCATTGTACAGGTTCACAAATCACAGGATATTCTGAGTTGAAAGAGACCCGCAAGGATCATCAAGGCCAACTCTTAAGTGAACAGCCCATACAGGAATCAAATCCATAATCTTGGTGTTATTAGCACCATGCACTAACTAACTGAATTAGGCTGGTTGTTCCTTTGAAAGGTCATATAAATCAGACCCAAGAAGGTTCTAATACTACATGGGCAGTGAAGAATGTTAAACTGCAGACTGCATTCTTTCAAGAACTCAAAAATTGTAAATGGGTGTAACGTAAATACACCAGACATTAACAGTTCAGTTTGTGGATGAAAGAGAAGTCCCAGCCCCTAAGAATAAACATACCTACAAACTGATCTGATAATAGGAAGAGTTTTGCAACACAAAATAATACAAATAAAACAGGAAAGATGGTTACAAAATCTGTTCTTGCAAGAGTCCTGAATACGTCACGAATTTAAGAGATTATAAATTATTGTCTTTACTACTTCCTCTAGTGCTTTACATTCTGTTTACCAAACAGAAACAGCATGCAAGGAGCTGGTATAGCAGGTGTTCCACTTTGCTGTGCTGCAGCAGTGTCCCACTTGGCCACCACGGGCCACACACCAGCAGTGGGGCACCTCTGCAGAGCCAGTGGAGGACAGCTCCAGAGACAAGGCACAGCTGGAGCATGAGAACAGATTCAGAATCCAGCACTATGTAACCAAAAGCTGCTGCTGCTGCTTCTGCTGCTGCTTCTGTCAGTGGTTGGGCAGACATTTTCCACTGGAATTACATGACGCTCTTCTAGTTTTGCATCTGTGTTCACGAATACACTGCAACTCAGTGCCAAATTGCAACTGTTCTCACAAATATTCCTTTCTAGCCAGAGACCAAGTACTTTTAAAGCTGGTCTCTGCTCAGGATCAGGCTAGTTCAGTTACTATTCTTAATTCTGGGTCTCTATTACACAAGCCCACACAAATACTTCAGCCCAGAGCCAGGAATTCCCCTTCATTTTCCATCACCTCAGCCTGTAGCATCTGGTAAATAAAAATACAGAGTCTCTCATCTAAAAGGAGCAGTTTATCTAGACATGGGTTACAACACTTTCTTGCTGGGTCCAGCCTATGGAACTTCAGCCTCAATTGCCTTCCTGTTTCACCTGGGAAGTTCTCCTTTTCTCCTGGCTGGGCCTAAACGTTGAGATGCCTCCAGAACAAGATTTTGAACTGCACATTCATAGCCACGAATGCAGTTCATCTCACAAAGAACCACAAGAGTAGCCCCACTGTCTTGTCCTTACAAGACTACAATAATAAGTAGCCTCTTAAAAGGTTTACAGAAGTGAAAAAGTGTAGAAAAGCTACTGCCACCATTCTGGACCTGAGAAGGATTTATTTTAACACAAAGCACCCTTTAACACAATATACCAGTAACTTTTTAAAAAATTAATAATGGGTTTTGTCAAGCAATATGTGAGTCTTGCTAACTGCATAACGAAATAGGGAAATGTTTAGGGATTTTTTAAATGGCCCAAAATCTACTCTCACAGTTAACAGCTATTCAAAAATATTACAATTTCCTCACAGGCAAGTACAGAATAAAGGTATTTTTTCCACTACTGCTTTTCACAGATCTCAAGATCACAAAGTTTTTACTCAAAAGTTAAATGCTAAGGTATTGAACTTGCAGGACAGTGATGCTTAACAGATGAACATGTATCTCTGAACGACTGCAAAACAAGAGAGAGAGAACAGTCTAAAAGTGACTTTGCTATATTTAGGAGTAGCACAATCAATACAATACAAACATCAACTCCACAAATATAACTTGGGTTAGTCGCCAATGCCTGGAGCCAGTACATCTGCAGACAAAAAAAAAAAAAAAAAAGTAAATAATTAAATAAATTAACAGTTAAATCAGTCTGATAACATAAGGGAAAAGATTCCAGTAAAATAATTTGCCAGGCACAGAAGAAATATTTTTGTTTTGGGAAATTTCTTTCTTTTGTTTGGGGGAATGTACCAAATCTTTACATGAGTTTAGCAATCTCTGAGCTATTCTTCACATGTTTACTTTGATTTTTCTTTAGTGACTGTGAGACTGTTAAGCAGCCAAAAACATGGAGATGATACCACACATGGGTACAAAATAACAGGAAAGAAAATAGTGGCAATCTAACTGCCTCTACTGACAAAGTAACTTTGCAGCTCAGAGGGAAATGTTGCATTATAATCTGGATGCAATCAAATCTCTGGTGGGTTTGTAAATCATTGCTAAGTAAATCTGTCTGGTTGTTTACACTATTTAGAAGAATACTGGTGTCAACACCCAAAGTTTGATTTCCATGTTGGCCTGAACTCTTTCTTCTGTAACTGCTCACAGACAAAATTTTGTCATCTCTATTAGTCAGACCTTCTGGAATAGTCAAACACTGAAGTTAATAGGTCTCCACAAATCAGAAGTGATAACTCCCATGTAGAAAATGAAGAAAGAAAATATCACTACTGGACTGAAAGACATCCATGAAAGCAGTACTGTGGGGTACACTTACTGAGTTACTGACTTGTACACAGTAGACATTCCATTTACGATGAAAAATCCTACAAATGTACATGAAAACACAGAGATTTGACTACTACAGTTTGGATGTGTAGGGGTTTTTTTTTTTTGTTCTTGCTCTTTTTCAAACTAAAAAGTGATCAAACAGTATTAACCTCTACCAGCTAGTTTTAATGTTTGCAATTTTATCCACTGGAAGGAAAGAGAGAAGAAACAACAGTTGGAGGCATCTGTTTCCAAATGTTTGATTGGATATGGTTCAAAGAGTTTGCAGTTCGACTCTTCAAGAGGTGCTCTCATTAAATGATACAAATCCTTTGTATATGATCTTGCACCTGCCCTTTTTAGTGGAAACCACATTTATAGTGTTCACTCCTTAGTGTTTCTGAAACACAGTAGCCAAGAGTAAGGAACCTAAAAGGTGCTTCCAAAATGCAACACACATAAATTCATTGCTGTGGGTGGTTGGGAGTCACTAATTCTGTGCATTTAAAATTAGTAATTGTACTTACATGTTCTGAGTTTGTAAGGACACATTTTTTTTTGTTGCTGCTATTACAACCAAACTAAATTTAACGTGGAATCACATTTTTGTTGTTGCTGCATTACACATTAACTATATTTCATATGAAATCAGTTAAACAGATATAGGCACCCTCCTATCTGCATTATCTCCATTCATCCCTAGGCATTAAATTGATATTGTTATAATTTATTTCTGTATATGGATGGATGTTCTTTTATAACCACTGGATTAAGCTTCAATGTTTAAGGCAAAAGGCTTTTGAACCTTAGTTGTCCCTAAGTAAGATTTGGAAACCTTGCCATCTGTAGCCTCCACCTCCTCTCACTGAGGTGAACCCACAGATCCAGGGCACTGTGCTCATATAACCAAAAGCCACCCCACATTGCTTCCTTGTATTTCTCACTTTTTGTAGTATGAGCAGAACACCAGAGAGAGTGAGAATAAAACTATTTCCAAATACTCAGAAATAGGCTCTTCTCAAGAGCCCTTATGAGTAATCCAGCTCTGCTCCCATTGAAATTACTGGGACTTCTATCACTGTCTTAAAAAAAAGAAAAATATAAAAAAATCAATGGCTCAGCTAAGGAAATGTTACATACATCCACAAAAGTTTTCCTGAAAGGCCAGTGAAGAGTTTCACCTAATCATTCCCTGATGCTGTTTGCTTTTTCACTTACTCCAAACATTACCTAGAAGTTCTGACATCACCCACGTGCCATAGCCACTTCCTTCTTATGGCAGAGAAAGAAGAATTTTTCCTCCAGTGAGGAATTACCAAGGGAAACAACTTGCTGAGCATTTCAAATAAAGACAATACTTGATGAAGAACTACCTGACAAGGGTTACTAAGCCCTAGAACGACAAACCAAATCACTCAAGATAAATTTCAGAGTTACAGCATTTGTTAATTTTAAGCATAATTAACTGGTGAAACTCATCTGGCCTAAGAAGCCATAATATGACAAGCTGTAGCACGCAACAACATGGATCCTAAACGTAAAAAGAAAACACACAATGTTATTTTTAAATCTATTTCAGAGAAACTGTCTGAGGACATACGTAAGAGGGTGTCTATATTCTTTTTAATGGTTCCTCACATGTAAGAACAAACTTTTAAAACAATTTTATTTGTTTAGCACAGAGAATTCCTGCAAGGGAGATAATATTTATAACAATGCTAGTCAAAGTATTCAATCTCTGTTCCCAAGATCATCCCTCCAACTGAGGAAAGCAAGAAACAAAAAGCCCCATCTGCCAAAACCAACCCAAATTGTTTCTATTGTTGATTTCTTTTGAAGTCAATGATACTGAAGCCTTGGGCAAATGCTTACCAACCAGGTCCCCCATTTTAGTTTTCCAAATAGCTATCCAAACAAGGTTTTGAGCTTTATAAACAACCAAGCCTTTACAAAGAGAGTATGTTTTAAACTGATCCAACTAAATTATGAACAAGATCAAGTATTACTCAAGTGCTGCCTTTCAAAACACAACAGCTGAAACTTTTGATTCAGATTTGGAAGAGCAGGGCTTTTTGGTGCTCAAGGGGAGTCCCCAGGCAGTAATGCTTATTTGCTCCTCCACTTTATTTTATAAATGTACCTAAGCATCACTGTGACTGGACCAGAAAGTAGGGAAAACAATCAATACCCACCATCACCACACACAATGCAAACATTAGAAATATGCACATAAATCACACATATGGCTCCTATGACACAGGCCCTTCAAAGTGAGGGTCTCTGTTTACATGCAGTACAACTCCTATCCATCAGAGCAGCTTATGAGCACAACAGGCATTTAAAGCTGAAAATGTTCTTACCCTCAAAAATTAGCCTTCTATTAAGCAAGGCAGCAGATAATTCTGCTAGTGATTTGGGCAGAGCAATCCCCTCCGAAGCATTCATATAGTATCTTTGTTTTCAAAACCTGGGGAAGAGAAATTTAATTTTCATAGCCCTTAAACACTTAGTAAGTTTCTAATTCTAGGACTTAACCTTCCTTCCCCACTCTTTTAAGAGCTTTTTCCAAAATGGAAAGTGTAGACTTCAAACTTCTTTTGCAGGAACTTTCTAATGGAAATACCAGCTTCCCTGCACACCCACTCAGATGTATACAAGTTGTGGCAACATGTCATAGAGGAATTTCACAGCATCACATACTTTTTTCACCATCTCCCTCAAGCACATCAGTTACCTTTATTCTGTGTTCTTAAAATTTGTGACATTAGACACCTGGAACTAAATTAAATACTGAATCATATCAAAGTACTATAGTATTGTTGATAACTGCACATGAAATAATTCTTCTGGCTATTTTTGGAGAACAAGAGACAGAAAGTGCAAAAACCCAATTCTGAGTTGCCTTAAATTTTCTTTACTCTTTTTTCAGATGATTTTAAGACAATGGAAATAAGCTAGATACCTTATGAGTTTACTCCCAGGTAGAAAACTGTCAACTACTTAGTGTACAGTCAGCAGGACCTACCAGCTCCTCATTGATCCTATTTAATTCACCATGCTATAGGAGTGTACACACCCTTTACAATGGAAAACCTAGATTAAAAAAAAATTAAATCCCCCATGAGTATCCCAAAGCAAAGAACAAAGTTTAGCTCAGTTACATTGGTAAAATTAGGTAGGCAATTTTGCTATACTGCTTTTTTATTATTTGCCTATAAAAGCATACATTCCTTAAAGTATATTTACATTTCCCCCTCCCCTGAGAAGTTCAACCCACTCACACTGAATGATTTTTACTGCTTACAGACAAAGAAGAAGTATCTGGGAGTAGTCTGCCTTCAGGTATACAGATAGTTTGGAAATAAAATCAAAGTAAGATCTGCTATTGCGGTGTGTCTATATATTTATATATATAAAAAAAAGACAGAGAGAGAGAGAGAGAGAGAGAGAGAGAGGGAGGCTGTTACTCACACCTTGCTATGATAATATGACTTGGCAAATACAGAGGGTCAAATGCTTCCACTCTCCCCCACCTCCATATTGTGCTGCTATAATTGGTCACCAGCAATGCGACATAGAAAAGGTTTGTATGTTCACGCTCAGCTGGCACGTGTCCAGGCAAAGCTTGGGGAGGGAGAGCTTCCCAAGAGTCCCTGCTAGACACACACAGTTGGAAGAAAGCCTGGAAGACCGAAGATTAACAGCCTACAAAAAGACCTCCAACACCCAGACTGTGCTGGCCAGCTGAAAAGCTCATCCCCAGTTTTTAAACCAGTCTGCAGACAGCAGACCTGGCAGCGCCTGAGGCCAGCAGCACAGCTCTGCTTCCAGGCTGCTTAGATAACAACTGCGCAGCCAAGGGATGGACTGGGAGAAGTTATTTTAAGTTGCAATTACGAGTTCATACGTTATCAAAAGAGCCGGATGAACACAGTCATTGCTGCTAATAGCTTCCTTTTCTCTTCTGAAAGAGCCACAAGGGTTTCAGTAATGGCAACTAAAGACAAAGTAAATAGCACCAGGTGAAGGGTTAGGTGCACACTGCTGCTACTACCACCCCAGTGAACTCCAGTACTCCATTCTTTTTTCAGGCAGTCCTACTGAAACAGGTCTGAAACACATATCTCCTTTTTTTCTTGTAGAAGTACTTAACCAGCCTCTTTCCTACAGAGGATCCAACAAACCCACCATGTAGTGGCAGTGCTCAAGATAAAGGATCTCTTCAGCTGAGGGCTGGGTAGCCACAAATGCACACAGTGGGTAGCAAAGTACTTCACACTTTCAAAGCAATCAGTGAGTGATTCAAAGTGATTTCAAAGCAATCACTGAGTGGCCAGGAAAAGTGTCAGAAATCACAGCAAGAAGGAAAAGCAGCACTACTGCACAAGAGGTGAGGCAGAACTTCAGAAGGGGTTAGCAGCAAGGTGATGGAGCACGAGGTATTCTCCCTTTGCTACATACAAACTAGTTCTAACATGAGAACAAACACTAACGTCAGAGCCAATATTAAAAGTCATTGCTACAGCACAGAATATTCTTCAGCAGGCAAGGTTAAGTGTTGAAGGACAGCCTGACCTTGCCACAAATTCATCTGAATGAGGAAGTTGGGCATAAATAAGTTTTTACTTGCATGAATCCTTACACAGCTACACCTTGGCAATGGATTTCTCTTAGATCAGTCACACAGCCATTGCTAACAGCAGAGACTGATCATCACAAATTTTATGCTCCCATACTGGTGGCACCCACGGTTTAGAAACAATGGTCCCATCAATCCTCCAGACTCACTACTGGCTATGAAATACAGTATTTTACTACAAGTATTTATTGAAATTAATTTTAATAGGACTTTATAGACCAGCTGCAAACATTTACTACAGCCTTTCAGACTACTGTGACTTTCAGAAATCAGACATTATGTTACTTTGTTTTATCACTGAAAATTTTACATGCTCTAAAAAAGTATATATGGTACCCAGCCACAAATGAGAGGTAAAGAACTCTGTACTTTTCAGTTTTCTAAACCAGGTTCTGGAATATTTCCTTACAGCTTTGGTAACAAATTGTTGCAGAAGCTACAGTGAAGTTTTGTCTTTCTCTAATACTTACATGATGATGTTTCCCAACCCCTTTCCTGAAAGAAGACTCACCAAAAAGTTGCAGGATTTAACTTTTTTTTTTCAATCTGGCAAGAAGATGCTGCTCTAAGACTGTGCCACACACAAACTGGATGAGCAGCCAACTGCTGAGTGGGAGGCTCATTAAAAAAGGCCATTTGCTTGCCATATGTCTCTTTCTTCTAGACAGACTAAATCTAGTCATTAAAATTTTGACCAGAAATGCAGATTAGCAAAGCAACTTTTTGCTAAAATGGCACCAGAAATTTTCCTAAGCAGAGCGTTGAGAGCTACTCAGTGCTCAGAGCAAGTTACCAGTTTGACAGGGGAGCCCTGATCCCAAAGCAGGGTTAGCACAATGCCTCATCCTTGCAAGGCTGGTGTTTCCTGACCTCCCAGTAGGGAGCTCTTGTCCCTCCATCTCTTCCTCCTGCTGCCTTCCACCACCACCCATGCTGCTGCTGCTACTGTCCCCTACTTCCTCTCTACCAGCACCTCCTGCTCACACCTCTCCATCCCTACTACTGCCCTAACACTCCCACAGCCAGCAGGGTGACAAAAGTCAGCACAAGCACATCTGGTCCCAGCCATCTGCCTGGAAGAGCTGTTGCAGACCTCTGGATTCACCAGATCCAGCAGATTCTTTGACACCTTTGTGTGTCTTTGACAGTGTGTGTATTTACACACCAGTAAACAAACAAGTAACCCACAGGCAGCCACAAACTTCCTGAAGTGGGACAGTGGTCAGTCAGCAGCAATCAAATTGGAAAAAAAAAAAAAAAAGAGAACAGGCAATCCACACCAACCTTTAGGATTTTGAGTCCATCTCAGCCTTTTTTAAGATTCAATAAAGCACTTTTTCAGATAGGAACATATGCATACTAGATCTTATTATACATGTCTCTAGATCTTATTATACATGTCTCTCTCTCTTTTGTGTACATTCTGTTTTAAGACACTACCACTCTGAAATCAAATTCAGGTTTTCTGTTGATTTTCTTTAGAAAGTTTGTCTAAATTCACATGTTATGCTTCTATAGCAACTCTCCTCTTGGATGGTTCAACAGCACTGCATAGAAAAAATCTGATACCATGAAGAGCTACAAGTACTGACCATTTCCCCCATCCAAAGTGCCACAGTGTCTAGTGAAGCCTAAGGTTGATTTAGTATCATACAGCAACTTCATTCCTACTCAGAGTATTTCTCATCCCACACCCCACAACATGCTTTAGCTGTTCTCCTACACTGACTCTGAGGGACACATCCTTCCCAGCAGCTGGTTCTGGGTTTCTAAGCCACATTTATAAGAATCTCTCAACTCAGATCCATGAATCTAATGCAGCACTACTTTGTTTTTCTTCTATTTTTGTCAATGCCATTTGTGTAGCCAATATCTTAATTCCCCCACGTACTTTGAGCACATGTAATTAATTCAACAGAGACACAGTAGCTAAAGAACTGGATTATTCAAGTCACCCTGCCCACCCATCTCACCCAGTTCACTTCTCCCATCAAGCATCACAGTGATCCCACTTGGCCTACACACACTTTACTTTTTGGATCTGGAAATGCAGAGGCTCATGTAGCATTTTATCAGAGACAAGCTTTTCCAGTCAGTACTTTTTGCTAAATGCTTTCTCCTCCACAGACATACGCCTCACACTTGCTTATGCTCAAAAAGGTATAAATTGTTAAAAAAACTAAATAAAATACACAAACCAATTATTCTGACAGAACACAACAAATGCACTTCCCATCATTTTAATGAAGACCGTCAGGTGGGATCTTGCATCCAACTCACACATCCCTCTTCCTTTTTGAGCATGTGTGCAGCCATCATAACAAAAATAGGACTTTTCACATGATGAGCTGGTCCACACACAGCAAAAGAAGGATCAGGTGAGTGCCATGAAATAAGGCAACAAGGAACAGATGCAGCTGGTTTGAGTTATTTCCGCCATTCAAATGCAGCCAGCCTTGGCTGGCTATTCCCAGTCCACTGCAATATAGAATTCATGTGAGATGAACCGGAAAGGTTGAACTGGTGACAAATATTTAAAGAGTGTGATGTCAAGGTGCCTCCCCTGAAAAACATAACCTTAACACATTGATTTGAAAGATCTTTCTTAACTCTACATAGGCTATCAACCATCCAAGATGACAGCAGCATCTGTCAGTGTTGTAGATTTTGAGACAGGTTTGGCTCAGCAGCCTGGCATTCCTAGTTTAAGGACATTTATGAAAGCCCTCTTACAGAGTACAATGGATTTCCTTCTTTGCCTCTGTTCCACCCAGCTTTGGAGTCAAACTGCACACTTGGGCTCAACAAAAGAGTTGAGGCTCACCTGCAGTAAAGGGGATGAATGGAAGGCAGAGCTTCATGCCTGTACATAAAGCTGCAAGAAAGTAAGTACAGGCTTTCAGTTTCTCTCTGTTGCACAAGTCCTTCCAAGCAAGAAGTTAAATACCCATGTTCTGCCTATGCAGGTAATAGTGGTCACCTTTGCTATTAGTATTAATAGCTTCCCTCCCCTCCCCTCCCTGCCACTGAAACAAGTTCATGGCTGCCAACTGAGAACAGAAAATCACTGCACAACAGCCCACGACAGAGGGAAATGCCAGTTTTTCCACTTCTTTAAATTTCAAAGCTCACAGAAGTGCCTTTCCCTGACACAGCAGAATCACTGCCTTGGATCACAGTCTAAATTAATCACACAAATTACATTCTCCATATAAACAGTTATACATGACTTAAATAGCATGGTTTTATTTTCCTATTGGCACAGTAGCTCAGTCAAAGCTTAGGACATCAATGATGTCAGCTGCTTTAATTGGCAGCACTGATGTGACCAGCTCTCGTTCCCAGACATGAAGTGCGCTGGTTTCCATAGGGAGGATGCTGACTGAAGAATTCCTACAACACTTCCTATCAGTTGTTTTCAGCAGCAAATACTGGCTCCAGCAGGAAAAAAAAAAAAAATCATCTGTTTGGGTATCCAAAAATTCATAGGATGATGTCACCCTGTGAGACAAGATTTCTCTGCAGCTCCCTCCCTAAACACACATGACCTATCAAAATTCCTGCTCTACATTCCTTCCAGCTGGATTCTGTATTTACAGAAGGGAAAGACATCAATAATTTTTGCCTTGCTCGTTTGCCATGTTAGCTCAGTTGTAACAGTTCCCCCTCTGGCCCCCAGAAGGAAAAGGGACAGTCTGTCTGAAAGAGATTTCGTAGACTAATTATAGAAAGCTCATGACAATTTCTTCCCTCAGAAATTCCCATGCAGATTTAGTCCATGTAACAACTCATCAACGAAGGAAAAAGTGGGGATGAACTTGAAACAAAGTGAAACCAAAAGCAGAAGAATCAACCAAATGAAAAGAAATATGCAGTAGTCCATAACCAAATTCCCCAAGCATTAAGGGCTTTACTTATTTGCAAAAGTCTTCATCCACTACTAGCATGAACTGTGATCCAGGTAAGAGTCATAGGATAGCTGCATTGGTGACTGCTTCATTCCTAGCAGTTACATGTGCTTGCTTTCTTGTGCACCTGGTACTCTGTAAAAATGAAAATTCATGCAGTGTTACGTAAGAGATTAACAAAAGGCATCACTGCCCATATGAGCCATCAACTCAAAATATCCCATTTCTCAGAATTTAATAAAAATTCTTCCCCCAAGTTTGCACAGAAGAGAAAGCATATTTTTTAACTGATTAAACATAGCCTTTACAACTCACTTTACCTCATTAAGGGATAACTTCAAAGCCAGATGGGTGCTGTTAAAACTGTAAAATTCCTACTTTAGGAAAACTGTTGTGAAGTTCCAGATTGCAATTACAGAGTATAGACTAAGAAGCCCTATTTGAACTCCTTAACTATCCTTAAAGACTTTTAACTGTATGGTTTTCTAGTGGCCTGTCAGGCAGGCAAGGGGTGAAACAGCTTCTCACTTTATTCATGACTTGCTCAGTGCCTTGAAACAGGAATTGTTTCCCTGCCCCAACCTTGCTGGCAGGAGCTCACCAGCTGGGTAGGCTGTAGTGTTCATGCAACTCCTCCCTTCTGAATTCTGAAGTTAGACCTCATGAAAGAGGAGAACAGCTGTCTCTTGGGAACTCAGGAGCCACATTTCCAATTTTCTTGTAGCTAGTACTTAGGGAAGCTTCAAATCGATAGAAATGTGGGATCAGACCAGAACCTCGAGTGCAGCACTGGATACACCTCAGATTCCCAGTGGGGATCAGCCTTTTTCTCTCAGCTTCCCAGTGGTTAAGTTAGGCAGCTTTTAAGACCCTCTCCCAAGCACTTAAGTCTTTCCAGCATCATGCAAATGAGCCCAGCACTCCACAGTACCAGCCAAGAGCTAAGGCAAAGTAATTCAAGCAACGCCAAGCAAATCCTGTGTGATTCAGGCCATCTCCCAGTCTTCTGGGAACCAGTTTCCTGGCTGCTATTCTACCCTTCCCTCAACTGCAATCTTTCAAAAAGTCATCCTCCTCCCAGTTAATTTCTTTTGTACGAGCCTCTAGAACTTTTTCCTAATTGATGCAACTCCAATTGGCTTTTGTGCTGCTCATGGAGATCTGAAACAAGCAAACAGAATGAAACAGAAAACCCCACCAACCACCTTACAGTGAATGCTTGTACGGTCACAGCTGAATTTCAGCAAGTTTCAAGTTTGCAGACTTTGAGTAACAGCCAAGAACTGTGGAAGTCTGAGAGGAGCATGTGATATTAGGATTCATCAGTTGTAAAAGCTGCAAGTTTTCCCACTTTGTACCTCCCTTCTCACGAATAAAACACAGTTCAACGCTGAGGCAAAACTTAGGGTTTTTCTTTTTAAAACAAGGATAAGATTATACTTGTGCTGAAGTCAAGGCAGGTGAGAGCAAGAGGGCAAGACAACTGAATCTAAAAGCATGCATCTCTTCCCACCTAGTACCTCACTGTCATAGGATTGAAAAATATCACTGTCATCACAAGCTTTTGGTGCCTTTAAAGCACCAAGCAAACCCCATAGAAGCAAGCATATTTTAGAGTAGAACTGGTGCCTACAAACCACAGAAACTCCAGGTTAGAAAGAAAGAGAGAAAATGTAAGTATTTTCTTCCCATGAGTTTCTGGGACACAGACTTTTCCTCCATTGCTTGTAATATTACCACCCTGTGAATTAATCCCACCTTTTTCATTACTTCAAAGAGCAACAGTCTTTGAGGGCTGCAGACTCTTATAGCAGCTCCAGTTTTGCTGTCTGGCCCATCTCAAATATCTGAAAGGTAAATTGGAACTAAAAGAATGTTGAATGTGGTATCATTAAAAAGCTGGATGCAAACTTCGATATATCCACCCACCAAACTGAACATCAAGCAAATTCTACAAGTTCTGTAGGGGATACCAGGAATCTCTCATAGACATAAGGTTGTATATACACAAAGAAAGAAACAGAAAAAAAATAAAGAGAAGACACATGTATACATTCCTTAGCAGTTATAAAACAAAACGCAAATTAGACAAGATTCTCCAACACAGGTGATCTGAGAAAAGGGGAATATTTCATTAAAATTAAGTAAAAAGCTGCTGCTTCACCAGACTGGCTAACAGGGGGAGGTGAAAGAACAGGAAGAACAAGTGCACCCAGAGATGCAAAAGAAATAAGCCATTTTTTTGCCAGCAATCTCATCGACTGCATTTTGATTCTGCAAATTGATATTGCACTGTAGATCAATGGAGAAGTGTTTGCCAAAATTTAAATGGGCACAGAAAGGGAAATAACAGGACCATGGGAAAGTCTGACAACTTGAAGGTAACTCTCTGAGGAAAAAAAAAAAGAAGACGAATATGGATATTTGCTTGTATATTAGAAGAGTTCATCCAGTTTTTCAAGGTGACAGGTTTGAGAAGTCAGGAATATGAAGAATTTCCAGACTACAAAGCTGTGATTTTCTAGAATAACAAAAAGTAAGTCTTTGTGAGGAAAATGAGGTAGCAACAAACTAAAATCAAGTCAATAAATATATTTTAAAGCATAAACATTTCCAGAAAAGCATGTATGGGCAATAACAAGTTACAGACATTACTGATTTCAGAGTTGAGGAGGCACAAGCTATTCAATAAAATGAATGCCCTCTCTCTCGGCAATATTCAGGCACTACTCTACAATCAGACTTTTAAATGAATACCAAATACACTTTCTTCTACGTGTTTATAGGGAGAGAAAGGCTGCTGTTCTCAAGAAACTTCACACAGTCACGTATTCAGAACTACGGAAGTCATATTTCTTTTTTAAAAGCATGAAGGCTATATGCTGGTGGCAATGCTTTCTTTTATTAGAAGTATTTGTGAAAGGTTTTCAAACCTCCGAATGCTTTGCAGATGTACAACTCTTCAAAAAAAAAAGAAAAAACTAAACAAAACTTGAGTACTGGGGGGATTAAATGTGTGGGTAGGTTGTTTTCTTCTGAGGAAGAAGATATCCATTCATTAATCATTTACCAGCCCACGTACACATGGCAGCCTGCCTCTCTCAGGAGCATTGCATTTGGGCCCTGCTCTCTAGAAAGTGATATTCAGCTGCAGAGCACAAAAGCCTCAGGAGAACTATGTGATAGCTCAGTGCCAGGTCAAGTTCAAAGCAAAACACAAATTAAAGTGCAAAACATTTCATATCAGGGAGTGGTGTGCCTGTTGGCTGGAAAGAACTCACCTAAGTTCTTTACTCAGTTCTCTCTCTACGGCAGTGTCCCTCCCTGCCTTAGATCTCACCCATGTCTTTGAACTTAAAATTACCCCATAAGAGCTGTGCTGCTCAACTCACTCAGAAGACCAGGCATAGCTTTCGCTGGCACCACCCGCTCTTCCAAGGGAGGCAAAGCACCGGACAAAGCGCTCTTTGTCCAGCACCACCTTCCTTGAGCAGCAGACAGCATTAAATTGCATCTGAGGGACTGGAGAGTCTGAACTGAACTTAAGCAGGCTCTGTCCCCAAAGTAACACAAGCTGGCAGCAGATACCATAATGCCGACAAGCAAAGGATGCGTGCCAGTCTAATGCTTGCTCTTCTCCCCAGGGCCAGGCAGAAAGCTCTACAGCAAACTACAGAAGACCCAACATATTATAAACATCTCAAAGTGCACAGCACCACTGAAGGAAAAATCTGAGCTCTTCCAGACCTCCCAAATCATGATGCAGCAGGTTCAGGGTGGCTAATGAGGAACAGCAGCTGCTGTCACTGTCATCATCTCAAAACAACTGGGAAATACCTAACTCACACCATGCTCTCCTCCCTCAGTGTCCAAGGGAAGGCTCTTCTGAAGTGGACAGCAATAAGCCTACAGGAATGGCCAAACTCTACCTTGGAGGCAGCCATGTCTTTGGACCTGAAAGAAAACTTCTGCAGCTGCATGTTGCCAAATCTCAGGGAGCTGTCCTGCTCTCCTGTTGCCAAGGCATGTTCACTCCTGAGAAGACCTGCAGAGAGCGTCTTCCTTCATGTTAGCAGGACACAGGGAGGAGCAGGCCCATCAGGCACAGCTCTGTGATTAACAAATCAAACCAGTAGAAACAGGTTTCATTGGGGTGTTTGTTGTACACCAGTTCCAGCACCAGAGAAGGGCCTTCTGACTCATTCCCATCCAACACTCCACCTGTGGAAGGTTCCCATGACAAGGTTTTATATTTCCTCATTTAAAAGACATTAAGAAAGCTATCAGCACACTTAGGTAAGCAACCAGCAGGGCACCAGTGATTACTCTGTATTAGCAACCGCACACCTTCAGTCTGTGGTAGGGAGGTGTGAGTTCACAGGAGTATTTTCAACATCCTGGATGTGTTACAGTGTGGCACACCCTGGAGTAGGGTGTTACTTTCTAATATCTTTATAGAAATACTTTTGTTATTAGTTGCCTCCTGTGTGCACACAGATGGCAGCAGAGACGTAAGAGGCATTCCCTCCAAACTCTGAGGAAAACTGAGTAGACAACTATAGAAAAAGAAAAGGATTTTTACATTTGTGTGTTTGTCTTTTTTTTTTTTTTTTAAACATCATCTCAAAGGAACAGCCTTCCTCTCAGAATGGAAAAAACCAAACAGTTGAAAAAAAATTGAGCCATCAGTTGCAATGAGAGAGAGATAAGGCCCTAAAAAACCCCAACATTAAAAGTCCTGCTATGATTTGATTAAACATGGGGAGTATTTGGGGCAAAATGACCTGGATGCTGCCAATTCAATCCAAAGTACTTTTTTCTTTCATTGTATGCACTCACCACCACTAGCACGACCTTTGAAAGAGAAGACTGCACTGTGTAGGTGGGGGTATGCACACACTCCACAGTCTTCTGTGTCACTTTTCCTGTGCAGCAGGTTTTAAGCAACCACATCCCACTTGATCATCCACTTTCACATCAATAACCTGCACAGATAAACAACTATGGCCACGTAGCAGAGGCATTTACAGTCACAACAGAACACCTCTGTGGCTTGAGCTGATGAATCCTCAGAAACACAAACACACAAACTTCAGAATCCTCAGAAATACAGTTTTGAGCTGTAGAGTCCTGGAAAGTAATGCAAGAAGAATCAGACAACACCGGAGGGCCACAATATTAAAACCCTGAGAGTGTCTTCAGTGCCTTTCAGTTATAACAGAATACATCTGAGCATGTCCCTGGGACACATCTTGCTATGCAGAACTTTTGCAGAAGAATGAAAAGTATCCTTCTTGGCTAGCAGCAGCACAGCAAAGTGTAATTCTGCAAGGTACCAACATGCCCTGTATCTTCCAAATTGAGATCATAAACCAGTATTTTCCAGAGGCTACCAGGTGAGACATTTATCAAGGTAAAGGTTACCACGCTGCCTAAGCAAAACCTAACAGTAATATTTAACATCAGCTGGAGGGTATTGGTAACATACACTTGCTTTTAGAGTAGAAATTAAGGATATCAGAGTACCAGGAACAAAACATAACTAGTTCAGAGAGAGAGCTGTTAAGACCTTCCTATAAGTATCAAGTGTGAATTGTGTACCTGAAGAAAGCAAACCACACCAAAGGAATGTCCATCTGCTGTGATGGCTTACCTTGGATTCTTATGAAACCCATTCTTTCAGGACAAGGCAGGGCACTATCAGGACATTAATTTTGATATGCTCTCCATTCCATATGCATGTGAAGACTTCTGGTGTTTTAAGTGCCAGAAACACATCAGTTATTTGGTTTTAATTATGTAAAGAATTAACTTGATGCTACATTAAATTTAATTTTTACTCTAAAGAGAAGCAGACTGGAGAGAATATTTAAGAGAGAATGGTTACAGTAACAGCTGTCATATATGATCTTTAACAGCAAAAATTAACTATATCTGCCATCACCAAAAGAAACAACCAGGTGGGGGTTGTAGCACTTTCATAGTAGGGAAAGCACCACCAGCAAGACTGCACAACTCAGATTCTGGTAATAAAATTTAAATAATAATTAAATTTAAATAATTTAAATGTAGAATACAGCATTACCCTTCTTTAGTAAGGCTTTATTGTATTTGTTTTATTATATTGTTTAATAAGCGTACCAAAACCTGATTTAGCAAGTAGCAAAATAAGATTTACTTTATGCTCATAGTTTTACATATATATGAATGATGACTTTGTGTACTTAAACTGTAATCTCAGGAAAACAAAATCAGTTTCAGTGTCTCTTTCTGCTCAACTGTTACATGAAAATCATGTTGCAATTTGTGACATTGAATTTCTTCTAGGGTTAAAGAACAAAAAAAGATACTCTATTAAAGCCAAAACAAACCTTGAAAGTCATTTCAATGAACTCTTATATTCCATCTCTAAGGGTCATTCTGGTAGGTAGCACATTTTAGCTGACAGAAGTTTAAAGCTTAATCATGCCAAAATCAGTCCTGTAATCCAAGTTAGTGCCCAACCCAGCAAGCTGGCTCAGGCAGCTCCATTAAACCTGGCCTCTCCAGCGGGGAGCTCTGGATCCCAAGGGCGGTGAACATGGGGCACTGCACGGAGCAGCACTGACAGCACACTCAGTGCTAGCTCAGACCTCTCTATGGTACTCCACAGCAGCACATCTTTCGGGTATGGAAGACACCTCTAACTGCATTTAGATGTCAGCATCCAAGTGCCAAACTGCAGTGCTTCGCTGTCTAACCCTTCACATGCACAGATTTATCTCTCTTTTCATGGAGGCAAGCCCATTAGACATGCTCTGGTTCTGAAAGTTAGCACAGACCATCTTTGTGATGTTTCTTTGGCAACAGTGAAGCTCATCTCGTGTTCAGTAAGTGTCCTCACTAGGTGGAAGCTTCTGAACTTTCAGGTATTTTCATCTCATTCATGAGGGTTTTGTGGCAGGGAACTTTCTTTGACAGCAAAACATATTTTGCTAACTAAACACACCCTCTTTTCCTGCATTAACACAAGCCAGGAAGAAAAGCACATTGACACTTTTACAGTGTCTCAGGGGATAGATTTTTATTTTGCTGGTGTCTGTGTAAATTTAAGATATGAATGAATGGAAACATGAAGAGTCAGGAAACCCTGCTTAGCATGTCATTGTTAACTTTAAAAATAAAGAACGAAACCAAGCCTTCAGTAAACCCCTTAAAATATGTCATGCCAAATAACCATTTTATTTTCTGTTCTCCTTCCAGGAATCAGTGTAAGGATTTTAAAACGTGGTATTCAGTTCAAAGGAAGTGAAGTGCTTATCTGTCCACACCACTGGAGCTTATGCAGCCAGGAGGTGTAAAAAAAAAAAAAAAATCAACATTACTAAGCATAAGCACTAGAAAATGTTTATCCTAAGAAAGCTAACTTCAAAGAGTTTTAAAGCCACATGCATTATGACACTATATGCCATCAGACCAAAGCTTTTAAATATATCTTAGAAAAATTAACATTCCAGCAGTGAACTCCAAGGAGAAGCAGTACCTAAGAAGGCAAGTGGTGTAATTTTCATCACTGGAATAGGATGCATTGCTGCAGCTGCAGCACTGGTGTGACTGACACAAAGCAACTCAGCCAGGTCTTGTCCAACGCAGCACACCCTCAGTGCACAGTGTTTTAAAGGAGACTGTAGCAGAGCCAAGCACATTATTCAATTGATAACTGTTTATACAGAAGACTAATTAAAACTCTAAGCCCACATCTTTACTTTGTAGCAATGTCTCTTTCAGTTCACACTTTCCAGCTTTGAAAAGTTTTCTATCTACTGTTGTAACATAAACTGTTCCCACTCATTCTGTTGTTCTGCTCAGCTTGTGAATAAGAACACTAAACAGCAGGAAAAAGTATTAAAAATAATTTCTTAGCAAAGTAAAAATAATTTCAAATTATAAAATAAATACAGATTAGCTGGATCATAGCTACTTGGAACAACAGTGTTACTCTATCACTCAAGAAGGCAGACAAAGACAAGGCATTACTGAGGAGCAGAAGTTTAAAACTACAGTATTATTACAAGGAGTCCCTGGTGTTTAACATGGAAACATCAGAAAATCTATTCCATCTTTGACCAAACATTTCAAGGCAATTTCCAACTTTCACACTTGTGTCTCCACATTCACACATGAGAAGTGCTGGCAACTCATTATGCTCAAATTGAAATCAATTCCTCTACACAGCTACATGTTCTGTCAATGTGTTGCTCAATGAAATACATCTATTTAGCAGCCCTGCAAGCAAGTCAGCGTCTCTTGCTCTGTAACATTACTAAAAAGTTAACTCATAGATGATGGCATGAGAAGCTTAGCTTCACCCTCTCAAATATAATGATCAGTATGAGTGGTAGGTAATTAATTATTTTTGAATTTGTATTTCAGGTCAACGTTAGCTTTACCTGCATAATGTACAGGGATTTCTATCTTTGGCCCTATGACGTAGTGACCCTCCTCCAGACTGTGAGCTGTAATTGTTGTCCACTGCCGACACGAATGAATCAGAAGATAATCGCTCTCCCGAAGACCTTCTATAGTTTCTCCTGTAAAACAGACGTAGGGTTTTTTTAAAAAAAATAAAACAAACCACACTTACTGCGTGATGAACTAGGAAAGCATTACAGCAAGCATTTTATTCTTATTAGTGTTTATTTTTTCTACACTTTTTGATAATTAAAAATTCAATTAAATAAATTTCAACTCTATCCAGTATTCACTTTTGCAACTTAAGCACCTTACCTTCCAGAAAACAAACATGAAGCAAAATACCTCAGTGCATGCATACAGTATCACAGAGATGCAATCCAGATTACTGAGTAGTGGCTCTGGGGCTCCTTTTACAACTTTCTGCATAAACACACTTCACATTTCTATTTCAGACTGCCTATCTCACTTGATACAAATACTCGAGAGATCCTTCAGTTTTTAAATAAAGGGAAAAAAAAATCCAACACATTCTCATATTTTCAAAGAGCAGCACCACACTACCATACAGTAGTAACTGGATATCACACTTTCAGATACAGAGAATTCATCTTTGTCATTCTATCCCTTTGCAAGCCACTGCTTAATTAGCCATTCAGATGTCTATAAACTTAATCCTATCACATAAGGAAGAGAAATGAATAAATAAATAAATATTTTTTTAAAAATTTCACAAACATCTAAGTCCCCTCTCAGACTGAAATTCGACCAGAAGCCTACCGAGACAATGTGTTGCTCACCTTTCTAAGGCACTCTCTCATACTCTTGTACTCTGGTGTCTGTCAAACCTGTCCCAAACACTGCCAAAGATCCAGTTTTCCTTCCTTCCCTTGCCCCTCACAACTTTGCATTTCTGCAGACTATCCTCCCCTGTTCTACAGTTTGCAGTGCATCATCAGGTCTAGAGTGCTTTGCTAGGTTTCCCAGCAATTGCAAGAGCCATTTTAGACAGACCACTTAAAGTGCCAGCTACACATCTCAAGTGATATGATATGTGACCAAAATTTCACAGAGCAGGAAACTGTTCTGCATGTCATCACAGAACTGCTCTTACACACCTGCAGTCCCGCTCAGTACACTTCTGCATTAAGCACAAAAAAACAGCCTTTCTACAGGTGTCTTTGAAGCAGTCACTTGGACTTTCAGGAACACTCAGCAGACACTAAACATGGTCCAAAAATAATTAAACTTTAAATTTCATTTTCCTTCTCTCCCACCAGCTCTGTGCAGTTACAGCCAAAAGTAACACAAATAGTTTAGCCCTGGAATCAGGTTTGGACAAAACCCATCCCCTTCAGTTACTACAACAAACTGAACTTTCTCCACACTGTCCTGATATTCCTAAAATTCAGTGGAAGAATGATAATTTCCTCAGCCTGGGGCAGCAGACATTTCCTCTGTTCAATCTCTGCAAAGGAGAGCTACTTCCCACTGAGCTTTTTTTCTGCCTGCAACAGGCACTCTTCCACCGTAGACAACAGCTTCTACATAGCCCATTCCTGCCTGATTTCATGCTCCCATTCAATCAGAAAGCACCCTCCTACACAATTTTAAACAGAGCAACTGGTGTGTGTGAGAATTGTTGAGATTTTAAATCAGAAGAGACCATTACGACCATCTGCTCTGACACCCTTTGGCCACAGGATTCTGCTTGTTTCCTCCAGAAACTCGGATCTGGCTAAACAAGGGAGAGACCTGCAGAGTCCAATAGATGGAGCTCCATGGGTCTGCTGTTCCATGGCCTGTTAAACATTAAAAACATTCCTGATTTGCCCATTTTGTCTTTAACTTATGACCATTGGTAAACTGCTATGATATAGAGGTTATGGAGGAGAAACAAAAAGAAGTCAGAAGGTATACAAAGCTCCTTAGTACCAGTTATTTTTGCTCCTATGAAAGTACATTTCTAGGTATCCTTCATTTCCACAGCACAGAAAGTAGCTTCCAGGTAAACAGGCCATTTCATGAACTGGCTTCCAGGTGTTCCTTGGACCACATCCCTTGGCAGCCCAGACAGGCAGGCTGCTTAACACCAGCTTCTGATCCCAGGGAAGCACCACGACTCCACCCACAGCACACTGGGATAAAAGATCTTGTAAAGCCTAGGGAAGAGTGGCAAAATTACCATGCAGCATCAGGGGATTCTTTCCCATCCATATGTTGAAAGAAATTCAGATATACTTGTTGAAGGAATTACGCATCTGCTAAGTTTTAGCTAGTTATCAGACCTTGAGCATCTCCTGTTTTCTGCTTACAGGGCAACCTCTAATAAATATAAGAATTACCTTCAGCTTGCTGCAAAGCCTTATGAGGGAAAGCACAATAAAAACAACAATAACAGTAATAATAATACTAATACTAAATGGTGTTATTTGAAACTCATGTTTCAGTTTTGAGAGTTACACTCATGCTTCCTATAATCTGTGGCAACAAGTGGGACAACCCTGTCCCACAACAAAATCCAACCTATGATACCTAAGGGAAGACCCAGTATTTTACTAGTTTCACTCACAGTGGTGAACAAATTTGGAATAAAACACAAAGCATCTCTGGTATACATTTTCTCTGCCTTACAATCTGTAGGTATAATTTGAGAATATTACCTAAAGGGAGGCTGGACTCTACATCCAGAATTGCAGGGAAATAATTACAGTATGGGTCACCCTTGAAGAATCTGAGGAAGATATTCTCAGGAAAATAAAGACATCCATTATGAAAAGGAGCTTCCAGCCATGGCTCACATGCTGCGATCTGTTTAAGTGGTTGCTCCACTAAAACTGGGTGGGAGAGGTGAGTGTAAAAAGAGATTAGTAAGGCAGGCCCAAGAGTGACTACGTCATTGAGTCTGCAGCTGGAAGTAGCCGTATTTTTTTAAACAGAACCTTACAAACCACAATTCTGATTACATCAATTATTTGCTGCAACCGATTACATCGGAAATTAATTTCGTGCTTTGCCACAGGAGACTGGCGGAGACAAGGTGAAGCAGATGTGACAAGGAGTTGACACTCCCCTTAGCTCCTTAACAAAGGGCAGGTCCTTACCAATCCCTGATCTTTCCTAACCATTGGTGAGACAGATTCCTGGGGTTTGCTTTATAGGAAGAGGCTCCTTGTCACCAAGGGATTAAAGGACTCTCAAAAACACCAGGCTAATCACGGTCTCCAGGCTATGCAAGGAAAATGTGACTGAGGTCAACAAAGCAACTCACTTCTTTCTTCCCTTTTCTTCTACTGTCTCCCCCATAAGACTTGCTCACTGATTTTCAAATGCTTTCTTCCTGGAGGGGAGAACTTTCCAGGCTGGAGACCCCTCTGACCCTTGCTACAAGACTCCTGTCCCAGCTCAACCCAGTCCAGGGTCAGTTATCCCTTTACACTTTTCTCAGCCTTGCAAAACAGCCACACACACTCCATCTCATTTCCCCCCACCACAGTGGCATAAGTTATGCAAGCCTTTCATTAATCACATTTTAGCTGTGTGGGAGAGAACTCGGCAGCCCTCATATTCACCAGCTACGCAACTCGGTTCTCACCTATGCAACACTCTCCTAGGCTGCTGCTTACATAAAAATAAGACACCATGAGAAAACAGAGAACACAGGCCACTCATCTTTACTAACAGTTTTGTCTCTTATGATCCAGTGTGGATTAGCTGCTCTATCTTTTCACCCTCTCCTCCCTGCCCCACATGCCTGCAATATAATTAAACCACTACAAAGATTCTACAGGCAAATACTTGTGCTGGTCTTTTACTCCCCCAAATGAAAGTCAAGAGAAGCAATGAACTACCACATGCAATTCCCCACCTTTCCCCAAGTTGCCTACCTCCTTCCAAAATATGAGTCAAGTTTATTCATAATAATGCCTAAGACACCCATGATTTGCTAGCAGCTCCTAAACCCTAAATCAAGTGTAAACACCCATTCTTGCCTGAGATTAAAAGCCTCACACGTCTAAACTGAAAACTTAGCCAATACGTTCCAGCACAAGCTGATCTCCCACAAGCACTCTGACCACAATCAGTATTTGGGTACTTCACTTAGCACCACCAAAGCAGCAATAGGTCTTCAGGTGTTCATTGCAAATAAGATTCACTATAATTTTTCAATTGCATGACCCATTTCTGTACAATTCCTAAAACCCTCTAATACTGCCAACACCATGCTTGTTGAAGGGTAGTTGCAGGGGAAACACTGATCAGGAAAGGAAAATCATTCACATGTTGATACAGTCATTACAAAAAAAGGTAATTGCTTAATCAAGAGTCCCATGCTTATTAAATATTATCTATATTAAATACCAATACTACTTTAATAATTCTTTCCAGTTCCAAAACTGGATCATCTACATTTGGCAAATCTTGACTCTGTCATTGTAAACATTCCAATTTCAATTTAACAGGTAACAGCTGTAGCAAGACTGATGAAGGAGGAATGGAATACCTTCATCTACAAATTCAGAGATGAAATTATGTCTTCACCTGTACTTTTTGAGAACCAGGCGAGAAAACAGAAGTCAATTACATGCAGGGACTGAGTTTATATATGTCTATGTTGCAGCACAGAAAGAAAATAATTTATTTTGAAAAGAGCCATTTCTGCAAGTTGTTGCCCCTGCCTACTTTCTAAAGACACATTCATTTTTATTTAGTTTAGCATTTCACAATTTCAAAATGTCTATGAATTCCCCCAAAGCCTCGAGAGAATAACTGAAGACAACTTCAGTTTTGAAGGGTCTGAGCTCTCCTGTCTTCTCTTTGTTTCCTCCTGGATCACAGAGTATCTCAAGTTGGAAGGGACCTGTAAGGAACATCAAGCCCCACTGCTCATTCCTCACAGGACTGCCTAAATATGGGCAAGTATCACCAAGATGCTTCTTGAACTCTGACAGGTTTGGTGCCCTGACCACTTCCATGGAAAGCCTATTCCAGTGACTGACCACCCTCTCAGAGAAGAGCCTTTTCCTAATGTCCCATTACAGTCCACAAAAGAAAACTCACAGGTCCCAAGTACTCTGCTTGCCAAAGACAACAATGACTTTTCAACACCAACCCCTAAAGAAAATTCATTAAACAAATGAAAAGAACCAACCAACCAACAATAAAACTTTTACAGTTCTCCTCCTAATATTGGAAAAACTAACACTCAAGTCACTGCAAAATGCTCAGGCCAATATGACTCACTCACTCACAGAAACTACACAGCTAAAAATAGGCAGTGATGTACAGGAATATAAATGCTTTATAATGCCACATACTTTGTCATTGTGGCTAAGAGTTTGCATCACTGCCTTAAAGCACAGGCTTTGAGTCTGGAGATATTAAAATAGTAGGTATCAAGGTAATTCAGAGAAAGAGAAGTCATCGCATGCAAGGTTCCAGTAACGCAAGAGATTCCATTTACAAACACCAGATGAGCTAGATACCATTTCCTCCTGCCAGGAAGACAGTTATGGACACATTCCACTCATCTCATTCATCACAGAAGACTGCAAAGTGAGCTTAGTGCTGTCCCTTGCACATTAGCTCAAGAACGCTGAACTTGCTCTTTCTGGAATGAAAAGGCTTACAGAAAAGAACCAGGAGCTCACAAGAAACTTAAGATGGCTTTTGTGAAATAACTGATGAAAAAGATGCCTGTGAAAACCCCAGGGAAAACTCAGCAAGACTTAGGGCCATGTGTTTTCATTAAGCCTGAACACCATCTGCATGCAAGGTAACAGATGCTGTACAATTAAGTGCATCACCCGGACTGTCTTGGTCAGTTGAGTAGGTGGTGAGTTTAATTATTCCATCTAATGTTCCATAATCACATTACATATCATTACATAGAAAAATCTCAGCAATATTAAAAATCATGACTGGGTGCTTACCCAGGTACCTACCAAACCAAACAAAAGAATAACATCAACCTTATTCCTCCTTGAGTTTGCACTAGTATTTGCTAGGAATGCACATTAACTGGAAAAAGGTGGCTGGCTGGTCAGGTGAGCACCTATGCTGTGAAATAATTAGGCAGAACTATCAGCATGTGGCTAGTGTTACAAGGGAAGGAGGTCTATCCGACAACAACCGAAAACTAAGAGAAAGCAAAACTAACAGAAGCCAGAAAAAAGAAAGAATTGAGGTTCTTACTTATTCATCGTGCTCCCATTACACTGAAGAGCCCTACTCACACACTATCTGCTTCACTGGGCATGCAGCTTCCCTGGGCTTTCCCTAGCTGAGGACCAAACAAGCCATGCATTAAGCTAAATCTTAACATTATCCTATCCCACTATGAAAACAAAAAGACAGCCCCACACAGTATGAAATGAAGTTATAATCTATCTCGCTAAAAAAAAAAAAAAAAAAAAAAAAAAAAAAAAGTATTACAGATTTGCATGGCTCTGTGCAAAGAGATGTTTTGGGTCAGAGAGAGGTCACACTGCTAGCACAAATATAAATGCCAGTGCTGCTGTTTCATGGCAAAAGAAGGAACCTACAAAATCTGGCACTAGCAAATGAATAAAAGCTGTCTTGTTTCTGGAAAGGCAAATTTGTATTTCAACAGACACAGCTAGTCACATAGCTCTCACACAAGGTAACACCTTAAGATTAATTAAATTTCTTTTAATCTAATTGGGAGATCCACAGAGGGTAAAAGATGAAGCCAAGGCCTCCTCTCAGCACAAAAGCTTGGGGGAGACCCCATCTAAAAGCTCAGGGCTAAGCACTGATGAGACAGCACACCTGAAGAGACCACACACAGGTCAGAAACACCCAGCACCTGTGGGCAGCTGTGAACTGCAGGCATCACACACGCTTCAGTCTCCTTGGCAATGAGGGTCTGGGAGCACCACAGGTACCTGCAAGCCTTTCCAAGATATGCTTTGCTGTACCACCAGGTGTTAAAACAAGGCTGGGTATCACAACATTTTTTTGTCTTAAAAAAAAAAATAAGAAAGAAAAGATCAATCATAACTCAAGAGCCATTCTTATCTGAGTCTTTGTTTCCTCTCACTGGTGGGCTAATCCTTTACATAATCTTCAAAGAGGTCTTAGCACTGCAGGTCTTATTTAGCCAGTTGTTTGTTTGGGCTTCTGATCTCTTAAAATACAACACAACAAAAAACAAGGCATAACATCCACAACAAAACAGCAGATGGCAACTTCTTGTCCCACACAAACCAAGTAAGCCAAAACAAAAATACATACACCAAGCTGTATCACAAAGAGCATTCACTGTTGATTTGAATTTGTACTCATTTGATTTAGGGACACACAGAAGCACCAGCAGCGCTCAAGCAGCACTGCACTGAGTTTGTTGCTTTCATGGTATTAAGAATACAAGTTCTCTGAAAAAACATACACAAAAAAAGCCTCAGAGTGTTAGCATGGGCAACAAGCTATTGAAAGAGAGCTCCAAGTTCCCTGCACCAGTGCATGGGACAGCTTCCATCCGACCTGCACAGTGCTGTCAACACATGATCCCTCACCACCTCTAGCACTCAGCTGTATTACTGCCACAGCATTTCACTGGCACAACTGCTGCCTCTTCTCCTACAGATCATTTCATTGATACTTAGAGCTTTCTTCTTTTACAATGATGAGTTTGGGATTTACGTTTTAGGTGAAGAAACAAAAAACTTTTGCTAAGTCTGAATATTTAAATTAGGAGAAATTAATTTATTATTATTTAGGAGGCTGTGCCACCTCTCCTTATGAGAACTCCATGTGAACTCTGAGGGAGGGTGGAGGGAGAAAGTCAAACCTTTTGTTTTCTGCACACTGCATCATACTGCAGACTATCTGCTGGGTTTTTTATCTATGGAGACGCACCTCAATGAATGTCAAAGACTAATAAATATTAAATTAGGGTGGTTTGCTTGCTTAAGCTTTGGCACTGTCCTCCGTTACTGAGTCAAATCTCCATTGAGCTGTTCAGCCTGTCAGTGCTATTTCTTTGGCAAAAGCACTGGTCTGTACCTACTGATGTAGGTCAGCAGAAAAAGTTCATTAGGTAGAGAAGGGCATCTGAATTTTTCAGTCTGAAGTAGCAAAGGAAATCTGTAGGGAAAAAATTTGCATCCTTATAAAGTTCCTTAAAGGAAGGGGAAGAAAACCCCAGAAATATTTTGCTACATGATGAAGCCCACTTGTAGCAACATTAGACCTATAAAAATTGAATTTTTTTTTTTTTATGTCACTGTGAACAGACACTCAAAAGAGTTACTCTTGCATTAAATGCCTAATGGCAGAGAAGCAGAAAGAGCATGCACTTGGAGAAAACACTACTACTACTGAAGACAAACCTCTGAAAGCCACTTCATGTTATCAGTCTGATTTCATACAGACACAAAAAAAGGTTGATTAAAAAATTAAAATCAAGCTGATCAGAGAAACTTCCTTGTTTAAAAGAAAGCATAGCAACTTGCGTGGGAGTATATCATGCAAAGTCTAAATGCAGACTGCCAGTAAGTTAAAAGGGTAAACATTATAATTTCTAGGAGCAAATATTGTCGTTTCTAGGAGTAAGATGAAAAAAAAAAACAGCAACCCAACCAAAATAAACCACATTAAAATTTAAACATCTCAGGGCTATATAATGTAATGTACTAAATTTTTAATTTAAAGTGGGCAGATTCATTAGGCAAGCCTGACAGTGGTCTCAACTGACTTTCTGTGTCTGAGCATAGTGGAAAAAATGAAAACAGAAGGCTCTGTACCCAGCTACACAATCTTTTGAGCTTTCAACACAAAGATCTAGAAAAATATTCCAGTTATATCTAGGGCTACTGATAATCAGCCTCACTTTTCAGTTTCCCTTTTTCCTTCTCAAACAAATTCCCAAGTACTTTTCAATATGTGCTTCCATTTAACACTTCCATTCCTGCAGCACATTCTTTTGTGCTGCTTCCCATTATCTGGATCAACGAGCATTTCTGTCATGATTCAAACTGCAACTTAACACTCCTCTCTCCAAAAAAAGTAAACCCAAAGTAATACTGACTTGACCTTCCATCAGCAGGACAGACTTCATGTCTTCCAGTGGGTGAAAAGTTTCCTTTGACAGCATAAGGATTCATACTTAATTTGATTTTAAGATGACTTATATTCTTCCTTCTTTTGCCAAAAACAAGAAGTGGGGAAAAGTTGTAAGCATGGAAGTTCAGGCAAAATTAGTCAAAATTCTTCTGTGTTGTCTGTCAGATCAAGACTCAACCTACTGGTGTTGAGTTGCTTTTCAATTACAAAAGAGTTTTAAAAAAAGAGCTTTTAAAAATATTTTTATTTGAGAGCTAGGCATCAAAGCCAGCTCAGGTTGTGTCTCACAAACTCAACAACAATTTCACATCATTTCTTTATTAATTCACTGCTGAGACAATGTAGGAAATGTCCTGAGACTTGCCCAACCTCATCCAGTGCTACCCAAAAGCTGCTCATCTGCAGCAAGGTCTGCCACCAGCAATTACACTTGTCTCCACCTTGGATGGTGGAGCGAGGAACACTAAATCTTCCTGCAGCTTCAGGGAGAGCTGGGCAAGATGCATCTACCCAAGAAATAGTTTGTCCCAGATGAAGCCTCTTTCATCCAAGGTGTACTGGTGGCAACACAACTGCCGTTGGCTGCACTGCAACAATTTTCAGTTGTCTGAACAGGGAATCCAGCTTGCTTCACTGACCCCACCTGCTCAGCAAGGAAGGAGCAAGGACAGCATCACCCCCAGAGTGCCTTGTATTACTACCTGGGGTACTTTGTGCATTGATGGAATCCTTCAGCCTCACAGTACTGTGATCAGACTTTGCTCTGGGCAACCATTAAATATTTCACAATCAAGGGAAAGGAGATAAGGCTTTATTTCTGCAATTTCCAATCCCTCTGCAAAAGCCTGATAAAATCAAATTGCTTCAATCCAACTGATGCTGAACTTAAGCTATCACCCACTAATACCTAACAAGAGAGCAGAGACTCCCAACCACCTATTCTTTTTATGCCTGCCAGCAAGAAGACAGATTTATTTCTCTAGGATTAGAATTTTGCTATTGGAATGACTGGATATACCAGTACTGTTGCAACAAATCAGCATAAACCATAATCTCATTACAAAGCTATGGGACAGATTAATCCACTGAAAAATCCAGTTTGTTCCAAGGCAAGCTTTTCCCTAGCTGCAAATATACAGAGACAGCATCTCAGTGAGTCTTCAAAAAAACCTGTTTGACCTACTGCAGGGAAGAGAAGGACAAATATTTTAAATAAGCAGCAACTGGAATTTTGGTGCCACTGCCACTGATGGTAAACTCTCTGCTGACTTCAGCAATCTCACAGTTTGAACCTTGGCATCTTGCTTTCTTTGTGTTCATAAGAAAACCAGCGAGAAAAAAAAAGGAAAAAAAAAATAGTAACAACACAGATTTCATTGAGCTTTGTTTGTGTTTGTGTTTATTTCAAGCCTTCAGAACTAACTCTCATTCCCAGAATGAGAAACCTTACTTTTTATGAATTCAAGTCAAACAAGCCAAAACACATCTTTCAACACAGACTGCTCTTCACTCCCACACAGGGGGAAAAAACCACTCAGTACAACAACATCTTAACATTCGCATTCCAAAACAGAGTAACTTTCTGTTGCTACCATAATTACTCTTCTTATTAATATTGAGCATCATCAGATGTAACTGCAGATTTGCTGTAACCTCATGACAGATTTAATTCTATGACTGATCAAACAAAACAGTCAAACACCATGGTTACTTACAACAGCCTAGAAAATATCAGCAAATCTTTAAACTATTCTGATACTCTCAACATGTTGAATGTCTGCCAACTATTAGCGGCAACTATTTGTCATTGTAAAAAAAGGAAGGAAAAAAAATCATACAACCACTCAATTCCTTAAAAGAATGAGATTCTTATGGAAGAGAGCTCTCTGCTTTTGAAGTCACCTAAGACCACAAATCTGAAGTAATAAGAAAAATAGCAAGGAATGGCAAGTTTAACTGCACTTAAAATGGTCACAGGTTAGAAATATTGAGGAGAAAGCTAAATAACTTTTCATTGTATGCAAGAGAGGTTCCAGCCTAGTTTATTGTTACCATAGGGAGTGAAAGGAATTGTGTTGATCCCATACGTAGTTGTTTTTCCATTTTGAATTCTCATGGCCAAAGTCGAAGGGGTAAAAAAGTTAAAATATTTATCCGCTCTTTGCAATGAAGGCACCAGGCCTGGAAATGAAAAATGCAAAAAAGTAGCTCTCAAACGCAGTCTGATAGGTAAAGAGAACAACAGCACTACCTGACCAAAGTTAAAACACAGCAGTAACGAGACCTCTGAGCAGTTTGCTGCCATACAAATAAGCTCCTTTAAATACTTCATTCACAGAACTGAGGTTCTCTTTCACTAGAGGCAGGCATTCCTCATTCTAGAGAGCTCCTGCTCAGATGTGTCTATAAATACTGTGAGGTCCACTGGAGGACACACTTCCAAGTGCCTGGTTAGCATCAGGTGCCCAGCTGGAGAAGCTTAATACTGACGAGGTGGGAGCATTTAGCATTGCACTTAACACACTGTCACTGACTTCCTATTTATGTCCAAGCACAGACACAGAGTGGTTGCTTCAGCTGATCAAGCCAGAGGCAGCTGCACACCTTTGCTGCTGCACAGGTCTTGAGCAGTGAGGTCAGGGAAGGCTGGGTAAAGCTCCCCAGAGTTGGGATACCGATGAAGAAAATATTAACCCTACCAGCCTCATGGATTTAAGTGCTAGAATTTGAATCCAGATTGCCCTGGCAGACAGAGAAACAGTCTATTCATTCAGACTTTTCCTGGGCACAGCATGAGAGCTGGGGAGCTCTCATTGACAGTTATTTATAATTAGATGATATTTTAAAATAGCATCCAAGTAAACATGCTCTATCCTCTCATTATCTATCCCAAGTCCTAAAGGGACACTATGGCACTTTGTGTTGCACAGCAGTGATCCCTGCTTGAACTTAGGGCATTTTGGACAAGCTCCCAATTAAAAATAAGTAGCCCAAATGCAGGAGCTGCTCAAGCATAATTTTCTTTGGTTTTCAGAGAACTCATCATTACAATTTAATTTGTCTCTCATCTTTCTTGCAGCCTGGGTTTAAGGGTGAAATAAAAACAGCTGGAAGTGAACAAAAGTTCAGCTCTGCTCTGAAGTGGGGCTGCCACCTGGCTGCTTGCCCAGTGGCCTGGCCCACCTCCCTGTGCCCTCACAGTCCGAGCAGGCACTAATGGGTTGTGCACACACAGCACCTGATTGTTGGAGCTGCCATTGCCTCTGCATTTGAGTTACACCCACCCTAACCCTTCTGCTCAACTGGAAAAATTCAAGTATCACTAACAGGCAGGTAATGCCTCTTCAAACGTGGGCTGACTGCATACAGGGACAGAAGTATGGATGTTCAGTTCTAATTAGGCACTTCTTTGGTCTGCTTACATCCTGGAACAGTATCTGAGTAATACAAGAGCTAACAGGAGGAACACATTTAAAACCCTACACCCTTTCTGATCAAGAACAGTCTTAATACTGAATGCAGTTTATTTCCATTGTTTCAGAGAATTCTATACTACAGCTATGAAGTATAAGAAGAATGGATTTTGCTTTAATAAAACGTAAGGGACAAGTGAATAACAGCTCTTAACAGCCCTTTGATAATATTTCTATCACCTTAAGAAGGCACATACAAAAAACCTCAAAAAACAACCCACTCTCCTGTGGAAAGGAAAGCTTTTACTTTCGGTAAGCAGCATGCAGAACACAGAGTGAATAAAAAAAGCCCATCATGCCTCACTCTCCCCTTGAGGGCACATTTATCTTTGCCCGCAGGCAATTTGGTCTTAAGATATTTTGTTATATATTGACAGGAATTCAAATTATATTTGACATTGCAACCCATAAGACATGCAACAGAAAATCCTTCTCCTCCAGCTCACCCTACATTTGGCTGCAGTGCTGTCACAGTTTTGCTGCTGGTCTGAAGCCACATCCTGGGTCCAGGGGCTGCAGCAACATGTGTGTGTTACTACATTTTGCATTTTGAGCCCTCTCACCTCTCCGAGTCACACATGTGCAGATGCTTTTTATATCTTCCTGCTGTGAGATTTCTGATTTATATTAATCAGAGATTAAGAGACAGAAAAAAAAAAAAAAAAAAAGTCTGACCATAATGAAATTATGTGAGTGCAGCTCAGGTAAGATCTCAGATTTAACTCTATGTGTGTGCCTGTGGCCCCTTCAAAGAGGAAACAGGGCAGTTTGTCCTTTGAATACATAGAAGCCTAAATAAAAACTGTTAACAAAGAAGCAAGAATATAATTAAGTGCTTTGGAAACCAGTCTTTCAGCAAGGATACACACCTAAGATTCTCCTTTTGGATCATCACATCATATCACAAATTGACAAGGATTACTACTATTCTTGCAAATACGCAGCATGCCCACTCTTACTCTCTAGGTCAAGCCAGCAATCACTGTGGGCTAAGAAAAGGAAGCATTACATGCAAAGCCTATCAATTCACATTTGAGTCCTGCCAGCAAGGCTCCCTTCACCAAAGTGAAACAAAACATCATGTCAGCAGCACAGTGTAGGACTCCACAGGGGAGATCCCACGTTTTCAGTGTTGATAGCAGCCACCCCTCTGCAGCAGGGAAGGAATTGCAGCTCCTTCTAACAGCAATGAACTGCAATTCCAGCTTCTGCCCCCAGTGACCAGAAACACTGAAGTCTCTAGAAATGCCTAAAATTACTTTGCCTGCTTGCTTTCCCACGTCTGGTAGCACATAGGCAGCTATCCGTCCTGGAACACACACAGTAAAACACCACACTGCTCTCTAGTCCAACAAAGACCCTCCATGCTGAGGGAAAAAGAAGAGGGCAGAGATAAAAGATGAGGGTATGGAGGGATGGAGAAGCAGAGTTTGCACAGGTGCTGGAAGAAGACAGCATAACAGATGGAAGGAGTGAAAGGAAGGACTATCCTATGTGAAGACAAGAAAGGATACAAGAAGCAGCTCTTTGCACTGCTCCATTCTGCCACTGCTGGACAGTGCTGTGAGTTTTACCTGACCGGCAACCTTGCAGATAACCTTGCAACACCTCCTGGAAGCCCACAAGGGCTGCAGGACAGGGTATGGAACAAATGGCACAGATTGGAGCCAAGGGTTCCTTGAACCCACTATGGTCTAAAGGGACACACTGAAAGATGCAACAGGAAAGTTGGACAAGAAGAGATCTGTGCACAAATGCCATTTTCCTCCTCCTCCTTAAAGAAAGTTTCCTTCATTTTCCCACCTCAATCTTCCCAGCTTCATCTCCAAAATGGTGAGGTGCCAGGAAGAAACAAGAATAGCTTTCAGTGGGGCAAATAAGCAAAACTGCCAGTTGGAACCACAACAACAGAAAAGCTGCAAACTGAAAAACAAACACAGGAGAGGGGGTATCCAAGCATTTGTGGACTACTTGGAAATAGCTCCTGGAAGTTAGTAACTTGAGTATTTAGACTGCATATCTTTTACAAACCCAGCTGCAAGGCAAACATGCTCTGCTTCAGTCTGGCTGCCCAGCTCACGCAGTGCTGAGCAGCAGCCCTGGCAGTGCAACGCTGAGCTGGGGGCAGCTCTGAAATGACTGCTTATATTGCATGCAGGGACGTTCCTCCACTTGTGCCCTTGGGTCAGCCTTGGGCACACAGCCTGTCCCTTCGGCACAGAGTGAAGGCTTATGCACTTTATTCAGGGTGGTTCATCTCTGTGCAACTAGCCCACATCCTCCTTGCACAGCAGAACAGTGTCCCCACACAGCCTACAGTCCAGCACATCGCCTTTGGAGGATGCACACCCCGACACTGTATCCCAGCCAGCAGCTCGTGCTACCCTAAACACTGGCTGCAGTCCCCAGTCTGCCCCTGGAAACCTGTCACCCATGCAGCCACATCCTTACCCATGCCAGGCAGATTTTTGCCATGAGGGCACCAAGACAGAAAGCAAAGCAGCACATGGCACAAAATGGCCCATCAAAAGAGGCTTCTACTTCTTTACTCAGCTTTTCCTCCCACTCCCCCAGTTCTGACTGTAAGGAGAAATGCCCCAACTTCCTTGTCGCCACCACAATGTTTTCACTGCTCATTTCACAAACAGAATTGCAGCATGTTGTGTTTTATATAACATTTGAGTCACTAGGGTTCAGCCCTGGTATGAAGCAACTCCAGTATCAACTTCATCAGGTTGAGATCTTGGGCATCTTCCAGTCTCTGAAACCATGTTTAAATCTTTATTCTTGGTTCTCTTAGAAGCCCAGGGACATTCTCACAGAACAAGAAAATCCATACACATCCAAGTTCTCTGTGATTACAAGATTATAACATCCTGAAAGAAAAAACCCAAAACCAAAAAGGACACTTTTCAAGTAACTTTGCATTTCTTGAACGTTCGCACTTCCAGGAAGCTCCAAGTGACCACAGCAACAAGATTTGCTGCTTTTCCTGGGAAAATTACCATCCACTCTTCTGCTGAGAGCCCATCAGCTCTTGCCTGGTGTGCAGATGCTGCAATCCCTGGCACAGGGCTCCCTACACCCCTAAACACACAGCTCTGCCAGCTATTGCTCGGCATTTCACGTCTTCATAATGGCTTGATCCACTCAGTGTGCACCTTGCAGTCTCAGGAGCATCTCCCTCCACATAACAGGCAGCCTGAAGGATGAGGCTGGACTCCACAGCCTTCCCAGCCCCAGGAAGACCCTTCTCCCCCCACCAGCATGCAGCACCAAGCCTGGCAGGGCAGTACATCACACAGCAGGGCTACAAGAGATATTGAGACACAGCAGCTATTCTTGCTGGTGCAAAGCCTCAGCCAAGCACGCAGGTGCCCTGACAAAGCTGCGATTTATTAGTTTTATGCCGACTTGCACATCACCTCAGAGACTGCAGTGCAGATGTGGCTCTAATCCTCAGCAAAGACACTCTTCAATCTGCTTATACACCTCAATTTTACATTTCTGTGCTAAGCCCTTTAGATGAGCAGACATGGTTTACAGGTGGAGGCACAGTGAAGTTCGCTCCACAAGTTTTTCATACTGCAAATGGTATGAAAATCGCAGACCACAAATGCTACGTAAAACTCTTTCCAAAGAGAAGGTCCATTAAAAGCAAAAAATTTCAGACTTGAAATATTGGCTCACTGAGTTTTATGAAGGTTGGTTTTGAGTCATATGCAATCCACATTAAGATGATGAATATTTTCCTATAGGGGAGAGACTTAAGCTGCCCTAATCCAACCAACTTGTTACTCCTAATGCCAAAAGGAAATACAGCAACACCCATGCCCTTTGCTTCTGACAAACCACCACTGGAATGACTGGAACACACTGCAACTCTTCCCACAACTTCCATCAAATCCTGTTGCACCAGACCATGCTGTCCAATATCCTCCAGCATTTCATCTTGGCATAGCCTTTGCTGGGGCATTACAGGGAGTGCCAGTTCACGTAATCACCGAAGCCAGGAACACCTAGTTCCAGAACAGCACTTACAGACAAAGCAGAAAACAACGAAGCCCTTCTTTCCTATGCTAGACTTATACCATTCCTTGCAACAGCAGCATATGATTCATCACACCACATTTGTTTTACGCTTAGGGGTTTGACTAACTGTTTGAGGCACCTTAATACCTTAGATTTTATGTGTATCTTGTGCTTTATTTAAAAGCTAGATGTAATTTAAAAAGGGGGGGGGAAGGAGAACGTAGTTATACCACTTGAATTCCAGTTAAGAAAAGACTAATGGTATTTCACCTTCCAAAACCTGAACTACATAATCATCCAGGAAGTGTTTATCCAGTTATGTACAAGAAGGCTTCACCTCGCAAAGTCAAAACTTTAGAAACTGAAACAAAGAGCTAGTAGTTTTATGCCTTGAATAAATGTTCATAATCTTCTCTTTATTAAGACAACAAGAAGTTAAGATCAATGTAACTATTTTCCATCCTAGCAGCCCTAACACACTACCATGGGTTCAAATGTCTGGTTAAGAACACACAATATACACTACTAAAATGGGTATGATGTTGAACTCTTTATCTATCTCACTGTAAATCCAGGGTACTCCTGGGAGCAGGTTTTGCCAAGCTACTGGCTTCCATCTCCAGAAAGGCACGATAATCTTCACAGACACCATTCGGTAGCTGCAGGTTTTAAATGAATTAAAAGCTTTTTCAATAAAATGTTTCTGGAACACATCTCTGCCAGCAGGGGAAAAGGAAAAAACCAGTCCAACCAAAACAAAAACCCAGGAGCAGTGGTTAGTGGCAACCTGTCAGTTGTTTTTTTTTCATCCAATTGTCTTGATGGAAACAGCAGACCACACCGTGAAGGTAGAAAGAAGAGGAAGCAAGCAGGAGATGCTACTGGAATTATTCTTTAATGGCAGAACACACAGTATAAACAGTCAGAGTTTCAAAGCTCTTCAACACCTAAGGAAGAAATCAAGCCAAGTGGATACAATGGATCTTGAGGGTATTTGCTGCCAAATCAAACACTTGTCTTGTCTGCCCCATACATAAGAACTATCACCTGCCACACCTCACTGGACAAGGCAGCCACACCTACAGCTGGCAATCAGATCACGGCCATTACCCAGGGTGTGAGCATATGTGAAACCTCTTTCTTGGTCCGTTCAAAAGCTTTGCCCTACTCCCACATGATGCCTTTTAAAGATTTATTCAATAGCAGACTACTGAGACATGCTGCACTAGCTTCTCAAAAGAAGGAGGTCATTCAAGACAATTAAAGCACGGATAGCAGCATTCAGACCTTTAAAGAATAAATCTCTTTGTAGTTTCAAAGTATTGTTCAGTTGCACAGATAACTCGCTTTTGTGGAGTGACGCAATGCAAAATTTTCATTATGTACATGGCCATGCTGTTCTATTGAGTATGATCTTTTTTGATAAGATGTGAGGGTGCTTAGTTTCCAGAACTGGAATCAGCTCTACAGTAACGTGCTGAATAGAACAATAGTCCCCTGAACACGACTGGGGCAGACAGTTGTCACTATGAGAAAGTTTTGAAATGGAAGAGAAAAAGAGAACCTGAAATAAAACTAAATAAAATCCCTTTGTCCCCAGGAGCAACAGCAGTACGAACTCACTATTCACCCACTACTGATATGTGCAGGAGTTCACCTAAGGGTAAGAAAGAAGAAAATCCCCTTTTAAATCTGTTACCCATTTTACAGATTTTACATTTCTTTATAGCTACCAATTCTGCCATTTCATCTTACAGCACATTTACAATGCATAAGGAAGAATTTCCTTCACTGCCTGCGTGGCTCATTGAGATCCATCATCTCCTCCGCAGGAAAGTTCAGCATGTTTTGCCTGCCATGCACAGTAGGGAATCACTTCCCTATGAGCTGAGGTCAAGTGCCACTATATTTGACCCCAACAGCACCACCACATTTTTTTTTTCCTAGATATCACTTAGGGGGAAAAAAAATTAATCAAAGGACCACATGGTCTTTTAATCCCATAAACCTTAGTCTTTTTACACAAACTGGGAATTTCTGTGAACTCTTCCAGTTCATACACAATATATGGGTAAAAAAATACCTACAAGCAAAGGCTGATCTTTACTTGTGAAAACACATCAAGACTGTCTGGGGAAAAAGGGAGTTCCACTAAGAAAAAGAATGACAGGCTCTGAGGAGTCTGAACGGAGCAGTAAGCTTACAAAAAAAAGCTTGGCCTAAAGCTCAGCTCTATACAAAGCAATATTTTCTTGATCTTAACCTTGATAGCATTTCTCTTTTACCCTCCAAAATTATCCTTAGAAAAATAATTACCAAAAATCTAAAGCCCTGAGATCAGCACGCACAACATCATTTCCGTACTAGCAACAAGACACAGTCACAGCTTCGCCATCAGCTTTTTCTCTGATGGTCTGAGGAGAGCCAAGCCCAGCCCCACGTGCAGCCCTGGTTCTCACAGGCCAGCCATGCTCACCTTTTGCCCCGTTGCAAAAACCACACTGTGATAAGATCTCTTTCTGCTGCGGGTTCCCAGAACAAAATCTTTCTCCCACTGCACCCACCCACAAGTCTCTCACTGGGGTGGTATTCAGCTGTGACAATGCAAATCGGTACTGGGGGGCAGAAGGGAGGGAGGACAGGAAAAACACAACACAAAGCTCATTCCTCTCTTGCTCTTCAAGTCTTGCTTCTTTTCATCTGAAAGAGCCCACTCAGTGAATTCCACAGCACGAGACCAAGTCCATGCATTTTCTCTGGTAGGGTGTTCAGCACTTTTTTAGCAGTTTTGTATTTGAGTTATCATCTAGAAATATTTAACTTGTTATGGAGGTTGGGGAAATACAAAACCCATTTGCTCCCTTCAAGAGTGACAGGTTTGGGTTTCTTTCAGTCGATTTGTTCAATTAATATAACAATGTTCACCAGGAAAACAATAAAACACATGAACACATTGAAACAAAAAATTTCATTTACAACTGAACAGCATCCAAAAGCATAACCTGAAACACAACCAGTCTTAAAATTTAAAAAAAAAACCAACCAAACCTGAAAAGTTTTTCAGGTTTTCAAGCTCTGAAAAAAAAACCCCAGAAGCTGGGGTTTATCATATTTATCATTTCTAGATGGATAAGGTAGGCATGAATGCCTAACTACTTCCAACTATATCTTGATGTAACAAAAGACTACTTCCTCCCATACCATCAAGAAAAACCCTCCCTTCTCAGCAGAGGACCAAATTTAGTGCACATAAATATTTCATAACTTCATCCTGTCAAGAAATCAAACTGAATTACTTAGGGCAATTTTCCAGGAGCTGCACATCCAAGCTCAAAGAATAAAACTGAACTGATCATACCCATTCTTCCGCTTCATACTGAAAGGCCAGAAGGTGAAGCAACAGTGCAAAACTGGACATCTCGTGTGGGTGCCATCTAAGAACATTATCTACCAAGTGCTAAACTCCATGAAGAAATGTAGAAACAACACAGTAAGACTGACATCTTCTGAAGAGAATACCACTCCAGCTTCACAATTCTCTCCTACCTCCTGGTTTGCCAGAAGAAACAAATTCTTGCTTTCACAAAACCTCATGAAAAATGAAACAAGAGCCAAGAAACAACTTGGCTGCTACAGACAGAGGCCAACCACGGAATCAAAAGGTGACTGAAGACAGACATCTACAGGTGGTTCGATTTCCAACAGCATGAAACACATGCAGCTTCCACTGACCTGGAGAGGAATTCAGCACCTGAAGAAGACATGAGGGCATTTCTGTGCAAACAAACCCTGACCCAAAGATAAGAGCCACACCCTGATAAAACTGGCACACGACACTACCTTGCTAACAGAGGTAGCCTTAAACTTCCTAAGCACTGGATGACACACATTTGGATTGGACTCTGCATTTATTTTCTTCAGCGCCGCGTCAAGAAAATTTCCGACAGAGCTCCACTTGTTCACCTTGCAAGACAAGAACTGGGATGCAGAGCAACCACCCCTCAGCAGCCCGTGCTCCAGTCAATTCCACAAGCATTGCACATTTCCAACTTTCCTCCTTTAGAAGGCTATGCGCTGATTCATGGTTGCTTTCTCTTATTGCAAGACAAGCTTCTCTGGAAAAAGAAAAAGCATTCTTTTCCCATCCCCAAGACCATGGCGTCTGCATTCTTTATAAAATATTGATTTGTCTGCTGTCTGTAGCGCCCGAAGTTAAAAGTACATGCATTTGAGTAGGTAAAACCAGATCCATGAGCCGCTGAACCGGGTAGACCTCAATCAGCTCCAACCTGAAGCCCTTCACACAGAGCCCCACCTGAGCCTGCCTCCTGGCAGGGCTTAGTGCGGGGCTGAACCTCTACTGCAGGACACCTACAGCAACAGCTGCCTCCTGTCTGGCCATCTCAGGGCATGGGCTGAAGAGCTCAGGTCTGTTTACATCCACTTGCTTGTGCATATGCTCTTAAATGTGGCACATGGGACAAAGAAGCCTTCGCACAAAAGCCACAACATCTTTGTCTCCCCAACAATTATGGGATATTCCCATCAACAGCTCCAACACATGGACCCCCCCCCCCGAGAAACCCCAACAGCTGCTTGCATCAAAACTCATAAACTTTCTCTACCCACAAAGCTTTTTCAGGGACCTTCTAATGAAGAAAGACAAGAGGAGCGGGGAGATTTGGAGGTGTAACACACAGAGAGGGAAATTAATAAGTCATCAGTATATACATCCTGTTACAGCCTGAAATAGTGCCAGGAGCCTCGAGTAAATTAACAGCCTTAAGTGCAGTGACTGGAGGCCATCTTAGCTGTTCCTAGTGACAGAAGGTATTACCACGAGGAACTCCTTAACATACCAGCTTTGCCATTCTCACAGGACAACATATATTTGACAGTATGATGAACAGGCAGATTCCATTAAAAAAGCCAAAATACTCTTTTCTTTAACCTGCTCCTGAGTGCCAGCTCTGAGGAAGTACTACGAGTGAAAGGAAAAATACTGCATAATCCAGGGGCAAAGTCAAAAATGATCACTGCAGTATGGAAATTGCAGTTAAGTAATAAAACAGCCTTGGTCTTGAACTGTACACTGGGAAGTAACAGAGGACGATGCCTGTGCTCATTTTTAACTTTTCAAATCAATACAAAACTTGACAAATCAAGAACTGTTCTATTATAACGTAAAAGCACATGATGACTTCATAAGCTAATGAATTTAAAAGCCTAGAATTTTTTTCCAATTTTTGAGTTATCTTCTGCATTCCTTTAGAGAGCTGGACAGTCTTTGTGGAACTACCATGCAATGGTACATATTGTTATAAACATACACAATATTACAAAGCAGCCGTCTGAGCCTTTATAAGAAAATTCCCACATTTCCCTGGTTCTCTGTGCCGACACATTACTTTTCAAGACATGGATCTAGGAACGGTAAAACGGTGCTGTCATAGCTGTTCTGTCAGACCTGATTCATATTTCCTGGAGTAAATAAAAAGCTGCACACTTGGAAACGGCAGGTGAGCACCCAAATGAACTGTAATAAAAAGTTATCGGGAGACTGCAAAGGGTTCTTATGTTACTTTTTTTTTTTTTTTTTTTTTAAACAGGTCTGTGGCCTTCTTAGGGAATTGTAACACAAGGGATTTAGCCCACTTGGCTATTTTGTATCCCTTCTTATTTGGCCTTGTTGTAGCATCACTTTATCAAAACACCGGGACTCCAGTGCTGAAAATGTACTGAAATGCTGGAAATGCCCTTCCACGCTTAATTTGGGACTGCGAGGACCTCTTTCAGTGGGGCGGGCTGCTGACAGCAAACAGGCTCCACCGAGCTGCCCTCCGCACCCGCGGAGGGGCACGGGGGCACATTACCCAGAGATGTCGGTGCAAAGCAACGCGCGGACTCCGCGGCGAGTGGGAGCCTTGCACCGAGCCCCGGCAGCGGCAGAAGCCGGTTCGAGGACCGCCGGGAGAGCGCTCCCGGGAGCCGCGGGAGGCACGGGGCGCTCCCGGGACCGTGTCCGGCAGCCCGCCCGCAGCCCGGCGCCCGCCCGGCCCCGCTCCCGCCCCACGCACCGCTGTCCAGCCGGGCGATCTGGGGCAGCCGGTAGGTGCTGACGAGCAGGTCCAGGGGCACGGCCACCGCGCTCCACTTCACGTCCTTGAGGTTGCAGCCCAGCGGCGGGCCGGGGTCCATCTTCCCGGCCCGGGAGGGGAGGGAGCAGCCAGACAGGCAGCGGCGGCGGGGTGCTCCCACCCGGCGGGGCGGCTGCCAGCGGGGCGGGCGGCTGAGGGGCGCCGGGAGGGAGAGGAGGAGGGAGCGCGGCTCGCTCCGCGCCAGGCGCCCGGGACGCGCGGGGCTAGGCAGAGAGCGAGGCCCGCCGGGCGCCCGCTGCTGCTGCGGCGGCTGCTGCTGCCTCTGCGGCTGCTGCTGCTCCCGCCGCCCCCCGGGACCGGCTGGGGCCGCCCGCCGCCGCCGCCGCGCCTGGCCCAGGAAGCGCCATCCCAGCACTGACTAATCAACAGGGTGCGAGCAACGCCTGCGCAGCTGCCGCTCCTCCCCGCGCCGAAAAGGAAAGTGCCGGGCTGCCCGCCCGCCCGCCCGGCGCGGAGAGCCAGAGCCAGCGCCTGCCAGAGCCGCCCAGCCCGTCCCTCTCACTCCACCCTCCGACCGCTCGCCCGACGTGCAGCCCGCACTTGGGCTATGTATCTCTTCTTTTAGTTTTCACCTGTGAGTCATGTATATACGTGTGAGTTCATGTATGCAGGCTGTGCACTGTTACTGCACACGCAGGTATTACACATATTGCGTATTCAAAGGTCCTCACACCATAGGAACGTTTGTAGACATTCATTCTTCAAAGTGGCTTCTGTGATGAAATCTTATATGATCTTCCTAAGATATTTTATTTAAAGTTATCCTTTATTTTATGCATTTTGATCTCCAGGCTGCCAGACTGCAGAAACTCTGGGAAATTAAACCAGAAAAACTCCTGGGTGGTTGCACTGTACTGTGCTCAAGTTTATTTTGTTCCCTTCTGTGTCAAAACTGTTTATTTTATTGCAGCAAACTTGGCTACATTTAAGCCTTTACTGTTAACTAGAGACATAAAAGTGCCTTGCAGTGATTAGCAAAACGACTGACAACATCCACAACCAACATCTCTCTCCAGGCTCCAGCTTCTCTATCTATCCTTGAGACTACCGAGCATGGCAGAGCTCCGGGAAGAGCTGTGGTTCCAAGAGCCCTCCTGCTGCTCTCCCTTCCTCATGGCCTGGGTAAAGGGCCAGACACTGCTGCGTGCCTGTGTCACTGCTGGTGGCACAGCACTGCCAGCACGAGGAGGGCTGAGACAGACATGCTCTTGTTCTGCTCTGCCGCAGAGACTGGGACTTTATCCATGGTCTCCAAGATGAAACAAAGACCATGGAAACTAGTCGACATAGAAGATTACAGAAAACCCAAGTTATCTTGCTTTATGTGCATCAAGGTTGGCTTGAAGCTCATCCTGCTGTAGGTCCATGCTTTAGTTATACAGTGTGGCCCTGGATTTTCCCAACACTGTGAAAAACCTTTGTTCTTTACGAAGAAGGTTTTTCTGCTGTTAGATCCTATCTACCAGAATAGTTAGCTTTAAATTTTTTTTTTAAATTTACCTTGAAAAGATACTTCTTTTCAAAGTAGTTTTCCTTTTACCAGGTTCACCAAATGCTTTTCAACAACATCAGTGAATTAAGCTATTGAAGTGCAAAGCGATATCACAGAGTGGGTCAGGTTGGGAGGGACCACATTGGGTCATCTGGTCCAACCTCCATGCTCAGGCAGGGTCATCCCAGAGGACATGGCACAAGATTGCATCCAGTTACAGAATATCTCCATTGAGGGAGGTTCCACAACTCCTCTGGGAAATCTGTTCCAGTCCATGGTCACTCGCACAGAAAAGGTATTCCTGACATTCAGAAGGAACTTCCTGTGCCTCAGTTTCTGCCTGTTGTGTTTTGTCCTATTGCTTGGCATCACCGAGAAGAGCCTGGCTCCATCCTCTTGGCACCCTCCCTTCAGGTACTTATAAACATTTTGAAGTCCCCTCAGTCATCCCTTTCTTCTCAAGGCTAACAGGCCTGGCTCCCTCAGCCTGTCCTCGTAAGAGAGGTGCTCCAGCCTCTCAATCATCTTTGTTGCCCTCCACTGGACCTACTGCAGGAGCTCCATGTCTCTCCTGTATTGAGAACTGGACACAGCACTCAGCACAGTACAGTGTCCTCACCAGGGCTGAGTAGAGGGGCAAAGTCACCTCCCTGGATCAGCTGGCAATGCTGTTCCTAATGCACCCCAGGATACCATTGGCTTTCCTGGCCATCAGGGCACCCTGCTGGCTCATGGACAGCTTGTTGTCCACCAGGACCCTCAGGTCCTTCTCCTCAGAGCTGCTTCCCATCAGGTCACCAGGTATCAGCCACTCCTCACAACTTTGTGTCATCAGTGAATTTGAGCACTGCTGCTAAGAGCATTATTGCTAAAATATGGAACACGTGGGTTTAGTTCATTCAGGCTCGATGAGGTTTCCAGGTGTAGTACGTAAAACGAAGCAGATCAGATCAGACTGGGATTCACCAGGACTTGAAGCACTAGTCTGTCAGGAATTGTTCTTAAACACTATCTTGGGTACCATTAATTCCAGGAGAGATACCATCTCACAGCATGTGTCTCTCTCAGACATCATGCACTTCTGCTGTCTGGGAAGAAAAGCATCTTTCACACAGAAATAGTTTTGCTGATTTTTCTTGAAGCATTTTTTCATTCTTCTGTACTAGATGTCCTATGGCCTTTAAATCTGCCTTCCTATAACTGTGCTTGTGTTCTCTCCAACCAGTGAAAAACCAGCCCACTCTTAACCATTTTACTGGAACAATGTGCATTTAAAAAAATGTAACTTCTAGATACTATCTAAATTTCATTCAGTTATCTCCAGGCAGAGAGTTCATAATGCTCATTAGTATTTAAATGTCTTGTTCTTGCTCTTGGAGTCACTTTGTTATGTCTCCTAACTGTACTCCAGCTCCACCTCCTTGGAATATATTCTAATAGTACATAAATAGCATTCAAATCACCAGCACAAAACAGAAATTTCTTGTTTTAACTGCACCTTATGTATAATTAACACTTTAGAGATAATTTTCCTGATGTCTAGCAATGCCTCAGTGTGATCTCTTAGTAGTTTCCTACAGGTGTAAAATGCTAATGAAGCCACCAGACCTGAAGAGCAAATCTACCCTAGGGCTAGGGCCTCAGTTTCACAACGTCTCAGTTTTTGTCTTAGTTTTTGTCTGTGTGCCTTTCAGGTGGTGTTCTGGGACAGTCTTTATGAATCAACAGAAAATTCTTGCCATAAAACCATAAGCAGTGGCAAAAGGACCCAGAATAATCCCTGAAATTATTCTTAAAAGCATTTTGAATTGACTTGTACATTAATTTCACAACACATTTATGCAACAGTCTGTAAAATCTGTAGTATGTATGTATTCCATTGCCAATAACATTATTTTTAAAGCATTTCAGATCATCCTCAGTTTATGTATGTGTTAACATCTGAAAAGGAACCGTTCATAACAAATTCATTTTAGTATGAGTCTGGTAACATGCTTTGCAGTGTTGTGTGCACACATCCAATAAAACTGAGCTTTATCCAGTAAGTTTCATGGAAAACCATAATATTTGGTATTTCTGTAAAAAACGCCCCAATAATTTGCATTCGTTGTTCCTATATGATTTTTTTTTTATACGAAAGGCACAATTTTCCTAATATTTACAAATCCAGTGTGATGTAACAGAAGATGCAGTGATCATTTCAGAATCAGATCCTAAATTTCTTTCTCTGAGTCTCAGAATTATAAAATTATTTAAGTTGGAACAGACCAGCAAGGTCATTGAGCACAACCTTTGACCAAACACCACCTTGTCAACTAAAGCACAGCACAAGCTATACCACAAGTTATTTCTTGGAACACTTCCAGGGATGGTGTCTCTACCCCCTCCCTGGGCAGCCTGTTCCAATGCTTAATAACCCTTTCCATGAAGAAATTTTCATGAAGAAATTTTTCCAATTTTTCCATCCATTTCCAAGACGTCCAAGCTAAACCTTTGTTGGTGCTTTCTATTGTGAGTTGTGTTTATTCCCCACTGGCACACTCTTGTCATCTACAATGAGTATCTTTGGAAAAAGGCAGTTGTTTTGCCCCAGGAGGTGTGAAAGGAGAGCACTCACGGTTCTCATGGAGTGTTAGGTGAAGCATCAGCTAGCAGGAGTTAGCATCCTACAAAAACTGCCATGGGAACCTGAGTATCTGCATCTCCCTCAGGTGGGACTGGATCATACCTAAGCACAAGTGGTAGGAAACTGCATGAAGGAAAAATGAATTGAAGAAATTCCTGACTTGAAATTCTCATTAGCTATAAAGGGAAGAAATAAAAATTACAAATTAATCTGACCCTTTTTAATCTATTTTCACTGTTAGAAAAAGAAGGAGGAATTACATGGAGGCTTAAACCTAGAAAACCAGTGGATGAACTGTGAGTTCAGGACAGCTTTGAAAGCTCATCAGAGAACTACTGTTGAAATGCAAAACTGCAGAATTTGATCTCTACAGAGGAAGGGAAGGAAGTGAAATAAAGATTACGTTCAATGAATCATGAGATCTTCAATGACCTGAAATAAAATAGAAAGTAGGTCAAATTACTAAATTATTAATAAATATATAGACTGTGTATGGACAACACCTGAAAGATAAGCTCCCAGAAAGTTAGAAAATTAGATTTTAAAGATAGCAAGCCTGCTGATAAGATGCATAGTAAGAATACTAAGGAAAAAATTGGTCTGTTATTCCACAGAGGTGAAACTCTATTTAATCATCACTGGTGATGCTGATACTTTCAACCTCAGCCTTGAATTTTAGAAGGCAATGTGATTTCACTCTACCACCACCAACAGAAGTCTAAGGCTAGAAAAAGGAACAAATAAACTGGAAAATACATAGACAAGTTAAAAATTATTGGACAGACTGGACCTGGTGAAACTCTGTTATGGTTCAAACTATGTTAAAATTGCTACTGATTATTTCCAAGGATGAACAGAATGAGGTTCCAGAAAACCCAAAAGGGATTGCATCTCTCTCAAGGAGGCAAGGAAATACCAAACTGATATAATATACAAACTAATTAAGTTAATTTCTACTAAATAAAGGGGTTTTAACGGGCTTTGTGGATGGGGAAGACTGAGGATCATAAGAGTTTCTTATAATGTGCTCTTAACAAAAAATCTCCAAATGAACAGTCTAGGCAATATAAATACAAAATTATTTGGAAATAATTAGTACTCCAAAGCTGAAAGGATATATTGAACAGAATTTCACTTAGATCCATCTTGGATCCAGAACCATCCAGGACCTTCATCAACATCATTGATGACTGAACAGAGTGCACTTATATTTGGAGACTGTATTTATAGGAAGAGGCTCCAACTATGTTGGAGCACAACATTACAATTCAGAGGGATCTTGGCAGACTGGAGCAACTGAAATGCCACTGAACAAGGAGAAACAGAAGGTTTTACACATCCAAAGGAATAATCAACTGCAGAAGTACGTAGCAGGATAAAAAAAGCAGTTCTATGGATCACAAGTGGTGCTAGGCTACCTTGCATTATGCTGATGCTGGAATGCATAAATAGGAGTATCACAAGTAAGGTAATGAAAACATAATTTAAATCTATCCAGCTGTTTTTATTTAAACTGGAATAGTCTGCTCAGTTTTCAGGTCTACAGTCCAGGATAGTTGAGAACCAACCCAAGAACCTTAAGAGGAGGGAGACAAAAAGGGCTAAAGATTCCGAAAATCCAAACTACAAGGGAAGGTAGGAAGATTGGGAATTCTCTTGAGAGAGAAAAAAGAGAAGAGAGAGAAGACAGCAGCTAGAGATGTTTGCCTGCATCAAGAGGAAAGGATTAGGAAAAATTTCCTAATACCTAACCTAACTGGTACACATGGAAAGTTTGCCTGCCTCCCATGTGTACCAGTTAGGTTAGGTATTAGGAAATTTCCTGCTTACCAGACCAGTTAAGTAAGGACTGTTGCCAGCCAGAGACACTCTGAAATCTCCACCACTGCAGGTCTCTGACCAGCTTATTGCATTACATCGGGGCAGCTGATCAGAGGTTGAGATATGATGAGAACCCAGACACACTCTCAAAATCCCTTCCAGCACTATTTCCTTCCTCTGCTATGGTTTTAATGAAGTCAGGGATTATCCTTTGTTCCTTGTTTTCAGATTTTGTGAAAAGCACTAGCTTCAGTGACTGGCCACGATGAGTAGTCAAGAGCAGCTGTAAATACAGAGATACAGAGCCCAGCCCATCCTTTTGCAACATTTCTGCAGGCACACTAACTGGGCCTGGGGCATATAAACCTGGCACTATGCTCAGGCACATTTGGTCCCATGTGCTCCATTTGAGCTCCCTTTCTCAATACCAAATTTAGTAATATTTTGATATTATGACAATCTGCAAACAGCCCTCAAAAAAGAAGCAAGTGTATTTCAGAAGGTTAGTGGCATTTCAGAACAGTAAGCCAGTGGGGCTAGTTATGTTGGATGTACTGAGATGGATCAAAACACACTTCTACACAACAGCATTAGTCATTTAAAATGATGATAAAACAACCACATCTCCTATGCAAGGATAAAAAAAGAAGACAGTATAGTCATTACAATTCTTCAGTTTTCTTAACCTGTGTTTGCTTTTTGCTTATCTTGCAGATTTGAGTTATGCTTTGCTTTTGATTAAAGAAAAAGTAACCAGCATCCTGATTCTGCCCTTGTTTAAAATTAAATAAGATATTCTCCACGGATTTTTAAAGATATTACAAGTCTCTATAAAAAAAATCTACATGAGCATAATCAGATACCTCCTCTATTTACACTTTGAGAAAACAACATAAATACAATAAACACAGTATCAAAGAAAGCCTTTCATCTTTTTGTCACAAATGACAAAAAAAAATTTGAAAATGCAGGTATGTTGCTAACACCTGCGTAAACTATTTTAAGGAATTATGAAATTTAAATAACATTATTATTATTATTATTACTGGATGCATTCTGTTGTTCCATGCTTTCAGAATTCTTAGGAACATCCAGCAACGTACTCTAGTGGAAGTTTTCCCTGTCCGTATCAGGGAGGCTGAAACTAGATGGTCTTCAAGCTCTCTTCCAACCCAAACCATTCTGTGACACCAATCTTTATATGGCTTATCCCCTTCTCTCAGACATTACCTTTGCAGAGTCCCTATTGAGGGGTATTGAAGTAGCATGTATGTGTCTGAAATGGGTATAGAAGAAACCAAGCCAAAAATTCTCTGAGACTTGTCTATGGGACTGCAGTAAGTATGAGGTACTTAAAGAGATGATATATGATTTCATATATCAGAAGGTTGCTTGTGTGATGATGTCAATGTTCACTGTATTACAAATCTGGTATAAATAACATACAAGAAAGTGAAGGGTGTGTTTTTAATAACAGAAAATTAGTACACTTAGACTTCATTTCTGCAAACATTTACATTCAAGCACTGTCACCCTGTGAAGCTCCTAATAATTCCGAAATCAGATAACTGTTTTATCTTCACATTAAAAATATGAAAATATAATATAAACATATAAAAAAATTTGGCAACAATGTCTGTGTAATACAAAGATGCTTAAACACTGTATTTTTGGATTACAGGCTCACTTTTAAAATCTTATATGTTCCTTTATAACACTTGATATTTCCTGAAGAGAAAATGGAATAAGAAACAATATTTTAGAATGCACAGCAGGTTCTCTTCTTAGTTTCATTTAGAGACACAACGTCTAAGTCATGTAATACACTGGATTTCTGAAAAACAAACAAAAGCAAACACTTCATTAAGATAACTAGAACACAACGGTTGAAAAGTTTGCTTTTTTACATACTTTAATGTAAAATATTTGGTGCAGTCACTGGATATGTTTTTCCTTTGAATATTTAATTAAATGATTGAAGTTTTCTAATAAATTGGATGGAAAATGACGCCTACGCAAGTCCCATTTGGCATCCTTCCATTCTTTAGCTGCCTCAAACATCTCTCCTAAGTCTGAAGGTAACAGAAAATGTCTTTTGAGGAGTCAGTACAAACCATACGTGCCAATCCTGTAAATCTTTACTCACATGAACTGTTCTATAAGTACAGGTTCTTCTGTTGACTACACCAATTTTAGCTGATTTTCAGTTAAGTACCCTTATCTTTGAAGTACTGAGCATGGGTTGAAAAAGTCCAGTTGAAAGGAACACGTAATACAGAATATTAGTACAGGCTATTAACTGTTATAAAAGATGTTAACTTGTTTTGTGAAATTCACTAAAATTCTGTCTTCTTGCCTCTATTTTATAACCAGGAATACCCCCAAATGGAAACAGTTCAGTCTTTATCATGATAAACTATCAAAATAGCACTCCACCCTTGTAAAACATTTATGTACTGATTGCAAAAGCTGATTGTAACAAAAATGAAAATCATCAAAACCAGGACTCTTCCTTTCAGCAATGAACTCAACTAGATAATTAATGCTGACCAGAGAAACAATCAAACCCAGTTGTGCAATTCAGAACATGTCGCAATCTTGTTCTCAGAAACTATGAACACTGAACCCTGAACTAGGGCACAAAGACACAGAATATTGTCACATGCCCAGGAAAATGAAAGCCCCAACTTTTCTACCTGCCACTCTGCTGCCTGTGTCTTGGCAAGTTTACCAACCAAGCACAGAGAAATAAGTGCAACCACTGGATTCACCACATTCCTCTCTCAACCCAAACCCAACAGCCATAAACAATCATGTCTGACAATAAAGAGAAGCTTCCAGAAACAACAGCTATCTAAGCTGGAATGAATGAAATCCAAAGCACAGAAAAAAAAAAAGAAAGAAAGAAGAGAAAAAAAGGCATCATGTAGTTAAGTACAATACTAATCACGACTCAGAACTGAAAACTTGCAGATAGAAAGTCACAGGGTAGCTGAACATTGACTACACCCAGAAAGATTCACCTAAAATTACTTGGCTGCATCAGAACGAGGGCAAAATATAAAGTCTCCCTTGTGCTACAAATAAGCTTTATGCCTCTTTGGCTGAGAATATTCATCACTTCTTAAAATTCTGGAGAAGATGCATGGAATTTGTTTCCTTTTTCCTTCTCTAGCCATAGTTCCAGCTCTTCCAGAATGCTGGCTGCACTGTGCCAGAGCCATCCCCACAAAGCAAGTGGCTGAACTCATTCCTCCCTGAGGCTGCAGGGACCCAGGGAGGCTTCCACAGTGCGTGGTGCTGGGGGAGAACATGAAACATCTGGGAAGGGATCAAAAGTGATGGATAGAGGAAGGAGCAGAGGGCAGGAAATGTATTGTGGTGTCTTAAACCCCAGGATGGATGCTGAATCTTTCATCAGTAAAATTATTAGCAAATACTGTCTAGTCTACTGACTAGAATATCCCAAGACTGTTGCTTACTGATTTTACTGATTTTAGAAATTTCTTGTCATAATGAAATCTCCACATAATGAAGAAATACAGCAGCAGGTGCACTTTTACTTGGGGTTGTTTGTTTGTTTGGTTTTTTTCAAATTTATTTTTTGAGTAGGAAGGACCAAAAGACATAGCATTTTTATTACCCTTGATAATTCCCACAAATACCAACATGCAGCTTTATAGCTTCTGATTAGTTTTAACTTTTTACACAGTTGTGGGAAGTACAGGCATTAGCTATTATGATTTCTGCTAGGCAGAGATAGTATTTGGTAGTCTGTAAGCATATTCAGTAAATTAAAAGTATGAAGACCTTTTTAAAAAAGGGAGCAAGGCAGAATCAAAATTACACAAATATAACCTTGTCACCTCAAGAAACAAGATACCACTCTGATTTAGAGATAAGATTCTGAGAGGAAAAGAAAAGCTTTGGAAGATAACGGTACAGGAGGAAATTTAATTTCACTCAATAGAGACCAAGAAATAACACTGAGCATTGATTGTTGTGAACATCAACTATATAGGTTTTGTTTCACCCCTGCTTTTTTTGGAGAAAACAACCACTTTAGGTAGTAAAAGTGCTCCAGAAAAATCCCTGTTTGAACAGTTTCAGAATTCAAGTTTCACTTACTTAGAGGAAACAGGTAATTTGAAGATGTTGCAGATTATACTTCAAGACCAAACTTCATGCTTCCAGTCAAAAGGGAGAAACTTACATTTCCTTAAACACTTAGGATAGTTATTTGCATCCTTACTATTTTACTACTCAATAGTACTTTTAGATGATAAGTAAGCTCTTCATATATCCTTGGCAAAGATCCTCAGTACTTTTAAGTGATTAAGAATGATGAAACATATTTGATAATGCAACATTTCTTATAATCTCTAAAATCATTATTTGTTAGTTCATTTACAAACTAGCCAGGACAGACAGACAAGAACCACCACTCCACAAAAATAAAGAACAGCCATTTTAAAATTCATTTAAAAGTTGAGGACTATTAATCACTTCAGTTTGTAAGACTGTTCCATATAGGGCCTTTGTGAAGCAAATAAGGACCTGGGATCTGTTTAAGCAAATATGCTGCACACATATTTAAAAAGTGCACATTCATAATCTAAAGAGATACTACAAGTCCTGCATAAAGCGCTGAAGCAATGATCAGATTTGGGCAATCCCACGTAGTGCTCAGCCTCAGCCAAGCCCTGGGAGAGGTGGGGCACCCCCTCTCCCGAAATTATAGCAGGGAGGTATGCAAATCTCTCCCACCTGTGAGAACAAGGCAGGCGGCATTCCTCCTCCAGGGCTCCATGAACACTAACACTTCCAGCTCACATTTCAGCTCAGCTGCTTGTAACTCACTGCCCCACAAGTCAGCCAACAAACAGCAAAAAACTGTGGAAAGGTGAGAAGACCCAAAATGGTATCAGGAAGGTGGAGTTTCCACTTCAGTATCTTGGGCAAAGTGAGGATTTGAAAATGCCGCCACAGACACAGATGCCTCTGCCCTGCAGTGATTTCAGTAAGATGCTGAAACTTCCTGCTATTAAATACAAGTTTTTCCTGTTAAATAGCACAGCAGACGTCTCATTTAACTGGCAGGCATCTCTACAAGCCAGTTTTAAACTTCCTGCTTAAAACTCCCCTTCTGGCTGTCTCTCCTGCCCAATTCTAAGCAGAATTTGTATCACTGGCATGCAATAGATACCTAGACAGAGGAATTGTGATGAGATGGCTCAGCTAATTTTTTTTTTTTTAAATCAAGGCACGAAAGCTAGGGTGGAATACAAAGAAAAATGTAACGAAAAAACCCCAACAACCTCTCTGAAAGGTTTCTAATGGAGTAAATATATAAATCTTCATTAAGCTCAGCTGCCCATTCCTTGCTGAAAACCTACTCAGGTTAACGGTGGATCCACCTTCTCTAGCACCAGTTTTTGGTATTCTGATACTGGTTAAGTTATTTTGAAGGTGGGGCTCACTGTGGGTTTGAAAGAGTGACAGGATTTTGCTTTATCCATATCATGTTCCCAGTCAAAGTCAGACCCGGAGTGCTTGCTGAAAAATTAGAAGCTTTGGAGAAACAAACAGAAGAGACTAGAACTAAGGTTACCATTATTTATAACTTCCTTAAATTTGAGGATTTTTACTCTTATTAAAAAACGATCCTACTTAATTACTGCAATCATTTTGTTTATATTTAACAGTGACAGTTGACAAAGACTGGCAGAGAACTTCATGAAATGAAGTCCCATGTGACTTTAGTGCCTGACCTGCCATTAGAGAGAGCTCAGTTATTAAAAGTCTTGACACTTTATATGTATTTCCCCATATTCAGAAATTCAAATTACCTGTTCAAAGTGCAAGAGAGTAGTCTCACAATCACAATGGGCTGGACATGGCACAAGCAGTATTAAGCAAGGGCTAGGGATATATTAGCAGGGAAGGCAATCACTGTGGGAACAGGTGCAGGAGCAGGAAAGGAGGATACAAGGTCTGGCAAAGCAGGATCCAACTGCTGACTACATTCCTCAAGGAATGTTGATGAAGGTCTTGCTCCCAAAGCCTGCTATTCCGCCATGTCTGAAACATCTAACCCACTGGCAAAGTGTGGGGCTCTATCTCCCTCTCCTGTTACTACCCCGTAGACTGTAACAATGTTGTCCTGCAATTAGTTATTCACAAACTTGAGAAGACAAGTGTGGATCTCCTGTGAGGTTCCTCAACCCTACAGATCATCTAGGTAATGTTTAATATAGTTGCATCACAAAAACTCTATTTAAGAGAGCAATAATATCTTCAAAGTCAATATCCTGTAGATGCAAATGCCAGAAGTAAGCCAAGTCTGTAACTTTCTTTTTTTTCTCCTGGACTTTAATTTATTTAATTTGAATCATATGAAATTTGAATCATAGGCTGAGATATGGAGGCCTCCATAATCAATGGAGGGAGAAAGGCACCTCCAAAATTTTATCCTAAAGACTCATCTCCTTCCATTGAAAAGAGATTATTCCAGACAACCAGACCAGTCATGCAAATTTTAGCTGGCTAAGATTGCATGCTAAGATGAGTCTCATCCCCTATACACAGATGATGTGATTAAGTTTTGATTTACATGACCTAATTATATGCTACTGTTTCCAGAAAAATATCTGGCTCATTCAATGTCCAGAACAGACTTAAAAAAAATTAAATAAGATAGCGTAGTTAAATTTTGCTTTACATTGCACCAGAACTAAGTGAGTTGGTACCATTTATCCTCTTTGCTTTAATCTCTATACCTCTGTTCCCACATGTGCAATGCTGAATATACCTAATGTTACTAAGAAAGTTAAGGAGATAAAAATCTAAAATGGATCTAAAGTACAACAGTACAAGCATTATGAAAAAGCTCTTGAAGGAATTATTATTCTGTGGTCAGTACAAGATAAATAAAGGGCAAATAAAGCCTGGGGCTCCATGCATGACTAAGGGTAATAAAGAAACACTGAGTATGCACTGCTGGAGACACAGGGATCTTTAGACAAACTAACAATTCCACGAACCTCAGCAATAATGAAATCCGATTTCCTATGGATTTAGGTCTTGAAGTGAATTAAATTTGATATCTGTGATGCAAGCTCCAGCTGGAGTATCTGGTCGAAGTATTTTTCAGTCTCTCTGTGTAGTGGTCTCTAATATTCTATGAACTAATGCTGGAGACTTTCCTTCTTCAGAGTACTCTGCCTCTCACCTTATTTTCAAGGAACTACTCAGGAACTTAATTAACTTTCAGTTTGATCTGTCAAATTTGTTTAAAACCAGCTAAGAAGTTCCAAAGGTACTTTAAGAGCAAAGGAATAGAAAACACAGCATAATCTCAACAATATTGTTGCCATAGGAAAGAAGTGTAAAGAAATGAAGGAAGGGCAAAATTGAGGCCTGCTACTTCTGAATGTTCATCTCAAATGACATCCAGCTGTTAAACATTAAATGTTACTCTCAACAGCACAGGGCAAGGTCTTAAATGGATTTTCACTGCTCAGGAGATATATGTTTATTTAATATGATTAAAATAGTCTTAGTAGTCAATCACTCTTGGGAGGTAGACAGAATATAAGTTTTGGTTAGTTTTATTGCAGTTTTCAGAAAAAGGTGATAACTTCATTCTTCTTTTTTTTTTTTTTTTTTTTTTTTTTTTTTTTTTTTTTTTTTTAATGGAGTTCTCTCCCAAACCTAGTTTAGAAAAATACCAACAATCACACCCAAAAGGACACATACAAAGGCATGTAATATTTTTTTTGCAAACCTACTTGAGAACACCACTGCTTGCTAGGCATGAAACCAAAGACCACAAAAGGGCAAATGCTAACTGCATTCTGGGTGGTATTTTTTTGGTTTCGGTTGTTTTTAGAGGACTGACTCACAATCCAAATAGTTCACTGGCAACCAGAAGCATTGTCAAAGAACAGCTGTCATCTATTAAGGAACAGGTTTAGGCATATCTGAGATTCATAAGACTTGTGTATAAATAAAATACTGTTATTTGTCAACATGTCTAAGCAAACTCCTGGAATAATCTCTGTCATTAACATTTATTTTACTGCAGCCTTTCAAATACAATCAAATTGGTTATGATTGCCCTTCTCCAAAAACTTGTCAGTCAGAGAAAGTTAAAACTCCTCTGCCTTCAGTTATTATTAACTGATTGGTTTGAAAATTGTGAGTTCTCAGAAATATGACATGACTCTTTAGCTGTTAGCAATGTAAGCAAAAAAAAAATCTCAAAAAAACATCTGATGCTTTTAATGAGACTGCCCATGTAAATTATAGCTGCAGGAGCAAGACCCAGCATAGAATGGCTGAGATGAAAAGTATCTGAAAGGTCAAGCAGCACTTTAGTTATCCAGATCACTGGGATACAGAAGTGTTCTCTCTTCCTTAAGCCCACTACAAGACAAACTGCAAAAAGAGATGGGAAACCACAGTTTACAAAATAGTGACAATACACTGAAACACTTGAGCTTTTTTGTTTTGCATTGTTTAAATGTCTTTAATATGAAACTTTTTAATATGTTTTTTTCCCCAACACACCAGTGAACCACAACCTGTTCTAATTTTTGAAAGAATCAAGAAGTTTAGTACTTCTGTATGAGCTCTATAACTCTGGACATCAATCTTCCCCATCTACAGGACTGCTTTGTGTAAATGAAGTTACTAAGGACATGTCCACAGTAGATGGCAAGCAAGAATGTACATAAAAAGTCCTAGATTTCCTCAGATTAATACAGTCTACTGCAATGCATCTGAGAATGGTCTACTGCCTGTCAGCCTACCCTGCTTATTTATCTTATCTCTGAGTAAGCTTCATGCACTTCTCAAAAGCGTGGCCATAATAGACTGTCCCAGGGAGTTCCTTTCTTCTGTGGGACTGGGAAAGCAATGATGTGCTTCCACTGAAAGCATCTCATCAGTCTGGGACAGATGGTCCATTGCAGAGGACAGGGAAGCCTGATATGCCCAGGCATAGGTGCCTTGGGCCAAAACACTATGCAAAGCTGTATCTTCTTTTTACAATCAGCAAATACGTATTTCACCACTACCAAATGGATGTATGCCTGAAATTATCTCAGACTGGCATCTATCATGTAATTTTTCACACTTACTAGTCACACTTCCTACTGCATTTTCCATTCTCCAAAATTTCATCAGTTAGAGGAAGTTAAAATTCAAGTAGTACATTCAGATTTCACAGTTTTGTGAACAGGCAAATTATTTTGTCGAACCTGAAAACCATGATGAAACTGTATGGTAGATTTTTTTCCCTAGCAGACTCTTTATCAGGCCAGTGGTAAAACCAGTCGGGCTAAAGGGGTTCTTGTTTAAATCAACAAATGCATTTTACTAAAAATGGCAAATTATACACCAAAGTAATGGTACATGATGCCTCATCAGGATTCCAAATATTTTTAGCTAAGGTGAAATGTTACTACAGACAAATATGACAAATTCTCATGGGCACATTTTCCAAACACACATACATGTAGAGCATACAACTATGTTCAAAGCAGTTCTAATTAAAACCAAGCAGTAGTGTAACATGTTCAACGTGGTTTGAATTTTTTTGCCATGTCCACACCACAAACCCCATGAATTTTCATGAAGGTGAGCTGGAATACTGAAGTTTCACTTACCATAAAGTAAGTGCAGGCAATCTTAATGTGAAAAATACCCAAACATAATTTCTGCATGTTCAGAGAATTTTCTCAGATATCATCCAAACACTGCAGAAATGCTCACTTCACTCATATTTGTCTTTGCAGCAGTTATGATCATAGCTATTGTTTTGTAGTTTTCATGTTTCATACTGACAATATATTCTCTATTTACAGTAGACAATGCCTTTTTCACTTACAACAAAATCAGTTATTTTATTTGAGACTTTTTTCCAACAAGCTCAGTAACTCAAGGGCCTGCCATTATCCTCCTGTTCTAAACAATATTTGACTGTTCAGTTGCTGAGCTTCACTTTCATGTCAAAGTAACCAAAAGATTTTTTTGCCTTTTCTTTTTCCTCTCCCAAAACTGCCAACCACAACTTGTGTTACTATGTACTATGACAGGACCCCAATTTAGAAGCAGTCCAGCCCTGAGCTGTTATTCTGACCATCCCTTATGGCTACTTAATCAAAACACTGCTACTTGTGACTTTGTCAGTAATTTTGCTCATTTGTCTTTATTATGACTTGAAGAGTATTTGGAGTGGAAGGTTAGTTTTGTATAACTAATAGTGGTGATGAATGGCAGTGATAATACATTGCATGAAGAACATCTATTAAAGTCTAAAATAATATTCTGTTGCCTAAAAATAAATTGCAATGCAAAACATTTTCAGAGCTAATGAACAATAATTCAGTCCTACAAAAGAATTGCAACTTTGAAGACTAAGGACCTTTAAGCCAAGACATCGAAGTTAGAGAGATGCTGATTCTGACAGATACGATATTGATTCTACCACTAATTAACTCAAATCTTTAGGCCCTGGTAACTTCAAAAGCACTAGTGTAAATCAACCAACCAAACAGCTATGAACCTTGGATAAAACATTTGATTGCTGAACATAAAAGCTACACTGATTCCATCATCGTGCAGAATTTTCACTGTGTGCACACTCTGCAGAAACCCAGAGGAAAAAGGAAACTTCCTGGCACAGAAGTGGAACTAGTCGGGAGCTGTTAACTGCTCCCTTAAAGGAAAGTATGGGAAATAAAGCCACAAATGCAGTCTTCCTGAATTTTCACTTTCTCTCTGAACTGTACTGTACCTGCTTGCCTCTTCTGCTTTTCTCTTCTCCCACGATTCTTCTCATCCATGTTCCTCCTCTGTATGCCTGCAGCTACAGGATCCCCCAAAATACTGACTCCATAATGCAAAACCAGCATCAGCTGTGCTTTGCTTAAGCTTTCTGTAGTTACAACCTTGTTTACCCAGTCTGTCAAGAAAAATCTCCCATTTTCTTTCTCTTTGGAAAAGAAGCCTACCTTTTCCAGGATTTCCTTAGTCAAGACTGAGAATGCATGCTCAATGTTCATGTTTTCTTTAGCACTGGTCTCAAAAAATGGCATTCCGTATTCCCAAGCAAGCTGAAAAACAAATGTAGGAAATGGGATGAACATTCTTCAGGAAAAAATCGGTTCCTAATACTAGTAGCAAGCAATATGAAGGTTCTGACTGCTGACACACTATAAAAATACTAATTAAGTACATGACTGCTCAGTAAAGTACTCTATATTCATCCTCAGTTTATAAATTTCAGGTATCTTTTAAAACATTCTTCTTAAATTTGTGTGTTTTCAAAACAGCTTTTTAAACCAATCTTTACTTGAAAATAACAATAATAAAATCCAGTATGTCTATTCTCAGTGTTTTGATTTATTTGGAAAATGAACTGTCTGCTAAGCAATTATTTAGAGGAAACTAATGGAGTGCCTGCAGACAAAAATATGACAAGAACTGTTGAAAAAAAGTAGCAGGATGAAATATAAAAAAGAGATGTTCCTTTATGCTAGACAGAGAGAAGCACAGAGATAACAGGCAAGCAAAGAAAATATATGCATGTAAAATGATACAGTAAAAGGCAAAGAGAGAAAATACTTAGATGGGCAGCATAGACTTTACATTGGTTGGTTTTCTTTAATTTACTCCTGTTGTCTTATTTCCAGTGTATTTCCATTACAGACAGCTTTGAGTTATGTTGGCATGAATTAAAAAAACCCCAACACAATACAATAATCAGACTTCAGAGTTTTAGTCAAAACATAATAAAGATTACACTAAAGGTAAAAAAACAAAAACAAAGTAAGCAAAAGTTTCCTTTCCAAAATGCTACAAGAAATTGTAGTTCTGAAAATAAAGATGAGATCTAACTGATTCATTAGCCAGAGACCACTTCATAACTTCATAAGGGATTCTGAAACTCAGTGGACTGCTGTGAACTGTTTTTGGTACTGCAGCAACTTGTTACAGAAAGTTAAGATCATTCAACTATTGCCAGTACAAAACAATGATGCATAAGAGTTCATAAAGAAAAAGACAAGCAATAAAAGAATACTGGGCTAATAAAGTAGAGAGAACTACTGTCTTGCTGATTATAAAGTACACAGAAGCTACTATTAAACGCCCTTTTCCTTCCTTGTACCATGTGACATGTTCCTAGAAGTTACCTATATACAAACTTTGATGAACACAAACCAACCCTTTTAATGATGGAATTGCAGAAATATTTTTGAAAGACAACCCCACTTGAAACAAGGCTACTGCCCACGCAATATTGGGTCAGCAGTGGCTTTGCTTAAAGCAGTCTTGAAATCCACTAGTGATGGAGATTCTGTAGCCTTTATGGGACCCTCTCCCATGGCTACATAAATGATCTAGTGCAACTGGTTCTCCTCAACTCCAACCTGAACCTCCAAAGCCAGAATTTGTGTCTGCTACCCATCTGTTTATTGTCTGTCTCTACCGAGAAGTGTCTACTTCTGTCATTCCTTTAGTGCCACTTCAGTTGCTGTGGAGCAGTAACTGCTCCTTAGCCTGCTCTTTACCCAGCTCCCTCTCCTCATGGAATACCAGTACTAGATCCCATTCACCTTTATCCCTGTCTGCTGGACCAGCTGCAGTTTCTCAACACCCTTCTTGAAATGGGAGAGCCAAAGCTGGACACAATATTCCACGTGGCCTTGTCAGCACTAAGTAAGGAGGGTAATAATCTCCCCAGACCCACCATCCATTATCCTTCTAATGCAGCCCAACACCTTTAAAGCCATGAGGGAATACTGCTTATATTCAAGTTGGTGTTCATTGTAACTCATCAGTCTTTTGTGGCAGGGCAGTGACTCATGCCTTGGATTATTCCACTACAGGTGCAAATCTTTGCACTTCATGAACTTCACGATGTTTCCACTGGCCCATTTCCCAAGTTTATCAAGGTCCCACAGAATTTGTGTGGACACCATGTGGTGTGCCAGTCACACCCCTAAATTTCATGTCGTATGCAAATCTGCTTCTATCATCAGCCAAATCACCAATGAAGTTGCCAAACAATGTGACTGAGGCAAGGCTGACTGCCTATACTTCCCTGAATCTTCTTCCTTGCCTTTTTTAAAAGACACATCATGGCATCAAAAGGGAGGATTTCTTCCAACCACCATGATTTTTCAGAGTTGATTGACAGTGGCTCAAATCACAATGATCAGCTCTTTCAGCACAACTGGGAGAACTTCATCATGTCTATGGACACATCCAATTTTCCTAAGCAATTTCTAATCCAAAGCTTTCCCACTGCTGGCTGACCTGCTCCTTCCCAAACCAAGCAGGGAGCTGCAGAGGCCTGGGAGCAAGCTCTATTTGTGAAGACCAAAGAAAAGAAAAATCAAATCAAATCAAATAAAAAAAACGTTGAGTACTTGAGCCTTGTCTGTGTCATGTTACCACACTGCCCACTACATCTATCAATGCACCCCCATTTTCTCTGTATGTGCATAATATTGGTCATAGGAGATTAATGTATGTATTTTTTAACTTTACCCTGCATACTGCTAAACTGTGGCAAGCAAGTCCTCCAAAAACGTAGCTCAGTGAAAAAAACCCCACTGGTCCAGTGGTAAAGCAGTTGAAAGTATGAACATGTATTTGGCTACCCACTCTCCAAAAGACAACAGAAAAGCATATTCAAATAACTACTACTTTTTTTTTTTTTTTTTTTTTTTTTTTTTTTTTTCCCTTTGGGGCACAAAAAATTTTTTTTTTTTTTTTTTTCTCCTTTGGGAGCATCTTGAATAAAATACCTAAATACATTTACAAACCTGTGGGAATTATGCTACTGAGAAATTATATTTTATAATATCCTTGATAACATTTTGGAGAACTTGTATGAAATAAGCTTGTATCTTACCAACAACAATAAAATAAGTAATGCTAATACTACTTCCTAGCAAAGTGCTGGTATGATTTCTTAGTGCTGAATCAGAGAGATATGTCTGAAATATTCCAAAACTGTGCAGAGTTCTATTACGTGTGAAAAATCAGCTTTGAAACTATAAATCAGCTTCAGCTATGAAGACAGGAAAAGCAAAAAAAAAAAAAAAAAAAAAGGAAGAAGATTTTAGTTTTTTCTGTTAGAAAGATTTGATAGGAGAAAACCAGCCACATTCTACCAATTCATATAACCTTCAGCATTTTTATCTTTGAATTAAAAAGATAATCATATTGGGAGGTGAACAGAGAACCCAAGAAGGTTGAGTTAGAACTTTTACCTAAGTGAATAAGAAACAATTAATACAAGAAAATTATACTTCATAGTGTTAAAATTAAGTATCTCAATTTCTGAGAGATCATAATTACGTAAGTTTGTACAAAATGAATTATTACATGATTTTGTACAAAAAGAAACAACAAAAAAATCTCTCAGCATCAAACTGAAATGAAATCATGCACAACAGCCACTCAGTTATAACAGGTTTTTACAGAAATGCCAATATAGATGGTGAGATTCCCAGGGAACTTGGAGTTGTTCTGTGCAAGAGACTGAACAGAACAACACTTAAAGCTCATTCTATCAGGGTAATATGAAATATGTAGCTACAAATTATTATTTGTCAAAGTTAGAATCAAACTGTTTTCCCCTCTTAATTAGGATACTTTCTTCTTTAGAGTGAGAGGACAATAACTGTCTCTCTATTTGCTAACATAATCTTTCTCCAGCGCATTCAGTCAGATCCTTTAGCACTTGTAAATCATATTAAAAGAAGAAATAGTATAACAGAAGAGTTGTCTTGACTCAAAACAGATGAAATCTAGAAAGCAGACTCACGGGGGAGGAGATAATGATTTCTTTCTGAAAAAAAAATACTACATTAAGAGGAATTTTGGTTGCATGGTTAAGAACCCAGAAGTCAGAAAATGTCACGGTTAATACCCTAAGCAAAACCCTACTACTGCCCTCTGGTGCACATGCATCCAGTGACTCTAGGTTTCTGACAGTGCATCCTTTGTGTGAGACTACATGTATTTTTCAGCAACCTCATTTCTTGTACACAGATATGGTACATTAACACTGAAAGCATCTTGCATGTGAACTATGAACTCTCAGGAGTGTAATGTTGTCCAAAAGGTGATGTTATTTTTTTAAAGTTTCCTGATCTGGGATTATATAATTGGCAAGAAGCTATCAGTGTGTTTTTCTTTAAACATGAAGCATCCTGCTTGACTCACCACGCCTGAAAGCATAACAGGAGGGCTAATTCCAAGTTCCAGGGAACAGATGCATACAGTTTGCAGTAGCAAAATTTACTGGCATATAGGACACTCTGTCCTGCAATATTTAATTATTATTCCAATTTCTTCTGTCATAGCATGGCTTCCAAATTTCCTCACTGGCTCTCAGTGAGAGACTTTTGCCATTCCCTTTAGAACAGCACTCCCCACTTAGTAAGTTCTTCCGCCACCCAAGATCAGCAGCTAGAAACTCTACTGCAGCAGAGTCAACTATACATCACATACACAGTTTTGGGGAGATGGATGTTCAGTATTTGTCCAGTCTTATTTAAGGCTATTCAAGAGACAATGCAAATTACTTTGCACAGGCTGCCAGAATAGTTCTCTATAGTCAGACTGTAGCAAAAATATGACTGATGGGTGGTATCAGAAAAATTATGCAGAATGTACTTCATTTTAATATTCTACAATACAACAGTACTCTGAAAATGCAGTCTATATAAGATTTCTGTTTTAGCACCTAAAACTTTTAAAGTACATTTTAACCTTTAAAAGAAAAATCGATATTCTGAAGAGATCAGCAAGGGATTACTTAATGTCTTTCTAGCACTCCAGAACTTCACAACTGTTCTTCTAGAGCCAAGTCCTAACAGGATTTTTGGAATTGAGGAGCTTTTTACCATTTTCAGTTTAACAGCTCAATCACATTCTAAGAAACTCAGGAGGACCCAAAGAAAATACTAAAGATACCTTTTCTCCTTTCTGTTTTGGAACTACCCGTTCTGACTCCTTATCACACTTGTTGCCCAACAGTATTACGTCCACTTCATCACCTGCTTTCTAAAAGAGAACCAGCATTAATAAATGTCAAGTAAGAAAAAAGCAAACAACAAAAGCCCTTCACCTTCAGCTCACACTAACCTTCAGCACTCCATTTCCTTAAAAGTAAATTCTCTCATGACCTTCATCTGTGCAAATATTTTCCACCAGTTACTGGGATTTTGAGGAAAACACCAAAGATGCAAAGAGCAGAAAAAGCTACTTGGAAGTGCCACATATAATTCCCAACCTCTTTCATAAGATATAAAGTATATGGTGCATGGGCACCATCTTCTGATGAATGCTCCAGCTTGAGGCTTTAAAGTGACTGGAAATGCCCTGAATTCACAGACACTGGCCTACTAAAAGTAATAGATTCATGTATTAGCGTATGACTCTGCTCTACATCCAGCACTCACAAGTTAAAAGGAAAGGAATTTGCTGCACCTGAAAGAGCACCTCTCTGTGCTTCACTTTTGCACCCAGACAGTAAAATTACTTTCAAAGTGTTCAAACTTAACATAAAAGTATGATTATTCCAAGACACTAGGAAGAAGGCAATAGATTTTAATGAAGTAAAATTTAAAAAACCTCATTGATTTCAAAAGGAAGAAAAATCTACCTTTTTGACCTTGTCTCCTTCTCTGTTCCTCTAATCCACTCGCCTGCATGATGACTGTGAAATGCACTTGGTTTTTTACATCAGTGTTATTTTAAGATAAGTCATTGTAACTATACATGACTGGAATAATGACAAGGAAAGGGAATAATTCTGTAACAGCATGTGGAATTTGAAAACTGACATTCGTTGTGAAAACCATAATATTTAAAACTGCTTTTGGTGCTTAAATGGAAGATGCTGAGACTCAATCTACAAACAATTGAAGCTACTGTAGTCTGATGCCATGGTTTTTATTCTGGAGGTACATGCTCCCACAGCTTCCCTGATGACTCAAAAAGCCTGGTCTCAGGTTGCAGATCTCTCTATAGGGACTTTGATGAAATCTCTGATCTCTGTCAAATGCTTAACTTTTGTAACTTTGCCATAAGACAAAGTCCATCACAACCATACAGAGAAAAACCTCTATTCATTAAAGGATGAGAGAACACTATTTTTAGTCTATTTCTACTTTCATAACAATTTGAAGACTTCATCAGTAGGCACAATTTAATATTAAGGAACACTATTTCTTTTTTCTTAATCCATTCTCCTCTTAGAGTCATCTAGACTTATTTCATACCCACAGTTTATTAAAATGAAGTAAACTTCATAAGAGTACAAAGTAGAGGCCTAAAATAATGAATTATTCTAACCTGTATTAATACATTGGCTGTTTCAGAATGCACTGAAGCTTCACTCATTTAGATCAGTGGCTCTCTTACATAAAACCACATGTATCAGTCCCAAAATAGGGTAAATAGACAATTAAATCTCATTATGTAATCAACCTTTAATTTGGAAGAATACTGAAGGTTGATGAAGGTTTTACAAGTGACATTTGACTTCACTGTGAAGTTAAAGTCTAGAGGGAAATACTTGCATACTGCATGCACAAACCAACTAAATTCATTCTGTAACTTAATTTCTGTATTAACAACACAAATTTTTGCAGTAGGAACGTTCTTTCTAAACAGCTTCAAACAATAACAACATTTAAATGAGGTTTGAGGTACCAGGCCTTTCAGCAAGTATTCAATAGTACTACCAATCACAAAGTATTTAGTTCTGCAAATAACTACTATTTCTACATCAATATAATGTATTAATGTATTTTCACTTTGTCTGGATCATCCACCAAAGCACTTATAATTCTCCTTTTTAAAAGATGGTATCTTGCAGATTCATGCATTTAGAAAACTGAAGATTGTTAGTCAAAATTATGTCCATTTTAAACTCTGAAAACTGATTGTGTATGACGTCTTAAAAAATTAAGTCAATATAACTAGGCCATAGTTTGACCATGTGCTCAGCTGGCATAAAAACTGCACAGGTATGCTGATTTCAACTGGTTAAAAAGATGGCTTTTCAGTGCTTCCAAAAGCTTGCTGTATATTTTCATGCTCTGTTATTTATAGCTCAGGAATAAGCTTTCCAAATGCAAAATCTATAGCTAAAAAGATGAAGGTTATTTTACAGTTAAAATCCTATTATGCAAGTCAGCACTGAGTAAGCTCATAGACTCAGGAAACATTTCCCCCCATATTATGGAAAAGTACTAATAAAAAAGTACTCAAAAGTACAAAATCATAATTTCATCAAGGCAGAAATAATTTTTTCCCGATAAAGTTTTACTCTGGTATCTCAAAAATGCCAATTTTTGGTTCACTATCTCAGTTTTTCTTTGCATTTTAACATTTCCAAGTTCACATTTTACTGAAGGTTAAAATGAATATAATCTGAACCTGGAGGATACCTACACTACTTTATTTTGAAAAGGAAAACATCATCATTGTATTTCTCTGAAAAAAATGGAGCCAAAAGATTTACTGAGACAGACCATGTCTTTTCAAGTGTTTGGCACAGCTTGGAGTCGCCAGGTTTTGGCAGAAGGGTTTTTCTTCCACTGGGTTCTCAGGCAGCTGGATGTGGCAGCAGCAGGAGCCAGGCTGCTCTGAGCAGTGGCCACGGGAGGGAGCAGCAGCAGAGCCTCAAATTCAGCGGTGCCACATCCTGGACTCGGAACACTGGACACTCACATCACAGTACCAGTTTTTGTAGCCCACTGCTGTTAGGAGCCACCCACCTGTGCCCTTCACCCCACTGCTTAATGTCCACCCAGCCAGGGAAATACACAGCCTACTATGAGGCTATTAACAGAAATCAAAAATGCAAAAGCAAAAATATCTTGCTCATCTCTTTTGTATGTAATTTATATGGGGTTTGGGTGGGGTTTTTTTCAAATGTTAGGTATTTTTTTTCCTACAGTTTTTATTTTCCAGAAGTGCTGTGAATTCACGTGAGTATGAAAAGTAGCAGACACCTTTTCTATGAGAAAACTACATCGTATCTGTACTTACAGACTATTGGAAAAAACTATCCCTTCACTTCTTAAATGGTGAACACAGACCTACCAAGAATGATCCCAACCTTCCCTGTGCCGAACTCCCCATAATGATTATGAGCTCACCCAGAGTCCTCATATAAAGCTATCTATCCAGGGGTACATCTTCCAGAACACCACCTTGTCTCTTCCCCACACCTCCAGGGTGTAGCTTGACATTGATTACTCATTAATTACAGTTTGAAAAGGCAACAGAATTTTGTTTGTAGGTCCAAAGAGTGAGACTGAGAAACCATAGCTGATAAATAAACTATGGGAATTCTTAAATAGTCTGTATTTGAGGAAGAAATGTAGCTTTTCACATTTGAAGAAGATGTACATGGTCAAACATCAAGATGAAGGCGGAGCTGGAGAAGGCCATAAAACTGGGAAATTTCTTATTACTCATTAGACAATGACACCAGAAACCTACCCTTTGTAGTACTGAAGAACAATTCGTTAGAAATAGATTGTCTCAGAGTCTCTTTGAAAGCATCACATGGGCAGTGTTCATATTAGGATTGCCAAACATGTTGTCTTTCCACATATTTTTGTAAGTGCCACCTTATGACCTCAATTACAAATGCCTGGTTTCCAGGACTTCAGTGGAAACGAATGATCAAATTTATTTGTCTACTAGCAAATTTAGAATGCAGTAGATATAAACCAATTTATCCCAAAGCCAACCTAGACTACAGACTACAGACAAACCAATTTAATAAAATGATAAAAGCAAGAATTTTAAGTTCTAATCAGAGGCATAATGACAAACATATCTATGAACTGCGAAAATTTGATCTTTTGACATCAAGCTTTCCCACTCAAGGAAGAAAAACTGAGAAGAGTTTCAAGTCAAACTAATTTGCACTTGTAAAGCAGTTTGCTGTGCTGCTTTTATTTAAGCATGATGCTGAAAGACAGTCTAGTCTCCCAAATGCACCAGAGGAACCAAACCAAAAAAGGGCACTATGCAGAAATGACAGCAACTCAACAATACAGTTCATATCCCTCCTGGTTGAGGGATCACTTCTTCAGGCAGGACAAATACAAAGTTAATGTATTAAAAACCACTAAACTACTGTCACCAAGACTTGTTCAAGAAAAGAAAATTATCTTCTCCATGCAGAAAATTCTGTGATGGCAGACAATTTCCAGCACAGGAATAATTGTTAGCAGCTGGTATTGCCACCTTGATGGCCACATCAGAAGACTAGCACAATTAAAACAAATTCAAGATATTTAGAAGTAAATTAAGACCTACCATCTATGTCAACCATTTTTGGAGACCCAGATGCCATGTGTGAATATTGGAGTGATTTAGTTGGCAAGGACTTCTGAAGTCAGCTGGTCTAGTCTTCCACCCAAAGACAGGTCAACTTCAAAACCAGGTCAGGCTGCTCAAGGCCTTGTTGAATGGAGTTTTAAGCGCCACCTTTAAGTGATCCTCTCTGGGTACCTATTTGAGCATTTGAACCACTCTGTTGTGAGGAACGTTTTGCCAGTGTTAGTTGTAATCTAGTTCAAAACATGCTGGAAAAAAACCAGTTTTCTGCAAAATGATTTGGTACACAGCTGCTTGTATTTATTTAATTTTCAAAAGCCAAGCAGCATCAGCCTTTCAGAACAGGTGCATACAGTAGCTAAAAGCCATGTCAGCAAGAAGAACACTTTAATAAATTGGACATAACCTGCAATTCTACAAATAAAGAATGGTTTCAGGTTCTAAAGTTATCTTCCTGCAATTATCATGCTCCTAATGAATGCATTACAAATCCAATATGCCTATATTGGACTTTCCAGTAAGGTCCTAAAATATTAATCTGTGCATGAGTATATTTTTCTCACAAGCTTTTAAAAAGTACAGTTATGTTACTTAGTTTCCTCTAGTTCTGAATTCAAATTTTACAGCAATACAGACATGGAAGCATATTTGTGTCTTGTACTTCCTTGGACAATAATTCATTTTTAATAGTGAAGCTGCTGTATTCCACACTTAAACTAACTGAAATATAATGAGAACATTACTGGTAATCTGATTGCAATTGCACTGACTGGCCAGTTTTTATAAAATCAATGGGAGTTTTTAAGAATACTAAATTGCTTGGATTGTTATTTTCAACTGTTGCAAAAATGGCTTAGCACACTGAACAGATTTTTAAAAAACTTTCTGTTTAAAATCTTTATGTGCAAAGAACCAAAAAATGAGAGCATAATGTAATAACTGAATTGCCTCCAAAATTCCTGTTTGACTGCTTCAGGTGCAAGCTTTACACCTATTCGTCTGGTATTTAGTAAAGTCTGTATTCTCTCTGTTTCCCTTTGAAAAACTTATTTATTTTTCCTACGCTTATGTATTTTAAATGGTGCTGTAGCAACAGTCACTTTGATTTTGGGCATTTGTAGGGAATTAAATACTGGTTTACATTCACAGACCAAAGGAAGTGCAAGGAATGTCACCGATCTCCAGGAAGTAATTAATTTTCATGAAATGCCCTGTCTTTTAACAGTTATTGCTTAAAAACATTTCTTTTGCAATGAATAGCCCCATATATTTTCACCAAGGCACTTAAGAAATTGATATCCCACTAGGACTAAATTAAATTTTTTATTACTATCTAGCTCTATTACAACACTAATTGCTAGTTTTGAGATTGGTACAATCAATCATGCAATTTACATTCCTAGAAATTGTTTTAGATTGAGTATTTTTCCATTTTTTAAACTAACAGAAGTACCTTCAAGGGTTAAGATTAAACAGTCTAAGTATTAATACCTTGAGTACATTTACATGAAAGCTTTTCAAATGTCACAAACAGAGAGCAAGCTTGTGCAGGTGTCATTTCCTGATTGACTAAATCAGATCTAAACCTGCATGGTGGCCACAGGAGCTAGTCTCTTCCTACCCTCCACCCTAGCTATGCAGCCCTGATACCTTCTTGCTCTTTACGGCTGTGCACTGTAGCCCACTGAATCAACCACCCTGTTGAGCTAATTGAAGATGACAGGACAATATGACCCCTTCGGAGCCAGTGTGAAGCCAGAACAATATTTTATGTTGAAATACAGAGAGAGATAGATAGATAGACAGACAGACAGACAGAAATGGATATATGCAGATAATCTACGTCTTCAGTTTCAGGTAACAGTAAAACTGCTATCATACTGTTTGCTGAGCTAAATCTTTGTTAACCATGAAATTGTACAACCAGTGGCATATCTAGCTGTGACTTTTCTTTGGCCAACAGAAAAAAGGCACATGCTTTTCTTAGAAAAGTAAGAAAACAGACGTGTTAGTTTAAAGTTTGTGCAGACAAGCCAGTAAAAATATTGTGTCATTGAATCTCCTTTGTAACACCTTACTGAAGTTGGGCTCTGTTACCACTAAGACTTTTAAGATGGCTCTAAGGTCAAAAACAATGATTTACTAGGTTACCAGACTAATGTTTTTAAAAAAGAGATAATGTGCAGGTAATGATTTCCTAAGGGTATAAGATATCCCACATATATATCATTGTATATATGATCATGTGTAATTCATTAATTCAGCTGTATACTGAAGCAGTGAAGAGAGAAAATAATGCATTTAATAGTTTTATTTTAAGCCCCTTTTGCCAAGATGAAAAGCCCCCTTTCCCTCCATCCCCACCAAATCACAAGAGTATTTAAAAACCTGCCTGAAACTTTACTTGATTTTGATAAATGGAGAGCACTACCTTGCTTGTATTCTTACACTAACTTCCACAAGCACACTAACTACAAACTGCTGTTCTGCTGCTGAGGGGAAATATCACTGCTCCCTACAGCCTCCTCAGGAGGGAAAGTAGAGAGAACGATACTGATCTTTTTTTCCCAGGTATCAAGAGACAGGACACATGGGAATAGCTCAAAGTTGTGCCAGGGATATTCAGACTGGACATTGGGAAGCACTTCTTTACTCAGCCAGAGGTCAAACACTGGAACAGGCTTCCCAGGGAGATGGTCAATTCCCCAAGCCAAGTAAAGAGGCATCTGGACAATGCTCTTAAAAACATCATTTAACTTTTGGTCAGTGCTTCAGTGGTCAGGCAGCTAGATGATCACTGAAGGTCCCTTACAGCTGAACTATTCTAGTCTAAAACTGCCTTGCCTCTATCTAATAGAGAACACATCAAGAGAGACCTACCAAAAAAGACTTGGAATATAGGGTTAGAGTCAGCTCAATGATCTCCTGTCTATGGGCTTGCCCACGCCTCCATCCCTTCACATTGTTTCCAGACATCCTTCTTCTGGCCTTCCTTCTACTACCTGCTTACCTTACTGCAGCTCCAGTAAGTGTCAGACCTTTCTATGAGCCTCTCAAACTCACTAATAGAGCAGAAAAACCACTCAACTTCTTTTGCTGTGTTAGTTTTCTACCACATTAGGAAGTCAGGGTGAAGCACAGAGGGCTCTGACAAGCTCCAGTGGGAACACATACCCTGTCTGGCAGCCATGTGCTGTTGAATCACTTCCTATGTCACATGAAAGCACGTATTTCTGGCTGCAGCACCACGAGCAGCTGAGCTAACCAAACAGCCTCCCACCCCACTTCCTCCCTCTTGAAACCATCCTCCTCCAGGAATATGTAGCAAGGACAAAGAGGATATTTAATTCCTTTGATCTTGGGATGAGGTCACTACACTGAAGTAATGAAATTAGGAAAGGGAAATCACTGGCTGTGATACGGAATTTTGATATGGAATCTAATTAAAATCCCAGGATGAGCTCATGCAGACTGATCTATACATAGCCACACCACTGACAAGAGCACCGTAACGCAGCATGCACAAAAAGGGATTGCAAGCTATGTTTTAGAAGTACTTCAGAAAACATTCCTCCATCAACATCCTTGCCTAAATATAAACCATGTTCCAGTTTCAGCTGACAGTAATTCTACTATCATACTGTGTGCTGAGTTAAATTGAAGAAATTCTGGTTAGAAACATACAGGAACAAGAATACCTCTCATGCAGTCATTTAAAATGACACATTAATTACCTTCATTTAGTGATCAAATGCTGACAGATATATTTACCTCATATATGTCATTTATCCAGATTGTTATACTTTGAAAACTCTTCAGATTTGTGATGTCATATACGAGAACAAAGCCTTGTGCACCACGGAAATAGCTGGTACTAAGTGTATGGAACCGCTCCTGGCCAGCAGTATCCCTGAAGGAAATTGTAACAAATTACACACATACAAACAAACAAACAGACAAAAAAGAGATGATCAAACTGCAGAATCCTCAAGAAAGATTACTTTACTTTAAGGAGTATTGTCCAAATTTTAAATTATGTATTCTAACACAAAGGAACAAGAAAAAACACAGATTACAGAAAATCTGGGTGCCAGATATAGCAATAAAAGAAATACACTGGAAATTTATTCTGAATAATACAGCCCTACTAGGGAAGCCACGCCAGTGGCTGAAACCTGAGAATAAGGTCAAGCCCACCATTCCTTCTTTATATAAATAATTCAGGTGATAAAAAGATCACATGTCAGATAACATCCCCATATTTTGAAAATCCCTTCGTAAACTGTGATACAAACAACAACCTGGTTTAGATGGAAGACAGGTTTTGGGAAAAAGCTATAAAATATAAGGACACGGTGGTTCTTACACATAATGCCAAAACTTGAGGAAACAAACACAAATGGGATCCCTCAATCTGCTTCAGGAGATGCTGGCTACAAAGTACCATACCTGAAATGTTTCTAGACTACTACACCAAGCAAGAGGAACAAATGAGACAAGCTCCAAGCTTGGTCCCAGTCCCAGAGACATGACATCACTGGCATGAGTGAAACCTGATGGGAAGTAAAATGAATAAGGAAGGTGCATGCCCTGGAAGCAAAGTCAGGTGACATGGAAAGACTATAGAGATTCTGTTTGCCACTGTTGGGAGAAAATCTGTGTGGTCAAAGCTACACTGGAGTTGAAGCTGACAGAAACATGGGAGACAATAAAAAGTGTTTTCAAATATATGAATGGCAAAAGGTAGTGTAGAAATAACATCAGCTCGTTATAGGATGAGGATGGTCACCTCACCTAGAGGGACAAGAAGAGGTGTTTAATGCATTCTTTGTCATAGAACACAGATGACAGACCAAGGGGGTCTTAGCACCCTGAGCTGGAGGACCATGACTGTGTGAATGATGAACTCCCAGTCGACCCTGAAATTGTGCGGGATCTGCTTCTCCAGCTGGATCCCTACAAATCCATGAGGCTTGATGGAATTCATCTGAGAATTCTCAAAAAGCTGTCTGATGTAATCACAAAGCCTCTCTTGGTTTTTAAACAGTCTTGGGCGTCTAGAAACGTCCCAGCTGACTGGAAGCTGAGTAAAGCTGTCACAGTTTTCAAGAAGGGCAAGACCCTGGAAACTACAGGCCTGTCAGTCTCACTTCAGTGCCCAGTAAAATAATGAAAAATATTATTCTGGGAGATAAATCTGGACAACAACACAGTCATTGGCCATAGACAGCACAGCAGGCCAAAGTCCTGCTTGTTGAACCTGACTTCCTTCTACAAAATGGTAATCTACCTAGTTGATCTAGGAAAGCTAAAGATATGACCTCATTGAAGTTCAGCAAAACTTTTGGTACTGTCTCTCACATTACCCTCTAGACCAAATGTTCAGCACACAGCTGGATAACCATGCTCAGTGATGGGTGAGCAGCTGGCTCACAGGTTGGGCACAAAGGGTTACAGTGGGTGGGGTGACATCAGGCTGGATCTGGTCACTAGTGGGGTTCTGCAGGGCTCCATCCTCGGCCCAGTTCTCTTCAACATCTTCATTAACCACTGGGATGCGGGATTCAAAGGGACACCAAGTAAGTTTGCCAAAGATACTAAATTGGGAGAAGCTGTTGACTACCTGCAGAGCAGAGAGGCTCTGCAGAGAGACCTCGACAAATGAGAGCACTGGGCAATCACCAGCTGCATGAAGTTTAACAGGGGTAAGTGGCAGATTCTGCACCTGGGCAATCCTGGTTCTGTACAGACTGGGGAATGACTTGCTGGAAGGCAGGGCAGCAGAAAGGGACCTGGGGATCCTCGTCACTGGCAATTTGAACATGAGCCAGCAGTGCCCTGGCATCCAGGAGGGCCAAGCCTGTCCTGGGGTGCATCAGGCACAGCAGCACCAGCCAGGCACGGGAGGAGATTGTCCCACTCTGCTGTGCACTGGGGCAGCCTCATCTCAAGTGCTGGGGGCAGTTTTGCATACCACAATATAATAAAGGCATTAAGCTCTTAGACAGCATCCAAAGGAGGGCCATGAGAACAGGGGAAGCCATACAAGGAGCATCTGAGGTCACTTGGTTTGTTCAGCCTGGAGAAGACTGAAGGGAGACCTCACTGCAGTCCACCTTCCTCACAATGGGAAGCAGAAGGGCAGGCACCGATCTCTTCACTCTCATGACCAATGAGAGGACTTGAGGACACGGTCTGAAGCTGAGTCAGGAGCAGGTAGGCTGGTTATCAGGAAAAGGTTTTTCACCCAGAGAAAAACCTTTGTCACCCACTGACCGTGACAAAAGCTCAAGAAGCATTTGAACAATGTTCTCAGGCACGTGATGATTCTTGGTGTCCTGTGCAAGGCCAGAAGTCAGACTCAATGATCCTGATGGGCCCCTTCCAACTGAGCATATTCTATGATTCTTTGAATTATGCCTTAAGAAAACTATAACCAAGCCTCGATTATTTTTGTATTAATGCCTGAGATTAAATAAGTGCAGATCCAATACCGGTCAGATAATTCATATAAAGATTTACTCCCTGACAAGTTAAATACCGGTATACAGAGATAATCTTCAGTATTAGATGCCTGGAGAGCCAGATGTCAGAAGCCCTACATAACCTTTAGAAAAATTTCAAAACCAAAAATAGTGTACGTTCCCAAAGATTCATCTTATCAAAAGTAATTTCTCTTGGTGACCCTTTTGAACATACATTTGATGGGTAATGAAATGTAACATCTTCTTGCTTTGTCACTTTCCTCAATGTTCCTATACAATGAAATACACTTCATACGGATCACAGATCTGCACTTGTTTGTATGCTGCAAGTTTTATTGCTAACACAACCCGGTGACAGCCCGCTTTTTAACTTCCATTAGTTACTGCAAAAAAATATACTCTCCCATGCTAAATTCAAATTTTAAAATTATCTAGTAGGAGCACCTGCACACTATGAAGACACACAATTCAAAGTAGGTGAGATTTTTCACGTCATAATGCAATTTAGTTGGCTTTCTTTTGTGATACTAATTAAAACTTACCATATTTGAAGTTTCACTCTTGTATCATTAAACATTACTGGCTTTACTTTAAAATCAATGCCTAGAAGAAAAAAGGAAAATCTGTAACATTTCTCATAATAACATGGATTCCCTTTGAAGATTGTTTCCCAGCTCTAGTTATCACACAGTTTCAAACAGAAAGTGAAAAGGAACAATACCATAGAAAGAATAACTAGCCAACCACATACATTCAAAATGGAAGCTTTAAAAGGAAATTATTCACTGCTGAGTGCCAATACATCGCACAAATACAGTACAAAGCAATGACAATACCAAGCAAAGAAAGGGCAGGTCAAAGCAAAGGCGAAGATACTCTGAAACTACAAGTAAGTGGCAAGGGATGTGACAGCAGTTTCATGGCCGATGCACAACAGTACAATGTGCAAATACACTGGTGATTTTCAAGAGCATGGCAGCTATGAGTGGGAAGGTAAAAATGCTTACAAAGCAGCTGTCACATGTGTATCACAATTTTTCTGTCCTTACTTCCAAATCCCTAAAAAAAATATCCAGGTGTACATGAGCAGAAATAGGACTTGTCTGTACACACTAAGTGCAAAGACAAACATACATGGGATTTTAATTCAAAATGAAGAGGACTGGCTCTACAGCCTAAATCAGATCCAGAAAGCCAATGCTAAAAGCAAGCATTAACACTTAAAATCAATGCAGAATGTTCTCTCTATGTACACTACAGTTCCTTCCTCAAAGATATCTTCCTTATGATTTATAGTGTTTCCTTTATTAAATCGTCAAATTAGTACTGCAGATGTGTTAGATGATACCTAGATTTATGAGCTGTTGTAAGTTCCAGTTCTAAAATTAGAATCTGCCAGCTATCAGCTATCTTAGAGTGACATATTTTTGCAGAGTAAAGCATTGTTTCCCCTATTACTTCATTGCTGAAGTTTGAAATACAATTTGATAATTCCCATGATTGCTTTTTTTCCCCACTGAAAAACAATTAGGCTCTTTTTGTCAATTACAGTAAATGAAGTTAAGGTAACATTGTGACAGGTGACCATACTGTATGGGCAAAATTCCAAAAGATCAAACTATAGCTACTTAAAATGACAGTGTCCTTTCACCAGTAGTAGTCATTTGAAGGAACCAGACAGACTGAAAAATCACAAAAATTTTAAGTTCCTACAACTGTGTTTCCATAAGAATGTGCAAGCCAAATTACTTTTTCGAAGGAAAGCACCCATGGCAGCAAACCAAAAATGCAGAGGAAATGCTCCCCTCCTTTGTACTGACAGATGTACTGTGCACAAAATTTTGACAAGTACACTCTCACATGCATGCACTTGCATGCACTTTCAATGCTATTACCATTTTTTGTGTGTATGTGGTAAGGCAGTTGAGGTGGATTTTAAAAATTATTATGATAATCATGTCCTTCACTTGATGAATTTTCATTGAAGCTTCAATGAAAAGGAAAGATTAAATAATATAATTGGTATCTGTAATTAATATTACACAAAGCTTTCTTGATGGAATTAATATTGTCAGAAGGAAATGTGATTTAAGTAAAATTTGCTCACATAGGGTGAGATTCCAACAGGATGGAAAACATTTGCTCCTGAAATTCACATGGTTTTGTTTAATTATCTGTATAATTTTCTACAATTGATATTGAAGCAGTTGAGAGGGACAGATATACACTGGGAGGCTGGAATGTCACTTACAAATGGTGCATTGGGAACACAGCAAAAAATTCTATTCCGACAGGGATTCCCAGAACTATAGGGAAAAGTTCTTAGTTGACATATATTTTAATAATAAATTCCCATAAGCTTTTTAAAAAAAATTGTGAAAAGGGAAGCAGAGTGCTGAATCAGACTAAAACTTAATCTAAATTAAAATCAGGCATATTGACTTCTTAAGTCAACTTCAAAATTTATTGACCGAAAAGGTCAATGAATGTTAGTGAAAAACAGAAGTCAATACGTTCTGCATGCATGAATTGTTCATGTCTTTATATGAAATTTCCAGCAAACTTAGCAAATTGGAAAGACAGAAAAGAAAAATGAGATACACAATGCCGAAGACAGCTCACGGATTTCAGATGCTTTTAAGGCCTACCTGGTATACAACATGATCAACATAACAAAGCAAGCATTGATTACAGCTATTGAGATAAATGTTATTGGAATGCAACAGCATGTACTCACTTCTTTTAGGCTGTCAAATCAAACCAAGAAGGGGGATGCTGGGTGCAAGCTCTATTTCTGGTTTTTATTTCCAACTTTTATAGCCATGAAAATTTATTTTCTTTATATTTCAAAGAGTAAATAATGCCCATATTAAGACTGAGGCACCTTAAAGACAATTAAGTCTAAAAAGCATAAAAATAGTCAGCCACAGGGTAATTCAGCTGTGAAATGCCCCCCTCTTCCCTCCCTTTGTCCATTTGCAGAAGTCCTCTTCAAAGAGGTCTTTTGCAGATGGCCTGGAAAATTACAACACATTTTTCACCCAAAAAAAGGCTGCTGGGTTCCTGATAGAAAATGCTTAAAAACGTATGTCTATCCAAACAAAATGCAAGTTTGAGTAGCTTCGCAGGACGCAACACTGAAAGCACGGACAGAGGGTGGTGAATGCCCCTGTGCAGGTTCTACCCAGCCCACTGCCTGTCATACAGAATCTTCAACTCCAGGAACAGGGAAGCAGTTCCTAGCAGCTCCTGTGCCCAAACTGGGCAAGTGCCCAGCGAGACGTGGTGGGTTGAGTTTCCACTGTTACTCCTAACCCATACTTAACCCCTCCTAGTTGCTGGCGCATTACTTGTATCAGATTCTTTTCTGAACATGTCAAGCAATGTCTGAAGCAGAGAGGTGTCTGAGCAATCACAAGTACTGATAATTCCTGGTTTGCTGAGAAAAGAAACTCATGGGATAAGATGGTTTGTTAGGAAAACAAGAGTGACAAAAATATCCAGTTTTGTTAAACAAAATAAAATTAAGATGTGGATTGCTACAGGTGTTCTTAACACATTTACCTTCAACATGGTTCATTTTTGCTGATTACTTTATTCCCTTCTAAAGTAAATATCAGGGAATCTACACAGACTTTTCAATCCTAATGTTGAACTTTCAACTATAACAGATTTGGGAGGACTCACAGCTCTGCAGTAATGTTTCTCACAGAAAACACAAGTGCTGAAGGACCACAGTGACTACAATACAGCAAAATAACGCCACAGCCTGTGAGATCACAATCCTGTTCCCTGGTATACAAGGAGGTTCTTCTGTTCATAAACCTCTATGACTTCATACACAATACCATTGTTTAAACAAAAACATTTATTCTTTATAATTTATTCATAATACAATGCATTCACCTTATGATGTGTATAAGTTTAATTAGAAAACTATAACTGCTGATAATTTATCCAAATTATGTAATTGAAGAGCAGGAAGGGCACCTAGGCTTGAGTATTTGAGTGCTGCATTAAAAACTTTCAATGAAAATTTACTGTGGATATATTTTTTGCATTTTCTCATAGAATACATAATTTTAGAAAACTACTAGTGGACCCTACTACAAAATGCTTGTCTGTTTTTTTCCCCCTGCAATAACACTAGAATCTCTTCTAGTAACACAAACCTGTGATTCATGATGACATAGAAATGAAACTTTCAACCACCTTTTAACTTGTGTGCCTATGACCCTCTGCCACCAAGGAAGGTGATGGCATATGATTTTGTCAGGGAACTCAGGAAGCTGCAAGACTGCACAGTTGGGTAATGTTCCCCCTAATCAAATCACCATTTCAATTGGACAGGTAAAGTGAAAAATCACTTGACAGCAGATGAGCATTTAATAGGCTGTACAACAGAAAGGGATCATTTGACTGAGCTTGTAGGAAACAGGTATCCAGACAAAAAGTTATTTGTTCCGATGGTATCAACAGTGAGGAAGGAGACATCACAAAGTGAGAAAACACTATGTGTCTTCTTCCTTTATATCACTAGGAGCCACAATCTCTAGGGCATGCTCTTCATTGCAGCTGTCCCAATGAAGAAGGAACTTTCCACTGCCAACATTAGTCTTTTGGAAGACATCACTCATAATCCCATTTGCTTTCAAAGTCCAAGCTCTAAAACACACGGTAAAACGGAATTAAATCAAAGACAGTATTTCAGAAATAACTTTTAAAACACATTCAGGTAACAAATACCATGTTTGCAGTACTCATATTTCAGATAAGCTTTTTAAAAAAGAAAGTTTTTAAATATCTCAATAACACATGTCACTAATGAAACTAAAGAGATTAACCTTAGACCATAAACTGTCACGAAACTATTATCTTCATTATACCTTGAAATAGCTCAAGTCACAACTTGGGAAATATATACTTAATAGCATATAAAAGTTTTTTGAGTCTGCAGTGGACTGAAGCAGGAGTAAAAGAAATTATGTCTCAAAATAATAACCTCATGGTCAGGAATCTCCACATAAACTACATCAACAAAGCTGTTACTTTTTTTATAGCCATTCTTTCTTGCTAAGCCTGGCAACAAGTTGCCTATTATTAGGATCTATTTCCTAACTTTACTGTTTGTTCTTCCCTCTTTGTCTGTGCTAGTTTCAGAACCTGCTTTGTAAGAAAGGGCAAGAAAATAAAAAGTGGTTAAAGTTCAGCCATTCCTATGTAGATAGGTCAACTCCTCTCATGTACATTAAGTATTCCCTGGACCAACTACTGCCACAGCTACTGTCTGGTACTTAATTCCACTATGCCAATTCCTTCCAGATGGAAAGATGTGTAAATGAACCATGCATATTCCAAATTCAGGGATACACAATTTCCTGGCATAATTTAGTTTTCTCTTCAAAATCAAATCGAATTAAATTTAAAAAAAATTCTTACACACAAACTTTTAAAAATTAAAATTTCCCAATGAGGACTTGGGAAAATGTCCACAGCAAATCAAACCCCTGTACTCATGTAACACATTTTCATGCTGGAGACAAGGTTTTCAGCATGTGGACAGTCATGGTGCCCTTTCCCATGGCACTGTGAGCCTGGGAGTGCCAAGGCAGTGGGGAGCTCTCCATCACCCGCCAGCTGCAGCGTGTGGTGCCAGCGCAGAAATGACATGGTCTGGCAGGGTTAATGATTTCCATCACAGCAACAGCTCTGCTTAAATCACCATGCACACTTCTAACTATAGTAGAAGATATCCTTATACTATTAAATTTATAAACACAAGTTAAAGCCCTTTCTAGCCTGAAATATTGATTAACTGGGCTCTTTTTACTGACATCTGACAGCTCTCTGAGGTTGGTACCTGAAAGGAAGCTGTAGCCAGGTGGCAATTAGCCTTCTCTCAGGCAACAAGTGACAGGACAAGAGAAATAAGCCTCAAGCTGTGCCAGGGAAGGTTTAGGTTGGACATTAGAAAGAGTATCTTCCCAGAAAGCATGATTAGACACTGGCATGGGCTGCCCAGGGAGGTGGTGGAGTCACCCTGGAGGTGTTTCAGACCGGACAAGGCACTCAGTGAATGGTCTGTTTGACATGGCAGTGCCCGGTCACAGGTTGGACTCGATGATCTCAGAGGTCATTTCCAAGCTAGCTGATCTGGGGCTCTGCATTGTTTTCTCTGCACCTGCACCGACATACAGCAGCAGGGCCTCAGTGGGCAATAAGAAACCGTGAGAAACAAGTCTCACAAGTTTACACCAGGACCAGGTTCCCAAAGCCCAGACGAGCAGCAGGGACAGTGTAACAAGCCAGCACTTTCCAGTGGCTCTGGAGCCAGTGTGACACATGTCCTGACACCCCGGCAAAGGTTTAAGCTGCTGGACGCGGCTGCACACCGCACAGCTCAGCGCAGGGAGGTTTGACACCGCCCAGGCCGGCCGAGCCGCGCTGACAGCGCCGGTCTGGCCGTGTGCGAGCCGCGGGCAGCGCGGAGGGGAGGGCGAGGGGCGGCAGCGAGGCGGGCGGAGGCGCACGGGAGCCGGCGGGCACTCACCGATCGTGGCCATGTACGAAGTGGCGGGAGAGCCGGCGGGAGGCGAGCTGGGCTCCGTGTACCTGCGCACGATGGAGGTCTTCCCGACGCAGGACTCTCCGGCCATCACGATTTCTTTTTTTTTTTTTTTTTTTAAAGAAGTTTCATCACCGGGGAGGAAGCGAGGAACTTTCACAACCCCCGTGACGCTTCCCCCGTGAAGTACAGAAATAAACAGTCTGGTTTCACATTCACATTGCTTCCTAGCGTTAAGTCAGAGGTAGAGGAAACAGGTTTTAAGACTTTCCTCTTTTTCATTTTTAATATGACAGTCAAAGTGACCTGTAAAACACACACACAAAAAAACCCAAACCAAAAAAAACTGTATCAACAGTGTAGGTTTGCTGCATGTGTGTCTGGATGTTTTACCAGAATCCCACATTATCCAGATTATAAGGCCATGGCCCTTTGCCAGCATGGGCACGGAACTTATCCAGTGTCATAAATTTAGGAACAGGATATGTTTGAATAAAAAGTGCTAATGTACGTTTGCAAATATTTGTGTCTATCTAGGCCTGCAATGACTTGCCATGGGAATTGACACTGTCACCTTCAACCCTTCAAGCAACAACTTGATGAGTTTATGTTGATGTGACACGTTTGCTTTCTGTGGAGGACCATTTATGACTCAGTGAGCCCCACCTAGCATGATTCAGAATTACAGAATCAGGACCATCAAGGCTGGAAGAGCCCTTTGGGATCATCCAGTCCTATCATCAACCCAGCACTGCCACTGTAACCCCTAAACCACTAAACTGTATCACCAGCACCAGATCCAGATGCCTCTTAAGTACCTCTAGGGATGCTGACTCCACAAATGTCCTCTTAACAAAGGACAAGTATTATTTCAGGCTTATGTCCCCTTCACCTCTCACGCCAGCCTGCACCTAAGCTTGCCAGTATTGGACTTCGTGACCTTCAGGACTTTGTGGTAGAAAATCTCCAAAGGATGTCATCAACTTGTTTCTTAGGGAAATTTCCTTCATTGCTGGAAAAATGAGAATTTCTGTGACAATCTGAAAAATAAGGAGTACGAAACAACAAATGAAATCACCTACTGAGTTTGGTGAGCTTTTTAGGAGTGATCTCTGAGATGTGACTGTGTAAAAAAACCCAATGCTAGCAAAGAAGGCGTCAGTTGAACTGTTTTCTGTTTAGGGACAGAAAAAAGTTGTGTATTGATGAGTCTGAATACATTCTTGAGCAACTGTTGGTGGAAAAAGTTGAGCCCACAGGACACTTTCAGGTGACACATCACATTATGAAGGTGTTTTGAGAGCCTGACTTGTACAATAGAGCAGCAGGCATGTGGCTTGCTTAGTTCAACAAAATAAAGGCTAGGACGGAATATGATTACTCTTTGCCAGGGAGTCAAAAAGAGAGGAGGCAAAAAAAGCTGCATACAATAAAGAATAATATAGCAAATAGATAGATATACACTGACCACGAATGTGGCTAAACCAAAACTTGTGAGGGTTCTCATGATATTTCAGAAAATTCTTGTAGTTCATGTAATTGGTAGAAAATTCTTTATAAAGGCAAAACGAGAAGAACGTGTTAGGGGGGCTATAACTGCCTGCAGTAGGGAAGGACTGGATTTCATAAACCAGAACACTTCCTATGAGAAAGATCCCCTGCTATCTCAGCAGCCCCATGAAGTTCTTCTTCCCCATGCAGAAATTTGAAGTTACCACTGTTTATCCTGAATCTGAGGGAAGATGGGGTGCTGGCATCTTCTGCTGTTTCTCATGGGTCAGAGGTGATGACATGTATGAGGGAAGTCCAGTACAGAAAATGTAACATCAGCAGGCACAGACGAGTGGCTGCAGGTAGCGGTGTGTCTGTCCTGCTCTGATCCCTCTGTCATTGAGGCTTCTGGAGCGAGGACAGTGATGCTGTGCCTGTGATGGGTGCTGTAGCAGGGCTTGGACAGATGCATGTATGTGGGCAGCACACTGCTTTACAGATACGCCTTAAGACTTTGTCTTTGCTGTGGAGCCTCTCGATTGTCTGCTCTGAGGTTGTCCTTCTCGAAATACCTTTCTTCAAATGCAGGCAATGCTGCAGCTGCCTGCAGGAGTTAGATTTACGTGTTAGCCTGGACTGATGGTGTTAACAAGGATCTTACTTTAGCTCAGTCTTTACCCTCTGCTGTCTGTCAGGCCAACCAATTTCAATAAAAAGGCTCTCCATAGCATTTTGTACATTCAAGTGTTGATTTATGAGCGATGCGCAAGGCAGGATTCTAGCCAAATTCATAAGGATACTCAAAATACCCGGGGTTACTACTGCTCTCAGTGAGTTACAGTATCACTTTTCCTCATATTCCTGTCCACCAGGGGACAGTCTTTCCATCTCTTACCACCGACTAAAACCATTTAAAAGTTAGCTCCTTGAAAAACTACCATTCAATGAATGAAATTTATTTTTTTGAAAATACATGTTTTGTGCTTTAGGAAAAAGTTCCAGAATTTTGTATATATGATATTACTGTACTTACAGGGCTAATCATAAGCAAAGTTAGTTTAATGAAGCTAATGACTTGAAAATAATGACTGTGGCTACAAAATAACCAGTGCAAAGCACAAAATGAATTTTCCATTGTGCTTATTGAGATATCTTTGGAAAAGAATGTATTTTTTTCTCATTCAGCTTTTTTGATTGTTCACTTACATTTCTTCACTCCATCCAAAAACATGATTAATAGTACTAGACACAATTTTAAAAGGGGTTTTAGTGGGAGATCTTTGAATTTTCATACAGAAACATTATTAGATTTATTATAATATTTTATAAAATGTTAGATTATGAAAACATCAAATTCATTTTTCTTCAATATTTATAAATTGTTCCAATTGGTCTCATAGATATGATTCTTACGTTTTTGCTTCTTACCTGAAACATTCAGTTTAGAAGTAACTGCTTAATTTACTCTGAGTACAGAATACTTTGGGCAAAGCAGATAATGCCATAATTTTAAATTTTCAAACTGCTCATGCCTCCTAATTTTCACTAGTGTGGCATATGGCCGCAGTCTCTCCTGATAAGGTGATAAAGCAGCTGATTTTTCATAAACCCAAACCCCCACAAAAGTGGGCCAACTCCTCACTGCAGTTACAGAAAGTACTGTAAAGTGCTCTGAATGCAGGAAGGAACCAGAGAGATTCTTCAGCAAAATATTTAATGCAAACCATGCAGCATAATCTTGTCAATAACCCTGCTTTGCACATACTTGCTAGCAACCATCGTTAAAAAAAAAAAAAAAGTTAAGGAGAAGAACATGAATATGAACCAAAGATGAAGAAACCTTCTTTTGAAACATAATGGTATTGTTACAGATGCCACAGCCTCCTTAATAAATTAAGCTTCCTCCTTAATGAAGTAAAGCTTACAAAATATTGCGAAGTGGTTCAATGTATTCCATCTGAAATTATTTTGATGGAATATTAGAATACTAATGCAATTACAAATATTAGTAGCATATTCATGAAAGTTTTCCTGAGCGGGAGATATAAGCTAAAAATGATAATGAGAAGAAAGAGCGAGGCTTAATTTGGATTTAAAATGCTCAGTACTAAGTCACTGCTCATGTGAAGATTACTCACTGAATAGATTCTCTTAAGTGACCAAAGTGGAACTTTTTGCTTTCATTTCCATTAAGATAAAACCACTTCTGAGTGGACAAAATTGAGGCAAATTACTCCTGATAGACAAAACAGGGTTCACTAATCCTTAAATGAAATTTCTGGGCTAACTGTAAAGTATTTTAGTTATTTAAGAGACAGGATTCTCTGTCAAACCAATATATAATTTTTAAGATTTCATCAGAGAATAGGACATCTCTCTATACACACCAGAATGACTCAAATGTGTGGTTACTGATAAAAACTGCTGAAAAGTGATTGCGATGAGTTACCCATTGTTTGTAGCAGCTCACAATGCACTTGGGATTTGCAGTAGGTTTTAATTTTACTTTATTCAACAGCAGAAGTCATCACTACATTCTGCCTTGGCTTCTTATCCTCAGCTCGTGTATCCCTTGATATCTCTGGATTCAAAGCCATGTTTCTCAATATATTTGAAGGAGGCAGTGCAGTCATCACAGTAACAGGCAATTTCAGCTGATTCAAGAGCAGCAAGGAGAATAAATGAAAGATGTGAGGATTTCTGTAATCAGAGGAGAGGTAATTGAGGCTAAGAGAAATATTTTAGTTACAAAGACAAGTAAGAAAGATTCTGATACATTACAGAGAGAGAAGTAGGGTCGCAAGTCCTGCCAGAAGCTTGCTCTGGTGCAGGCTCCCCCCAGGGTCACGGCCTCCTTCAGGCATCCACCTGCTCCACAGGCTCTAGGTGGATTTCTGCTCCACTATGGATCACCATGGGCTGCAGGGACGCAGCTGCCTCACCATGATCTGCACCACGGGCTGCAGGGAAAACTCTCTCTGGTGCATGGAGCACCATCTCCCCCTTCTTTTGCACTGACCTTGGCGTCTGCAGTGTTGTTGCTCTCACATATTCTCACTCCACTCTCTGGCTGCGGTTGCCCAAGGGCTCCCTCCATCCCCCCACCTTCTTGACCTGGACAAACATGGGAGAACTGTGGTTGTTCAGTCTGGAGAAAAGAAGGCTTCATGAAGACTGTCCAGTACCTCAAGAGGCTTTATAAAAAGGAGAGACAGGGACTTTTTATATGGGCAGATAGTGATATGACAAGGGGCAATGGTTTTAAACTGATAGAAGTCTGGTTTAGTTTAGGTGTTAGGAATAAAAAGAGAATAATGAAGCATTGAAATAGGTTGTCTGATGTCTGAAAGTGTTTAGGGCCAGGTTGGATTATTGCCAGGAGCATCCTGGTCTAATGAATGGCAACCCTGCCAGGGCAGGCCTTGGAACAAGATGATCCTTAAGGCCTCTTCCAACCCAAACCATTCTGTGGTTCTGTGATTAATGCTGTTGTACCAGGTGTGCTACCACCATTGCTGATGGGCTCAGCCTTTGTAAGCTGCAGGTCCATTTTGGAGCAAGCTGGCATTGATATATATTTGTTGGATATGGGAGAAGCTTTTAGCAGCTTCTTACAGAAGCCCACCGCACCTACAAAAACCTGGCTTTACAAAAACAATACAGAAGATATCTTGGTAAACAGCATCCACAGGAATTGCCACAGGAATCTCTATTATTTGAAAAAAACCCAAACTTGGAAGCATCCTCACATAAAAAAAAGAGCCCTGTAATAGGAAGAGGAGTGAAAAGAAATGTTATCATTGAGATATTAGGAGTAGAAGGAAGACACTAAGTACATGTGCTTATTCTGATTTTTCTTAGGACCTGTAATGTCAGGAGCAGTGTGGACCGAGGGAGATGATCTCCAAATCAGGGGGATGGAGAGTAGAAAATTAGAGTAGATGTAGAGGTGAAGGACTGAATTCATCCTCACAGGAGCCTTTAGGTACAATTTATGGGAATTATTTCCTACAGCCATTTTAGAGGATCTAAATGGAGTATGTGGCTTAGAGAGGTCACAAACTAAGGGCCAAGCAGTCGTGGCAGTCATCTTTGAAGGTAAGCTTTGACATACTCTTCCAATTACTTTTTTACCCAGTGATGGAAACAAATAGGAAACCATGCTAGCGAACTGCTTATAGATGAGCCTGAGAATACACAGGCTACATCTGTATCACTCTCAGTAGAAATATCCATATTTCAGTTCAAGTTCACCAAGAGAAGTTGTTGGAGGAGTAAAGCAGTGAAAATGCTCCATCTGTCCTGTAGGCATTAGCTCATTTCCCCTGGCTGTCACTCACTGGCTTGCTCTTGTCTCCATGTGTTGGGCCACAGCTGGTCCTGCTAACTCCCATGCCACATGCTCCTCTTCTATGTCCAGACTTGCTATTCCAGCTACGAGGTGGCTGTCAGCCCATCACAGACACTTGAGGCCACAGCCCTGCTGCCTTTGGTGGAGCAGGGCTTTTGCAGAAGAGGTGTTGGTAGTTGCTGATGGTGGTGTTTAATCCTCTGAACCTTGATTAGCAACTGTAAGGTAGTTGGCAGCTCTCCAGACAATTCAGCTTTCCATGTCAGGAGTCTCCATACATGCCCAAAAGCATCCAGCTACCCCAAAACTACATACAAATGGCAACATGAACTTCTATCCTCTCCTTTTCGTCCTGGTGAGGAGCTCTCTTATCTGGACTGTACCATTCCCCTGTGAAATTGCCTAATTCCTTTGACCTTCAGATCTGATGGACCCATCTGCAGTCCCCACTAGTTATGGAACAAAAAGCTGGGACTGGGTTGGGTGTACTCAGAGCTAGGCATTTTTAAAATGCTCTTAAGATTTGAAGCCATCTTCTCCAATTGGCCTCATGGTTTTGGTTAGTGGAGGTTATCTCAATGACTGTCTGGAGCCGGCAGTGGTTTTTAATTTATTTTTCAGTGACTGTTTTCTGATTTAATGGAGGTTGCTGGGTTTATACTTGTTGTCCCTAGTCTGACTATATCTTCCTATATATCAAAAGCATGCAGAGTTGAAGATAAGACCTTTTTATGTATCATATAAATCTATTTAAGTGAATAAAAAAATAAACACTTCCAGAATGGAGTAAGAGTGAAAGATTGTGTTGATGCTATTAGGAGTAGAAATATTTTGGAAGTACTACTATCAAATCATCTGTGAAAATGCCACATAGGCACATGCACATACATAACCCCCAGAGAGTATATTTTCCTTGGGATAAATGTCAAAAATTCAGGCGTCCATTTTCATTTAAGTATCTGACATACTCTTCAAATCCACAGTGCTTGGCAGATACCAGAGCATCTTCCACTAATAATAAAAAGATTTAAATTTCATGTTATTTATATTTAGCTTTCTGAAAGCAAAGTAGGCAATGGTAAGATTATTTGATGCCTAGATCCTATAGGATTTTTTTTCCTGAAAAAGTCTGGTAGAAGTATACAGCTAAATCAGTAGTACCTTAATCTGTTGTAGAGAATCTAATTTATGTTGCTATGTATCCCATTAACGACTCTAAACCAATGTGCACATTATATTTTTTTTCATTTGCAATTTGGGATTCTCAGAATAGGAGATGCAGAGACAAGGATAACCCATGTTATCCATGAGAGATTCATGGAAACTAAAAAATAAGGTCTTTTAATATCTTTCATGATAACTGTTTTTCTTGGCTTAAGTGTAGGTTTTAAAAAATGGTGCTCATTGTTTTGCTTGTAGTTCTTTCATGCATGAACAATCATGCTGATGATGCATTTACTTCAAGTGAATTTTCCAATTGAAAAAGTGCTCTTGAGTAGTTTAAGTACTATGAATCACCAGAACCTCATCTAAGTCCCATAAAAGCACTGGCTGCAGAAAACAGCCTTGGAAAGAAGACATATTGGGATTGTACTGCATGATTCAGCTGAAGGGAAGTATATTTGGTCAACACAGAAGAAGCTGAGAAACCTGGCAGTTCTGTAAAAATGAAATTATAATATGCTGGGCAGACAGAAAATAATTGCTGCAACCTCCTCTTATATGCCTCACTCGTTCCTCACAGGTTTGAAGCAGTGATTCTAAATGTGAGAACCTCAGCCCTTGAAACACAGGATTTTTGTGGGGCATATTTTATTCCTTTTCTCTTTCTTAACTTGTTGTTTCACTATTGTCTTTCTTTCTCCCTAGTTTCCTTTGTAGTCGACTGTTGGAAGGTCTTTTCCCTGGTATCACTGCCTGCACCATTTAGACAAATAGTGTTTCTGATACAATGTTTTCTTAGTGTTAACAAATGCAGTCTATTTATTTCTTATAAAATAACATTTTGATTGAAACAATTTTGAGTCATAAGTATTTGTCAGGGAAACATTAGTGATCTTTTGAAAGCAGATAAAACTATTCAGTAAATTACAGTGTTTGAAAATTTTAAACTGTTTAATGATAACTTCAAAATATTAAGCTATTGCCTGAGATTTTTTTTTTAAATTTATGATGTAACTTAAGGTTACAAGTTCTTAACAGTATCTTAAATATGTTGAGAGTTAAAAAAAATTAATGTAGCTTTCTGCATCTTGCTTAGTAATGTATTGTCTCAAGCGAGCAACACAAGTGCAGTGGGTTTCCTTATGCTTTGAATTTTTGTCAGGATCCAAGGCTTTGGGGCCCAGATCTGGTTACAGACTGCTGAGCCCTGTGGTGCTCCTGTAAAGGCTGAGAGGGTCACTGTGGCCACACCACCTCTTCTGCTTGCTGCCACTTATGCAGATGCAGTTGCCTGTTCCTGGAGCAGATGGCTTCCATGTTGCTCTGGTGAAAAACAGTATTTTTGCCCACATGAAGCCATGTAAAACATTTACATTTTGGTTGTTTTTCCAAGAAAATTTGGATACATTTAAAGATGTTTAGTATGAGCCTAGGGCACTTTGCACAAAAGTCTAGCTAGCAGTTCTGACAGGCTGACCACTGATACCCAGTATCAGTTTGTGGTTGGCACTGCTCCTTGGGAATCTGGAACCAGAGTGCCTGAAATACACCTTTAGGGTAGAAGATATCTGAGAAAATTTGATGGTTTATCTCATGTTTTATTTTTTGGTGACTTGATTGGTGCACAAGCCTTACTTTGGGGATTAGCATTCTTGTGCTGTTCTTTGAGATAAAACACTTGGTGAAAGTAAAATGTAATTAATGTAATCACACCCTCTGATGAATTATTAGAACAATAACTGTGAAACAAGTAAGAATAAATAAATTGCCTTTTGGTCTCTACAGCTTCCTAAGCAACAGGGATGGTATATTCCCCTTCCTGTCTAAAAAATATTAAAAATGCCTTGAGGGTGGTATGCAAGGGAGGGAAGCTGTATGAAACATGAATGTTTAATACCCATTGAAGAGAGGAAAAACCAGAAGGTACAGTTTTGCCACAAAGGTATGAAATAATCAATGCTCACTTCTAACTCAGTCTAACCTTCTTAAAGACATGCCTCTCTTAAGTAAAAGCAACTTTTAAATCAAGAACATTTTCTTTGATTTAGAGTTTAAAATACCCCAAACTTTCATCCAGGTCCCCACACACACACAAAGGTGAAGGAGTGATTGTGCACATCATTTGGAATATTGATCAAGCAGTTGAAAGTTATTTGGAGAGAGTAAAAAATGTTGAGAAAGTCCACATGTGCCTTGTTTAGCAAAACAGACTCTTGCAGTGGGACACACAGGTTGTACATTTGCATGACAAGCTCTCTTCCATTCCAACAGAAAGCACATTATCAGTTTTGCAGTTCTGTAATAATTCATGTTCACAGTTTGCCTGGAAACCTTTATTATTGGTGGAGAACAATCCGATGAAATTGGTGCTTTCTTGGGTAGCACCATTCTGTTCAATATTACTATTGCTAACCTTCTCTGGTTATAAATTTTTGAAGTCACTTCTAGGACTTTTTAAAGGAGCATGGCTGAGGAAGCTGATGTTCTGTCCAGTGTGCCACACACAGAGCATTTTCCCCATATGCTACTCTTGAAAATGAGTAGTTTAGTCCACTAAAAAAAAAATCATCACCAAAGGTATTAACAAGAGCAGGTTTTAATATTGATCTGTGAAAGTGTGGCTTAACAGAGTTCAATGGCAAGGTTCACTCTATTACTCACTACAGAAAAGAAGAATACAAAGGAAAGTCAGTTTAGAATCAATTTAGAATGATTTACACTGAGACTGAGGATGCAAAAGTGTAAGAGTACAATAGGGTAAGGGAGACCCTTCTGTTAAGTCACAAAGTTCAAAGAGGACCCCTTTGCTTTCTAAACTCCTGAAGGATCCTAGATGTAGCTAAGTCCAATCTAAGTCCCATATTTGACCAACAATTCTAAAGGGCTTAGCAGCACACAATTATTGATTAGGATTTATAAAGTGATCCAACAGGATTTACTACACTCACAACAACTACTTGATTATAGATTGAGAATTGCAGCATTCATACTATGCATGTCAGAGGGAATTTTGATCAATTCACAAATGCATATACACAGATGCAGAGGTACATATATGTATGTATATAGGTACCTGTTAGAAATCCCCCTTAAGTTCAGTGAAATACTTCTGTTGAATGTCTATGCACTGCACTTCTTAAAGGGTGAGGGCTGAGCATCGGAAGAGTGGAGGGTATCAGCCCATGCCCCATCAGCTTTTGGTGATGGTCCTTCAAGTATCACAAACTTGAGACTTTGTGGACTCTGAGAGGCATCCCCCTCAGACAGAGGTACTGTCCACTACAGTCCATCAGAGTTCAAAGTACCTCACCTAGGTCTCCTGTTTATAGGATCACAAAATGACTGACTTTAATCAATATGGCCATAATGCTGGCTACAACCCAAGTCAGTAACTACTGAAGTTTTTCAGAAGTCTGCTAACAATGGTGCCATTCCACTTTGGCTACAATTCAGCTAAGTAATGTTCCAATGCTGTCAGGGCATAATTGACTATCCCTTGTTCTCCACCTTGGTCAGGAAATGGATGTCCTGTGTATGAACAGGGCTGCTCCCAGCTGTGCAATTCAAGACTTCCTGCTATGGTCAAGGAATGCTTCACTGCCCAACTCCTACAGTCAAGGGACGCTTCACTGCCCAGCTGGTATGGTCATGGCTAAATGGGAATTGCTGAAGTCACAGAGCAGGTCCAAGGGGGCTGTGAGGGTGTGGGAAATGCACCACTACAACCCCCACCATGATTTAAAGTCAATTCGTCTTGCTCCGCAGAGTGGTGGTGGGGTCACCTCTTGCCTCTGGGCCTATAAACAAATTAATGCTATATTCCAGTTGTAATTTGAGGGAAATTTTTGGTTGTTACGTAATTATTTAGATTTTATTAAACATGAATGAGTAGTATTGCATATGTAAGGAGGACTGTGCCATCCATCTAGCTATTTTCCATAACAAGCATAATATGAGATAAATAAATAAAATTACAATGGGATTCAATTTAGAGCTCCTGTTGGTGATGAGAACCACCCAAATAAAGTATCCCACTAGTGATGTTCTCTATCCTTCTCTGCTCTTTCTAGGACAGGGTATATATCTTCTGTGGTGTAATGAACAGTGCTTAGATTCCTATGTCCATGGTTTTAGACTATATGTTGTGGTTTTTGACTCAGGTAATTGTTTTCTAGTAGTTTCTTCAGCAAGGTAAAATTCATGCTAGTGGGGGTAGGTGGTAAATCTTGATGTGAGATGCAGTTAATTTGCAACAGTTGGTGGGTTGTGACAGGAGCTGAATGGTTAAATTGCATCCCAATTTGATAAAATTACAGACATAGATATTTGACTGATTGCTTGTCTTTACAGTGGTGTTATCTGTAAGTATAGATTCACACAAAGAGTTATCAAAATACCCAAAATTCAATTCCGACATATACAAATACAATTTTGGGGTTTCATCAGGATACATTTCAAAATGACAAACAATTTGTTCACTGTCAAACAAATGTCTTGGTTCGTAAGGGTATTATTTTCACAAATAAATGCCTGTTGTTTCTGAACAACACATGCACCAACATCAACAGCTTTGTGCCCATTTTGTTGGCCCCGTAGTCTATGTTCTATCAGATATAGTTTCATGCTGATTTCATCCTTTCACAATGATTGGCTTTATGGTGTATCTCAAAGTATGGTCAAAATGATGTCTCCTTTAGGTCCATTTAAAGATGGAATTTGTTGGTTATCATTTTCATCTCTATGAATCCATTTCTGTGTACAAAAGAGATGTTATTGTGTAGTGCTGCTGCTGATATATTTATATCAGGCATAGCTACATTTAGAATTACATATGCATCAACCCACAGACACCCTGTTGTACACAAATTCCACATTTTGTGCTTAACAATAATGAAATCAAATACTAGTTCTACACTATGTTTTATCCAGAGCAAACTGTGAGTCTGGGTTGTGTAAAAGTAAAATTGAACCAATGGTCTGGTTATGACAATTTATAGAAAGATTTCTTATTATTTCTTGGTTTGAAAAAATCAGTATAGTGTTTATTAATCTTGATGGGACTTTCTGGGATAGACCCATTGATTGCCCAGTACCCTATTTTTATTTTTTATCTCCTCTTCTAGTATTACAATTATTATTATTCCAATTATTTTCCTATTAAATGTCTTTCATCTTCACTTATCTTCTAGATATACCTTTTTTCAATGTATAAACAAAGTAGCAAGGCTTAAGCTTGCCTTATCTTTTTGGCAGGATCCCCCAATGTTCCAGTATAATGCAGTGCATGATCCCAAGGCTTTTGTGTTTGATCTGGAGGGATTATATTTTCTCAATCAAGAGGAAAACCAAGACTCTGTTGGGGCTATATAGCTGTTTTCATTGCTATCAATATAGATTCTTTTTCTTCTGTAAAAGAAAATAAATAAAATGTTTTGATGGGGAAAGTGGAATTTTTTGTGATGCAGTGTAAATCCACTGTGCATTGATTCGGTATTTTTCAACACTCCTATCAGTAGCTTCCCAAAGAAGTAAGCCATAGGGTTTAGTCAGAGTCACAGGCACAGTTCCCATTTGTGGTAAATTTACCATATTGGGTTGTCCTGGCTGTAATGCTATCTGATATTTTCTTTCATTGGAAGGTAAAGCATCAAGTTCAGCTTTTGCTGAGAATGCTTGACTCACAAATTGCCAATTATTCAATTGATGAAGCACTTTGGAAAGTCAGGTATCCCACTGAACATTGTGTGTCTTAAGTCCCCTTTACAATAATCCCTTAGGTCTTTCTACCATCCCATTTTATTTGAGGTAATTTGGAGTGTGTAATACCCATTGCATTTCTTCTTGTTTGACCCGTCCTTCTACATATGTACATGAGAAGTGTGAGCCAGTATTGCATTATGGGGAGTAAGTAGACTCAAGAACCAAGATCATAACCCCTGCACTTTCATCCATCACCCTTTCAGCACTCAGTCACTGTAGGTAAGCTGGAAGACTACTGCTCTACTACTGCTTTACTGCACTCTGTGAGGATAGGTTGGTATCCTACAGAGGATTTGAATGGCCTGATCCAATCGATTTGCCATGTAGACCATAAAGTCTTCCCCTGATTGATGCTTTAGCAGAGTGATGTCATTGTATTTTAAGCTTCATTGATGACATTCCATAAGAATAGCTTGACAAGTTTTTCAGCCTTTGCTCTGTGCAGCAAAATAACTGCTGATTTGCCATTGTGACCTAATTTCTGATGTGGCTTGTCTCCCAATTGATACCACTCAGGATTTAAAGAGTTCTCTAATTTTATCTTCCTAATTTTAGTCAAATCATCTACCTTTTAATAACAGTTTGTGCATGGTTTATTGCCCTTGGCATGAGCTTTCACCCATCCATTTTGAATGATGTTTTCCTTTCTGTACCAAGAAGTAATTGCCAGTCTTGAGTTCTCCAAACTGAAGATCTGCCTGCTTCCCAGTTCAGATATTTCCACTGACTGAACCATTGAGTGATGCCTATCTACACAGCATAGGACTCCACAGATATAATTTTTCCTCCATTTTGTGCTGCCAAAATACCTGTCCTTAATTTTCCTACTTGTGTACTACCTTCACCTTCTTCTATTATTTGTTTGCCAGTGTTAATGTTTAGTGCAGCTATCTTACATTGCCATTTACTATTTATCTTTTTTGCTGAAGCATCAGTGAAACACTTTGAAATAGGTTACTTGAAGCGCCCTGTTCAGCAAATCCCCATTCTGTTATGACAGGGTCGTGGGGGTATACTGGTCCCAGTGATTGATGGTTTTAATTCCTGCGTTAAGGTTTTGAGTGCCTCTTCATGTTCCAAATTCTACCTCCACAGTTTTCCCATTCATAAAAGTGAATATAATGTGCAAGCAGTGGTAGAAAATCCAGATACTTGTTTTCTCCCATATCCTAGAGTTCTCATTAACTTTTGTAACTCTTTCCTAAATTGGGATGACTGCAGCTGTTCTGGTTTTCTTAAGGTGTTTTCTTACTGCACTGCCTGCTATCCACCAAGTACCCAGAGTCTTTGCTTCTTCACTTGGCCCTTGACATATGTTCCTGTTGAGGTCTCACCTTCTTTATGCAGTGCTTGCACTGTTACTGATGCTTCCCCATCTTTTCAGGCAAATCTCCTGTGATTACGATATCACCTATATTAACATAATTTTACATTTGAGGAAATGAGACTGTCTGTAAAAGTTCAGCAAGTTCAGCAAGCACAGCATGAGCAATCGTGGGTGAATGTTTATACCCCCATGGGAGTCTGCTAAGGTGCATTGGATACCTTCCCAAGTAAAAGCAAATTTCTCTTTATTGTCTTCCTGTAAAGAGACCATAAAGATAATATCTTTTCTATCTAGTGCTGCCATCCATGGATATGTGGCTACTTGTAGTGTGCCTGCTGGGTTTGTAGCATTGGGTACTACAGCTTTTAGTGGGGCCGTGTTGGTATTTAAGCACAATAATCCATAGAAAGTCATCATCTCCTATCTTGTTTTTGAACTGATGAAACCAATGGTTCTGAAGACAGTCTGTCATTTTTTCAAATCAACTATAACTTCCTAAATTCTGCTTCATGCTGTGACAGAAATTTAATAGGGAGCATGGGGCGCAGGTGGAGATGGGCTGTGGGTGGAATGCACCACCACAGATGTTGCATACAATTATTCTCTTTTCAAAGCTGCCTCATCCAACATCTTCCACACCCTCCTGGATTTTCCACCTTGCATATTTCTCCAACACTGTGCTTCATAAGGCATAGGTAGGGCCTGGTGAAAGGGAAGGACCAAAAGGGTGAGACGAGCCAGGATGGAAGACACAGGGTCTGGTGAGTTGTTAGAAGATTGAAGCAGATTGTGAAACTTGACCCTTTTGGCTATGCTGGTGGCATGTGCTTCTTAAATTAAATAAAAATCCAAGAAGTGACTTGCCTCAAAGATGACTTTGAAATTTGGAGTTTGCGGTTTTTAAGGTAGAGGAACAAAATTACTGTGGGCTACTGCAGGCTGTGGCTAAGCAAAGCAGAGCAGACAAGTGGTGCCATGGTTGTGGAGACTAAGGCAGCTGTGGCTGTAGTTTATCCACAAGCGTGAGCACTGATACCTTCTGCGAAATAAGGATAGTTAGCACTGAGGGAGTGCTCCAAAGCTCTTCTGGAGCCATTGATCATGCACATTACAAAGTGCACAGGAGTGTGTCATCTTAAAAGAGTGTTGCTTGATGACCGGTGAAGTTGACCAAATCTCACCTTCAGAGGAAGCTGGAGATGAAAACAAGTAATGAAATGTGTGCCAGATAAGTTACACAGGATAAGTTTGGAAAATGATAAACGTAAAGCTTATCTTCAGAAAGCAGGGAAAGGAAGAACCAGAGACTAAAGGAACAAATAATCAAACAAGCTTCAAGGACAAATGGGATTTGTCAAGTACAAATTGTATTAAACTAGCCTAATTTCTTTCTGTGACAGGATAAAAGGCCTTGTGGATTAGGGAAGAAGGAATAAGAGTCTGTAAATCACAACTTCAGGGAGATATTTTCATGGTTACACATGGAATTCCCATAAGCACGCAAGGAAAATACACTCTGGGTACATCCTAAGCCACTTCAAAAACTAAAGGGAATACTTAGTAGATCACTATCACACTGAAGCATGTTTCAAGAGAGAATGCCCCAGAGATGTGTCATGACCTGGTATTAGTGTTGAATATTCATTCAGAGTAAATTTCAGTGAAACATGGCTGATGAAGTAGATAGCATATTTATTAAATTTGCAGAAAACACCAAGGTAAGAGCTGCACACAGTTTTCAGGACAGAGCTAGGATCTAGACTATTCTTGGTGTCTTGGAGAAAGAGATAAGACAAAAACACTGGGTGAGTTCACAAGGAAGAACCCTACACTCAGAAATGAGAACCTGCATGTCAAACCCCACAAACCTGGAAATAGCTGCAATACCATAAAAGCCATGGAGAAGATCTGGAAGTTACCATGAATATGAGTTAATTATATGGCAAAACCACAAATATTGTACTGAAATCTATATTAAAAAATGCCCTTTGTCTGCAATTTAGATGAAGTTTTCTTCCTCTGCTCAGTGCAGGTGTGATGTTCAGCTGGAGAATGGTGTCCACAGTGTTTTGAACACTTTTAGCACTTAAAGAAGGATGGAGGTGATGGAAGTAAGGTGGATCTGGAAATTTTCTTTATTTTCGTCTAAACAAGATTAAGGGAACAAGGCTTTTTTGATCTAAAGCTCATTTTTTTGAGAAGATTTTGCCAGTTTTGCAGAAGAGTGAGATGCCATTCCTAATAAATGATAAATTCTTTTCTCTCTGTGACTTTCTCAGCCACTAAAAGTTTAGTGATTCTTTAGTTAGGGTCACCTTTGTCTGAGGAATACAGACGTCAAAGTACAGCCTGAGGATGTATGGTGTCCTTCCCTGTGATCATGTGTTAAAAGCTAACAGGATTGTGAATTGAAGATAATTGTATGCACAAATGAGCTAAAGACCCATGTGACAATTACTAATTCTAATTAGTAATTAACACTAATGGAACACTAAATGCAATAGAATGAAAGAATATTTTTTTCTCAGGTTTTCCCAGGTGAGTTAGACTAACCCTGCCTGTGTGCTTAGCTTGATATCAGCAAGGCTGTTGGTAAGTACGCAAATTAAAAGGGATGGACAAGCATGGATTTACAAGGGGCACTAAATGGTATCAGTAAAGTAAACCCAATACATTCTTGTGCCATGTGATGTGCCAGCACTCTTTTAACTGCACAGTCTCTTTGAATTCTCTCATTATGATTAGAGTTGCAGATAGGCAGTTGTGCAAGTCTTCATACAAACAGAGTATTTCTTTCTTGAAGTCTGACACCACTGAACATTGAACACCTCTTGTCATTAAAAGTAGAGACTTTTCAACTGGGTTCCTCCCTGTCTTCTGGAGTCAGAAATATTCTACATATAATACAATAATATGGAACTCCCTGGGCCAGAAGAACCACAACAAGGAAGAAAAAAACAGCTGAACCTTCCTGGTTCCACTGTGTTCCTGGTGGAATTGCAAGACAAAAAGTTCAAACCCCAAACTGATTTCTAGTTTTTGAAGAATCTATTTGGTGATTATTTCAGGTCTTCACTAAAGCTTTTGACAATAGTTTTAACATCAAAACTCTCTCAGAAACATGGATGTATAACATCAATAAGAGGAATGATTTGTGCATTGCCAACCTGTTCTTTGCAGTCACATGTTAAAGGTGAAACGCAGATATTTTCTGCCAATCCATGGCTTTCTAGCCTCCACTAAGTCACTTATCTTTGCTGCTGTCCTATCATTAGTTATATGTAATAGTTATATGTAAAAAATATAGGTGCTTCTCTCATGCAAAAAGGAATCCCAATAGCACATTAAGACTCTCCAGACTTCAGTTCCAAACTTCTACCACTTTCAATGCTGTAAATAAGTTCTGATGTCTGTAAAGGGCAGGTTGAACATAAACAGGTTGCAATTAAAAAATGGTGTGACATGAACTTGTGGCTCTTGGACAGCATTTCAGCAGGCACAGATCTGCAGCTCACACTGAATGGCATGTGCTAAATTCCAAATCATGATGTAGCTGTGATACATATCTACAGATACGACAGACACAGACTGCATTAAGAAATTACACTTTTTTTTTTCTTGGAGCAGCTGATATAGCTGGGAAAAAATATGTTTTCAGGCACAAATTTCTCTGCAGACAAAAAAAAACTAGGGAGCTTTTCTGTGGTTTTACAACCAAGCAATGGGTCTAACAAAAAAAAAAATTTCTCCTGACAGATTTACCCAGTTGCAGCCTGGGCAACAGGACTTGTCAGTACTTGCTGGTGGTCTATGCTGGGACTGTGCTGGCATCTGCTGTGGGACCCTTCATGGGGACTGTGGTCCTCCCAGCACAGTGGAAGCAGGATAAGGCAGGGATGTGGCAGCAGCTGGCAAATGAGGAGATAGAAGGAAAAACCTCATATTTGCCTCCACAAACCCCTTGTCTATCCTGCAAACCCCATCAGGCTTTAGTGTCCCCTCAGGTGCCCCAGCTTTGTCCCTCGTTTGGACAATGTCCTGCCATCTCTATCCAACCAGGCTTCAGCCCTCTTGCTCTTGTCCCATCTTTCCAGAAAGCCCACTCACCACCCCAGCAGCAGCCACCTGCTCCATCATTGCCAACAAGCAGCCATCACTTGCTACAGACACCAAAGATAAAAAAGGAGGAATGCCACAGCTCTTCACAGAGTTCAAGTGCAAAGCATTGCTTTCCAGGGGGAGAAATTGTAGCAGAATAAGCCATACAACTGCAAGATTGATTCAAAAGTGCTAAAAGAACCAACAGAAAATATGGACATTCCCTCTTAAAGTTGAAATAAGCAATCTGAAATTATGAAAAGGGTCTAAGGATCTACTTTTTAAAAGGGCAAATATTTTAAGTCACATGCTACTTTTGCAGACTTGATGACTTCAACTTCTGAATGCTTTGCTGAAATCCAGAAGTATTTAATGTCCTGCATTAACTAGACTGCATTTCCACAAAATACAGCCTAAGTACTGCTTTTTGACTCCTTCATATATTTAGTTAGACTCGAATTTGTGGTAAATACAGAACTGTGAAATTTTTGAATGCTGAGTCAAGCTCCTAATGAGGAAAACAACAGAAGTCATAAGAGGACTGGTATGTACAGAGAATCTGTTTCACCCTGGAGCTGCTTCCACCTCTGTCTTTCCCTGGGTATGAGTCTGGGGAAATGGTGTCTATTCAAAAGCATCAATTTCTACAGCAAGCTGATGTTCATTGAGTGAGGCGTTCCACAAAGCGGTGCTGGTACTCCAGAGGCTGTACACACCAGGGGCTGGTTCTTGTGGAGCAAAAAGTGTCATCCTGTGCCCAGAGTAAGGGCTTTGCCTTGCAAAGAGCAGTTCTGTGCCCTAGCTAGTGCCTCAATCCCTTTATTCAAGGAAGCCAAAGCAATATTGCCCTTCACTGGTCCTGAAACTAGTTTAACTGCTAATGTGAGTTGGACAAAATCTCTGTTGGTACCATCAGGGGCACTTTGAAACCAGAATTTGACTCATATTCCTGGGGCATTGGTGGTGTCCCATCTGTGCCAGGAGCTTTTATTTTTCAGTCCCAGCTGTGGAGGCACAGTCATTACAAGTGGTATGACATGGCTGCACAGCAGGAGTGGGGTACAGGCAGCATCATCTCCTGTGAGGGATCTTTGGTCAGGAGATCTGTGGCTCAGCTTCTGCTAAAAGCAGATAGAAACTTCACTCAGCATGACTTCTGGCACTGTCCAGCCTGAGCCTGCCCAAAGATCGGATTTGCTGTTGATAGTGAACAGTGACATTGCCATCAGGTAAAACCTGCAGGTCCACTAAGCATTTCAGATTTCTAAAGTTTGTGATGCTCTGTTGAATACCCATGTTTTCAACTATTATGTCTGCTGCTTCTCACTGCTGGCTGAGAAGGAGGTGAGGTACAGAGATTAGAAAACCTCAAGGTCTTGCAGGCACCAGAGGTGGCTCTAAGGCACCCAACAAGAGCAGCCTCACTTAAAAAACCCAGGCAAACACCAGCATCCAACAGCTTCATGCTAACAGCAAGGGGCTTTAAATACTTCCCCTCGTGCTTTGAGGACCATCTGAGGACTGTGCAGGCAGCACAGCAGGCAGCAGGTTTATTCTTTGGGTGTGAAGGTGTGTGAAGGCATTGATGGGTTTCACCCGTGTGCTGGTGGCACAGGGGAAGTCTGTTAGATTTTAGGGATTTCTGGTGTGGTGAGCAGCAGTGGAAAGATTAACTGTCCTGGCATTTAAGTGACCAAAATTAGGCTTCCAGTGAACAACCCTTTGAAATAAATAATAGAAATTCACACCTATCTGGGTTCTACAGCTTTTCAGACTATTTGGGGAGGCTGAAATTGGGTGTGTAAATCTCCTTGAGTACCTTGGGCACTCTGCAGTTGTCTTAAGGAGCTCTGGCTCCCTAGTTGGCTTTGCCTCCCTAGTTCAGTCGTTTAACCTGCTGTTCCCAGCAGCACCTCTATGAATAAAAATGTTCCTGGTTTGCAAGGCATGCTTCCCAGAAAATTACTCTTCTAAGCACCCACAAATCTTACTTCTGTCTTGATACATCTAGAATAGCAGTGGGAAATAACTCCAAGACCACTGTGAATGGTTGAAGTATGAAAGATTTTAATGTTGATACATTTATTGTGACTTATCACACACCAGAAAAACTTATTTCATTTCCACCATTGATTTCTTTCAATGAAGTTGGAAGAGGTGCATGGGAGCAGCTTGGATGTCAGAGCGGTTTTTGCAGACTTAAGGACTTAATTTTAGAATAATTTTCAATAATTTGCTAGGAAAGATTATGGGCTGAGGGTTTTTGCAGGATATTAAGAATTATATCACCCCTTCCAGAGCTATCTGCAAATCCTGTGCTGGTGTGATAAATAACCCCACACTTGTCAAAAGACGGAACAACCAATGTCCTTGCAGACTAAAAGAGGTCTGTTTTCCAGACACTGAGGTAGTGAGAGCTACAGTTGTTGTTCTAATGCTGTTAATGGGTGACTGTATGCTAATTAGTCAGATTAACTAAGCGGGTGAGTCATGCACTAACCCTTCTTGAGAGAAAGTGCCCATTTTGAGATGCTAAATGAGAACATAAATGCAATCAGGTAGAGAATTCTTGAAAGATAAGACGAGAGCAGACCTGCTTGTTAATGGAGTTAGTGAAATTAATTCTGCTCTGGAAGGGGGTGCACATTTTCTTGTTCAGGGTTCATTTTAATGGGGAAGGGTTCAAAACCTTCAGATCTATATAAAGCATTTCACTAAGTGGCTTTAATGACCTAACATAATCAAGGAGATTTCTAGTATTCTCTGTTATGCTTGCACCTTCGGAAAGAGTTCTTTTTTTTTTTTTTCTTTTTTTTTTTTTTTTTTTTTTTAATTAGAGGCATTCAGATGTTTCAAATGAAGTCAAAACTATAATATTGTGAAAAAAACACAAAGCCCTCTCATTTGTGATTGATGGGAAAGTATTAAAAATGTTTATTGTGAATGCTCAAGCTATTATACAGAAAAACTACAGCCTTGTTACATTTGAGAAGTCGGCATCAGTGCTGACAGGGACCACAAGTGTGGTTCTGCTGTGGTGTTGGGAATCATCACTGAGGGTAAGGGAAAGAGGGCTGGGGTGCCCTTCTATGGAGAAGATTTGTATCCTTTTTTTGGTGTGTGTGTGTGAACCCTTCCTGTCAGAGTGGCCACCCACTATGTGTGTTTGCCTATTTTTAAATTTTTTCTTCATAACACTGCAGGCATCAAGGAAGTGTAGCAGTGGTGCTAGCAGCCATCCCACACTGCGTGGGATGCTTTAGGTCCTGGACTGAACAGGGCTTAGACAGCCAGGAAGTCCCAGTCTCCCCTCTGAAATCCCTGTCATCTTCCCAAGTGCCTGACATGGTGAGAGGTGGAAGCACCAGACCCGGCTCCCAGTAGGTGTTCAGTGATCCAGCCTGTGCATGGCATTTATTTGTGGCAGCACCCACAGCAGCCCTTTGGGCACCGTGAGGCTTGTGGGGACATGCTGCACTTGCACATGGGAGCCAGTGGGGAAGCTGGTCAGTGCTGTGAGGAGGCTGATGCTCGGCAGAAGTTCTGAGGGAATGATGCCCAGGGGGGTTTTGTGGTCTTCAGGACCTCCTGAAAAAACCACAGGCCTTGCCACAGCCCTTGGGCACTGAATTCACCATGAAAATATTTTGCCTCAAGCTTGCTTTTGGGCATATTCTGTTGACTCATTATTTGCCAGAAATAGTCTTTTTTCTTAAAGTTTTTTGACTCTTTTAGTTTGATAGCAAGGCAGCAGCTTGGCAGTAGAACTGCTGGAAGTGTTGGTTCCACAACCCTGCCTTCTTTTCTAACCCAAGCTCTTCCCAGTGCCACTGCAGTGGCCGCCAGTTTCCAGCACAGAGGTGGCTGCACTGAGGTGATTGGTGAAGTGATCCTTATATATATTTTCAATTCTCTGAAGTGCCTTGAGGCTTGCAAAAGGCACTATATAAATCAATTAATAACAGTATCAGAGGTCAGTCAGCCAATAAGAATACAATTTAGTTTAATGAGAGATAAATAAGACAGACAGAGTGAGAGGGAAAGGGAGCTATGATTCTACAAGCTGGGTCTAAGTACTCCAGCTCCTGGCTTTATCACAGTGATCATCAGAAACACAAAAGATAATTGTGTCATTGCCATTTCTTAGTCCAGTGTAATATCTATTACTGGTTTTGATGTCTTACTCAGCTCTGTACCAGTATGATTTTAAGAAGAGTGTACATTATTTTCATGAAAACAAATATGAGCATGAGGAAGCATTTTTCCCTTGCGTGCAATTCCTACTAAAGAATTTACATTCTTCTAATTTACTGGTTTACTGCACCACTTAGTGCACTCCTGAGATGTGCAGAATGTCCTCGCAGTTAAGAATGTGCAGATGAAATTTACCCTTTTTGCACTGAATCACTCACTCTTCCCTTGGAAGTCACCATGCTCTTTCCTCCCTCTAAATCTCCTTTAACCACTCTAATAAAAGAACAGATTATTCTGCACAGTTACAAAATGGATCCAAAATGGATGGTTGGCAGTTTATTTGGGTTTTAGGGTACTTATATATTTTTGTAACCAGTCTGGTACTAAATAGATGAATGGAAAGACACTGTTTTACATTTGATTCTTCCATTTATATGAGACTGTGGATGTCAGAATGAAAATTCTCTACTGTAGCCCCAGACAAAATGCTAGGCTACACCACCATCATCAAATCAGTATTTGTTAAGTTGCCAGAAGATGCAGAGAACATGGAACAATAACCCTGAGGGGGCCAGGACAGGGGACTGGGGAACCCTGTGCGGCTAAACAAGGAGGCGTTCCATGTTTGTGCCGCAGCAGAACACAAGCAGCACAGCCCATCGCTGTGTCTGTGTCCACATGGACCTGTTGGAATGCACTGAACAGCGCCTTGGGCCCCACTGCCTGGGATGTGAAGCCTTAAGAGCTGTCAGGGAAAGCAGCAGCTCCTGTCCAACCTCTGCAAATGCCCTTCCTGTGGGTCTGGAGGGAGCCTGTGCATTGGCACACATTGGTAGATGGAACATTGCTAGGGAATGTTCCAAGGTTCAGTATTACAGAAACTGCCATTAGCAGCAGAGCATGAAACATGTATCTAAAGCAGAATTAAGCACTATGAAGCACTCATGGTGAGCAAATCCATAGCTGTAGGGCAAGGCTGACTTGGGTTCAGATTTGACACAGTTTAGTGTAGCATCATTACATGCAGAATTGTCTCACCTGGTTATTCCTAGATTATTCTTCTTTTTCTTTTTTTTTTTTTTTTTTTTTTTTTCCCCCCCTGTGTCTGCACTTACTCTCTTTGTCTGGCATTTGCCTACATTGTGCTCCAGGGGGGAGCTCCAGGGGGTCTCATTCAGACCTCAACCTGTAGCCATGGCAAAGGGAGGCAAAGGAGGAAAACGGACCTTCCTAAAGCTCTTTCACAAGAATCCAAAGCCAAACAGTGCTGACTTCAAGCACATCAGTGCTTCCAATGCTGTGCCCCCAAAAATCCCACTTGTATTTTTGAGTCCTTTCACGTGCCTCAGAACAGCAGCCTGTGGGGCTGTCTCCTTCACACTTAGGTAATCCATTTTCAGCCACTCAGACCTGGACATGAAAACATTTCTTCTGCAAGGAGGACTGCTCTTTGTTCTCTCTCCCCCATGCCAAAAAAATCCAGCCCTGAACACTGTGACAAAGGATTAGCTCAAGCTGAGGCCAGGCTTTAATGTAAATAGCCAGACAGAGAACAGAATGGCTTCTTTTATCAAACTTAACATCCCAAAGCTCTACTGATTTCATTGTCATTATGGTGGTGATTAATTTGACCCAGAGTACTGCCACCCACTGTTAAAGCCTTCGCTGCATCCCTGTTGATAGCTCTCATGACAGAGATTACAGTCAGCCACTGCGTTGTCCATAATTAGTACTTGTCAAAATGAGATTTGCCTATGGTAGCCCACTGCTCATGAGAAACCCATTCAAAATTAAGCATGCTTTGGAAAATAGAGGGCAGTTCATCCTCTAATTGGAACAAATAAGTACAGAATGACAACTCTTTTTCTCATCTGTTAAGTGTTGTTCAGGTCTTAAAAATTATTTTTTGATTTATCTCCATAGTTACCAATAAGTGCCCTCTGGTAAAGTATGAGGGTGCCAATTCTGTTCTGGAGCTGGGTCCTAAAATGTTTGCACAGTTAATTCCCTAAAGCAACACAGTTTAATTACTTCATCTGAAACAGGGACATGGTCAGGTACAGTGGCAGACCCTGACACATGGTCAATGCCAGCCCTGCTGCCCATCCGTGACTGACAGTGGGCCCTGGGGAAGGCCAGGGCTGGGCACAGCCTGGGGAATACCAGGAGTGACAGCAGGGAGGGGGCATTTGCAAAGGCTATCGCTTATCTCCAGGGCATGGAGGAGAGAGGAGGGAGTGAAGCCACACAGCCTGTGGCCTGCCCAATGGGCAGCCATGGAAATGTGGTGTTTGTAGTGACTGAGGTGTGGGCTACTCCAAGACTTCATTCATTGATGTTTTGGGTTGGACTAGGCATGGAGTCTAATACACAGTTCATTTGCAGACCAAAGCTACAGCTCTTTGGGTTTTTTTTCCTCCACTGTAAGAGGAATAGCTAGTCTTACTGCAACCCTGAATGCAAAGACTTAGTTACTAGATCCAGTATCACTAAGGATTGCAACAAAAGGCTTGCTGATTAAACTCTGAACTATAGGGTCAGGGATGGAGTAAGTATCCACACTGGGATCAACTGAAGTTGATGTCCAATTACATTTTTTACAGGACAAGCAGGAGAGCTGGTGTTTTTCAGAAGCATGAATACATCAGTCTATGAAAATAATTGCCCTGGGCAACTGCCTAAAAACAAGAGCAGGTGGTTCAGAGAATGAAACCCTTGTGCTAGTCAAACCAGACCATCGTTGGAGAAATATATCTTTTCAGTTCAGATACTGGAAGTGCTCAGCAGCTCTTGAAAACACTGGAATATATCATGGCAAAAGTGAATGCTTGGAGAATAATTCACAAGAGGTGATGATGTGCCAGACATAATTCTTCACCAATATCTTTCATTTTATTCCACTAGAAGAAGCAAAAGCACTTAAAAGACATCAGTAATTTTGTCCTGAATGCCCACTGATTAAGTGCCACACTTTCTTACAGCAGGTTAATTAATCACAGTCCTGTATGTAAACTCCATTCACTAAAGTTTATTGGGTTCTCCACCTGAATTTTGCACAGCCAGATGACAGCTTTCATCCTTATCTTCAGTGGAAGCACTGGTAAGAGGGGGATGTTTTGTCTTCTGCCAAAATATCAATCTGATCACTTGTGACCTGGGCAAGTTATAGGGAAGTTTCCTACTGATAGAAAGACCTCATTGCAAAGCTTCAGTCCATTGCAATCCTGGGCTGCATTACTGTAAGTTAGACAGAAACCTCCTGGTCACTGTGCAGGTGAAGGTGTGGGCCAGGTGGAGATCAGCTAAAAAGGGAAAACCAGAACTGCTGGTGGATATAAATTCTATAGTCAGAGAGAGACTGAGTCACAGGCTTAGAGAAAAATGAAGACTGGTAGTCTTTGGGTTTGCAAAAAAAAGCTGTTGCAGTGTGGGAATAAACAGTTCTCCTTGTTTATTCCATTGAAAGCAGGAGAAGAAAAAGCAGCTTTAAAGATTCTGTCTGTTGTGAAAGTTTTAGATTGTTTAATTATGGACTTAGACTTTTGGAAAATATTTGTTTTCTATTTTAGGTTTTTCCAGGAATCACCTCTTTAAACTAATGAGACATTGAAGCTAGACATTAGGAGGCATTTTCTGATGATGATGGTGACTCCATCCCGTCACACATGGCTACGAAGGTTAGGCGAGTCAGCAAAAGTCTGCTGGGAGCGCGCCGGACATCGCGGCCCCGCCGTGCTGGGAGGGAGGCAGGGGATGACCTTGGCAAGCCCCAGCCAGTGCTGCTCCCTCTCACTCCGGCAAGTCTGAAGATTTACTTTCACCCTGAAGGTAATCAGTCAGTCGTGGTTTTGACCTACAGTTTAATGTGCTCTCTTGCTATAGTTACAGACATCCTCCTTCTGGTTATGCTCCCTGCTGTGACTAATGGCACCTTTGCAGTTAAAGAGGTGGTTTTTAAAGAAAAACACCCAAGTTTCAGTGCTGTTACTGAGTTAACAGTTTTAGCAAAAACAATGTCACAGCAGTCCTTGCTATGGCCTATGAACTTGTCATTTTTTGGGTGCAAATGTGTACATGTATATTTGTATACTTTTTGCAAAACCTCTACATACAAAGGAAGCAACAATTTTTTTTTTTTCTGTTAGTGTTTATGAAAAGGATCATCAGTCTTGGTATTCAATATTCACAGTGAAGTACCTTTTAAGTTCAGCTGCCATTCATATAAAACAGTCTTGGTCATTCAAATTTTTTTGAAAACTGAATTTTTTTCACAAATGGAAACAAAAATGGAAATCAGTTTTCAAAGATCAGGAACTGAATACCACACAACATACCAAGATATTAAGGAAACTTTACAAATCTGACCCTGCAAGTGTGATTTTCTGGAAGATGTTTAAGGGTGACATGAGAAACTATGTTTTAAAGATAAAACCATAAGGATTTTAATGACATTTTGCAAAATACCTCAACCATTCATAAGTACTCCTTTTTAAAACACTGCAATGATTGAAGGTAATTTTTCAAACTGAAGAGCAGGCTTTTAGATTTAATGAGGGGGCCCCTTTAAATAAATAAAACAATTTTTTTTTTTGTCTGTGTAGATGCTGGTGAAAATTTTGGGAAAATGTTACATTCATTTAAATTTCCTTCCCTTGTTTTCGCTTTGCAAATATGTTCCCTGTATCTGTTCACCTCTAAGCCCAATTAAATTCAAGGGCAGCAGATCACAAAAGCTAATGCTACTAAACCAAAATTTCTACTCTGTGTGGCAAGAAAATCAGCAGAAAGTAGCTCAAATTTTTTTTTTTTCTTTGCTATATAAAACTGCAGATGTCATTTGGATACTAATTGGAGTCATTGCACAATCATGTTAGATGCCCCATTCTCATTCAATATGTGGCAGGTAACATAGCACCTGTGTTCTTCAAGAAGAGATCAATGACAAAAAGGTAGTTTTCTGCTGCAGGGAGAAGACAGACAATTAGAAAATCACTATTTGTATTCAATCTCTGTTTACACCGGTTGACCACATCTCTCACAAGTGCACATTTCTCTCCAGCTTCAGAAATACACAAATATATCAGCACCAGAAGTCTCCTCTCGTTTTAGTTTGCAATTCAGGATTGCTTTATTAATCAACACAAGATGCATTCATTGAACTGGATTAATCCTGCATAAGTAATTTTGAAATTTCCTGCTGAAGTTATTTTTCATTTCTGGGAACAAATCATTTATTTGGATTTTCATATATCAGGATCACAGAGATTTGCCACAGTCAGATTTTAATTTTAGTTACATCTGAGCTGGCTTATATATTAGGGTGCATAGTTTTGCATGAGAGCATCTTCTAAAATCTGTAATTGGTGTGGAACACTGACATGCACAGAATACATCTGACAAGGTCCAGAGAGTTAGGTTCAGTTTTGCTGATCAACATCTATGCTGCAGATTAACTGAATCTTTTATGGCATTACAAGCCCTCCAGAATTCATTAGTGTGCTTTCCCTTCCTTCCTGCAAACCACCCTGACCTCCAGTGCTGCTGTCACCGCTTCCTTGGACTGGACCCGAGAGGCTGAAACACTGACTCCTTTCCACTGCTGCACTAATAACAGAAATTAAATGTGTATCTTAAAACTGCCCTGGAGTGTGTGCATTGGCACTTTCCTTGGGCCCTTTAGCACTGCTTGGGATTTCTTTCTCTTTTGTCTGTACCAGAAAGCTCTATTTAAATTGAAATATGGCCTCTCCCTTAAAGGCAAGGGAAGTAGAGTACTTTATTGATGAGTGATTATAATACAATAGAAACCAGTATATATAATGAGGTTTGGCATGGATTTTTCTCAGAAATTGGCTCACAGATGCAGCTAGCAGAGGAAATCATTGTATTAAAAGCAGAAAGGGGGATAAACACATGAGGGAAAGCAATGCCAGCTTTTGGGAGGTGGGTGCAGATTACCTTCAAAGACAGCACTGTAATTATTGAAAAGCATATTTTTCAAATGCCCTCTTTGTCATTCTTAAGGACATGGGTACAGGTTGCAAGTCACCAGCAAATCAGTCTTGTCACACTTCTCACCCAGTGGATGAAACCATAGCTTAAGATCAGGGAAATACCTTCAGTCACCAATCTGCTGTTTTCCAGGTCCCAGTCTGCAAAAGTACCTAGGCAAGTTTGTCATGCTGAGGGTGAAATGGAGAAGATTAAGGTTTGACAGGAAGGACAGCAGGGAAAGAGAACTATGGAACAGTCCATGTGTCCAGCTCCCAAAGACGACTCTCATCAGAGAATCAGAAATGGAAAGGGCTCTTCCCTCCAATGCAGCTGGGACCAGGAATTGTGGCTCATCTGCTCTTCTTGTGCTTCCCACCACCAGCATCAGCTCTCGTCCCTTTTCACAGGTGCTGGCCCTGCAGAGAGGTGTCACTGAGCATCTCTTTGATAGGTTTTGTTGTGCTGAAGACTCTGCATTAAAGCTTGAACACTGCAACACCTAAGTACTCTGCTGATTTATCCTCCTGCTTGACAGCAGGACCACTGAAAATGATTAGCTGAATACCATCACCCAAGGGCTTTTTTAGATAGTTTCATGTTTATCTCATATTGTCTTCTATTGAATTTTCTTATGTTTCTCTTCTGCCCTTTGTATTGCCTTTCCTCTAATTTTTTTCCAGCCCTGCTCTGATATGTGCTTCTCAAAAACCATCTTTGCCTTCCTCATTAATCCTGATTTTTCTTGATCCTCAGAAACATCCCACCTTCTCCTCTCACAGTCTCGTTTTTGATTTTTTTCCTTTTGTTTACTTTGTCCCCTTCCTTTCTAAATCTTATCTCTGCCCATTACTTCCAGTTTCTCCTCTTCATCCTTTTCCCACATTAATTTTAAAAAAAAAAAAGCATAAATCTCCCTTCATTCCTCTGCTGCAATAAACTCATTAATGAAACAATTCTATTTATTGTGCTATCTTAGTGCTATCCAGTACAGCCCACAGCTGCTTTAAACACAGGGGCCACTTTGCTCAGTGCATCCCCCTGGTTTGCATAGGCAGATTCTGGTCCCCGACAAAGGTTTGAAGGCATGAATAAACAACGCGTGAATAGTAACTGGCGTTGATGATGCTTCTGCTTCCTTGTAGAACCTCCTGCTTTTACCTTGTCTTAGCCTTGCAATACCTCTTGTCCCAACTCCTCTACAGCACGCCCGTGCCAGCATTTCCCCTCCAAGAACTGAAATACCCATAGTTACAAGGGTCAGTTGCCACGGGAGGAACATTTTGAAGAGGTATGAAGTTGCCACAACAAGAAGCACTAAATTCCCCAAAGCAAGACTGGGCTTAACAAAGCAGGCTCCTTTTCACTTACTGTGGCACAGAGGAACAGAGGGAGCAGCACAAGGCAGAGGCATTTCACAGGCATGCAGTGGCTCCTCCAGTGAGAGCAGGCACAGGGGTGGAGCTTTCCCTACTGGAAAAAGGTGCTGCTTTCCCAGGCCAGGCACTGTGCTCCGGGGAAGACAGACTCGCTACAGACCCGCCTTTTACTGTGGTCACTGCACTGACAAGCACTGAGTAATGGCACTTGGAAAACAATGAGGCCATTATGTAACACCAGAAAATAAAGGAAGTTCACACATCTACATGATAAAAAAGTTCCAAAGAATTTAATGTAGATATTATTTATACATACACTTTATAAGTAGGAATATGGCAGACAGTTGAATTAGTACATAAAGTTTTATTTAAAGTTTCCCCCCTACAAGCAAGCTTCATTTACACAGTCTAGTACTGTACAAAATTTACATTCTTTGTGTGACTTATTTCGTTAGAATTGTTTCCTTGGTCATGCCTTCCAGATAGATAGAAAGATTTTGATACAGTCCTCATAAATCTTTAAATTATCTTGGTAAAAAAAAGGAACCATTTAAAGGACAAGAAGTATCCTTTAAAAATGGTACATTTTAGTAGAGACTGGTGACAGACAATGTTCAGTGGCAGACCTTTTAAATGTCATACAAGGTTTCCTCATTTAGTATCTTAACAGTTTCCTTTTTTTATATATATTTATATTTATATACTTTCAACAGGAAAGAAAAAAAAAAGTCATGATTGCACCAAATATATTTTACAAGGGATCCCTTGGATCTGAACAATATAAATAAATACAAAACCAACTAAGATTGCACTATGTAGGAGAAATGGATTGAGATTTCAGGATATACACTCCACCTTTATGAGTTCCTTAGTGATGCTCACTGGAAAACTCCCCAAGGACACATTCAAATATTAGCATCTTCAGATAATTATTTTGTTTAAACATTTTTTTCCAGGCGTGCAGCTATCTCATCAATTGGATTATTGCATTTGTGTGGTACCAGTCTTTACTGCATTACTCCAATTTTACAAGTTGTGTAATTCTGCTGCAAGCAAGGGAGTTGCAATAAAATTGGACTGATGCCAGAGAGAAACAGTCCCATGATATTTGCTCTCTGTTATTTATATTGCTCTCAAGCATCAATATATAGTGTAATTTCTGTGTACATTCACCCTTTTCTATTTTGCAAAGCAAATATTGAAGTCTTTTTCCCATCTATTGCCTCTGCAGCTGAAACCAACCTCCAGTAGCTGCCTGCTCCTTGCTTAACGCACTAGCATTAAGTCCTGTCGTGAAAGATATGTGCAGGGCTGAAAATGCAGGATCGGAGTGTCCTTTGCCTTTTATCTGGTGCAGCCAGCTACAATTAGGCAAATTAAAGGCCAGATATTTATCTGACATTAAGTATATCCATTGGCTTCAATGGAGCAATGTCAGTTTACACCAGTAAAGAGGATGGTCCTGAGAGTAATGGATGCAGCACTAGTAAACCACAGTGGAAGAATTATGCACATACTTTAATGAGGTGCAGATGATTATGTCTGTTAGCTGCAAGGTGGTGAAGAACCAGGCTCAGATTTTGTCACTGCTTTTGCAAAGCCAGGACAGAAAGACATAAGCTTAACACATAGACAGTCTGATTTGTGCAAGCAACTCTGACTTCATGAAGCAAGTCCTAAATGCTACTGGTCCCATGTGGGAGCATTCTGAACTCGCTTTGCAATGTGTAAATAATTACACAGGCTATAAGGCAGTGGAAAATCTAGCCTTATATTACTTTGGATTAACAGTAAAACTCTCTCAGAGTGCATCTTAAGATCAACCACACAGGACTACTTTAACTACTTACCAGTGTCTCTCCAAAAATGCGCATAAGCATTTCAGAGTCCAAAGCAATAAATTTATTATTAAATGCAGTCTTCTTGTCTTTGGAAAGAACTTGCACAGATGCTGATATCTAACAGGTTAGCAAAAAGGAAGTAAGGTTTCTGGTGCTTCGTTAAGTGGTCATAGAAATAACTTACTTTACAAAGCCAGATTTTAAGCTGTAGGATCCAAATTCTGTTATACTAATGTAGAACCAGTCATTCCATGTGATTTCAGTGAAATGGTTCTGACTTTACACAAGTGTGATTAGCAGAATTTGATCCTAATCCCTAAGCTGCTATTGCAAGAAGTGCTCTGTAAAGCATAGCTTTCATTGTAGTCTGCTTTCTGCTGCACTTGCACATAGGGACTTTGAAGGCAGAGTGTATTAGTTGCCAAGCTGTGCAAAAACTGAATGATATTTCTTTACCTTTTATAATCTTCTGATGCTGTGTTGCTTGCAGAGCATATGAAGTAGTTGTAGGTTAGGATTACAGAGGAGGAGACAATTCTGCAATGCAGTGTGAGCTTTTCACTATCTGAATTCTGAAACATTCATGAAAACAACATCCTCATGACTTCAACACAGACCACATGCAGGTAGATACAATGCACAATACTGATCTTGTCTCTTCAGGCTCTATTTGAACAGTTAGCCATCTTTTTTTTTTTTTTTTTTTTATAAAGTTAAATTTGATGTGAGGAATGTCTCTGCAGCAGGAAAAGTTTAAATCAGTCTGAAATGGCAGTCTGTCAGCATGTAATGTTCGGTGTGTTTTAGCTTCTCGCTTCATAAGACACCGGCACCTATCTGAGATGGGACAACGCTTGCTTTTTCTTTTCTTTTAGTTTGCTCCTAAAGCATAAACATGGAATGAGGGGTCAATTATGGTAGCTTTGTTTTAACAGGAATTCTGTTCTAATAAAATATTTATGTCACCCGTCATTATTTTCCCAAATGCACTCAGTGTTCATGTCAGCGCTCTTGGCCCATCACTTGTTGTAAGGAACACAGGCCGGCAATACCACAGTCGAACACGCAGGTCCTGCTAGGGGCTCCGCAACATCACCTTCCAGCTCTGTCCAAGTCCCTTTCTCAGGACTGTAGCAAATAGTAGAAGATTTGTAGGCTCCCTAGTAGTAGAACAAAATGTCATATTAAATGTGGCTTTGATAAAATCCAAGTCACACATCATCTCTAACAATGTTTGAAAGTGACTCGAGGTCACTCTAACTTAGAAAAGCTCTTCAAGAGGTTTTGTTTTTTTCAGCACCCAGCCTCAGAAAAATCAGTCTCCTTTAGAAGCACCTCATAAGCAGAGTTGTAAGCATTCAGTCCCATCAATCACTTTTTCAAAATTCCTTCTGATTTTTAAATTACTCCGTATCGGTGAATAGAGTGTAATAATAATTTATCTAAATAGAGAAGCACAAAGGTGAAAAAACACTCCATGTTCTCCATAAGCTGAAAACCAACCCAAACCTGCCCCTGTAGCTAATTCCCCTCTTCTCTCCATACCATCTACATACTACATGGACTGGTCACAAGAACTCAGAAGGAATAGAAAGGTGATGGTAGAAAGCAGGTACACACCATACTCCAGCTGTAGCCTCCTACAAGGTAAATACTGTCATCAAGGACTGCGCAGCCAGGGCCACTGCGACCCTCCAGAATAGGAGTCTGGAGGATATTCCACTGGTCACCTTTTGGGTCGTAGCACTCCACAAGCATTACATCGAGATGGGAGAAACCTGGATGAGGGCATTAAGAAAAGAGAACATGTGTTATGACATACTGTTTTATTATTTATTTTACTGTTACATTTATCAAATTATAGTTACAATTATACTATTATGATTATAACATAATTATTAAACATTTTTTTAGAAAATATTTTCATATACATTTAAGCCAACTTCTGTAACATTAATGCTTTGTTATTTCAGTTCAAATAAATCTGTTGAAGGTTTTTACCATTAGTTATACAGTCTTCTACAAATCATGAGTCCATATAAAACCTGACCACATCAGGAAACACTCAGGAATAACTTATCTGTGACACAAGCAGATTCAAACAAAATTCCTCCTTGTCTATCAGTGCAAGTTTGAACATGTAGGAAAAGATTGTCCTGGCAGTCTTTCTCAAAATTCAGCAGATCAAATCTATTCAAAATTGAACTGATTGAATTTTGCTCAGAAATCAATGTCTAACAAGTCCAGGGAGAGTTTAGACAACTGAAGCCGCTTGGTTCTAGAGGGACAAAGTGCTTAGCATGATGGACATGATGTGCAGGACCAGTTTCAATTTTCCAGCTGACTTAAGGTATACTCTAAAGCACACAGCTGGGGTAAAGTCTTTAAGGCAACAACAACAAAAAAAATGTAACCACAAAAATTGTGGTCTCATCTTTCCCAGGTAGGCCAAAAAATGCTCCAAGTGACTGCTGCTGTTTGATCACCAAAGGACAGAGGGGTTTCAGCTCAAGATTCTCAAGCTGTATCTATCAGTTAATATGAATTTGAGCCAAACACAGACATTGAACACAGAAGTCCTGGTTCCTGCTCTAACATTTAGGCAATTCCCTATTTCAAACTATCTTCTTTATCAGAGCACTGCAGTAAAAGTATGCCTTTCTTAATATGCTGAAGTGGTTTTCTTAACCCTGCTGTCTTCTCTTCAAGGTATGACAGCAAAGAGAAGTAAGATTTTCTGTAAAAAGGGCATTTGGTGATATCGGCACTTCACAAGGGAGCTGCCTGCTTGAATATTATTTATGTCCAGAATGAGTATGAAATAATATAAAATAATTCATAATAATATAAAATAATTACTTGCTGCTTTATGGTTTTCAAGGCACCATAAAAAGGCCACTGCTGTGCCCCCAGAACCTGTCAAAAGCTCTGTAACAAACTGCAGTATGCACATGACCAGCTGTGATGTGGTAAATGCACAGCTAACACTACTACACAGTTCAGCTTCACAAAGGAGGGCTTTGCCATGGAGCCCTGCTATTCCCTGCCAGTGGAGAATTTGTAACATTTCATCCACACTTCAGTCCCCTCCCTCCTCCCTGTCCTTGCAGTTCTTCCTTTTGTTTCACTGTATAGGAGAAACCATTCTTTTCCAAAAAGTCGTTTTACCAGAAAGCCACATCTTTCCAGAAGCCTGGATGTTAAATATCCCTCACAAGAGTGAGCAGTTCAAGCATAACAAAGGCACCCAGGACAACAGTTGTAGAGGCAAAAATGCAAGGCTTATTAGAAGCAGGTGAGACTATGTGGAAAAAAAAGAGAAGGTGGCAGAACAGAAGCAATTCAAGCCTCTGCAAACCAAAACGTGTGCTTTACCTTGAGGAGACTTGTGACAGGTTCCACTTTTGTAGGAGGAAAAGCCAACACTGCAAAGCACTGAAACCTGGCAGTTGTTTATGTGCAAGCAGTTGTTTATGTGCAAGCAGCCCTCTTCATAAGGTCCAGTCCATAAACACCCATCCCAGCTGGGGGTGGGGAGTGGAGGCACAGCAGCACTGAACTTGTCTGCAGGGTTTTATGCACCAGTACTATTGATCTGGGACTTTGTCCCTTGCATGCTCCACACTCAGATCTCCAAAAGCAGCATGTGGCTTTACAGTGTCATGGGGACCTAGGGACTGGAGTGACACATGACCTGGTCTTACTGGCAGTTAACACATTTTTTTACTTTTCCTTTTATATTATGATTTTATCTTTTGTTGTTGGGAGTCTTTTTTTTTTTTTTTTTTTTTTTTTGTTTTTTTTGTTTTTTTGTTTTCAACATTAAAGGAGAAAGAAGAAAAAAAGTGAATATAAACTATCAAATATTATCACAGAAAAAAGGAGCAGGAGGTGTGCTTTTTGTCTAAGTGGCTGGATTAAGAAGCATCTTTAACATCAATGACATAGAGGTATTAAGACAAAATTACCAAATGCCTAAGCAATAGTTATTTTAATATGAGACCTTTTCAAAAGATGAAAACAAGAGACCTCTAAAAAGAATTATAATAAACAAGCTGCATTTAATACTAAAAAGGGATTTAAAGAGCCTAGTCCTAATATTTAATGGCTGGAAGTTTGCTTTTTTTTTCTCTTCATTAAATCAGGAGCTTGTTTTTTGTGTGTTACTCTGAATAAAGCTCTCTTTAACTGCACATTTTGGAAAATGATTTACAGAGGAAAATATTGCTGGTACTTTCGGGTCAAAGAATAATCTGTTTGTTTCATTGAATTCTTGGTAATGACAAATTGTCCATGCCTTTGAGTAATGGAAGCTCCCATTTTTATTATCTAAAGCATTCATTACTCATATATTTAATGTACTGTTATAATTTTAAAATAATTTGCATAAAATGTTTTTAAAATTGCTGGCTCAAGTGTCCTGTTAAATTGTGTTGCTTGGCTTTCAATGTATTCAACAGTGACTGTCTAACAAAAATATTCTTTATCAGAGATGTGGGACACTGAGATACTTTTTCGCTATTAAAAATGTGACCTTTCAAATGGTTTCCTCCAATTGCATACAGTCGATCATTCATCACAGCCAGAGTGTGGATTGCTCGTTTTGTGTTCATGTCCTGTTTTCGGGCCCAGACGTCCATCACAGGGTCATAGCAGTACAGCCAGGGGACGTATTCTCCATTGTGAACACCTCCTGCAAAGTAAACACACATCAGCTCATTAATATAAATAAAGACATTGTGCTGCAGCAGGAATTTAGCTCTCTGCTTTTGGGGTTCTGTGGTTTATTTCTTTTTTATGGTGGTTTTGGGTTGGTTTTCTTGTCATACATCAGGAATTATTCAAGACACTGGCCTGAAATGTATATCTTGCCATTGTGAACGGCTCCTGCATGGGCTGCCAGGGGTTGTGGTAGCGAAGACACATAGCGCCACTCGTTTGTCTCCAGGTTGTAGCACTCAACGCTGGACAAGTAGCCAGTTTCGTTTCTTCCACCGATGACATACAAGTTCTTGTCAAGGCGGCAGGCGTAGAAACTGGCTCTCCTGGAGGACAGGGCAGAACAAAACAAACAAGCCAACAACAAACCAATTAGCCATGTCAAACATTTCTTTCCCCTCTCCAGCTGACTCCCTGAGCTAAGAGAGCTGCTCCTTCAAATGCTACATCAGAGAGAAGTAGCTTCCAGGAAGCCTCACATGCTTACAGCTGTCCTAGAGACTGTGGCTGCTTTGCTAATCAAATACACAATACTCCACTTCAAAAAAATACTTCATTTTTTGTGTCAAAACAATTAGGCACACATAAAACTGCCAGAAAATACCCCTTTTCAAAGCTGTTTGTTTCTTTTTCACACCCATGAAAGATAAAAAGGTGCTCATTAATGTATGGGGCATTACCTTGTAAGGGATATAACAACTCAGTAAGACAAAGTGAAAAATGAGGTAGATAATGTAACAATAATAAATTATCTTGACATTCACTTTCTTTATGGTCCTTCAAGGGTCATTGTTCCCAATTTACTAAGAGAACCACATCATCAAAATTTTTCTTCAATTATCATTTTTTTCTTCCTTCTGCAGTACTGCAAATAGAACAACTTTCCTTATGCTAGCTACAGCACTACATTTCCACCCTTTAACTCAAATGAGGTCTGTCTCCATCCAACTAACCCTGAGAAAAGTTTTAGCCACCTGTCTGCTTTTACATGCAACTCAGGTGTGTGGGAAAACAATTAAGTTTTCTGGCCAGGACTGTCGGATATATATTAGTTTGTCTTCCTCATGCCTCAAAAATCAATGGTGAGTATTTGTTGCCGAAGTAAAAATTGAGCAGTAGATGATTTTGAGAGACCTTGGTTGGTGTAGTCCACTCCAGGGAAAGCTCCCTGGATCATTCAGCAACAAGAAGGTTTACTAGAGTAGAGACCTTTAATTTCAAGCTGCAATAACATGAGAAACAAAATTGCAAAAAAGCACAGCTGGGCTAGGATGAAGAGCTGAACAAAATATTGAATGACAAGAGTCATCAGTCCCCAACATAAAATTTTCTCCTGGGTGAAACCAGAATGACAAGGGAGCCTAGAAATGAGCAGGCAGGCCAGGCACAGCAAAATCTGACAGATCCTCTGGAGTAGTTGGCTGTATCTTGCCAAACCCTGCTCTGTTGCTGATTCAATGCACTCTGATTCCTGCCCAGATGCCTTAATTTGAATCTGGGAGCAGCTGCATATTTCACTCCTGAGTCATGGACTAAATCTTGGGGCCCTGATGGTCAGCTGCACCACCAAGGGCTTGAACCTGCAGATGACTGCAAAGCATTTGAATGGGCAGTGGCACACACAGAGCACAGCATCCTCAGTGAACAGCTTCAGCATGTCCAACACTTTCTCAGGCTTCCTGAGAGCCATCCCATGACCAGGTGAGCTGGCAAAATTTGGTGTGTCCTGTCCCTAACCTGACATCTAGCCAGGCATGTTCAGGAGCATTTTCTTCAGTGAATGCAGGAATAAGATCTTGCTCTTTTGCACAGCTACCTATTTTCACGAAATTTGTAGCATCCTTTAACCTTTTGGAGAAATCTCCCTCTTAGTTAAAAGTGTCTGAGACTGGTTGGTGGTTTATAAGTTGGAAGAGAAGTCAGGCAAACATCAAGGGATACAGCCATGGAAACAGCAGGGCTGGCCGGGCATCCAGGGAACAGATTTGATGCATCACTGCCAGTTTCTGACCTTACTTTTTGGATTTGGTGCACACTTGACAGGGCTTCTCACCAGCCAGGGTCACTGAACACCTCCTGTTCTCTTCTTTGCTTTCACACTGCCTGCACATGGGCAGCTTGGATGGTGTGGGACAGAACCCCCTTCTGAGTGGGTCTGGGAGCTCCACCACAGGGAAGATTTCTGAAAACAACCCCATGGAAATAGGAGGACAGGAATACTGGCAAGTGTCTCCAGATCAACTGATGAATTAAAAAAGACCATTTAATTTATCTGTCAGTGGGCAGATAGAAGCTGATGGCACATTTTGCTCCGCATGGTCGGGCAGCAAATTATGCATCTATGTTTTTAGCCTGATATTCTATGGAAACAAAGCTAATTTGATTACACTGTACATGTACCCATGTCTGCCTACTGTTGTCTCTTAAAAAAAACCCTGCTAACTGATTTTACTCTAATTTGACAGAGGCTATAGGTGTTACAGGCAGCGAAGTGTGTATAAGCTTTCTGAGAATATGTGATGGGCCAGAGGCAACACAGCCCACAGCTGCCCCAAAAGCAGGAAAAGCTGCAGAGGTCACCTCCTATTAGAGAGAGCCTGCACAGTCAAGTACACTTTTTTCAACCCTTCTGTGTCCAGCAACCACAAAACCAGAGTGTGCCTGTTGACAGTGCTCCCATATCCACTTGTGTCTGTCCTTGTGCACCTTCTCTGGTGAGCCCATTAACAAACTGCTCTCAGCATGTTTTGCCTTCTCTTTTTTTTTTCTTTTTTTTTTTTTTTTTTTTTTTAATTCAGGTTTAATAAAAAGAGGTAGACACAATTTGCATGTATTATTCTCTTAACTAGGATTTCATTGACGATATTCTGTATGTGTACTCCTGGTTTCATCCACAGAGTGTCACTATAAGGAGCAAAAATGAAAGCATCAGCATACTTCACTCTTCTGCTTGGATGTGAACATTCACTCAGTAGCTTCTGTCACAAATATTTTAAGCATTTTGGTTTTTTTTAGTTTTCAATGATACAGTGTGTAAGGGCATGCTGTTACAGCATGCAAAGGCATGCTGTCAAGTGATGACTTTTAAACTGCTGTAAAATATGATTCAGATTAAACTATAATACAGCAATCTTTGCATGACAACGTTCCCCTCACAACTGAGAAGACACTATCCATTCTAATCAGGTAACTAGAATGTACCTCAGGATCTGAATATGGACAATAAGACAATTATTTTGTGATTTTCCTCAGGACTTGAAAGTACTCGATGTTCACTGGTCTCCTAAATGCTTTTCCTTCACCCAGCCATCAACCCAACCAACTTCTTCTTTCAACTATACACACATAAAAGGGAAGATTTTCCTCATGATTTTCACACATGATGAATTTATGCCCTGAAACACCAAACAGAACTACCAGTCTGAGATTTAAATTTACTAATGCTGATACTGATTGTTGCAATATCTGGACCTGATTTCAGAGTGACTTATACAGTGCATGCTTTGCTTTTTGAAAAATAAATAATCTCAGTAGTGGCTGACATTACTCTTATTCAAGTCAGAGATAAAAATAAAATGTGAAATTTTTGTATCTCTTTTCCTGTGCCTTTTCTCAGTTCACTCAGCCTCAGAGAGTACACTGACCTGCTCACTTCCCACTTCCAGTTGCACTTCTTCAGAACTTGGTACAATGCCATGCTTTTAGCTGGTCTTCAAACAAAAATTTTAAACTCAGGATATAAGAAAAAAGCAAGTTGTTTTAAATGCTGTTTTGCTCCACACACCTTGAAAAGCTCTGTGTTGAGCTGGCAAGGTGCAACAGTTCGGCCTGAGGTGTCCAGCTGAGGCTTGCACCTCAAGCTCAGATACAACTGCTACAACGACTGCTCCTTCAGTAGCCATCATAGTCTAACTGAACTGTTCTCCAAAAACCTTCCTGTTATGGCATCATCAGGCAGATGTGTATTTCCAAAGCTTATGAGTCACTTGCTGGTTCTCTAAAGAGCGAACTCCTGAAAATAGTACGTATTTTTCAAAAGCATTTATATTTGAGATGTTCTTCAAGGGAAAAGGAATCAAACTTAGCTTTAAAGAAAATACACTGGTGACACTGAATCTATAACGGGATTAGACTTTTCTTTATAGCTTACACAGTAAAATCAATCAGATATGGATTTTGGCATGTGAGATAAAAGTTTACTTAGCAAATATTTCATACAGATTTTTGACTTGAGAATATACTGCCTGTGAACGAGTCCCACATTTACCTGGCAGTCATTTCAAAGAAGCTATTATAGTCTATCCAGCCAATTATTCTCAGACTAAAATTCCTAAATAGGTTTTGACTTGATGGACCATAATGACTCAGAAAAACCCATTTAACAGTCTATCTTGTCAATGGTGCCTGCATTATGCCAGCAGAGACAGGGCATGACCCTGTACTCCTAGCAGGGGGAAAATAGCCTGTTGACTTTAATGGGAACTTTATCTCACTAAAGGAGCTGGGAAAGAAAACTGCATAAAAGCTCTCTCTTATTTGCATGATCTCCTACAAACTGGGCCAGTCCATACCTCTGAAAGCTGCAATAACTCTGAGGAAGTCATTAAGACTGAGCAAACAAACCATCAAAAACATTTTAGAAAGTGAGTGTAAAATCTCTTTTTTCCAACAATAACCCTCATGCTTAGGAGCCTTCAAAGAAAAACAACGGGCAAGCCTATGAGCTATGTATCCTGAACAAAAGAGGTGACAATTAACGTTGTCATAGCAAAGCCCCTTGCAGAAGGAACTATGTATGAGCGGACCATTGTATTTCAGTCCCTCTGTAGGGAGCTGTGGTGTTCATACATTACAGTTTATTATGGGCAGGAGCACAGGCCACAGCTGAGTTTCTGCCTCTTGGCTGAAGGCAGCACCAGAGCACAAGGCCAGCCACCTGCAGCGTGGTTTTCCAGGGAAACACAACTGGCCAATGTGGAGGTGGGAAAATTCCTACTGCCTCCTTTCTCCAACCCTCAGCTGCCTACTTCTGCTTTTTGAAATTTGTCATCCAAATAAACCCAACTGCTCAGCCAGCTGCCAAAGCCCCTCAGGACTTTGGCTTGGAGACACCCAGAGGGCCTAATTAGAACTCAGATTAGGCTCCAAGGAAGAGCTCCAGACTCCAAACAAACACCAGTTGGTCTCCTAGCCAGTCTCCCAGCTCAGCAAGGATGCCTACTCTGATTCCCACCTCCTGTGTCCCCCATGCCAACACCTAAACTGGTGGTGACTCACTCTAGGCAGCTGAACCAGAGGGGAAGGTGTCCCTCTGTTTTAAAGTAAACAATCACAGCTGTGAAGGTTATCCCAGTGTTGGTGGGAATAAGGGAGAAGGCTAGGTGCTGCCAAAGCAGGGACTTAGGTCAATCAAACTGAATCTTGAACAAAGGTCCTTCAAAAATTCTGCAGACTGACATTTTACCCCTGGAAATTTGAAAAAAAACAGCCATATTTCCAAGCATCTCATAAGACACACCTTGAATCACAATACTGCACTGAATTCAATATAATTATGACTGCCAGATACCCAAATAGTGTAGATAGTCAACAAAAATAAACCAAACTGTAAAACTGGCACAGAATAAAGAAAGCATTTGAGGCAGACACTGTGAGATCCTTTGTACACATGGGATCCAGGAGAAGATGGGTGTTTAACCGAAGGAAGGACACTGAAGATTTTCTTCAAATAACATTGTAACTTTGGATCTTCTACCTTTGAGATTATTCTTATGAAACATGCACAATTCTGTTCAGGTTTACAGAATTTTTTCCTGCGAGAGTAGCATTTGGGATCCACAGTTAAGTTTACGTCATCTTTATAAGTCATTGCTCAAGTCCACATCCACCTTTGCTCTCTGGTATACAGCAAGATTAAAACATGAGCTGCTCTAATATGCATTTACTGACAGCAACTTCACTCAAAGACCACGTAGGATTAAGAGTCCTCTGACAAGTAGGAGACATGTTCAGGAGAGCTTTTCATAGCTGGTGTGGTGAAACAGGATGGAGTCAACATGTGAAGGTTTCAGTTCCCTCTAAGATATCTGACTATAATTACTGCTTGTTTACTGCCAAACTCATCATGACACTTCAGTCAGGGAACATGACAGGACACTATGGAGACTTCAGGAAAATCCTTCAGACCGTACTCAGGCAACCAGTAATTGCATAAGGTCCATGGCTATTCTGCATGAGTTAGCACTGCAGGACTTGGCAACTGGAGTTCCAAATTTGAAAAGTTTTAAAAATTAGTAAGCAAATGGGACACAACTGCATGCTGCAGTTTTATCTGTGTTTTCAATGCTTCTATAGGCCTCCTTACTCCCAGAACCAAGCCAAACCTCAGCTGCCCCTAGGATGAGAAAACAGAAATTGAAAAACACATAGCAGGTTTTTACCTCTCTTGCATGGGTGGAAGTTGTATCCAGCTGTTAAATCTGGGATCGTATCGGCTAACAAAGTTTGTACTGTGTTTCCCTGTAAAGATAGATTATTTTGACACTCAGCTGTTTGTTTCATGTATTTAACATCATGATTGTAATATATATTACATACACTTCACAAGTTGACACCTTTTATGAAGGGTTCCCCCTTTTACAACAATGTATGATTACACTGTGTATGCAGTAATAATTCAACAAATGGGGCACTGCAAGGCTTGAATTAGCAGTCACTAGCAGTAAAAGCAGACAGCGATTATTCTTGATCTTTGTAATAAGATCTTGAAAATGTGTATTTAAATTTACTTATACAAGCTGTGGTATTTTCACAGCCACAATAAATCACAGCACTAAACAAAATTACTGCCCAAAGAGGGCATCCCCACAGTATTTTTATGACTAGAATTTTGTCAGGTAAAAAAAATTAAAGGGAGAACACGTTCTTTTCTTTCTCCTTACATCCTCTCTGTATGGAACATGGCAAAAAACCATTGTGCAAATAACCAGGAGCTGCATAAGCCATCAGCATGGGGTATGCAGTGTTTGCACTAGATAGTTTATTCTACCATGTACCTTCATTGTAAGTTAGAAGGAATTACAGATGTGCATCGAAGGGGGAATACACTCTTGAGAGTTTTATTCCAACTCTGTTAGCTAAAATATGAAGCATGAGCAACATACACCAGCTAACTAGCTTCTCCCTGCTGTCAAGCCCAAGAATTGTGTTCATGTCTTCACGATATTAAGATTTCACCTTATTTTACATGCAGATTGACACCAAAGCAAGAAAACTGAAGCAAGAGAGTGCATGGCAATTTCCTGTAACACCTGAGACTTCAATAGATGAGCATTTTGAAAACAGAAACCTTTGTTTATGTATGTGTGACTAAAAAATTGAATTAGAGGCTTCACAGGCCAGCAGAATAACCTAACTGCGTATGTCACAGTTCTATAAATGGTCACTGGGCATTCTACAAGGTGAATATTTTTGCATCAGACAAGCCTCTGCAGGATTGGCTCTCTTTCCCTGCTTCATTCCACACTTACTTCAGCATGTGTAAATAGACCATCAAGACAGTAGAGAAGAATAACAATACAGCTAGAATTTATATTCCTAATAATTTAAGTTCATGTTCTACAAGAAAACAGGGAAAGAAACCACACTGACCGCTTTGGAAATAAACTGATTTCCTCGCCATGTTATAAGCATGTTCTATATGAGGAGGGTAAAGCAGAAGGCCGATGAATAATGCAGCATATCCCTTCAAGTCCAGCATGGTGCCTAACGAGGACCACGCTGAGTGCCACTCAAAGACATGACCATCTCAGCACCACCTCAAGACACAGGGTGAGATTCCCATACTGTAAGGGCAACTGGTCATTCTGCCACTGGGCTTAGTGAAGTGAGGCTTTGCTTTTGATCCTTATCTGGATTTCTTTAGTCTACACAGACAATTTAGAAAAAGAAGCATTGAGAGCTATAGATTCAATAAGCAGCAAAACAGTAAGAGCAAGTTTGAACAGGTTCTAGGTTTCACTGTCTGAGACATTTACTAATCTCCTTGTATTTCAAAAAGCAGGAATTCAAAATAATATAAATATTGACCCTAAGTTTAAACTTCTATTTTTTTTTCTAGGTTTTAATGCTGCTGTATTAAACTACATCTTTCAGAGTTACTGGCACTTCAGTGCTCATCAGTTATACAGCAGCTTTGTCTTAAAAATCTATAATTTGGCTGCCTAACACTTCACACACATAGTCACTACAAATACCATGTATGTAGAAGATTGTAAAGTACAGGATAGAAAAAGGGTTTAGTAAGCCTAGACTGGGAGTGCAGGATACAAATCTGGGTCCTTCACCCAGGAAGGGAGATGAAATCAAACTAGAGCAGTCACAGAGAAGAACTACTATGGCAACAGGACGAACAGAAAGTTTACCTTATGGCAGGAGACAAAGAACTTGGCCTGTTGCACCTAGAAATACAAAAGCTGAAAGGGGATAGGAGTGCTGTCTGTAATACTTTAGAGGAACAAATCTCCAGGAGGAGAAAAGCTGTTAAACTAAAGGCCAGCCTTGGCATGAGAACAAGGTGATTTAGACAGTTAAAGAATACATTTTATTGGATATCAGAATAAGGCTCCTAGTCATTTAGAGCAATTGGATTCTGTAGCAGCTTTCCAAGAGGAGTAGTGGAGGCTGGAAATCCAACTGCTTTTCAAATGTAGCTTAGAAAATTTACAAAATGGGATTATATGATGCCTGTGACTGCAGGAAAAGGACTTGGTGACCTACTTAATCTGTCTGGTGTAACTGGTTTGACTGCAGTTTAAGTCTGGAGTTCAGATTGAAAGAGAACTCTATCTATGTTTTGCTTTGCTCATCAGCCATGAGACTGCACATCTTAGGATGCACCTGTTCTATAAGAACACAGAACTTGGGACAAGCAAACAAAGATCAGGATTAGCAAATCAGGATGATGGCACAAAAGGAGGCAGATACTGTTCTCGGCCCTGCAGCCACGCTAGAAGGCGATGGGCTCTGAAGGTTATGAAGGTTGGTCTTAAATCCATGCCTATGCTGTGCACCCTGCTTTCATCAGTGTTTACTCATGCAAGAACCCCTTGTGACTGGAAAGGCATAGCTACTGGAGGATGTAAAAAAGTGAGAAAAAACGTCTCCCATACTTTGTGGGTTGTCAGGAAGTCAGTGGAGGATGAAGGAGGCGTGAGCACTCCTTGGGGTCCATGCAGTTTCTCAAGAACCAGACATTCTGATGGCTAAAGCAACGTCCTACCATTGCCACCATCTCTAAAATAATTCTCTACATTGGAAAAAACACCTGGAATGGTCTAATTGGAAGCAGAAGCTTTGTAAAGCCTTGGCAAGATGGTTCCAGGTAGGTCCATCTGAAGTCCCTCCTGTGCTCTGAGGTTAGCAGACAAGAGCCTTTATATAAATTCATGTGGGCATGTGTGAGCTGCCCCCATATAGCTGCAAATTTAGAGTAAAATGGTTTCAAGAAAGAATATGCGCAGCACAGGATGTAGTTTATGATTTCAGGTCCACTTTCAGTGACAAGATCCATTTGATACAGAGATCAGTACGGCAATGCTCATACCTTTTATATTGCTATCTTCTCTACAGAAAAAATCCCAGCACTGGTATTCACAGGTCAGGGAAATTGGTGGATGCCTTGAGCAACATCTTCAACCCAGGAGTTGACCCAGATCTAGGCAATCTCAGGCCTTAGGTACTATTAATATCACAAATAACTGTGTTTGACTCCTATCTCAGATGCAACATATGTACCCCTTCTACCATCTCTCCATCACCTTGCAAGTCAGTTTCCACATCTTTAAAATGCGGGTAATTATACTTCTTTTCTTTTACCCTTCATGTGAAATGGCCATTTAATTGTAAACTGTCTGGAACAAGGTCTGCCTGTCCATATGCCTACCACCAAATACAACAGGGGTCCTCACTGGATGGACATAGCCAACGATCCTAAAAGAAATTGTCATTAGTGATACTGCGCCATCTCCTGCTTCAAATAAAAGACATTCAACAATATTCAACAATAGAACTAAGGGGCTCTTCTCCTAAGAGATATAGTGATATTCTTAACTACACCAGAAACATGCTTATAGGGTGGCCTGGATTGTTTGTCTCAGGTTTTAGGGAGTGAACAGATGTAACAATTTTCTATAATTTGGTTTAGTGCAGATGCTGAAATGGGGCATTCACAATAAAATATATGCAGTATATGTAATTTCAGCTGGATCCTCTGGTGTTTTAAAGTAAAAATGTGTACCTGCAAGCTGTTTTATGGTTTCTCAGTCATAATTATCTCTGTTACACAGACTGCTACAACTACAACTCTTTCTTCATGTGCAAGCTTTTTAACAATGTCTTGACAATTCTGTGAATTTTGCAAGGCATGGTATTCTCCTTTTGCTTTGCTCAGAAGCCTGTTAAATTGTTTAATTTCTCTTTGCGGTAAATTTATGAAGTAATCAAATGAAAGAAGGTAGCAGCAGATAATCTATATGAGAAGCTCTTGCACAAGACTGAAAAAAGGATCAGTTTAAGAATCTCAAAGTCTAGATAATTAACACATTAACAACTTGAGCTGCGAGTATCTTGTTTGACAATAGAAAAGAAGCATTCATCTACTGCAATTGCATTATTATATTATGACTGGAAGGAGCCTGGAAATGAAGGTTAAAATTCTTAACAGCTGCTGCCTGGTGCATGCACTTGAAAGAGTCTGTTCTGCTGCCTGTGGCATTTCTCAAGGGATGTGGGAGCTGATGAATGACAGAGATGCTAATGCTAAAGTACCAGATATTTATTACATCAATACCAAAGAGTAGCCTTTACTAGGTTCAACAATTAGGCTGAAGGTCCTCAAAATCCCTTACTAATCACTACATCAGCTGACCTGACAGACAGGGAGGCACAGGAAGGCAGATGCTCTCTTTGCCTTTTAGTATTCTATACATACCATTAGGGTTCCACTGGTCTTCTCCTCCTAGCACAAACAAGAAGTTTTCCACTTCCACGACGCAGTGATGGGCACTGTTGTATGGCATAACTGCAAACAAAGCAAGAATTCTTTGTCAGCTCAGGGCACTGATTTTATCAAATATTTCCTCTTTACCGTCTGTATGAAATAATATGAGTCACCCCAGGCATGTACGAACACTGACTTAGCAGCAGACAAAGACACTTATTAGTAAACTTATGCAATTCAATTTTGCAAATAATTAAGGAAAAAAGTCAGAAATTCTGGTCTCTCAGTGCCCCCTCATCTGCCCAAGTACTGTACATGCTGATCTAAAAAGAACTTGTAAAAAGGGATGAAATTGCATGATATTTCCCTGAAAATAAGCAGATGCTAGGAATCCTAGTATGCTAGAAAACATTAAAAAAACCTCAGCCATGCTTTGTTCTGCTGGTAATGTTTCCACAAGAAGAGTCAGTATGTTCAGGAGCTTTCTATTACACAGCAATGAACAAGCTGCATTTCCATACAGTTTTAAGTTTTTAAATTAAGGTCCTGCTGATTTAATGCCTTTTCCAAATGTATACGCTTAATTTCCTGTACAATGTCATTAGCAGCACGATCACACATCTTCTATTCATCTAATCAGGAAGCCCTTTGTTAAGAAAGATCAAAACTATGCATTAGGTCTGCAATATCCCTTTTTTAGGGGGGGAGGTATCATGATTACTATGGACCAGCTACAGATGCAAACATGTATTTCTTAGTATTTACTTTTTCCACTGCAAATGGTAAAATGCAAACACAAGCATTGCATGTACATAATGCACACATATTACTGCAGTGTGCAATACCCACTTTAATGATATTATATGGAAAATGTAAACTTATACAGCATTAGTTACTATACCACATAGAGTAGTTTTGGCCCAGTGACACCAGTAGGAAAAATGATGTCCTTGTCCAGCTCATCATATGGGCACCTTAAATCTAGGTGAGGACAAATGGGGAGGTGATGTGCATGTACAGGCAGGGAACTTATTGCTTGACACGGATCAACAGAGCACTTAGGAAACCAGTGCAGTGGGAAATCAATATGACTCAGGGCCAGCTCTTACTTTGTGCTCTTTTGCCAATGCCAAAAAAAAAAAAAAAAAAAAGAGGCAGCCTATCTCACACTTGGATTATTTTGGGTGATATATCTCTCATTTCATTTGTTTTATTATCTTTTATTTTTCTCAGAATGCAGTTGTGCAGTATAGCATATGCAAATAATAATAAGAAGAAATATGCACAGCTTTGCTATTTAGGACACATTTTCTTAAAGATCAAGTGGGCTCATTTAAGCTCCTTACTGAAGTTTTTGCCTAGGCAATGATGAATAAATAAGGTATGTTTTTGGTTTCTAGTGAAGGTCGAATATCTTTTTCATAGTCTGTGCTCTTACAAGTCATGTAAGTGAAGCAGTTCTTAAATTAGGCAGCCAGGTACAGTGAAAGTTCATTAATTAAGGTTATTTGTTACTGATTCAATTTATATTAACTGGGAACTAATCTTATACTAGACACTGCAAAAGATTTTATACTACATAGAGATTTCTACAGTAGGATGAAAGAATGAGGTCCGTTTTTGCTATCTTTTGAGACACCATATCATAATTATCTCACTCTTTAGTCTTAGACACTTTCCTGTTTTAAAATCTTCTCTCTCAAAACCACAGAACTTTTCTTGATTTTGTGGATGCTCATAGTAAATTGATTTTGTGGATGCTCATAGTAAATTTAGAATTTTGCCTCTCATGAGAAATTTGCTGCCTTAGATGCTATTTGGGACCCTTCCCCTCAAGAAGAGACTCCCCATGATCAATCTGTAAGGGCTTCAAGTTTTAAGTACAGTGCTTTATTATGGTTTCCAATTAGGTCCAAGCTGCTGGTTGCACCTTCAACCTCTTCTATCAGTCAGTCTGGAGAGCTCCAACACTTATAGAAAAAACTGCCTGCAGGCAGCACACATGTATATTTTCCACATTGTGTTTGCACTTTTGCAAAAATTTGTGTTTATTTATCGATTATATTGACACAAACAGGGTCAGTAGAGGAAAAAATTCTGCTTTAAGCTTTTCTGCTGTTAACATGCATATAAGGTATGCAATAAGACTCCTGTAATTATTATGATAATTAAACCTTGAAAACTAATGGCTTAATCCTGGCTCCGACTGAAATTGATGGCAACATTCCCACTGATACAGGATTGGGCCCAAACGACCCAAACTACCATCCATAACTCACAGGAAAGCTAAAAGGAAGCTTGCCTTAGAAAGGTGGGTAGTATTTGGCCTTCAGAAAGAAAGGTGACTGCAATAAAACACTGCAGACCTTTACTGTGACCTTTGTTTCTCTCAGAGCTTTGGGGAAAACTGTTCTTAGTCTCATGAATCTACCCATGGGACTGAAGGGACCTGGACAAAACATGGAGGATGGAGCAACACTGTGGACATCTAAGAGGGAAGGGACTCTAACTGAGAAATCAACCACCTCATAGTCTTTCTCCTTGACCCCTCAGAACTGGGAGTTATACACAGAAATCAAAACTACATGAATGAACAATTTTTTTCTTTTTTTTTTTTATAAAATATCCCTTGAGAGCACAGAAAAGCCATGATTCTTGAGGACATACACCCAGGTAGAATCTAACTTTTCATAGACAACAGTCAAAATTACATGGCAATGGCATGCTAAATTCAGTATCTGGTAGAAGCAATCTTCTCAAACTCACTGGGCTTGCCAGGGTGTAACAGGAAGAATTTGGCCCATCACACAGTCTGGCCAAGCTGCTGCTTTCATTAATTTTATATGAGTCTTTGTCTGCTGTTTGGCTTTAATAGTGTGAAAATCCCATCTTCTCATTTTTTAATCTCAACTCATTGGAACACCTGCCTGCCCCACAAAAAGGGTATTTGAAGAGAAGTTTGTACGCCATGCTCAAACACAGCCCTGCATGAGTTTTTAGCGTGTCAGTCAGTGAGTTAGAGGGAAAGGGTAAGGAGAAGCTAATCAGGATGAAATGAGATTAAAGGCTGTCTAATTTTACAGCAACTGTGATCCATCAGCCACTGTGAAAGTGACAGTGGAAATGAATGATGGAGACAGACAGGTGGGGCTGTACATTTCACTGATTTATCCTCAAATGCACTGGGCCTTATTTTATTGAGTGAACATGACCGCATTTATCATGACTGTCATCTAAACCCACTTCCCTCCATTTAAAAAGGTCACTTTACTAGGAGGGAGTAGGATAGAGGCACTTTCAAAACAGATTTAAAATTTAATAACACATGTTTATAAAACCCTCTGCAAAAATTCTTAACTTTATTAAAGACCAATTTAAAAAGAAGGCGAAAACACCATTAAAAGGAGAAGAAGATAAAAAAAAGCCATGGTCATCTGAGGAACACGCCAAGGTGATAGGTGCCAAGGAAATATGTGAGATAGACAGATATAAATAGAGCAGTTGGAGTGGGCAGAAACCACCTCTCCTAAGTCCCTGCCCCTCACAAAGCTCAGGATGCCCATGCTTTCCTGCACCAAGAGCACAAACAAGTGCAAACAGCCCTGCTGAAGACAGCACTGCCACCAGCCTCCTTCTCAGGCATTTGATGTGTGGTTGTTAGGAGACACCAGGTAAGGTGGGAGGAAATTTCTCAGGTACAGATATGGAACATGCAAAGCTGTCCAGGTCAAAACCAAATGGAAGATTTATACTTGAGAATGATCTGGAAGGCAGTGGAGTCCAAGACTGCAGTGGTGTTTACTAAGAAATACTCCACTACACAAACATCAGTGACACTGTGCAGGAGGTGACAATCAGCTGCTCTTCAGATACAGATGAGGAGGAAGACAAAGCAGCACTGAATATTACAATAGATATCCCACAAAGAAATTCCTCACATATGCCAAAGCTCAGCTAATAAAAAGTACCAGACAATGTTCTGGGACCTACTTTCAAAATCAGAGACTACAGGTTATAGCCAAATGCTCATGAAATTAAACACTCTCAACTACGAAGCCTGTGAGGTCAATCAGATGCAATGATGCTTCAAAGGCACCTCCATGATAAACCTCACACACCTAACAAGCATCAGTGTGTGCTCTTTGTCTTGCCCAGTTTTGCTTAGTTTTTGCCAATTATTGCACATTTAGGAAACAGCATCTGGTTGTTCTCCACAAATTAATCAAAGGGTCATCAGTTCCTCCTCCTCCTTACACCTTTCCCTGTCTATTGTCACTTCAACACTAACTACCAGGGAAAAAGGGAAAACTAGAATAGCACTTCTCAAGACAGAAGGAGAATGAGCTCAGGTCCCAGGAGATCTGAAATCTGCGATCAGGCTATACCAATTCCCCTGCTCTGCTAAAAACTCCTTCCAGAAATTCTTCTTGATTCCTCTACTCAAAAAAACCCCCAAAAACCCAAACCCAAAACCAAACCAACAACAACAAAAAAAATCAACCAAAAAAAAAAAAAAAAAAACCCCACCAAAAAACCCCCCAACCCCTAACCAACCAAAAAAAAACCCCAAAACCAAACCACAACAACAAATCCAACACCATAGATTCACTGCCCTGAAGCAGTTAGCTGCTTGAGATACAGGAGGTACTGTAAGGAAAGCCAAGAAATCTCTTCTTCAACTGCTGCACATTTTGAGCATAGCCCCTTCAAGACTCAGTACACACCAAGAAGTCATGCTCAGCGTCTCTAATGACCTGTGCAGATGATGCAAGAGAAGAGTGTGTTTCCAGAACAAAGATGTCATTATCAGAGGACATATGGATTCAATAATGACCTTCCACAATATTAACAGCCTATCCTGTTGACTACATAATATTCAACTACAGCTTCTTGAAAACTGGTTATTTTCACAGGTCTGAAGAGGGCAGTGTAATGAGAGATGTCTCTTTCCAGTACAGAAGGCACCTACAGACTCACTTTAGGAGACCGTGATTTGCTCATGGCAGAGACACAATATTCATGCAGAGACAAAATATTCATTTCATTCCCAACCCTATCAGCAAAATGCTGGGCAGACCACAGCTGGTCCAATTATTTCCTGAGAACAAAATATCAGATACTCTTCACCTTTCTGTGTTTCATACATCATTTGCAGAAAGACTATGCATTTATTACAGAATGTTACTTGTTATTTCTCACCAAGGAGGTTATATAAATAAACACTACGATTCCTCTGTGAATTGTTCTCTTCGATTGTTTGTTATTTAATAACTGTGGGGAAAGACTGACCACAACAAGTATGAAATTCTAGCCTCCGTGAATGTGGTGGTAGTTTTGCACTGTCTTTAAAGGCATCAGATATTCATCCACTGGTATTTTCTGCTCAAAAGACAATGAAAGAAAGTTAAGAGAATGATCAACATAGATGGAAAAGACCCCTGTTAATATTCCTGGCCAAACTGCATTTTGTCACTTCAAATTCAAGGAAGAACATGCGAAATGTTTTTTCCAGTAACATACCAATGCCAGCCTTGAGTCTGAGCTCAACTCACTGGGGGAAGGCTGGGACCATCCAACAGCAGTTACCATAAGCCGAAAGTCTTATGATGAAGCACTGTGCCTCAAAGTCACCTTTGAGGGAATATAACTGATACAGCTCTGGTCCAGCTGCACCACTGAGAGCATCATCAGCTCAGCTGGAAACCTCACCACCTCCTCCTTCCCATGCCAGCTTTGTGGTAACTTCATTCAAGCCATCACAAGTAGGATGGGCACAGAGCTGCTGAGTCCATCTAGGATACTGTCCATACTTCTACTGAGGCTACAGGATAACATAAGCACCAAGGAAGAGTTATCTGAGCAGATCAACGCCCATTCACAACACAGTGAATGATATTTCATATTAATTACAGTATTTCTCATTGTGAAGATATTTCTTAATGAATTTTTTTTTTCATTCAAATGTCAAGAGTTATTCTTTTATACATTCTCTGGAGTAACACCAGCCAGGTTTTTCCAGAGGTCAGGGAGTTCCTTGGTTTAGTTGTTTTAGTAAGCATCTAAAATAAGACACTTAAATTCATGCTCACACACCAGATCAGGCAAACATAATATCAGGAATAGTTGGCATGCTCAGGTCTCTCCTGAGATAAATTGCTTTAAAGTTACTTGGACACAAGTTCTGAGTACAGACCTGTTTCCGCCGGTGAAATTCATCCTATGGGAGAATGTTTTATTGGGTTTTCAGCAACATACACATTTGGCAGCTTGCATGGACAAATTTTATCCATACATTTTCGAAGCTGCAAGCACCCATTTGGATTTCATTTGAATAAAGCTGTCTACTTGGATCAACAGTGTTTAAATAAGGTAGATAAATACTGCACTCCCACCTTAAAAACTGATATTCCTGTATCAAAAACCTGACACAATCTTCCGCATGAAGTGCATAGAAAACCTATGCACACTCTGTTGTGCTCCCCTGCTGCCTTCCCCGTGGGAATGACTGTGCAGCTGAGCTGCTGATGCAGGTCTGAGAAGCTCATATAAGTGAATACACCAAAAATCTTGGCACAACTTGGAGCAGAGGATGTAATGCATGGTCCTGTGGAAAGGCTCAAAGTGACAATTTTCCTTGTTTTATTAATCCCTGCTTACCCACCTACCTTCTGAAGGTTGCCCCTCACCATCCAGATGCCCCACAGATTTCCACAGAGCATTTATCAAGAGACACTTGTCCACCACCATGAGTTATGCAATGCTGCCTCAGTGATGATTACTCCCCATTAGAATATCTTGTGTACCTACTCAGGCCTAGGTTCACAATCGCTGAAGTGGAGCCCAACATGTATTCCTGGGAAATGACATCTCGTCACATCATAACAGTCTCATGATGTGACATTTTGCACAACAAAAGCTTCTCATGGACGAAATGATGAATAGTCCCTGATGGGAGAAAACCACAGCAGAGTTGCCAGAAAGCTCTGGAAAGAAATACTATTTTGTCCCAGCGGGGGTTTTCAGATTCTCCAAGATGTCAGCTCAAGGACATGCATTCCCTTCTCCAACACTGCCACAGGGCAGAAGAGTGTAACCAGGAATGGTGTGTTAATGCCCAACTGCTTGTGACCGGTTGTATTCATTTATGACACAATTCCTACCTGACCTTGAGATGCACACATTCTCGTGGTCTCCTCTGAAGGCAGCCTTCCAAGCTCAGAACAATCAGAGCCCCTCTTTGTGTTTTACTGGCTGGATCCTGTTGATGCTCCTTGGGGATCCATGTCTTTAAAGGCATTCGTCACACGCAGCAATATCTTACTTGGCCCCTAACGCCCCAAGTCTTCCACAGTCTTCTCTCTCAGTCTCTCTACTTCCTACTCTGCTCTCTGCTCTTGACTGACATACTGTTTTAGGGTTATTTAGGGTTTTGTTTCTTCCCACTAACTCTCGAAGTCATTCCAGGGAAATAAAAATGTGATTTTCCATTTGGAAAACTCTACATGGAGGAAGGATATACCCATATTTCACCATATTAAAAAAGCAGTTTTGATACACCTAAGTTCACTCATAACAGATGAAATGGAATTCACTGCTAAAATTCACTGCTACACATTTTTCAAGCTTTCATTTTAAATACTTCAATATTTGCAAATGAAAGGTTTTGTTTACCAGAAAGTCCACCCTATACCTAAAGCACTAGACCTAAAGCAAAAGATGGTGGAAGGATCTTTCCAATATCTATCACCTGGAAAAAATCTTCCTTTCCCAGAAGATACATACTTCATATGGGTATCTGAAGAAAAGCCTGGAACTCCAACATGCCTAACTTCCATCACGCCCAGCAAGCAGAAGCAGGACTGTCCACATTTGTCTATCAGTAGCTAGACAAATATAAATACAAAAGGGAGCACAGGAATTGAACCACATAAATTAGGTAACATCAAAGACTGGTTTCTCCAACAGAAACAAGGCAGAAATGTTTCTCTCCTAGACCTCTCTCCACAGCTGAGCTTCTAAGGAAGGGAGAGACAGACCCACGGAAAATTTTAAAATTCAGGGCAGGAAATGAGCTAGGCCGCAAAACCACACACTTACATAAAATTTGTACAGATTTACTTTGTAAATCTATACACTGAACACAAAATAAGAATGTATGGCTGAAAAAATCCATTAATAGATGTGGACTAAATTTACATTAATTTTCTTCTGCTTTGTATGAAAACAGTACTATTTAATATTTTCATAAAAAAACAGTTGTGAAAAATGTGTTGTGATGCCTACTCATAACAATCCCAAAAATTCACTCCATATAAGTACTTATACCCCTGTGTTTTCAAAAACCTTTTGTAGATTTAGAAAGCATCCAGTCAGGAAACAGACCAAAAATCACCTTTCTCAAAACTGAATATCAAGCTGAGTATCATAGGACAAGTGGCTGCTATTTAAATTAAGAGGTGTCAAAATTCAAGGGCGGAACCACATTCACATGGAATCACAAATAATTCATAAATCACACACTAGTGCATGGATTTGGGCTACTGACAAACAGGATGAAAGATCATGTTAATTCAAAACACTGGCCATGCTGGCACTTCCAGATTCAACACAGACAGTAGACTAAAGTAAAGCTGTTGTGATCAGTCCCAAAGGCTTAAAATATGCCTAACTGTGTATTTTATAATATAATAATACATTTAAGTATCCTCAAATAGCTTGCATCTTGTGTTGAAGACATTTATTTTGCAAAGAGAATTGTTCAGGAAGGTATAATTTTCAGTTAGTTAGGTGAAGGAAAGCAAGGACTGAGAATGAAACTGGGACTCACTGTGCTAGTAAACACAGCTTGGACCAGGTTCTGGTGGAGACTGAACTGAAGAAGGAATGAAACTGAAAAGGGCAGGGATGGATCAGGACAGGTCAGAGGGGACACAGCAAAAGTACTGGGTCTGAAGGAAGAGACAGCAAAATCTGCAAACACAGCAGCACATACTGATCCAGAACTCTAAGTCCTGCAGTTGTCACATTCCTCTGCTGTCAGGGCATCTGGGTGGAACCCAGTCATGTTTACAGCCCCTGGTTCCCAGGAGAACCTTCCTGAATGTCCAGTGCCATGCACACCAGAGGTCTGTGGAAACTGCCACTGCAAAAAACACTTCAGCCCCTTCTTGTCTCAGGATCCATCATTCTTTGTGATGGCCATTGCACACATGAAGCCAAGAAATAAACAATCAAGAAAACACATTATTTTTTTAAGGTGCATTGCATTTAACCCTGATCTGTTCCCCACTAGGCTTTCCTGACAGGCCACACAAATTGGAGGGAGCGGGAGTGCGAGGCCATGAGAAGAAGGGAAAGACTGATGTATTAACAGCAGCACCAGTTTGGATCAGCTTGTAATGGTTGTGAAACTACAACCTCAGCACGTAATACCAAACCATTGAAATGGGTTTAACCCAGGGTTGCTGTGGCCCTGTCCCTCTTACAGCCCAGGCAATCCAGAACCCCCCAGTGAGGCCTTTCAGAGCAAGAATCTAGCAAAAAATGGTTCTGAAAGAAGAAAGTATATTTTCATTTTAGTTTAAGCTGTTTGTTTTCTTCAGCTACTCATTTCTCCTGTTCTGAGAACACTGATTATCTGTGCTTCATTTTCAGAGCCTGATTTGATGCCTGTGCCTGATAGGCAGGAGCACTCTGTGCTCACTGCTGTAATAGAAATAGGTGGGAGAGGCCATCTGGAAAGCATGGTCTGAGGGGTCTTGAAATAGGCACCCCAAAATAAAGGACACCTTTTACTTTAATTGCACCTCTGTTCCTCATCTGCAAAATGGGAACAATGATAGAACACGCTCCTCACAAAGAGGATGGTACAAAAATACCACAATGAATGCCCATGAAGCAGTTTGCCTCTGCTGTTGTGAAGTCTGTGAAGAAAACCTTGTGAAAAAATTCCATCTTCTGAAGAGTATTTCAGAAGCATGTGACAGACAGGATCTACTTGCTGAACACCAGAGGAGAAATGCTGTGAGCAGAAATTCAGCACAGTCCTTTCTGTGCACTGATGTGTGACAAAGAATAGTGTGTGATATCATTGGAGATTTTATCTCAGTGCTTATGCAAACAGAGGCCGAATTAAGGTTGCAGAGGCAGCTTAATTCTCACATTTCTTAACTCCAGAGGGCTTAGTATCGCCGTCTGTCTAACACTCTTTCCAAGCTGGGTGCGAGCCCCTCGCGTGTGCTTCACCCCAGCTCTGACAGACAGCTAACACCCTCCTGCTGCTTCAGCATCTCCGCATCACCCACGCAGGTGTCGCGGAGTCCGAAGTCCACGAAGCCCATGGCCGGAGTTGCAGGAGCCCTCCTCCTCTTCCTCCTCCTCCTCCTCCTCTTCCTCCCGCTGCTGCCGCATTTCCCTCCCGCCGGCAGTGCGAGGCTGAGCCGCTAGATGGGGTGCGGCGTGCCCGGCTCCCCCTCCCCGGGGAGAGGCGTTTCAGTCATCTTTTGCCTTCAGGTTTTGCAGCCAACCAAAAAACAAAAGAGGTGAAACGCAGCACAAAACAGGGCATAGCCAGCTTCCTCCCAAGCAGTTAACTTCTGCTTGTTCCTCGTGTTCGGCGTGAAAGGGAAGAAATCAACACAAACCCCCGGGAATGCTCGGTGCATCGATCCTGACGGATGCGGAGCCCCCGCTGCCTGCAATGGGCACGGCAGGTGCTCAGGCTTTGGCACGGGTAGCAGTCATACCTGCTTGGCCTCGTCTTGTCTCAGCTCCTCGAACCCAGACTGCGCAAGGATCAGTCAGCGATTTTCCCTGGCAGTCCACACACATCTGCTTTTCTACTCCACGCGCCAGTCCCGGTGAAACGCAGCAGGCACAGTTCCCGTCCCCACCAGTACACCGCCAAATCTCTCTCCCTCTCTCTCTTAATAATGATCTGGAAGCTGGGTAAAAACAACATGCTTGCTTAGCAAAGAGCATGCTTCCTCATTACAGGGGTAAGGAAGAGGAAAGAGAATGTGAGGAAACTATGACACAAAAAAAGATAACTAGAGAATTAAAGGAAAATAAAATCCTTTCTAAAAGAGTCAGTCCTTTCCAACGGGAAGACAGTTCTTTACTCAGTTAGTCTCCAAATGAACTGCATAATGGTGGCCAGATTACAGCTCTCTTCTCATCTTCCCAAAGAATGATCTTTTGGAGAAGGCATGATGAAGCTGAAGCATGTCTAGTCCATCCAGGAAGGAGTGAAGGGACTTGTATTTACCTGCATTCCCACCACTGCTGAATTATGCCTTCTCTCACTCTTCCCTAACAGCTTACAAGAAGAATTGTCCCTCTGAAGGCACCATCCATCCCAATAACAATACTTATATTAAATCTGTATAGAAAATACAACCAAACACTCCCTCCCAACATCCAGCTTCTTCCAGCTTCCCACAAAAATAACAACACCCGAGATCCCGTGCACAGTACCCTCTCATGACCTGGCCTGGCCTTGTAAGCTCCTGCAGACTCCTTCTCCATGGCCTTCTCCAAGAGAAGGAGAGCAAAAAGCCAGGATGATTTTGAAGTCAGTCTTTTCTTTTCCTTGTGTGGTATGAATGGGGAAAGTCCTCCTGCTCAGCAGAGGAAGACTGCCTGAGAGCAGCTGCTGGGGATGCTCCCAACACAGGGCAGCAGTACAGCCAGGGGTAACCACACCCTCTGTTCTCCTCTTTACTCCAGCAATGGAACAACTTGAATTTTGCAGTCTGTCACAGACAATACTGGGCAGATTTCCCTGCAAGTGTCTCAAAAACCACCTTGAAAGAGCCACATGCAGGGGTATACCCAAGTGGCAGTGCAGCACTTGGATTTGACAGGATTGCACTTGAGTTCTGAACTGGGAGAGGAGCACAGGCAGACTGATATGTGCCTGCCCAACAGTGTGTCCTGTCACATACCCTGCAGGTGAAAACTCAATTTAACTTTCATTCCCGATGAATTTGGACTTTCACAAAGAGAAGCAGATGTAAAAAATGTGACAGAAAAAGAAACGCAAAGGAAATAAAATAATAATGTGCATTTATGTGCATTTGAGCTGTAGTTTTTTTAATTCATTGCAAAAATGCTGATAAAATGTGCAGTGCATCACTCCTGGAAATTAACACAGACTGATCCTGCCTAAGGAGTTTGAAGTCTTTATATAAATTAATAGACAGAATATAATCCCAAGTGCAGAGCATTTGATCATATATATTAATATGGAGACTGCTGATCCACATCTGGCTAAAATAAATGTGTTTTTACACAAATTAGGTTACCACTGATACAAACACTTTTGGTTCATACTACAGAGCACGAACTGATGATCAACACTATTGCTTTGGTGTAGCACTGTGCTTGAGGAAGTCACCACTTATCAGCTGGGCTGTGGTAATTGCTCCTAGCCTTTTACAATTAGAAGAAGCCACTAGCTTAAACTACCTTAAACACTGATTACATTGTTTAAATGAGCACATTTTACCTTCCATTTGTAACCACTTAGGAACACAGCACTAGCAGGCATTGTGGCTCAACGGCTGGATGCTACCTCGGGGAAAAGCAGATCTACTGGATCTCTTGCAATCCTTTGGCCACAACAGAATTACAAAAATTCCAGACTCAATAAACTTCCACAGGTGACAAGAATAACAACCACATGCAAAATGAGCTGATGAAAGCAACATACTCTTTATGCCAGTGTACCCTATTTATACAGTACTAAAACTCAGAAATTTTGCACTGACTGTACATATCCCAAGAAGCAGTATGGAATATTTATTGCAGAAATAACTTTGTTAAAATTCTGTAGAGTCCTTAAAGTCAAACCTTAGCCATTAAGTCTGCAAAGACAGCTCCACATGATCAGCTGTATGTAAGCTTCAAATGGTAACTCCTCTGATTTATTTTGTTTTCTGATATAAAGTATTTTTTGGTGTTCTGCAATATGTGGAACATCTGAACAACTGCAAAACCTGTTTGGGATACTTGCTGAGATCCATTTCACTGGATCTTCACAAATAAATTCATTCCTATTGCAGCACCAGGGTACATGAACATAGTTTTGAGAAAAATGAATACTAAGCACATTTACAAAATTTTTGCCTTCAAATCACATTACCACAAAGGCTTAGTTATTTTTTCTCTACACTACAAGTGCTGATAACCCAAAACATTTTCAAAAATTACAAGCCACAACACTATATTCAAGACACTACATATGCTTGATGCCCCTTCAATTTACTTTCCTCAATTTGCTTTCAATTGTCTTTTAATTTTCAACCATAAGATCAAAACCTCCCATTTGAAAACAATCAGTTGAATCACACAGCTTTGTCTTAATATACTAAATGTGCAAGATCAGAGATAAAGTTGTTGGCAACACAGCTAATGTAACTCTGCAGCAAGTTCCCTGCAGTAATCAGAATTAGCTACTCAGTTGCGCTTTATTTGGGCCCATGACAAAGGGCAGCATTATTGTTGTGCTCTGAGGGGACAGTCCCAGGGTAGAACTGTGAGTACCAAAATTGTTATGGTGTGGTGTGGTGATAAGTGAACTAACTTCGTGTTACTGACCTAGCCCAAACCAGTGTGCTCTTGAGTTCTCCTTTGTTTTAAAGGTCCCAGACGGACCAGGTCAAGGGCTCCAGCTCAGTAGGTACTGTATCCACCAGTGGCAGGAAAAAAAATGCATTAAAAGACATATATAAATGACTAAAAATGGGTAAATTGAATATTTTTTCCTAGTTTTTAGTATCTGTCTGTGAGTTGCTCTACTGGATAACCACAAATCATTTGTAAGTAGAACAGACATTAAATTCTTAATACATTTCACCCATAGTTTTCACAGAGTGATATGAATTTGGTCCACACCATTCTCTTTGCTTACCTCTAATAGCCCAGACTCTCCTTTCCTTGTGTGGTTGGTTTTTTTTTCCCTGCTACACTTACCTGACATTTTTGCATCAGCCTCTGGAGGCCACCCAAAAAGAATTCCAGCTGTGGACTCAGCAGCTCTGGTGTCTGCCCTCATTGTCCAACCCAACCAACCAAAACCAGTCAGTCCTCAGCCTCAGCTGCACCCTCTGTAGGGCTCCTGACACCCAAAACTGGTGTGTAATCATTCATTCCCCACTTTGGTGCTACTTTTACAGCCTTGCTTTTGTGAAGAGGAAGAGATTCCCATGCCTGGCTTTGCACTCCTAGGCCACTCCAGCAGCCACTGAAGCCTCATGCTGCAAAACCTCTGAACCTCAGGGGAAACACAGAGCCCTCAAGAACATTTTTTGCATACTGCTAAAAGATAATTAGGGACTTCAGAAGAAGAGTAAAAAACCATGGTGTCAAGATGTAGCTTCATTCCCATTGAACAGCACTGCTTTGTGCCATGTGAAGCCAGAACACTTTTCCCTCCATTATTTTCTCCAATGAAATGAATTATTTTCCAATACTGAAAGTTTCAAATGAAAGCCCTGAAGTGACTGCAACTACTTCAGGAGGGCACCAGTGCTTTACCTGGAGGGGAACCCCTTTCCATGGCAGCCTTGCCTCTCTGAGGAAAAGCCAGGCTGCTAAAATAAAGCTGCTGGAGTGAAGCCAAATCATGGCTTCAGGAAAACGGATGCTATGTCAGGGCTTTATTGATTGCAGTTAAGAAAAATCAAATTTCTGAGTGCTGAAGTGATCATTTCTTGGAACAGTGCTAGAGACAGCATGGGAGCTCACAAAAAAAAGGACAGTGGCTCCAATCTTGCTGGGTGAAATATGTCCTGGTGCAGAAAACCCCTAAAACATCCTGCACATTAACAGGACTTCAGCCGGAGGCTTGAGTGTTGGATAAACCCTTACACAGGACATCTCTGCTCTGAACATGTCTCTCTTTCCTGGAGCTGAAGTTAATGGGAGCCAGTAAATGCCCAGCTGATTCCAGCAGTGGTGATTCTGCTGAATAAAACAAAGTTTAAACGAGCTGGTGTGGACATTAGTGGTAATGCAGCTGGGAGACAAGGGCTGCATGGGGGCTAGCCAGAAGGCTGGGATTTGGACACCACAGATCATCCAGCTCTGTGCTACTGGCTGCCACGACACTTAAAATAATTGCAGTCCTCTGGAGAGAGTCTATAGATAAACTCTGTCCTATGTTAATGCACCATCATATAGAGCTGTTTACAGGCAGTACTTAGTAAAGTACTTAAGCATGTATTTAAACAGGCTGCTGAACATCAGTGTGATTAATACATTGCTGAATTAGAGATATAATATGAATACATTTTTCTGCTGTTGCAGTTTTTTTTTTTCATTATATACACTTATAAACTGGACATAAGGATTTTCTTTCAGTTTTGCATCCAGCAAATGAGTTAATTTGGGAGTCAAATTCTGCCTCAGTTATGCCTGCACAATGCCTTTCATATGCATGAGGGCAGAAGACGTCTTTTTAATTGGACTTATATTTTGTTAGTCTATAATCAAGAAAAAAACCAAATGTGGTTCTTTCTTTCTGATCCTGCAGCTCTTTGACATTCCTTTCATGTCACTTCAATCAGAAAAGTATCTTTTACATATGGTGTGTATGTTGGTTAAGGCCGTGCACACACAGGAGCCGCAATTCTTGACCAGCAAGCAAGCAGCTGCTGTTGAGTACAGATTGGAGCCACACACTTTGTTATTCTGCATGTAAAACTTGGGGGGGGGAGGGAGAAGAAGAGAAGAAACATGGCTCATACATCCCTCATCATGGTAATTCTATTTAAATATATTTTAATGATTTCTAACAACATAATTTGCCAAGCCTCCCCACCTCAAAGTGATGCAAGCACATTTCTCTCTCAATTTTTCCTTTGCTTCTTAGCCTAGGAGGAACATTTACCATCTTCTAGTAGGTTTGGGAGTCAAACCTTTTTTTCAATCTACATATGTGCATATATACATATATATATGTGTGTGTGTGTCTGTGTGTGTATATATATATATATATATATATATATATATATATATATATATATGGAATAATCAGAACTCAAAGCATTGGCCTACTCATACCCGTAAATGTCATCACTGCAGAACCATCACTTGCATTTACTTGCAGTTTCTGCTCACAAGGAAACAAGGTTCATTTAATAGTTTTAGTCACAGCCATCTCAAGAGTTGAAGACTTCCCCCCCTCCAAATTAAAGCTAAATCGTGTGCATTAAATACATTATCTACTTGTAATAAAATGGGAATTTTTAAGATGATTCAGTCACAGATAATTTGTTGCTGCAAACGACAGGCTCGCATCAGCCACTGGCCGCTCTGAGTGTTTGCTGAGCCCAGGGAACGCTCGGGTAGCTTACCCACTTCATGGAAAACAGATGTTTGCTCTGTGGCAAGATTCCTATTCCCTTTGTGGTCCTAAGGATCCTGAGTGGGATCTCTCATGCCAAACAGCCGGGGTGCTGGGCTTGCTCACCCACCAAAGCCCTCACATCCAGGTTAGTCCAGGGCACTGCAGCAGGAAACCAGCCACCATTCCATGGCAAAAACACAGCCCAGTTTATTTCACACTCAGCCCCCAAGAAGCCATCAGAGTAATTCTCCAGAACTGCTCTGGAGGGGCTCAAAGGCACCCCTTTTTTTCAGCCTGGGGTGATCTATTCACAAGCAGAGGCAGCACAGCTGTGGGCAAGGAAGGGCAGCTGATACTACAGCTGCCTTTGTTGCTCCTGCCTGGCAAATACCAGAAGAGACCACTTGTCTAGACTGATGGGAAGGCATATGTTAAAGCAATTAATTAATTTGCCCTAAAAGATTGAGGCCAGGCCAGGATTTGTCCCTTTCCCAGTGCTCAGTCTGATTGTAAGCAATGGGACCATTTCCCATGGGAGATTATTCCACAACCTAATAGATCTCAATGTCAGGAAGTTTTTTCCTGATATTCAGCCATAATTCATATCCATGAATTATGAGCTACTGTCGACATCACATCCATTGAGGCATTCCTAGAGCCTGCTTCATTTAAAATTATATGCTCTAGTTATGCAGGGTTTCTGTGTACTAGGGCAAAATGCTTTTTCTGCAGGTTAATTCATTACTATTCAATTTGTTAACACTTTTTTTCTCGGTGTGAATAGTCATTCTGCAGTTGCATACCCTGTATAGTAGCACAATCCCCATTTGGGAAGAGAATCACAATATATAAATATGACAAAACAACATACCAAAACCATCCCTGTAAAGACATTAGTCTGTTCCTGCAGATACTCCAGCATTCAGTTAAATCAAAGCAGTAGCTCATACAACACCTGGTATGAGACAAAAAGCTCAGGAAAACCCGTCTCAAGTATGTAATACATTTTATTTCTGTCTTAAATGGGGGGAAGGTAGGGGGGAGTAGGGGGGGCACTAGGGAAGGGGAAAGGGATGGGAAGGGAGAAAAGAACTTAAGCTGTGAGGAAATAGAGGAAAATTGAAAAGAGAATGACTTCCTATAAACAATGAGCCTCTACAACACAGTAAGAACATACAACAGCAAATAAAGTCGAGGATGCAAAATGTTCACTTCTTACCACTAAAGCACTTAGAAAAATGGAGAAAGCTAAGGCAGGCTTCAAAAATCTGTATTGCAAATAATTGTGTACAAAACACTTCTGAGAAGGAAACTGCCTTTTAATAATGTTTGAGAGGAGAAAATTCATAAAATGTATCAATCTCTCAAAGAAATTGGAGGATTTCAATGAGAGTTTTTTATTGTTACATTTTACCCAGCTAGAAGAGTTCTGCCATCCTGTTTTCAACCCATTTTACATAAATGCCACATTAGCCACTGAAAAAGGGAATGCTTTCCAAAGTAAGAATCTAGAAACACACCTGATTTCATTTTCATCTCCATGCGTACCTAGCTCCCATTAATGCCACATAAATCCCAGAGCAAGTAGGTAAAAATAAACACACACATTTTACCTGGAATTAACTAAAACCCAGAAAGCAATGTTTGCAAGGAGCACTGAAATTTGCACAGTAACATATAATTTTGTGTTAAAGTTATTCCAGATGGTTGATTTTTTTAGAGACAATGGCCATATGGTATTGAAGGACCTACACAAACAGGTCTGGTGAGAACATTTTGGCGATGTAGAAATGGTGTGACTTTACTGAGATCTGTATCTAGCCAGGTGGGACACTTGCTTTGGACAGAAAACAGGACAAGGCAGCTCCCAGTTCCTACTGGACCAGATGTGTGTAAATAGCAGAGAATGCCCACAGGCTGAGATGGACTCAAAATGTTGTGGAGCCTCTAGGGTAGCATTAAGCCCACCTATCTATGACTGGTGAAGTCATAGCAACTTGTCATTTGTAGCTAGGCAGTTTCTGGTTTGCAGTTAGCCTTGCAAAGCTTGACAAAACTTTCTTTGGTGGACCTGTGAAATACCCCCTTGGGACATACATGAAGAATTCACGAGCTAAAAAATTGTGCTCTAACTGCAACCCTCTTCCACAAGAGATGTTGAGAAGAGAAGGTACATTCTCATGTGACTATGGTTTTGACAAAACATTTAATATATTTTTTTAATTTGCCTTGGAACTAAACAGTAGAAGTTGCTGCAAAATGGAACTGTCATCCTCAAGCCATCTGTAAAGATATGTAACTCAAGTTGAAAGATTACTTGAAAAAATGTAAGCTTTGTGATCCAGGACGAAGGCTTTGAGTCAAAGGTTCTGATGCCCTTGCAAGGATGTAGCAAGGAGTGGCATCTCCATGAGCCAGCACCTTTGTAAGATGTCCCCACAGCAGCCTGACATCAGCATCTGCTGCGAAAATGGCACTGATCATGGGGTAACTCATCTGTCTTACACCTGCTGCCTTCTCACTCAGCTCTCCACTGCCTCAGTGCCCTGCCTGAGGAAGGGGCTCTCCTCAGCGTTTTGGAAGGGGGTTGTACCCTTTTCTCTCATCCCACTCAGGTTTTCAACAACAAAGGGTCCTGGCTGAGGACAGGCAGGGAACATTCAGGTAACACTTATGGACTCTCCCTGGAAGTAACTGTTTGCCAATATAATTTTTGAGGATGAAGATGAGTAGGTAGCTTCAGGCATCTTTGTATATGCAAGAGGAAATTAACAGCCTGGTTTCCAGACAGGTGGGTGTTTACAAGTTCATAACAAAAGACAGACAGTAGCCAAGAGAAGCTGAAAGACTGTTGAGAGGTTTAGCACAAACAGACTGAACACATTGAAAAGAGTTGTTTCAAAGATACACCACAGCAAGATGTGTAGGCTCTGGGAACACAGGAATAGAAAGCTATCCAGAATTTACAACACACCCCATTTGCAAGTAAGGCACAGGGAATAGAAGAAACAATCAAGTAACACTTGTGTAAATGGAGAAGCTGACAACATTGTAATCAAAAACAAAAATGTGCTGCTCAAAGAGGGCTGACATTTCTTGAAAGTTATTTCAAATGGCAGTGCAGAAGAAAATAATATTTAACACATAAATAAAGCAATCATTGTGAGAACCTGCTATGCTTTCACCCGCTATGTTTTACTCATTCTCAAACTTCTGTCTTGCTCTTAGACACGCAGGCGTGTGCCATTAATGGCACTTGCACAGTTGAACTCCCACTCATCATCCTCAGAATGGGAGTTGTGGTTAACCTCTGCTGTGTCACACGTAGAAAAATACTCTCCACTGTATTTCTGTTTCTCACTTCTATATTCTTACTTCCCTGTAGGTGTAAAACATGTGGTTTATTGGCAGTGTGTATGACCACCTTGAATTAATCTCCTAAATCCAGGCTTAAAGTTGGATAGTCATACCAATCAGCCAAGTTTTCTGTGTGTGAATCTTTCTTCCTTTGTGACAGTATCTTCCTGCTTCTGAACATTTTAAAAGGGTCTAAGAATGAAAAATATAGATGGAATTTATGTTTTAAAATTAGCTTTCAGTGCAATCCATGTGTTTCTTTAAGGAAGATGCACAGAAGCATGTGCATATGTGTACATGTACAACTAACATACATCTACCACATTTATTAAACCTGTCTAGTGGGTAATATAAAGACTACTGGCTTAGCAATATGCTAATGCTTGCTCAAGCTTTTCAATGCGGCGCTGAAACCATCCTTGACACAGCACTGAAGCAGAAGCTGCAGCATCCCCAACTGCTGGATAAATGGAGTAAGAGAGATGAAATTTATCAGGGCTGCCAAGAAGTGCTCATCAAGACACATTTTTTGACTAACATAAGTGTGCACTGTTCTCACAACTACAAAAAAAAAAAAAAAAAAAAGGAGGAGGAGGAAGAAATTAGAACAAGCATTTATCAAGACAACCTGTCCATCTCATTTCATACATTTTTTGCAAACACGACTTCTTTTATTCAGTTACCAACTGTTTAGGGGTAAATTGAAGGAGAAAACCTTCGCTTCTAATATAATTCTTCAAAAAAGTTAAAGCTTTACAGTGATTGAATGTATTTACTTGAAAGACACCACATTTCCAAAAGTACAAATATGTGCTAGGCATCTAGTAGTACTCTAGCTGACACTTAAGCCTTTGAAAATTTCTTCCAAGAACCTCTGACGTGAGCTATAATCATACTGTTTGTCTTATAAGTAGCCAACCTGGAAAATAGAAAACTGGATAAAACACTCCAACACATGAAGGATTGAGAAGTCCTCAGAGACTCCAAAGACATTTCAGAAAAAGAGGAACATGAGTTTTGTTACTAATTTCCTCAGGAAAGACAAAGTATCATTCAGTATAGGAAAGGCTGATACAACTGAGCACCAAAGAACTGCCAAAGAAAACATGGGAGAAAGAAATATGACCTATTCCAGCAGAAACAATGCAGGCTGGGGAGTGGAGTGACCTGGGTTCTCTATTGCTGACTTTGAAGTAAACCATTCTACCTTCCTTTCACTTGACTTCCCTTTGGATAAAGAACATAAACAATGATGTTCAAATGGTTTTGAGAACCATCAGTATGCCTAAATGCTGGCTAACGTGCAAAAATATTGTTACTGAAGATGGAGGACTGCTGCATTGTCACAGAACATATTCAAGGGAAATTTAAAAAGTCAAAATGACAGAATAACATATGTTGTATTCAGACCAGACTACCCGCAGTCCCCTGCCAGCCTGGGGAAGGAAGGAAAAGATGGAATGCCTTTTTCAGAGCATCAAGGATGGAAAGGTTTCTGACTGCTCAATATGGTCAGGGAATCAGATGAAGATGACAACTCTTCAACATGATTGCTGCTGGAAGGAGAGGGATTGGGAAGGAAATTGAGGTGCCTGCTTCATTGTTTGTCTTTACACATGGACTAAACACAGCTGACTTAAACATACCTAGCAAAGGGCAGGAAGGCCAAGACAAACAGGAAAAAAGACTAAGGAATAACTAGGAGAAGAAGAAACCTGAAAAGAGATGCTGATCATCCTGACAAAATTCTCCAATATGTCAACTTTCTGGACATTTCCCTGTCTTTCCCAAAAAAATATGAGACAGTTCTCATTGGACAATGATGTTGGCTTTTATGCTGGATTTAAATCCAAACCTAGTGCAATCCCTAAGCATTATGGCCCATACGTATTTTTGGCATTATTGTGAAGTTCACTGAATTCTCTCCATGGTTCACCCACATGATGTGGTGAACTAGGGAGGTTAAGCAATTTTACAATTCACATCTTATTAAAAAACAAAGTATTGATATGAAAACAGTATCTGCTGCAGCTGCAGCTTCACATGGATGGAACATGCCATGTAAGAGTTCAGTAATGTTTCCAACATTTTACCTTTTGTGCTTCAGAGAAAAAGGAATTTTAGATTGAAGTAAGGAATCGCTGTATATCTAGAAACCTATAAGACCCAATTTCTCTTCTAGTCATCACTTCCAATCAGACAGATGGATAAATTGCTATAGAAAAAAACACAAAAGAACCTCACCTAAAACAATGACTGCATCATTTTTATTTATTTCTTGCATTCTCTGTTCACATAGCAAGAAATTTAATTCCAGTTAGATCATTCTCTTGTGATACTTTTTTCTTTCATTTAATATATTTTTAAATGCTTAGAAGCATTATGACAGAAAAGCATGTATTTTTTTTGCCCTGGTTTATACCCATCATCCTTACCATTACAACAAGACAAAAGCATTAAAGTAAAATTAATCATGTCAAAAGATTTTAGCAAAAAACAAGGGAGACCATGCATAAAGCATCGCTTTGTCTAGTGTGAAGTCACGCTCTGATTAAAAACATATAATGAAAGTGAAAGTAATACATCATTGCCTTAGCAGTAGGGTTTTTGGGAAAGCTATGCAATTCTGAACACAAAAAATCTTTATAGGCTCTGGATTTTGCAATTACTATAGAATAATTCTAACAAACAAAACATTGTTTCACTTCCTTAAAGTTTAATTAATCTTAAACGTTGCAGTTAAAACAAACAACCAAAGGAGTTCTAGAATTAAACACAATTAGACTCCTGGCAGGACCATAACTGGTAATTAAAACCCAAGCAGCAGTGGCTGGTTCTGAGCAGTGGGGTATGAGGTGGTGACCCAGAGACCTCCCCCAAAGCCCCACATCCAGTAAGTAGTTATGAAAACTACAAAATATCATGGAATAATGAAAATCCACTAACAGAGCAGAGCTTTTGCAGTTACTGAGGACTGTCACACAGTCCTCAGTAACTACAACTGATGGAGATCAGTTGTTCCATTTCTGTCACTGGGGAATGGTAGCCTGTTGCTGCTACGTGACCTATGTAGTACCAGCTAAAAAGTGAACTGTGTTTGTGCACAGCTAGAGAAGCCTGAAAAGAAACCATGCAGTGAAGATATTTGCTGTACTTTGCCATAAAGTCTATAAAAGCCTGGACTTTTCTCAGGCACAACTGTGCAATAAGTGCTTCAAATTAAACACCAACATGCACATTATGATGTGCATAATATTATTTATAATATCAGATTAGGATTGTGCCCATATCAAACAAAATTAGATGGTAAAAAATGCTCGTAGAATGCCACTAACTTACTCCTTTTTTTCCCCTCTTTATTCTGCCTCTATGTTGTCAACATATAAACAATAACTCTCTGAGAAATACCAGATAGGAAAAATACACAGTAATACTAGACTGTGAAAAATCTACCGATCCCCTGAGCCATAGCATTCTTGCCTATAGATGATGACATTAAAAAATTGGAAATGGGTGCATGCTTCCCCTCCTCTCCTGGGTCTATGAACAAGGCAAGTTGTTTTCCTGATACCTTTCGAATTACTCCCATTAGTACTGATGCATTTGGTGCTTTGGCTATCCAGGCAGAGAGAGGTGGGCAGGATCCCCTGCCAATAGATCTAGTCTTGTCTAGGGAACAAAATGAGATTGCTCCTCTGCTGAGCTGTCATACTCGATAGCTCGTGCTGTTCCACCTGCACCCATCCTCACAGCTCCAGCTGCAGTGCCATGGAGTCAGTAGTTCCTGGTGGCTGATCTTCTCCTGTTCCTTATGCATCACAGAAGGCAGGACACAGAGCCCTGAGCAACTGAGCCCTCAGCAACTGAGTGCTGAGAAGTGAGCCACTCTCCGTGCTGAGAAGGCAAAAGGAAATAGGCAAGCAGCTCCCTCTCAAATGGGTCTGCAAGCCCTGAGAGTAACTGCAGGGGCTCCTCTCAGTGGAGAGAGGAGATTCAGGCTCCTCTCATCCACCTCCTTCTCAACGACCCTGCCGCTGCACCCAGGATTGAGTATTTGCTCCTTTCCCACCATCCCTACCCCCAAATGCCACTGGCACTGAGAGCAGAAAATGAGGAATGTAAATGGGTTTGGAGGAAGGGAGGGGGACTTTCTGTGCACACTTACACTGGATCAGTAAGCCTCTAAGTGCAAAATGTGGCATTTTCTTGGTGTGTGGGGGAGCCTATTGGCAGACAGAAGGTTAAAGAAAAAACTTTGTAACAGGAGAAAATCAAATACACCTAAGGCGATAATAAAATGGAACATCTTGAAATACCAGACTACAGGAACTGAAATTCTTCCCATCACAGAGCCTCATGAGCAGGACATAGCTTTTGCTCTGTCCCTATTCACTAAGGAGCAAACCCATCATTTGCACTGACAAGTTGAGAATGAACTGCAACGTTGGGACTGAAAGTACTACCTAAATAAGAAAAAAAACAAACAGAAAAAAAATTTTCTGCCTTTGCTGCTTATTGTATATCTCTGATAAAACAACAGTGGATTGAGAGAGAGGTAAAAAGGTAAAGAAATAAAACTCCTTCCTAAATTGCAAAAAAAAAAAAAAACCATGACAAATAAAGACAGAACTATGTCCTTAAATTTACACTCCCCCTAAATGTCACAGTATGTTGACACCACACCGCAGCTACACTGAACTACCACTATATTTTAAGCTTGTACAGTTTTTTGTCTTCCCTAAGACTTTTCAGTCACAGTTCTTCAAGTCTCTGCACTCCTATGCTGTAGTTCTTCAATGTTTCACAGAAAGAACAGAAGATGTACTTGGACTTATCTCCCATTCTCTGTTAAGTTAGAAAAAAAAGGGGATACTTGAAACTCTTATTACAACCAGGTTTGGGTTTTTTTAAATTGTTATTGTTACTATTTTGTAAGTAGTAAAACATTTTCCAAGAAATAATGCTTGTTAACATTTTGTGTTTTTCAGTGTGAAAAGACAGGCGTTCTCCTCTCTGTTCTTCAAACTTTAGCCCAGGCAAAGAGGGCATCCTTTTCTGGCAGGATTTGCAAGAACAGGATTACTCATGTCAAGAGAGGGCTGTATATTTGGCAGCTGTTGTCTGAGCCAGCACTGGGACAGATCCTGGGACCTTCAGGGCTTCCAGTGCTGAGCAGCAAGCACTTGAACCCCAGCTGGCCAAGACTGTAACAGATGCCTTGTTTTTAACAACATATAGAATGTTACCTGCACTGCCATAAAGAAAAGAGAACTTTTCTTCCCTATTTCTAAAGGTAACACAGAAAAGACTAAATTCTCTACATAAAATTATCCTAAACATCTCTCAACACCACCACAGACAACTGGTCCAACACTAGAGGTGGACATTTAACCAGAGCATTAAGGTATCCTGCCTCTGCCTAGTTTCCCACATTCTTGGAGACTGCAACACAATGTAAATAACTAAGAGCTGAATAAATTCCATTCTTACAAAATCTGACAATCTACAGCTAGTTAAGACTCAGAAAAAAAAGCTTTCTACTTTAATTCAGTAGAGAGTTCAGATCTTGAAGCAAGAGATCCATTCCTCCTGCCTCTCCTGTTGAGCCACTGGATTAGACACAGCAAATGAAAAAAACACCTGGACAATTCTGCCTTAGGCAGTATCATTGATTTTTCACTGACTTACCATCTTCAGGATTTTCTTAGAAGTAGTTTACAGAGGTGGGTATTGTAACTCATTATTCTGAGAAATGTGAAGCATAATATATTCCCTAGCACAGATGCTATAAACTTTTATAATGTACACTTCATATAACCTTTTTTAATTGTCATTCTTTCACAACACCCTCAACTATTAGTCCAGGTCATCTACATGTAAACCGTCTTTATGTGGCACCACTTTGTAAAAGGCTCCTATATCTACCATGGGAAAAAAAAAATCAGTCTGCAAGGGCATTATTTCAAGTCCTGAATCACAGCAATTTAAAATTTTTTTTCATCCTAACCTGTGCATGTAACATTAATGTGGATGTATGCCACTATAGTGCTGTGGATAAGGGAGAAGAAACAAATTCTGTAAAATGTATTTTACTGGGAAAAAAAAAAAAAAAAAGCAGGTCTAATAGGAAATCCAGGTTTTACCAGTTGTCCAGTTTTAGAAGTATGGTTTTGATTTATGGATCAAAATTGCTCATTTATTATTTTATCTATATTGCTTTGGGCAATTTTGACAGTTAAAATTTAGTTTTATTGACCAATGCAGCCAGTTTAGCCACAAGGGGACTAATGCACACACAGCCTGCTGCACTCAAGAAGCTATGATTTGATTCCATGACCAAGTCAGACTGGGAATCACAACCAACATAACAATAAGTTCCAAATCTCGATGCTCGAGGCAAAATACTTACTCTAAAACCAATCCACTATTAAAAGAAGGTGGGAAAGAATTTTGTGATAGCAGCCTCCATGCACTGTTTATTGTAGCTGATATATTCCACCAATGCTTCTGTCAGCAATGGACGCAGGGTAGTACAGAGGAAACCTTTCTTTAATGATTGTGGACAACAGATAAAGCTGGAAGAAGGAAATGAAAATGCAAAACAGAATCAAAGGTGTGCTCTAGTACTACGGCTTACCAGGGATCTGACTCTTGAGAAAAATGTCTTGAAAAAACTGCCTTTTTTTTTTTCCTAAACCAGATATTATTCATATATACATAAATATGCATGGGTTCATGTTGCAGCTTGAAAGACTTACAAGTTTACTTAAAAAAAAAACTTACTGGAATGATTTTAAGCCAATGTTAATTTAGGCCTATCCTATTATAAAATTAGCATCTTCTGCAATCTCAATTTATTGCTCCATTGTGAAGCCCCTTGTGATACATAAACAAATCTCTGAAGAGAAACAAATCAATAAAGTGTCTAATTTGATTAACCATGTTTTTAAATTCATCAAGACAACTGTACAAAAATAAACTACTTACTTGTCAGTATTTTCCACGTCTTCTTTTCATCATCATAATACTGAACCAAATTGCTGGGTAGCCGGTCAGGTCCGGGAGGCAATCCTCCAACCAATAACAGCATTTTCTTATTGGAACGAATTCTTCACCCAAAACAAGAGGAAAGATGAACAACCACATTACTGAGGAGTATTTTTAGTGGCAACAAAATCATAACCATCAAAAGAATGTTCACTGCTTGCAGTTTTCTATTTCATTTTTTGTGTTTCTTTTCCCAATCATGTCTCAACAATTTCTTGAACCAAGCAGAAAAATGATCAGAAAAGCTGCGTATCTCTCTACTCATGGAATAATAAGCTTCCTTTATGCAATTTGTTAGAGGTTCATTCTAGAACGACCTTTTTCTTATATTATCCCTTTAAATCATCACTCTTTACAGCTGAATACACATGAAATGCTCTGGAGTTGTACTAAGGTTAAGCATTAAAGTTGCATGTCAAAAATCGTATTAGTCAAAATCATTATTATAAGCCATTCTACACTCAAAGAACCTTGAAAAAATTAAGGTTATGCAGAGAGTTTGTGAGCCAACTCTTTAATCACACACTGAACTTCAGATATATGGTTTAGTACAATTAGCAGCACTGGGCTAATGGTTATGGGTTAAATGCTACTTACAAGCACTTTTGTTTGTTTAATTTAGTCCAGACTCTTGCTTTCATTCTCCCCCCTGGCTCCCCCCCTCGTCTTTGCTCTCCCCCTGTGCACCACTGGCTATAGCAACACCAATTGGTAAAAATGAGACTGTGATGTTGTTGTGAGCCTCCCCAGAGTGGAGCCCTGCCAATGCTTGCCACTGATCCAGCGGCATGAACCTGCTCAACTGTGCAAAGTCACTCTAATTCCCTCCCTCTGTTTTTCTACCTTCTCCCCCAGGGGGCAACCACTGAAAGGAGTGACTACCCACCCATCAAGAGCTGGCAATTCGCTGCTATTAACCGTGACCGTGATTCCCAATCTGCCTGGCAGTTCTTAAGAACAGGACTGCAATGTCTCATCTGCAGTAAAAGTGGTTATCTGCACCCTGGCCTCCAATGCCCCACCTGATGAACGTACAATTTCTCTGCAGCATGAAGGGATTTAGCACAATTGTAAGTGAAAACTGGAGGGGAGGCGCAGACCCCCAGATGAGCCCTGATGCTTTAATAGTCACTTTGCATATAATTGAACTTTCACCAGTTATACTCAGCTTGGGTGAGATAACGCTGAAATAAAGGCCTAGGCTCAAAATGTTCCCATTAGGTAGGAAGGTGGTGTAGCCTGGAAAACAGCCATCCATATGAACGACTGTGCAGCGGGACCGTGCATTTGATGGAAAGCACCCTTGTCAAACACCATTTTTCCAGGCATGACAACACCTGTGTAGCACTCTGTGTGTCAGTCTGCAGCAAACACCCCGGCCAACAAAGACACAGAACACCAGGAACCAAAGCCTACCACCAGAGATGCTCATGGCGGGGTCAAAGAACCACCCAGGAGCTCCAAGCTCAGTAGTGCACTCCAGCACTTTACTCTGACTGACTCATGGCTTCACTCCAGCTGCCACCTAGAATGTGTGCTGGTGACCCAAGGATTTACATTTGTAGCAGAAATGTATTGTCTTTTCAGAAGAATGGGCAAAACCAAACTAGATTGTGCTGTAGACATGCACCAACCACAAGGAACATCCTTCCAGAAGGGAACACACAGCTGAGGGCTTCATCCACACAATGCTCCAGAATAAAATCTGTACCAAAGACAACTATAGACTACAGATACATCTATGACAAGGATGGCCAGGGAGCTACCTGGCATATGGCCTTATCTGTTTTTTAAACAGATCTAGGGCTCAGAGAAGGTCAAGAATTGATCGTGGATGAACCAAAGCCCTCAGTGCAGCAGCAGGAGTTAAACCATAGGGGCAGTGATACTGTCCCACACTGTCCTACCCCTTGATTCTCTCCTGACTTGGAGAGGGCCCCGCAGTCCCTCAGTCTTTCTGACAAGCCAGCCTTTGATGCCTGCACTGCACCTGCGATGTGCTGTCAATGAGGACTGTTTCCTGCCCAGCAGACTGTGGCTGTGCAGGATATCAGGAACCATCTCATGATCACTGTCAGCACAGATTCCATAGTGAGACCAAGCTCTGGGGAAAGCTTACTAAAGCACTGCCAGCATCTTTTAACATTCAGTCTCCCCAGAAAAGTTTTTAATGAGAGAACATTTGATATGTTCTATGCAACATGGGAGTATGATAAACTGTTTTTGGTATGAGTTAGGGATGACTGCACACGTAACAAGTGGCAGAGCAAACCAGAGCCATAAGTCAGTTATGCATGGCCATCCCTAACAATAGAGAAAAAATTGTTTATTCCAACCCTCCTGTGTTGTATGTTATATCACAATCAACTCCCTGTGCATTGTAAAATTCAGAATGCCCTTGCAAGGTTTACTTGATAAAGGAGTTTATTTTGATTTTCATCTTTCATCTGTAAAACTCCCTTCTAACTCCAAAGCACTGTGAAAATCCAATGAATGGCCAAGGCTCAATAGTTAAGGTGAAGAATGAAATGTCAGATATAACTCTGAGTTTCCAGACTTTGGCAGTTCCAACTATCCTTAACATTACTTTTTCAGCCAAACAGCCAGAGAAGCTACTGTTTCCTGAGAAGGAGCACTGCTGAAATATTGGTATGCTTAAAAAATATTTATTTTTAAAATATGTTTAAAATAGGAAGTAGCAAGAACAGAGATTTTTATTAAAAGTTTAGTAAGAACTCAATAGTCAGCAAAGTGTCTACCAAAAGCACAGGGAAATTTCACATGGCAAAGAAGAGATGGGTACTTAAAATATCTAATTCATCTACGTTGAGAGCTCTTCCAATGAACCAAGTAAAGATAATACAGTGGCTAAAGAGATGCAGGTTTTAAAGTGGTAGTTTCCTTGGAGCCAAATCTGGTTTTTAAGTTTTAATGTGAGATGCTGCAATTTAGGTTTGGAAAAAAGATTTTTCTTTATTATGTAATATTTATGTTGCATACTGCACTAAGCACTACTGTGAGAATCTTAAAAGGCATTCTAAAATATGAAAAACATGTAAATGGCCACTGCTTATATGCAGAAGACTTTTCCAAATATTAATAAAAATGTTATTCAATGAAACACTGTAATGAAGACAGGATTTAAAAATATGTGTAATACATTGTGCAAGATAAAGCTTCCCCCTTTCATGTATTATTACATGCTTGCTATTTGGATAACTAAAGATTACAATGTGAAATGTTCTTCATCATATATGACACACTCTTTTTTTTTTTTTTTCCATTGTCCTTATTTTACAGTCTAATATTCTATTCAGTTAATGCTGTGGTTCACAGTGTCCAAAGCAAGGATTTTATGATCACCTTGTATTCTCTTAACAGTAGTGGGTCTTGGTGAGGGAAGACTAAACCGTGGACAGGCAGGCTGATGTCATGGCAAAAAAGTTGAGATAAATTTATCCACATTATCTTAAAAGCATTACTTAGATTTAGACTCCAAAACTTTAGTTCTCACTGATGAACATGCATGTATTGTTATTATTCTGCACACACTTTGCAGTTTCTGTTCGGCTAAGATTTTAAAACACTTAATTCACCTTAATTAAGTTCCTGGGTACCTCATGTGGTGTGAAATTTATTTTGTCTACTTACAAGACTGGAAACCAAAGTATATTTCAAAGTCAACATTTTCAAACTTGTGTGGTTTCCCTCGGGCACACAAACCCAGGAATCTGTGGCTTCATTTTCAGAGATACCCATCAACATAACTAAATCCTACTCACTTCAAAGGTAGCAACAGATGCCCATCAGTTCTAAAACTCAGATCACCAGTCCACGGTCTAAACTAACCATGAGTATCCATGGCAAGAGGCTGAGCCAAAGAGAGTTTATAGATTCACGAGAAATCAGTAGAAAAGGCTGTAGGAGACCTCAACACTCCTGACAACCACTCCTACTCTTTTGCAACCTTGATGGCCTCATGTTAATAGAAAACACATGAATGGGAAATACTCTTCTTGTACATTGTTTTTCTTTATTAACATATCCATCAATCTTGCACTGGTGGGTTTTCCTTATCTGGGCAATTAGTAGAAGTTCATTCTACAAAAGCTGGCAGAAAACAAGCTTCAACAACAGGTTTGCTCCAGACTCTTCCAGTTTTTAAACAATGCACTAAGGCTCTGCCCGCTGCATTAGGGAATGCAAATAAAAGGAAAGAATACAACCATGAAGTGGCAATCTGGTGGTTCTTAATTCATCCAGTGTAGTGTTACACATCAGAAAGAGAAATGCATCCTAAGACATACAAGTGATCATGGTCATCAATGAAAAAAAAAAAAAAAAAGAAAAAGAGTATTCAAATATACTTTTCTCTTAACTCAGGGCTATAGTAAACCCAGAAGTCTGGATCATTAATTATCTTTTTATACAGGCTATCACCATGGCTTTGAGTATGGGGAGCTCTTCAGAGCAGGGATTTGACATGGCATCCTTGCTCCTGCTTCAGTGCTGACCTTAAACACAGCAGAGCCAAATTAAACTCCAGGTGTTTGCCCACTAAACTCAAGCATAAACAAAATCAGCCATAAGACCGGCACAGACACAGCAAGGGCGGGTGAATGCATGGTGAGTGTTTACATCCTCATATCTCTACATCAAAGGATTTGAGAAACCTGAGTCTGACAGTGATACTGTCAAAATAAGTAGCAAGAACCTCAGAAAAGGGGGCTGTGTTAACCTGCAGCAGAAACAAATTATTTCAGAGAGGTTTAGATACCAGCCTAAGATAACAGAAAAAGAGATACATAGTATCCCACTCAACATTTCAGTTGCCAACCTTTTGTTTGTAAGCACCAAAAACTTAATTTCATATTCAGAAACCAGGATGGTCTTTAGCAACCCTTTTCTTCTCAAAAGGCATCTGAAGAGATGATGTGTTCAACAAAAAATGTAGTTGACAATCTAGTTTCAGTCTGCAAAACTGAACAAATGTTGCAAGCATCCATTTGCCCATGACTGAAAAAAATGTTTTGCTACGGAGAACATGGGATGTGATCTTCAACAATTACCTTCCCAGCTCCTGGATGGGCATTTCAGTGCAACAAAAGTGTCATATGAAAACTGCCTATTTCAATGGATTTTGGCTTCCATAGCTGACTGCAAAGATAGCCATGATTAGTAACACATGTTTAATAGAGAGGAAATCTAATTATCCGGGAGTTTAACTATGAACTCAATGAAAGCCATAAGGTACAATGTAAAATTTATTTTGGACAAAGGAATTTTATGAGGTTTTGTTATTGCATAAAATGAATTAACAAACATCATAACCTATAGGTGAATAGGCATCCAGAATCTCTTCCTAACCCTATAGCAGTGCTAGGGGAGGGACCTGAGTTCTCACAGTCAACAGACCAAATCCTGCATAATGCCTTTCTCCTTATGGATAAAGTACAGACATTAAAAAACATCCTGATTTTGTCAAAACGTGAAGCACAATAAAATCTCTTGCAAATGATGACCAATAATTTTTTTAGTTCTTCAGTCCAAAGAATGTTCAAAAATTTGCTGAATATATGGAAGTTGCTTTACGAATGGATTTTTTGCCTCTTCTAATTTGCACCTATTGCTCCAGGCACACTAGAATGTGAAAAAGCTTTCTAGAAATACTAAAAACACGGAAACCAGTCTAAGAATGAAGATTTTGGTTTTCATCTTGTCATTCTCCATGTAGGCAGGTTTAGCAGAAGACCCCAGTTTTCATTGCAGCAGAGCTCACAGCAACATTCACTGAAGAGGCTGCTCATTTAATACATGTTGCTGTCCACCGACAGAATGAAGTTTAGGAAGACAAATACTAAGTTGAGAATGATTTGCTGCAGACATTGATTGTTGTTTTTCTCCTCTGAATGTACTAGATTTTTTTTTTTAATTTTGTCCACTACTTTAAAAAAAAAAAAAAGCATAGAAAATATTTAGTTAATGGATTTTTTTAACAATAATAATTCCATTTCCTTCTAAAAGCAGAAGTCTAAGGGTAAGTGAATATTTTACCGGGCAGGCCACACTTAACTGTTACGGAGTTACCTTACAAGTTAAATGTTCCTTTATTTCTAAAGTTGCCAGGCAATTAAAATAACTCCTGTATTAAAATAACTTAGAATCTGTTTGAAGCTCTGAAAACCCCATTTTTCTCTACAAAACCAATCCCACTACTGTTGATCTCTAAGTTAATATTTAAGAGTTAGTTTGAACTTTTAGCTGGAAGATTTTTTAAAGTCAATGTTCCTTCCTTTTTGGGGTAAAAGCCTCTGATGTAACAGCTAGCTTAGCAGTGACAACAATCCTGGAAGAGTGACACCTATCCAGTTCTCCTTTGGGAATAACAAAGAGGAGAGTGAACTTCTCATCTTTGCCTCCTTGCACTACCAGATCTGAATGCTAAAGATATCCTTACTAGCCACGCACTGAATATCTGGGGCATTGCAAGGGAGGAGAATTCAAAGGAATGTTACTAGCAAAGCAAATTGGTGAATGAGACTCAAAATCTCCTGTTTCATGAATCTTCTTGGTAAAACTACTCAAAGATTTTCCTCACTGATGGAAGTTCCAAAAAAACTTTAAGTAATTATTTTTATTCTGAATTAAAAAAAAAAAAAAAAAAAAAGGAAAATGTCAAAGCTAAGTGCTTTTGCAAATTGCTTCCCTTCCTCACATCATTTTGTTAGGCCTTTTTTTGGATTTGGTTTGTTGGCTTGGTCCCTTTTTGTTATTTTGGGTTTGAGTTTTTTTGGTGTTTTTCTTTTTGTTTGTTTTGTTGTTTTTTTTTTTTTTTTTTATTTTTTTTTTTTTTTTTTATTTTTATTTTTTATTTTTACTGACAGAAGGGGGAATACAGGAAGAACCAACTGTGGCACCAACTTCTATTTACTTCCAGCTTCACTGCAAACCGTCTGCTTCCATTGAACTTGGCAGCTGACAATATTTGCTCAGTTTATTGTCTGCTTTCCAAGAATACAGCAAGTGTTGACTACTAAGTACTAGGCATGACAGTCTTTAAAGAAAATTTCAGGGAGGCAGCAAATATGAAAAATGATGCCAGGAAGTATCTAGCAATAGTTTCCTACTTTCCATAGTCTTCAATTTCTTTAGATGAGCCTTTGGTAAACGTGTAATACCAGACAGAATCTGTTTCAACAAAACCAACATGAGAGATGTCTGCAGAGCAGGAAAGACCAGCTCAAACCCTTCTTTTAGGATTCCTATTCCCTGCTCAATCTCTCCAGGCCACACTAAGCAAAGGGTAATTACAAACCTTGCTCTGGTTTAGAAAGCGTCTTGGATTTTTACAACATAGGAGTTGTTTGAAAAGATGAAACTGTTTTTACAGACTGTATGAATTTTTTCACAACATGTGTTTATCAGAACCAAAGCTTTTTCCTGGCAAACTATTTTCTGTTGATTTTGTGTTCTACATTACCTCTCCTCCCTCCCCTTGCCCCCAAGGCTCCCTGTGCTTTCTCTTCAAGTACAAATCCAAGCAATTACACCATCACAGTTCTGTTCCATTTACTGCTCAGCAGTTACAGACTCAGAACCTCCATATTCTTCTGCTATAAAGAAAAAACTATAGTGACCCCAGGCCACAACATGCCCTCTAAGATCCTCTCTCTCCCTTCTCTCCACATGAAGGGGATGCACATCAGGAAAAGAGTGAACAGAAAAGTCCCAGACCAGTAGCCAAGACATACATGTCTGATGCTCACCATGATCCTACAGCACTCCATTTGTAAAAGGTACACTTCAAGCAGAAATCATTCCAGCAGGATTTTGTCTGAAATGGGACTTCCTTGTCTAGAAGGCTCTGCACGACTCGTAACCTACATGCTTCCCAACAGGACAGAGATGGATTGTGTGGCCACATGATGGGCAAGAACAGCACAGGAACTCATGGTGGACAGCTCTACTTTTAGGGACCTGCATGACTTGTAAAGCTGCTATATAGACTGTCCTAGGTGGTGGAAAGGGGCACTTTTGTTCCAGCATTTGACGAAGAAGTTTCCATTTTCAAAGGCACTTTGTATCAGTTTGAGTGGCTTACTAAGATTACTTGTTTCTAAACTTAGTTTAATTTTTCCTCTAGAACAAGCTGTTCTGAAATACAGTGAAAGATTTCCCTCAGAAAAAGAGTTTAGAGATGCAGATGCAGGTATTTGAAGCTGCTTCAAGTGCTAAAAAGGCAGGGTGACAAAGCCAAGGAGAAGCACAGTTCAGCGACCTGCAACGGCCTGTAAAGATCCCAGCACAGAGGTCTGGAGCAGTGGGGATTGCTGTGTGCGAGGTCAGGAGCCTGGTGGGAGGGACACTCAGGAGTCACAGAGGATTCCAGAGAGGGGACAGATAAAGTTCAGTAGACGGAAGCTGGGGAAGAGCCCTATCATCTAAGGACATGAATCAGGAGGGACTGCCAGTTCACAGAGGACACTATTCCAAGGTAGTGCCTCTGACTGGGAAACTGCCTGGCAGGACAAGTACCTGCACAACGTGCCTGGCAACCTTTGTTCACCTGCAGCTGTTGGAAAGATGGCTGTCCATAAAAAAGGCTGTTAAATGATCTTCACAAATTATGTTTCTCCTAACAAATACCATAACTGAGCCAAAAAAAAAAAAATGGCTATTACCTATGTCCCTGCAGCTCTCAAGGATTTTACCAGCCAGGACACAAGTATCTTTAAAAAGGCTCCCAAGGACGTTCCTGACCCACAGCAGTCCTTTTAGCACAGTGGTGCTCCCTCTGCCTATAATGTGAGCCTTCCACCTTTTTGGAAACTCCACATCTCTCCACTTACACTTCAGCATGAGCTTGTCTCCAATGGCAAATGAATGCACATGAGGCAAGTAAGGAAAGTAGGTGAGACTAACTAGGATTAAACTGACTACAGGTCTGTGGTTCACTACCCCACAGCCTCTAATGTGTCAGTCTCCCTTCTGCAGCTCAGCTGAGAGAGTCCTGGCACATGTACAATTTCCTGATATTAATTCAGGCACATAAAAACTGATCCAAAGCTCACTAAAATAAACCAGAGCCTCACATCCATTTCATCCATACTGCAAAGCAAAACTTAATAATTCATATACATTTTAAGATGTGTTTTTCTTACCAGGATGTAAATGTAAATTCAGGATCTGTAGTATTTCTCGCTTGCAATTAATCATGGACAAGAATATTAGTTAAAAATCCAAATATTGCTGCTATGATCCCAAAGGGACAGATAGGTGGTTGTAACCAGAAGACAGAGTGCATTTCAATGAAAGAGCACACACTTTTCTTACAACCACCAAACATGTCCTGCCAAGATTCTACAAAAATCTCAGTAGAAAAAGAAGTCAAATTGAACTACGGTCTGTGAGATTTGGAGACAAATAGTGTATGCAAGAAGGAAATTATTCAATTGCCAAGGGATGTAACTGGTTTCTTCAAATTTTTAATCTCCTCTTTAGAAAGTAAAACAGACCAGGCATATATGTCTTCCACATAAATGCCACTGTCTCACTCTATTCAGCACCTTACATTTTCCTTCTTCATCAACACTTATCATCTTCCTACTGAATGAAAACTGTTCATATCATCTTCATCTCCTGTCACTGTTTAATTCGCTATCACTTTCACTAATATCACCTACCATCAAACAGTCTGGATGACACCCTCTCTCCACTGAAATGAAATTAAAAAAAAAAAACAAACCAAACAAACAGCAAACCAAACCACCTCTACAACTAGCTTTAGCAGGACCAGAATTTGCACTTCTAATCTCCCCAAGGTGTAGTAGTCCAGGGAAAAAAAGTATTAAAAAACAGCTGGGTCTGTACATGCTGGGACTTTGCTGAAACCATAAAACAGCACGGGCAGGCTTAGCCTTCTTATCTCTTTGTCTCCTTATTTCCCCTCTTTTCTCTTGTGCTCTTTAATTCTGTATTTTCTGCCTGGGACTATTCCTATCTTATGTCAGTTGGTTGATTCCCATCCATTTTTCCTCCCCCAAATCTGAAAAACCTTTTCCAGAAACTGCAATACTCAGCTGCCATTGACAACAGATGCTGTTTCTGCCAAGAATTAGTGTTCCCCCTTTTGTTTCATTCCCTATCTTCTTTTTATCTGCCAGGGTCTTTTTTCTTTTGCTAGTTTCCTTTCCTGTCTAGTATCCTGTTCTTACATTTTTCTCCCTTCAAAACTATCCTTCTCTCATGTCTTCCCTCATTTGCACTCCTGTTTCCACTACCTATATCCCATTTCTCCCCTGGAGTATCTCAACTCCCTTCTTTTTTCTGCATTTCCCCCTCTCTCCCAGTTTTACTTCCCTCAGTCCCCTCTGCCGTCAGGTATGCAGCTGTATTTGCAGTTGCTCTGCCAGCAGATCCTGGGAGGGGCAGACCAGCCCAAACACCCTTTGCTGGTGAGAGGAGCAGCAGGTGATAATGTTCTATCCCCAAACTTTTAAAAAAATGGAAAATACATACCATATATCATATAAAATACATTATATTACACAATAAAGCACAGAGACATTTTAGTCAACTCAATATTCTGGTGAAGATCTGAGAGTCAAATAAATGTCTGGAATATGAACTTTGTCTAAATGCATTTTCTTCCCAGAACTACAGAAGATGATTCAGCACAGAGCTATGTGTCTCTTTCAGGAACAGACAAACATAATTTAAGCCTAATGTTCATGGCCACTCACCCCACTCCAAGTTGAAATCAACTATGATTTTTCCTAGTGGCATCAAAACTGACTGTGATTCCAGAGGTTTAACAGCAGCTTGTATGCTGAGGCCCTGGTGAGGTGAGGATCACTGAGGCAACATTATTACTAACTTTGCTTATAGTTGAGCACCTGATGAAATGCCAAATCAAACCCAAAACACCCATCCCCTGTGGTGAAGTCCTAAACCTCAGAGTGCACAGCAAGGCTCACAAGTCAGGAACATAATTCCTCAACGTTTTAAATTCTGATCATTTAATTGTTGTACCTTCAAAGCTAATTTTACAAAAATACATCAGGACATTGAAGCATTACCTCCTGTTAGGAAATTTCATGAAAAAAGCCCTAGTCTCTTTATAGGTAAACAGTGTTTTTCACTGCAACACAAAAGACAACTCAGGTACTTCTAGCCCCAGCATCACTTGCACTGCAGGATCTGCATTTGTGGCACAAACATTATAAATACCTTTGCTCACAGAGGTGACTGGCTCTTGTGAGCCCAAATCTCTTTCTCCTGCAGGTCTGACCACAGGATTAACTTTATAGCTACATTTCAGAGGAGAATCAGCATATTTTGAGCTTCCTGTTACATTTATTTCCATTAAGAAATAGAAGTAGCCCTGATGCCAATGTACTCCAAAGTGTGCATATGGATATGTAACATAGGTGGGGTTTTTTTAAGTAGCTTGTTAAAAAAGAAAAAAAAAGTTCTTTTTAAAAAGGCAGAAAAGTTATTGGCAAAATTCTAACACTGAGTACAATTCTCATGTCTTGAACATGCAGGAAGCAGGTGGCTATGGCACTGGGCTGCTTGCATTTCTCACCAGCCCTTACTGTACTGTGCAGGAGCTATTACACTGCACAAGAGGAACAGTTCATCTCTTTCTAAAGACATGTGCATCTTTGTTGAATGACCTTTCATTAAATTCCAAATTACCAAAGTCACCATTACTCACAGAAAAATGATCAGAGTTTTGAAGTCTTTTCCTGCGTAATAATTTTTATGTATTTGCACATGTACTTCACTGTTAGTTACTTTTTAAGATTTCCTTCTGCAAATTAGTAACTTAAGGAACTCTTCACAGATTTTCTTCCTTAAAATTTCACTGAATGAATGTCAACCTGTTAAAATTGCTACTTTAGAAAAACTATGAGTAACAGAGAGGACAAATATGGAAATCTCTGTAGTCATGAATGTTTCTTTTTTTTACTCCATGTTTAAGAAGGCAATTGTGCACTTAGGCAGCCTGGCAAAATCTTACAGTGATTAAGATTCAAAGATGGGCCTTTGTGACCTTTATGAATTTCCAGGAATATCGTCCAAGACCAAAAATGAAAATATAACAATTTCATTCTGCATTACTAAGCATTTCAACATCTCCAACACTTTAACACTTGTAGTAAGTTCTAATGCCTGCTTATAAATAAATCTAAACGGTTTTGCTCCCATTTCAATGCCACTAAAGAACCCAATCAAGAGAAGCCAGTTACAAGGCTGTTGTTAGTCACACAGTAAAGTTGGGAAGGTGACAGCATGCTTTCACCCACTGTGGTTAAGGGTCTCTGAAATACCACTGTCTGCACAGACATGCAGACCTATTACAAATAAAAAGAGTAGCATTTGTGGTATTTGGAGTCTCCTGTAAGTCATTAAGTGCAACTTAACTCCATCTAGGACTACCTAAAGTGCAATCCCTTTGTGTATGCTCCCGCTTACAGGGAAAACCAGCTCCCAGTACAGCAGTATCAGATTCTTGCAGCATCCATGACATTTGTAAGCATTCAGTGGTCAGAACACCACTACATATCCTTCAAATGACATGGACCACTGAAGCTGGAAAGGTATCTTCACTGAACCAAGCCGGCTGGTATCTCAGCAATCCACCAGGACACAAGCATCAGCTTGCCCCCGGTGGCGTGCAGAATCTTGCCTGAGGACTTCATGGGGTTTGCATTTTTGAAAGTCATCACTTCTGAGTGTTGAAATGCAAAGGGTAGGCACCAACTTACAACAGTGGCATCTCAGAAATACTTTACACTGCAAAATAGTTGTATTTGATGTTTTTGATTTCAGAGTGAGAATCAGTTAGACAACAAGGTGATAAGCATGACAGAACACTAACATAGTGAGCTGGCAGAAATAATGAGGGCACACCATCTCCAAAGTTAAACCATCTGAGTAGTGTCCATTACTTAGATTATAAGGAATCCCGTGCATTAATGCTAATAGAGTGTATTATTTAAAATATTTATTAATGTACTAGTTTCTTTCTTGCTGCTGTCAAATCATTAGTAATATGCACCCATTAGTTAAAAAGCTTATAATAAGCTGAGTAATACAAAGTGTGGTTTGATTTCTGTGCTATCACACCAGTGTACTATGCCAGCACTAGAAGATGGTATTAGCTTTCCATCTCTGAATGAAGTACAAACATATTTTAAAGGAAGATAAATAAATTTTGCATATGTTTAGTCCTTGTTAAACTACATGCTGTGTGTTCACTTCCTAACACCAACCTCATATTGTCAATCTTTGACATCATGATTCATTACCGTATCAAATGAAAATAACTGACATGTCGTAGATGTAAGGACTATGAAGTCACAAGTTTCCAAGCACAAAGAGGGACATCACCCCACCATCAGCAACATCAGCGTGTGCATAGATGATGCAGTTATTTATGAAAATAACAGATGCAGGACTTGGCTATTACAGTTTAAAGACGTAACTCCTTGTTAAGGAATAACATTGTGGGAGAAAAAAAAAAATTAATTACGGGCAAACCCCCCCCCTCCCCCCCCAAAACCCAGATTCCCAATGCGCGGGCGGCCAGAGGGAGAGGGCCGAGGGGAGGGGACGAAAAGTTTGGCGGTGCAGGGGGCGGGCGGCTCGGCCCCGCCGCCGCCCCCTCCAGCCGCCGCGGCCGCCGCGCCGGCCCGGCCCGCGGGGTCTGTGCCCGCCGGGACCCCCCGCTCCCGCAGCAGCCGCCGAGGGGGCGTCCGTGAGGGCAGCCCCCCTCCCCGCCGCCGCTCACCTGCTGGCCAGGCTCTGCCGGCAGTGCTGCCTGAAGGGCATCAGGTGGTAGTTCATGGCGTCCAGCAGCAGCTTCTGGCAGACGGGGTCGGTGCGCATGAAATCCACCGACTGGACCCGCTCCACCAGCTCCGGCGCCGGGATGAGGGCGAAGCGGAGGCGCTTCATCAGGTCCGGGGCGTACTGCATGCGGGTCTCCCGGTCGTGCTCCAGCCAGAGCACGGACATCTGGAATAGCGCCAGCTCCGACTCGACGGGGGGGGGCAGCGAGTCGAGGAGGGCGCGCATCTCCTCGAAGTTGAGCAGCAGCACGTCCTCCACAAGGTACTTGTTGGCCAGTTTCTTGGTCTCCTCCAGGCCGTGCAGGGCGGCAATCTTGCACACCTGCTTGTAGTTCTGCACCGAGATCTGGTCGTTGAGGAACTGCACGCACAGCTTGGTGACCTGCGGGATGTGCAGGATCTTGCTGACCGACAGCACCTCCTCCACCGTGTCCAGCGAGAGGGTCACGTTGGCCGTGTACAGGTACTCCAGCACCAGCCGCAGCCCGATGGACGAGCAGCCCTGCAGCACCAGGTTGTTGATGGCCCGCGGGCTGGCCAGCAGCTTGTCCTCCGGGGAGGAGGATGGGGTGCCGGGCTCCTCCTGCGTCTGCGGCGGCGGCGGCTCCTTCGGCGGACCTCCCAGCCCGTCCTGGGCGCCGGGCCCCAGCCCCAGGGCGTGGGGGTGCCCGCCGCTCCCGCCGCCGCTGGAGAACAGGGATCGGAAGTACTGGGAGCAGGAGGCCAGCACGGCCTTGTGGCAGTGGAACTGCTGGCCCTGGGCCGTCAGGGTCACGTCGCAGAAGAGCTGCTTCCTCCACAGCAGGTTGAGGCCGTGCAGCAGGTTGTCGCTGTGGCTGGGGTCGAAGGTGGAGGTCCTGTCCCCGGATCTGGACATGGCGAGCGGCCTCCGGCACACCTGCCTTTTAAACCCTCCTCCAACCTGGGCAGAGGGGTGGGGAGGAGAGCGGGGTGGGGGGACACACGGGACGACACAACAATAAACACAGAGCTTTAGAGGCCCGGAGGGCGCATCCCGGCTGTGTGCGCAAGGGTGGCGAGGGGCGCAGCCGGGGGACGGGCTCCCCTGTGCCCGCCGAGCCGAGCCGCCCCCCCGCCCGGGACACGGACGGGCTCACTCGGAGGGGCTGCAACTTGGGAGGGCCAAAGGAGATCTGGGTTTTTTTGCCTCTCCCCTCTTCACCCCCGCCCCCGTTTTCCTCCCTCCTCGGTGCAAACCGGGCAGTTCTCCAGGGGAGGAGCAAGGAAGCCGGGGACATTTTCAAAGCTGAGCCATCCAGGTTCCCCCCTCCCAAACACCCAAGCAATCAAACACACCCCAAATAACACCACCACCCCCTGCCCCCCAACTCCGCGGCGCCCAGAGAAACTACCAAGTGACTGAAACTCTGCCGGGCAGGCGAGCAGCCCTGCCCGCCCCGCTCCCCTCCGGCCGCTTTGGCAACTCGGCGGCGCCAGGACCCGCTTCCTCCCCGGGGGCGGCGTGCCCGGAGCGGGGGCTCCGGCACTGGCCGGCACCGAAGTTGAGCCCCACTGCTCGGCCCAGCGCGGGGATTGCAACACTTCGCACCCCGGAGCGGGGACGGGGGGATGGAAGTGGCAGCCCCGGGCCCGGCGAGGGGCCGCCCGGCGCTGTCCTGCCCGGCCGGCTTCTCCTCGCAGCAGACGGCGCCGCGGCCGTAACTCCGGTAACTACGCGAAGTTCAAGTTGGGGGAAGGACGGGGGAGGCGGGAGCGGGCGGCGGGGAGCGGGGCCGTGCCCGGAGGCCCCCCGGTCCGGCCGGACCCGCCGCCCCCCCAGCCCCGGCCCGTGCCCGGCCCGGGGAGGGGGTCGGCGAGGCTGCCCCGAGCCGCGGCCGCACCTGCGGAGGTTGCGCAGCCACCGACCCGCGCTGACCGCATCCCGCCCCGCGGAGCGCCGCCGCCGCTCTTCCTCCTCCTCCTCCTCCTCCTCAGCGGGATCCCGCCGAGACCTGCTCCTGCCATTGCAGCGCGCTCAGTCGCTTCTCGCCAATACTGGGCTTCCTCTGCCTCCCTTCACCCCCGCCTCGCCCCATTTATCGGCACAGCGAGGGGCTCCCTCCAGCCGCTTCCCCTGCCCCGGCGCCGCTCAGCCCCGCTCCGCGCCCCGCCGGCGGCGACAGAAACCTCCAGGAGCCTCTCCCTTTAAGTGGACCCGGTCAATCCCCCCCTCCCCACCGCACACACACACACACGCATACATACATACATGCACACATATACACAGACACACACATACTCCTCCTCTTCTCCCTCCCCTTCTTTCTTTCTCGTTTTGCCCATTTCTTGCAATCGGAGTTTATTCCGCAAACGCGTTCGTTACACAACTGCCCCCCCACCCCGCACACACAAACACCCCTTTCCTCTCCCCCAGCAACAAACAAATCAGGAGGCACTAGCAAATGCACGGAGACGGTTAGACACAAGGCCAGAAACTTACCTGCTCCACAACCAGCTGCCAAAGTAAAGGTTCACTTAAGCTCCCCCCCAAAAAAATCAATTGTCCTTCCTTTTTAAAGGTTTGCTTGCTCCTTCAAAAAAAAAAAAAAAAAAAAAAAAAAAAAAAAAAAAAAAAAAAAGAAGAAAAAAAAAAAAAAAAAGGAGAGAAGAGAAAGAAAGAAAGAAAGAAAGAAAAAAAAACCCTTCTGGTTCCCAACTCGGAGCAGTCACTCTTTACAATTTATTTTGTCGTACATCATTTGATCACCATGAATTAGCAACAGCAAGAAAATGTACGAGAGAGAGAGAAGGAGAGAGAGAGAAAGAGAGAGAGAGAGCGCAGAGCTTTCTGCAAGAGAAGAAGAAGAAAAAATGTACGTGTGACAAATTATGCTACCAAGAAACAACACATCATTATCCTTGGGCCTGGGGCTCAGTGAGTCGTAACGAGAGTAATAGGAAATCCACGGTTGGGGAGAGAAACGGTCGTGCATGGCCAGTGGAGAGAGACCATACAGGGGGATGGATGCTGGAGAGACTCGCAAAATTATGGCTCAAGGCTATTGTAAAAATTGTCGAGCGTAAATGACTGCGATTTCAAACATCAGTTTGTGGCATTTTCCCCCTCCCTCTCGCTCTCCCTCTCTCTTCTCTCTCTCTATAAAGAACCGTCAAGTTTTAGTGCGCATTGCTAATTAGTCAATTTCTCTCTGCCTTCACAGGCTGGCGACTTTGCTGCTGAGCTGAAACTGCTAATTTCTGTGACCAGCTTTTTTCTTAGCTGTGATCTGGATGAATGAGTAGCTGTCTCACAGAGATGACAAAAATAAACTCTAATCCCCCCAAAAATTTCCACTACATCTTTCTCATGCATAGATTTATGATCTTCAAGGGCCCTGTGCAATATGCAAACTTTTTTTGTGTGTGTGTTGCTGGGGGGGGGGGGGGGGGGGGGCTGGTTCCTGACATTTCACACTTTGCAAAGGCAGGAGCCACTCTGCAGGGATGGCTTGGGGTCTTTCATGGGCAAAATACACAAAGGGATGTTAGTTCAGCTTTCTGCTGAGCTGAGGCTGGCTGGACATGACGGTGGCCCAAATTTAAAGGATCAAGGAGCTTTTGGACAACGTTGTCAGGCACATGGTGTGACTCTTGGGTCTGTCCTGTGCAGAGCCAGGAGTTGGATTCATGGTCCTCATTGGTCCCTTCCAACTCAGGATGTTCTATGATTCTATGTTTTTTGGGTTTGGTTATGGTAACTGAAACTTTATTCCATTTCTGTTCTAAATTGCCTCCTCATATTACCAACTAAAGAAACACTACAGTTGTGGTTGGTAAGGACTGGAAAGAGAAGAAAACCCATGAATTTATTCCAAAGAGTCCAAACAGTGAGAACTTATTGTCGGTTGGGGGGTGGAATAAGTCTTGTATTCAGGTTGCAGACTGTTTGTTTTGTATTTCTGCTCTCCCCCCACACCCCAGGAGTGATGAAAATAATGTCTGGTTTCAGTAGCCGATACACTGTCACCCCCCATCCCCTTGTATTCATATTATTGCTTTGACAGGATACATCCTCCTTCCTTGCAAGTATGATGAGGCTGGAGGGGTGGAAGGGAGAGAAAGTGAGGCTACTAAATGGTGTTAGTGGTAAAGCGTTCCTTTTACATTTGTTCCCCTGCACTGTTCAAGATTTATGATCTTGTTTGAAGGCATATTTTCTCTATCGTTTTTTCTGGTTAGACAACCGTCTCTGAACTTCACTGTCAGCTCTTCAACAGATAAGGGTTCAGAAGTCACATTTTTTTATTGGAAGATTAGCATATTGTCAGATTTGTCTTTCAGTTTCGAGACTTTGCAAAGCAGAAGCCTGAACCAAATGGCAGGAAAGCAGCTGCTATTTCACAAACATAACCTTTCAACTTTCTGCCAGAGCTGATACCCTAGAAACGTGCATAGCACAGCCCATGGGTTGGGGCTTTGTTTTGGTTTTTGCTCCTTTATAGTTGTAAGAAGCAGAGGGAATTCTTATTCTAGACATTTTGGGCTTTTTCTTTCCACCAAGGGACATTTTGGTAGAGGACATGTTCTCCACACTTTATCTCATGATATATTGTACCCTCACATTTATAACTCTGTTCTTCTGTTGTCAAACCTCCAATTGTCAAAAAAAAAAAAAAAACAAAAAAAAAACGTGGAATGTACGCCCTTGAATGAAATGCACATGAAAGGAGACTGGAACAAGCACTCACAGAAAGTTTTACCTGGTGTGAAAGCCTCAAGTCCCATTCCCTTTCACAGATGATGCTCAGGCTTCCATTAATTAAAACACACACCAGGAGTGGGACTTCGAATGCCAGGTCTCATGGTCTTTCTCTTTGACTTGGCCAGGGATGCCAATGCATTTACAGAGCTGGAGTCAGATTGCTCAGGAATGTAAAGGACTGGAACTGAAAGGCATCAAGGCAGTTTTTGCTTTTATTTATTTTCTGGTGGCCTTTATAAAGAAGTTCTGCCATACCTCTCTCTTTTTCCTTGCCAGATCTCTTCCCTCTCCCTTGGATGTCAATTATTTCTGCAAGAAATTTCCAAGAGAGGTAAGGCAGCTGGTGTTGTGGGGCATCGTATTCTTCCCAAAATGACACCATCCTGTGCTACTTCTAAAACCATGTTCTTTGATTTGCTTTAGTTGTGGTATCCTCCCTGCTGTATCCTGATTTTGACTCTGTTGAGACAGATTTTTTTGACACAGATTTTGACCCTGTTGAGATGAAGAGAAATGTGAATTACAAGGTGCCTCCATTTTGATAGTAGCTGGTGTCTTCAGTTATGTGAGTTGTCTCCCAGTTGTAGTAGATGGGAAGAATGATTTTTATATTATGCTTTTTATGCTGAACTTTGCTGCCATAATGGCTGTAAATAAACCCCATGGGTTTTTATCAGTTTGCACTGACTGATGTGTCACACACACACACACATATCCTGGTAGCAAGTTTCTTGGACTAGAATTCTGGTATGTTTTGCTCTTTAGTGAAAAGACCTGGTTAATTTTTATTTAACTTTGTTACACTAACTTGGGTTGAAATAAAGTTCAGTCTTAACTTACGTGTATGATTTGTGGTGACTTATGAATTACATTGGAGAAATAGTTCCAAAAGTCCTGGGTATGGTATTTTCTAAATAGTCTTAAATATTTTGAAGGGAAACTTCAAAGTTTCTAAGTTGGGTGCTTTATTTCAAAGTGGAAAATTAACATCTCTTACAGATGGCAGCTGTTGACAGAAAATACTTTGTGCTTGCTTTCTTCTTCTGCTATTCCCAGACCTGCATCATGTAAAAATTATCCATTTTTTTTTCTCTTTGGAGCAAAAGTAGATGTACTTGACGCTTGCTTTAAGCAGGGACTTCACATCTCTAATTTATATACCTAAAACAGTCACAGACTTCAGGGGAACCACTGGGAGCAAAGACCCTCTCCCCTGATGCACTGAATACATAAGAAACTTGAAGCCTTCTCTGTCACAACTATAGGGCTCTGTTCCTAAACTGGATTTCCAGAGAACAGTGGGCAGTGGCCCATGCTTTCATCTTTTCAAAGCCAGGGGTTTGGGGATATTTTGCTTTTAGTTATCATCCTTTTCCTCAGCTCTTTCCATCCCTGCAGATTCCTCAGTTTACCAAATGCACCGATTTCTGATTGCGGAGGCTCGTGGTGCAGAGGTCAATACTACAAGATCCAAATCACATCTTTCCATTAAAGGAAGAGGCCTTGGTGCAGAAGACAGGATAAAAGTCTTTGATATCCCAGGGAACAAACTCAGTAAATATACAAGCTAAATACATTTCAGTAAGATTAATTTTATAAAAAAGAGAAATTTCAAATGGTTTTATTGTCTGTGCTTGCAATAAAAAATATATCTCTGCACAACTGATGTTTTATGGGGGATTTTTTGCAGGTTTTGTTGTGATATATACTGGTATCCTTATAACCAACAGAAATCAAGTTACATGCACAGTATCTTTATTATTAAGAACTGAAATAAGTGTAAATTCTGAACACCTGCCCTTTTATCATTGAGATTGCTGTCAGAAACAGAGCTTCGGCTGCCTCCCCTCTCTGGGGCACAGAATTTGTCTTTTGTGCAAGTCATCTGGCTTGCTGAATTCTCTCAACAGTCTGCATTTCTGCCACTGTTGCATTTCAAATGGTAGAACAGAGATTCTTGCACTCACCAGAGCCACCTGGGTGTGGATGGCGTCTACCACCACAGGAAAATAAAGTTCTTTCCAAGGGCCTTCCAGAGGCAAAGGCTACAAGTTGTTTTTGTTGGACAGCAAGCTGTGCTAATTGTTTGGACAGATCTGAGCACACAGGTCCCTTTTGAGGTACGAGTGCTGCACAAACAGATGAACAAGAGCAGTACTGGCAGTTAGCAATGACATTGCTACTCCTGCTGAACGTTGTTGAAAAATCCACCCTGAAGCTGCTGACGTGGAAGTCTGTAAGCTCCCACGTCTGAAGGCAGACCTGGCATCCCAGTGCACTGCTCCTGGAGTACAGATTAACTACTCACTTCATCACTGGCAGTGTCAGTGTAGGAGTAGGGCAGGAGTGGAAGATTTCAGGAGGTGGTTGATTTTGAGGGAAGACTTTCAGGTGGTGATTGGTAGACCCACGAGACTGGACATCTGGATTCCCACCACTGGCATGCAGTGATTGTACTTATGCTGGCTTGCACACTTTAGTTTAGCACCTGGGAACCATCCAAAGCTCCTAAGTGCCTTGTTGCTTTCTGAGGAAACCCTTTCCCTGGAAACCAAGGAGATGTGAGGCACTGCAAGGAGCTGGGAGGGCAAGACAATAAAAAGTTTTTCTTGAGTCTAATAATATAGATGTAACAACCTTGACTCAGGTACATCCTTTAATATCTCTGTGCTTCAGTTAACAAACGCTAAAAAGGGTTTTCATTAGTGCAGTCCAAGCCTTTCCCAGCTTGTGATTCCTCAGCCCTGCTGAGCACATCTGCCCAGTTTCACACCCAGCTGGGTATTTCTGAATGTTTACTATCACAATTGTGATGCCAGTGGCTACTGCAACTGTGTGACTGTAGAGACTGGCACAACTGGATCCTGAGGTGTCACAGGCATCCTGTTTGCCTGTGAAATGCCCTGGTTAATCCATGCTTGCCTAGTGTTTTGAGATTCCTCCAGGACTGCTGACTGGTTCTATTTACACTTACAGATATATTGTGAGGTATTGTTTCTGTGCCTGAATTTATAAACCCCAGAAATTTTACTGTAACAAAGAGTCATAATACCATTTAGTATTCAGAATTTTGTCCTGTTTACCCAAAACTCTAATGGGGGTGGACTGGGTGCTGCTACATAGTACCATAAATGAGTGATCCTAAGAGGACTGAAAGGCAAGTTGTTCCTTCTCTCACAGTCCACAAAATAGAGTAAAGGCAATAGAGTAAATGACATAAAAAAAAGTCATTTAATGCAATGCTGTGCAATCAAGATAACATGAATAAAGTTTGTAGAAAACCAGTAGCTTCTGAAATATCAAAATATAAGGTATTACCTCTGAAAGAGTTATTAAAATAACTTGGGGGGGAGGCAGAACTCAGAACTGTTAAAAGAAGCAGCTAAGCTTGGGGAAATTGCAATCTAAAAGCAAGGTGGATTAAGCAAATCCTTCTGTACAGAACCATGCTACAACTAGGAACCCTCTAACCATCACTTGGAAAAGCTTACGCTCTGGGACTCGATTTTCAGGCATATAATGCGAGCTTTAGTGATTGTGTCTGCACTGTACTCCAAATTAAGGGATACTCTCTTGTGCTAAGTCCATTTCTGTTCAGGAAAGCATTTAAGCATTTCTTAAACCATATTCTTAAGTACTTCTCTTGAAAGGGAATGCCTTCCTGTTGTGGGATATGTGTCTGCATTTGCCAGTCAGTTTGGCTGAGTTTTCCCAGCTTGGTGCTCATTGCAAAACTAAGAGGAGGACACATTGGTGGCAAGAGACACTGCTGGTTTCTCGAAAGTCACAGTCAGGCTTTGTAAGTGTTACATTGTGCTTGGTTTCTCAAGGCAGCATTTTGAGACACATGGGGGAAAGGGCAAGCTTCAGAACAACAGGAACTAACTGGATTGCAGTGGATAGAGTACATTTTTGTACTGAAGAAATATATAATCCATAGGTTTATTGTGACTCTCATAAGCCTCAAGAGAGCACTATCAGTTTTTAAGCGAGAGAGGAGTTGCAAAAATTTTTTAAAATCCCTTTCAAGCAAAATCTGCTGACAAAGAATTTAGTTCTCCATCAGTCTAAGTGCTCTGGGGACAGAAATCTTTCCTGTAGTGCTCAATATAACTGTCTCAGGATTGTCTTCTCCCTTTGGATGTGGCAGAGAGGACTCTCTGGATGTCCAGTCCTTCATGTGGAAATAATGATGTGAAATAAATTGTGGTGTTAGCTTTGACCACTAAGATGCTTATTCATTAACAATTTTGGGGGCATATGTGTAAAAAATAAAAGGAAAGGTGAGTTAAGACTTGTGATTTCCACTTGGTTTTCTCCATCTTTCTAAGACAACACAGAGCACTGTTTGACCTGGCTGCTTGTAGTCTAAGGCTGGGCTTAAACAGTACAGTTTTGTTCTGCTGCAGAAGGGAAGAAGGTGATCTCTCTTGATCTCTCTGTGGACATTGTGTGTCATTGCTTTCTCAGTAACCAGACTTAGCACCACTGTGAAACAGTGAATGTGCTGCTTCTCCCCTTCCCCAAATTGTATTCTTAAACTCAAGACCTCATCACTCAAATTAGTTTGCTGAGAGAAAAAACACAAACACAAAACATGGAGACAGGGCTTCATGAGATTACAACCAGGTAATCTTTAACTTTATGTAGTCAGTGGAGGTCAAGCATTATTCCTCTAACTGTTGGCCCTCACTAGCTGGTAAGGGTGATTTTGGTGAAATCCAGCAGTGGCTCTAGCTACCCAGATAAACAAATCCTCTGTCTTGTTTCCACCAGGTCTAACTGCAAAATAGCTACCTGAGGGGTTGGTGTAGCATTGTAAAAATACCAGGGGTTTTTTTTTGTTGTTTTTTTGTGGTTTTTTTTTTGTTTTTTTGTTTTTTTTTTTGTTTTTTTTTGGCAGGGATTATATAAATTTAGTATCAGATAATTGGGCGGGGGGAGCGGGGGGGTGGAATTATGAGAAAGTAAAGAATGCCTTTCCTTTGCTCAGGTGTTTCTCTGCTTCTCAGCAAAGTGGGAAGTTGTGTCTAGCTCTCTCTGGTTCAAATCTGGCCCAGGCAGTAGAAACCAAAAAGAAGTCATCACTGAAAGGCTGGCAGAGCTCTGTGTGTCACCATCCAGCTCTTTCAGCCCAGAATCTAGTTCACATAATAAAAATATCCTTATATTTGGCTCTGAGTGACATTGCCTTGGAATACAAGCAGATCATCTATGGTCTGCTTTGTCAGGAAGGATATGCCAGCCATTCACAGCTGGAAATTGTTCCCCTGCACCTTTTCAGAGATTTCCATAGTGTCAGATGGGAAGAGTGAGGAAATCAACAGTAGCTCTATTTCTGTTGTACCAGAGGACGAAGAGGAGACTTCTTGGATATCAACATGCTCATTCATGAACCTTGTGTTGAAGATTAAAAAAGCGGGTGTGAAGGTAGATGTCATTAATTCTGAAAAATGGTGGTGAAATAGAACAAAGCAATATTTGATGTCAGAGCCCAGTCAGGAGAATTGAATGTTTTTTTTTCTCTTAGGCTCAAGTTACCTGGGTGATTTTCTGGTACCTATTGCTCACAAGATAACATCTTCCTGTCTGCCCAATGCCTCCTATTCATTTACACCATTTATTTAGATATAAATAAGCATCCCAAAAATTCTAGAGCTGAGAAATAACATTGGAGAAAAATGAGAAAAGGCTTCCATTTTAACTTCATTTGGATACAGCTCTTCAGCAGGCAGTTCATTGCTGATATAAAGGGACAGTCCTGGTGGACCCAGCAACTGCTCACACAAGCTGTGAATTTGGCCCACTACTATTTTACCTATGATAAAATTGGGAGACAAGAAAAATTAATATCACCCTTTTGCTTAGAAATTATTTTTTTTTTTCAAATTAAATATGTTTTAGTTGCAAAAGATTGCAAAACTGTTCAAAATAATAAAAAACTTAGGATTTCTGTGCTGCTTGTCTCAAGAATAGCTATGATGATGATTAAAAAATAACCAGGTTAAAAGGAAATTTATTTATTCCTTCTTGGCTTTGGTTTCAGACCTGAATGGATTTTAAGTGCCAAGTGACAAACCTTTTAAAATCAGGTTAAAAATGGAAATTCTGTCTTTTTTAAACCACCATGGCACTACTGTAACATCCAGACTTTTTCACAGCCTCAGGTCCACTGCCATGGACTCCCAGTGACAGACACCCAGACTAAAACTAGGGCAGTGACCTGAGATATTTTGGAAGTTACAGCTCAACATACAAGATTTCATGCAGTAGCTCTGATGACAAAAATGAATTTACCACATGGAATCTCACAACATATTGTGCGGTAACTCAGAAAATAACTTGGGTTACCATTGCAAATTATATATATATATGTATATATATATATATATATATATATATATAAATAGACATTAACAGCATTTATAGACACTGATCTATTAAGTCATTTTCCTGCACTACCTTCAGACCTTTTGTCTGAAGCAGAAAAACCATCATTAAAGCTATGGTTTGCCAGACAATTACTTTGTCAAATCTCAAGAAATTGCATAATAAATTGTATACATGCATCAAACATGAACAGCAGAGGGGTATAACAAGCTGTGTATTTCCAGTCCACTTGTTCTTTCATCTAAACAGTAGCTGTTGTTTTGAAGAGTAATCCTATGTTCTTTTCAAGGCACAAAATGTACATATACATTTATCTATCAAACTAAGTAGAAATAATTGAAACACTTAATATGCACAGTAATAAAGAAATGCATGAACAACTTCATTATTAATGTCTATTGATTATTTATGTTTTCAAATAGGCAAATGTAGCTACTAATATTTTATCATGTTAGTCTATATGTGCATTTTGGCTTTACCTGTTTATTGGCAAGTTTACTATCCACATTATGGGTATTTTTATTGCTGTACACTCATTTGCTATGCGCATAACTGAGGTCAGTTTACGAACTGACTAGTGTTTACTCAATTTGATTACTATGTAACATTGCTGAGACTATTCTCCCTTTGGAAAATTAACTGTACAAGGAAGCCCAGTAAATCTTTACTTAAAAATTCCAAACTTTAGATTGATTTCAGCAGTGGGTCTGTATTGATCTAAAAAGCTTTGCGTTCCTAACTAAAAACTAATCTTTATTTCACCCTTTAGTGACTGCAGCCATAAATATGTTCACTCATACTGGAGTTTAGTGGATTAATGGTTATTGGAGATTGTGGCTTCCAACTGGGGTTGGTAAACCTTAACCTTTGGAGGACAACATGAAGGCATTTACCCCTTGTCATCTGTAATAGCTGGGTCCCCTCCTGGCAGTTACCTGTGTTAAAGAGTAGGCAGAGCAGGGGATAGGAATTAAAGTACTAGTGCCTCACTTTGTCTGTCCAATCACTCGCTGTACTGACCACTGTATCCTGATGCAAAGGCATGGAAATGAAACAATTTGTTTCATCTGTGATAACAGAACTCAGAAATTTCCAAGCACTAGAATTAGTTGTTCCTCAAAATTAATGGACAGAAGTCTTGTGTCTCCTTTCATTTCACCATATTTGTGGGAGATGTTTTATGTGACTCAGGACAGATCTTTCTCATTGTCTCTGACAGATTTTCAAAGGCAGCTGGTAGGAGACATTGCCTTACATTCCACTGCCATGACTTACTAGTTACTATCCCAAACATAATTACACTAATTGTTATAAAAACCGTAATTGCAATAATGTCTTGCAGTAGAGTTTATTCCAGAATGTCATGTTCTGAAATGGATGTCAATTAGCACTTAAGTTATGAACAAGCCATCCCTACAAAACTTTAATTCACTCAAGTCAGTTTAAGCAACTCAAGAAAGCAATGTGAGGGTAGAAATTATTCCCACATGTAAGGACTGAAAGATCTGCCCTAACTTTTCATTAAAGAGAATAATGATTATTGAGAACATAAAAAAATTATTTCATTAGCAATACAGGGAAGGTTTCATTGGAACACGAAATATACAAAATGGTAGATGTCAAGTGATTATATTAACAGACACAATTCAATATCCATTGTTCCAGAAAATATACTGAGCTTAAAAGAGAGATTTCTTCTGCAAGAAATATTGACTCAAGCTTGCCTAAATTTAAGGGAGAGATTTATTTTTCATAAGCAGGTACCATCTTGTGACAGTCATTTCTATAATTATTCCCATTTGAGAGCATAAGGGATACTTGTGTCAGAAAGGGTGCCTGGTTTTTGGAAACTGATTTTAAAACCTTTCTTTCTATTTCTATTAATTCTTCTATTTTTGCAAATCAAATTCCCAGGAAGGGAGATAGCTTTTGTAATAACATAGAATTGCAGTTGCTGGCAGCTGTTGCAAATGATTCCAGGCAATTTACGTCCCTTGAGACATTTTCCCAACATCAAGGTAATCAGGGCCAGTGGGATATAATCTGGGAACAGTTTTAACAACAATTTTCCCATCCTGGACCAAAAAACACACTCCCAGTGGAGATGGAGGTTGCCTGTTGTGCCTTGACATACACTCCTAACACTTAGCTGCAGATTTTGCATCTGTTTTGTTTATTAAGCTAAGAGTGATGACTCAAATATTTAAACAAAGGTAACAACACTGTGGGAATACCAGACATCTGCTAACCAAAATGTTGCCCTTATTCTAACAATTCATTTGTTTTACCTTTTCCATCTTCCTTCAGTGTTCTCTGACCAATCTCACAGGTTCAGATTGCTTCAGATTTTACTCAAGAAGGTCAAAATGCCCAGGGGTGCATGGGGTGTGGCTCCACTGTTTGAGGTCCTCATATCAGATGGAAACAGGATTTACAGGGCTCTTTTAAAAGCTTTGGCTATCAGCAGCAACCATTGGGGCTTTTTGAAGATAATCTCCATTTTAATAACAAAACATTTGCTTTCTGAAGTGTGTAGGTTTCTAGAAACCTTGATGATTTGGACTGAAGTTTGTTATCCCTTAGTTGGCAAAACAAGCCTTAAACTGGAAACAATGGAAAGAGCAGAGGGTCCTTCTGTTGCAGGAGGCTGAGGGGAAAAAAATCCATCTCTGTTCCCCCTTCAAGCATGCAAGGACAGTGTAGACAAAATTATGGCACTTAAGATAATCCTAAAAACATTAGCTCATTAACGGTCCCTAAAAGCTTTGTGCCATATGAATAAAGTCACAGTAATTGCAGTGTTTTCTGATTGCCCTTGGGGTGGAAACAAGAAGCAATGGCCAAATGCTAAAGCTGATCTCTCTGGTTTACATTGAAAACTTCCTCAGAATTCACGTGTGTTTGATGCCACATAGACAACAGCAGCAAGGAGAATGAAATTGGTCTTTTTGGCCCAGCATGAAGCAAGAAAAGTGTGGAGCGCTGTGCATCAGCTAAAAGAGATTGTCCCTCCCTTCAGCACCAGCTGTAGAGATTTTTCAGCATGTGGGAAATACCTTCATCTGCCTGCCTGGGAGGAACAGAAGGAAAATGGGTGTGCCTCTTGACTGCCTCTTCCTCTGGTAGTGCAGACCCAGTGGTTGTGTGAGCCACTGCTGTAGAGTCAGTGCTGGCAGGAGAAGCAGTGCCCAGGGAGCAGTGGTGACGGGAGACCGCCAAGCTCATTTCTACAGAATCAGTTTCACGAAACAGATGCAGGGCAAGGAGACCAGCTCTGAGTGCTACCTGGCTATTGGGGTGAACAAGTCTGGTGGATCAGTGGGATGATGGCACAAAACAAGGGAAATGAGAGTACACACTTGATGTTTTCTGGCTGGGAAAGGAGTATGTGGAATGGGCATGAAGGCTTTTTTGTGCAGAGGAGGCATCACAGGCATTGTTGGTGAGAAGTACAATATTTCTAGGAATCTTTGTTAAACCTATGGCAGCTTGTCTCTCATGGTCTTCTAGCTGAGATCAAAGTAGGGTCACCTACAGTAAGACTGCTGTTCTCCTCCAGGAATGCCAGGCTGCTTAGAATACCACAGGAAACAATCAAAGGAATTAAAAATGACCACATCATTTCACACAGCAGTAAATATGTCATAAGAATTTTTTATCGCATGGACTTGATGCACATTGGGCAGTAAGAAAATAGATTTGATCAACAGGAATAACTGCCCTAGAGCTAATATGATCTACTGAGTCACAAATCCTCTTTTTCATAATGCTTAAATACGGATTTACATGACGGACTATAACAACTCCAAATGCACCGTTTATATTTATCATGTAAATAATGATGAGCTTTCAAATTAGAATGCAGATCAAAATAGCACACTAGTTATTCAAATTGCTTCTTGGTTCAGAAACTCACTTTTTTAAATAGTTCAAAAGTATCAACTGTTTCGACTGTAAGCGTGCATTCCTGAGGCCCATGTGAGTAATGTGCACTTGAAAATGGTCCTGCTGAACTAGGACCATTTTCCTCAGCTATATAAAGTTGATTATGGCTGAATTTACCTGCAAGAGAGATGTCATAGTCGGTAAGGACACTTTATTTTCCCTCGTCACCTTCCAAAGATTCTGTGAGCTGAGCACCAAGACCATGTTAGCACTCACTGTTTGCTGCCAGGGGAATAATTTCTGTGTCCAAAGCATATATGATCACTAATATGCTATTTTTTTCTATCCTTTTACTTCTTCCACAATTTAGTACTTTAAGAAATGCAAGAAACTTTGCTAGGCTCCTCTTCATGTGCCTGAACCTTCAGAAATCCTGTGCTACCCTCTCAGCTGCATTAGCACCCCTGGGCTGCATACAAGCCCTTCAGCGTGTTCCTGGTGTAGGTCCTGTGTTTATGTCTTTAATAGTTAAGCAGTAAATTGTTCTCCAGACTGTCCAGCACTGCTGGAAAATGGAAACATTTTCACCTTTGATACTAAGATCCCAGCCAGGGGTGGCTTCTGTATTTCTCTAATGCTAAAAACTAGTCTTGTGCAAAAGGACAGTACAAAGGTCTTACAAGTCAAGTTATTCAAGTCCTCCCTCAGCCCTGAAAATCATTGCTGATTGCTGTAGTTTACAGCAGACAACAGGCTTTTTTTTGGCTGTCTCTCAGTAGAAAGGTGAGGTCTAAAAATAATTGAGGTTCAGGGGATACTAGAAAGCTCAAAGGTTATTTGGCATTATCTTTTCCCAATCTGTACCCATCTCCCCCTAAACAGACAGAGTCCATCCCCTTCTACTTTCTCTGAGTTAATTATAACTTGCACTGAGTAGTGTCATGGAGAGAGACGTAAAAAGCAGCAACACTAATAGTACTCAAGGGGAATTTAGCAGCTCTACAGCAGAACAAAAATCTCCCAGCAAAGAGTTGTGGCAATAAATGAGCCAGTTTGATACCAGTCAAAGTCCACATGCAGATAGATTTATTTGCTCTATATTGGCCATGCTTTTCCAATTTCATGAGATAGGGATATTTCTGCAGGAAGGATTCCACGTTTAGTTTGAGAGGCAGCATGTCCCTGTAAAATAAAGTGTTCACTGGCCACTGCACCAACACAGGGACACTGGAGTTCAAATAAGCTTTTGCAAATCCCCAAGAGAGAAAGAAAAAAAAGACTTGGTGACTTCTTGGAAAGAAATATTTGAAATTACATTTCAGCACAGTTGAGGGAGAGTAGTTGGGGGTGTCTTGCTGCCTCTGTGCCCTCTTGAGACAAATCAGAGACAGCCAGAAGCAACCATGTTATGAGCAGAGCTGTCTGGGGGCTTCCCCAGCCTGGATGCTCCTGAGCCATATGCTTGATCTCAGATCAGGGTCAGAGGACAGCATGGAGGTGATGCAGGGAACAATACAAAACAGCCAACATTTAGCTGCTTGCTTCTGTTTAATCTGTTTGTGCTGTTTTAGATGTTAGGCAAATTCTCAAGGTCACAAGTACCTTGCTCAAGTCAAGAGTTAGAGGGGACAATGTTAAGGTACTCATAGCTGGAATCCCAACCACCCCATCCCCTTCCTTCCCTTTCATTACTACTGGCTTATCCAAAGTATCATACTCTTCCACCTGAAATTTGGCTGCAGTCCTTGCTTCCTTCTCCTTCTCCCTCTCTGGTGACCTCTCTTTGTCTATTCTCATCAAGTAGTTATCAGGCTTTTCATTAGTGGTCTGAGCAGCCTTTTGCTTTTCTGGCCTGTTCCCCCTTGTAGGAGGAAAATTGATGTTTTTAATCAAGAGGGTCAACAAAGTAGCAGAGATATAGCAAGAATTCACTGGGTTCATTTAACTATATTTTGCTGCAGAATTTTTCCTTGTGGTGGCCAAATTCCTACTTGCAAAGTGTGTTGACAACCATGATCCTTGGTAAAATGTGAACAGAATGAAGTCAGTGTTGTGGATACCATCCCAGTTCAGAATCCATATCTCAGAGATGTCTATTTCCTATGGAATATCTTCACACACTGGAGGGCTTGAATTCATGCTGTGAACTCATGCCTGTGACTTGGATCAGACAAAACTGACAAAAGCAAAAGTGTTTCTGAATCTGCACACAGCTGTCCTCAACACCAAAACAGCCTTTAAAATTTACTGCTTAAAGGTCTGAAAGCATAAGAATTATCTATAAGCTCTGGAATTTGTAGCTTATATTTGTTTTTTGAGCTACCTCTTTTTGAGACAAGTTGCCTATGCAGTGTAGTTGATGGGGAAGTGTTGTCTATCTAAAGAAGCTGCGAACTTTTTCCTCTGACTAGGGCAAAGGCAGCAGAGAGCTGTGAGCCTTGCATCTGTGGGGAGCCTGTCTTCATTTTTACTTGTTTCCCTTCTTTGCAAAAAGATAAAGATTTTCTGTTGGTACTTCTAGCCAAATTTCTACAGCACTGAAGACATCCAAATGGCTGCTCCAAGTCTTCCAGGCACTCCATAGACTTTTCTCCAGATGGAAAAGACCAATAAAGTGCTGAAAACTCTGATGGAGAGGAGAAAATGTAAGGAGAAAAAAACCTCCTAAATGCTGATTAAACACAGAAAATTAGAAGCATTTCCCATGATTTCCTGTCTCAGTGTTCAAGTCAAACTGTTTGTTGACTACCACTTGGTCTTTTTCTAAGGTTTATGAAAAATAAACAGTCCTCCTGTGAAATTACATTGAACAAGCACCAGATACAGAGCTCCCTTCCCCCATCACCTTTCTGCACTGTTTCAAAGACTTACTTAATGATTTACATTGTTCACAGAGTCACTCAAGCGGGCAAAGTGGAATTCCACCTGATCAGTAACATGGGGTACTTCCCATCTGAGCTGGAGTGTGAGCTCTTTGTCAGCTCTCCTAACATGCCAAGAGCTATATGGGAACTGCCGAGGTGACTATAGATGATAAGGGCAAAAAACCTGCTTTTATTTTTGCAATGGCATAAAAAAAACTCCATAGAGAATGTCATTAGGACAGGGGACAAAGTGAACGTATGCACATCAACACATTATCCAGCCTCAATAGCACATGGTACATTGTCTCCAATATCAGACAAAAAAACCTCACAAGAGACAGAGATCAAAGGGTTAGCTTTTCAGTGATCTTGTCATGCGGCTTCTTAAATGATAATGTAAAGGTTTTAAAAAACATTTACCGTAATTTCTACTAAGTGTCACAGCCTAGTGAACCATTAAAAGTGAAGCAGCTCACTGAACCGCACAGAAGTGAACAGATGGAATTCCACCCTCCCTCTGCTCCAGAGCCTCCTCGAACAATGCAAAGTCTTCTTTCAAATCTCCTCCTCTGAGCTCATTACCCAGGGCAAATATGTGGCAGGTTCTACTGCCACAAAGGCTGGGGCTTGCTCTTCTTCATGGCCAGGCTGTGTGGTAGAATTTTTCAAAAATTAAAATAATAATTCAGTTTGGTTTCTGCACTTATGCAATTCTTTCTTTGTTCCTCATTTATATGGATGCTTTGAGAAAAGGAGGACATCCTGATGTGAGCTTTCCTGGGTCTCATGGATCACTGCCATTCTTGTTTTCTCCAGACTTATAAACAAAGGTATCCATTTTCTTTGGGAACAGTAGTTTGCACCTCCACAGTTCTGAATTTTCTAGAGAGAGAAATGTAGCCCTGCTGTTGCACTAACCTCCTCCTTTTACATCCTCCTCTCTGCTTCCCTGCCTAGGTGACAAGTAATTCTGCACAGGTATGCATGATCTTGCACTCTCCCTGCTAATTTTTTAGATTGCTTTATGGGCTCATGGAAATTTGGATCATTATCTCAGGGCTGAAATTTCCACTAAGTTTTGTGGGTTTTGTGAGCACAGTGTGAACCATCTCCTCAGGCCAGCTTACAGTAGAGGCTAGTAGGGGTCCTGCAAGCTCCAGTGAGGCATTTGAATCAGTGGTGCAGCAGCTGCAGGGAGAGGAGGCTGTGGGGAGAGGTGGGGGATGCTCAATGCTTGATAGGTGCCAAAGGGCTTAGGGGGAGAGGATTCATGCAATAAACTCTAGTTCCACGCTGTGCCATCCTCTCTCTCCAAGGAGATGGGTGAAAGATATCACACAAAGGAATGATCTTTGCTTATATTTCTCACCCCAACACAAAACTAAAAGGTCCCCATCTACTTGGGGACTTGGTAAGATTAATTTGTGCTTGGTTTATTACTACAATGTGTAACTGGACAAAATCAACTACTTTTCATCTTTATCTTTGAAACAATATGGCAGTCTTTTGTTCTGAAGTCACTTGGAGAGCATGGAGGCCAGAATTTGTAAGTGACGGAAAAACCCTACAATTAAATTGGTTTTTTTTCAGATTCTGAGTCTGTTTGATAGGTATCAGTGCAGCAGAGGAAAAATCACCATTTTGTTCTCAGCTTAAGCACGATGTAAAATCAGAAGGGCTCTCTTGGAGCTTGGGTGCTAGCCATGAGGCCTGCTTTGAAATCTGGGATATAATATGCACCTTGGAATCTTGAGCTCTCCACTTTGCAAGTTTGAACTGAAAGAAATAATTCCAGCCTTTCTGGATACTGGAGAAGGTTGGAGTTTAACCTCAGGGTGTGGCTGGCTGGTGATGTGGGCTGAGAAATACATGACTGTGGGGAAGGAAGACGGAAGGCTCTGGTACCTCCTTCCCGGGGAGAGGCAGCAGCCCGTCACAGGCTGTGTACAGAAGCAGGAGATGCTGCCAGCTGAACAGCACATCCCTACTGGGGCACAGAGTGCTGCTTAGCCAGGCACGACCAGCCCGGGCTCTGCCTGGCCACGCTCTCTGCTGACTGCAGCATGCCCTCACCAAGGGCACCCAGTTTCTCCTCAGGAAGCGTCAAAGTACCTCCCTCAGCACATTCCCCTTCACCCACCACACAGCCTTCTGTTTTCACGTCCGTCTGCTGTCTGTCCATTTCTCTGCTGGGTCTCTTACAGGGCAACATCTTCCTGTTCCTTCCCAGAGTAATACTTAGCCTTATGACTCTGACCCTCCCACCACTAGTCAAGCAGAACGAAAAGGGACCTCTCTGGTGTGAGAAACTGTGATGTTCAGAAGAAGATCCAGTTTGCTCAGATATGGCAGCTGAAAGCTTAGGTAAACTGGGAAGGGCTGAATTGGCTTACTGGGAAAGTTTACAGCACCCATCACCTGGATGCAGCAGCCATCTGAGGAGAGGCACGGTACCTGGCTGTGTCTCTGTGAAAGGAAATGTGTGTGCTTGAACCACATCTCTGACCATTTAACCATTTGGAGTAATTTGTATTCACCAAGATACACTTCTTCCTCTTGGCTCTTCCTTGTTGTCACGGCAAGTGAGAATAGCCACCATATTGCCAGGGTGGACCCTGTGCCATCTCTTATGCATCCACTTCTAAGTGGTCTTGAGCACGACAAAAGTGGGATCATACCCTTCTGTAGGAAAGTAGCAAACCTGGTTTCCCACTGCCAGCAGCTTCATTAAGAATGTACACCCTGAATGGCCCCAACTCATGTCCTCTGCCAGAGCTGTGGGAGCTACTCTCAGAATGGAAGGCACTGGTCCTTTTATTTGTGGAAATAGATACAAATGAGTGCTCCATGTTTCACTATCCTATTTCTTTTTTTTCTTCTTCTTCTTCTTCTTCTTTGCCATTTACATTGCATGCATTCAGTTGAACAACTTGGCTTCAGTCTTGATTGAAATATTTAATGGATATTATTCATTGTTGGTATTCTCCTGATGTTGTTCTCATTCATTTTAAAACTGCCAAACCTTCCCGTTTTTCAAGGATGCCTAGCCTTTTAAATAAGGAAAGCATTTTGATACCTTTATTACATTTTTTGAGGCCACATTAGCTTGTTTTTGCTATCATTTTGGCTTTGATTTTAATAAACTGAATAGAAACAGCAGTCTCTCCATTTCTTAAATACTGCATGCTTTTCCATTATTGTCCACAAATAGTTGATTCCAATCAACTTTCTACAACTCATTCTGTCCTCAGAATTATTGTACTTTTATAACCATTCACAAATATTTTCAGAAGTGCTTCCAATGTGATGATATTATAACCTAGCCCTAAGGGTTTATTATCTTCCACATTATTCATTTCACCTAGTCTCATTTCCTTGGACTAAGTCCAAAATAGCCCCTGGTCTTGTTGATTGCTCCTCAAACCGAAAAAAAACCTCTTTGGTACTGCACTCAGAAGCATGCATCCATCCTTAATGACTCCACTACTGCTATGCCCATCAATGTCAGTATAATTGAAATTCCACTGTAGTCACTGCCTCTGCCTTTTTGCAGCTTACCCCTTATCTATGTAAGTGTTTCCTGATCTACTACTTTGTTTTAACCACTTCTCACATGCACGCCAGTTTTCTTTTTGGATTGTTTCACACCTTGAAGAGGTCCTTATTCATGCTTCACATTTTTCAATTATTTGACAAGCTGAATGGAAAAGAAATAGCGTTATAAGGAGCACTTTACCTATTTTTGGATTTCCCCTCAATGTGGGCATATCTCAGAGAATTTGCCAATGATGGTTACTCAGGTGCAAAAGAAAGTGGTGAACATAAACAGAGGGAAAACACCTCCATATTTAAGCCGCATATATTCTTTTCGACAGGCAGGTTTTTTTGGACAATTCTGGTGGTAAAATAAAGCAGAACATTTAGGATGCTTCAAATAATACAACCCTCCTCCTGGTGAGCAAACCATGAGGGGGCTTCCTGACCCTAGCAGTGTTGCAGTGCCAGCAGAGAGAAACCACTCTTCCATTGCTTAGGCATACACTCAGCCTTCAAGAGCCTAATTTAGCTTTTTATATAAGCAGATCTTCCTTAAACAGAATTTCAAGGTAGCAATCAGCCCTTTACACTGTAATTCTGAGAAAGACAGAGCCTTTCCCCTCATTTATTAAAAAAGAGAAAGTTTTACTCTTATATGGCATGCTGAGATCTTGGATTATTGAGGTGGGTGGGTAGAATAGTTTACTTCCAAAACTGCATAATCTCACTGCTGATATTGCTAAACTGTGTGCGATTTTAAATGGAGCCTGGTGCTGCTGAGACTCAGTGAAACGAAACCTTCACAGGTCTCAAGGTCCCCTGAGCATTGGCTTTACTTGGGGGGGGTGGGGGGCTAAGGGACCTGTTGCTTGAAACAGTTGAGGATGCAGGTAAAATAAATACCAAATAAAGATTAAGGGCTTGAGAACCCTTGCTAGGTGACGCTGCCTGTGAGCAGAAAGACTGTGGTGTATTACTAAGATGCCCAGCTGACTGCCGTGCTGACATCCAAACACACCCAGCCCGCAGCCACAGGAGGAACTCATCCGTGTTTCCAAACAAGGATCCTGCTTCCTCAAGGGGCCAAGTCTGCTGAGCCCCTCGCTCAGTCCCTCCCATGGGGAGCCAGCAGTGTCTTGCAGGGCCAAGCTGACACACATAATGGCATTCCTTTTGTCCAGGTACCCCTACTCACACAGGGATGCTGCACCTGGCAGGTATTTCCAGTGAGCAGCTCACACCAGGGTGCTGCCTTCTCACTATCTCAGTGCCTTGGGAAGTTGTTAGTGAATGGATTACAATTAATTTTTTCATACACCTCCCAGTGTAATATTTTGCCTAACCTCCCATTTGGGTATCGCCCATTGTGCAATGCATGTCTAGTGTTTATTTCAGTATCTGTCAGAGACCCAGGGTTAAAACTATTGGAGGTCCAGATGACATCTGGCTTCTCAGCTCCTCCAGAATATTGGCTGCAGTGTTTATCAGTGCATTATTCATCAAAACTGATGATGCAAAGTACAACATGCTGTCTGCAGCTCAGCGTAAGAGTGGAAAGAAGTTGGCAGAAATGCCTAGTGTTCTGTGAGCAGCATGTAATCAATAGTCTGGGTGCTTGTTCACTTTATGTTGATGACTATTCCCTCTGGTACATCTTTGTATATTTTTGGGTTCTCTGTATAACCAGCTGTGCGATTTTTCTCTCTCTTTTCTTGATACCAGCTTTGATAGAACAGAAGGGGCAACCTTTTGTGCAGTACGTGTCAAATCAAATAAACTATTTGCACAAAGACTGGAAATGAGAGTCAGAGAAAAAACAGATTTAGTTGAGATTTTTCAAGACAGACTGATATTTTTTCCTTCTTACTTTTTCTCTAATTTTTTTTTTTTTAAGGAAAAGGGGAGAGATTATATGTAGTAGAGCTAAAGATTGTTTTAATGGTCATTGAAATTTTGAACTGAATTCTGCTTTTCAGGTAAGGTACATGTAGCAAGATTCCAGAGTCTTCGGTGAAGTTACTCCCATTTACACCAGCGTAACAGAGCAGAGTGTGAATGCTTATCTTTAACGCAAGAACTTGCAAAACAATAATCAGATTCTCAGCTGGGGTAAGTTGGCAAGTTTCCATTAAAGTCAATGGACCTAGGCTGATTTACACCAGCTGACGATCTGCCCCAGTATCTGCTACACTACACACACCGCACGCACACACAAGCCATCGCTTATTTATTTTCAGTGTTAGACCTGCATGTAAATTTGGGGCAACAACAACAACAAAAGAACAGTGATAGGTGAGTCTTTTTAAAAAGCCATATCACAGATAAGAGCAGCATTATTCTTCTTACAGATCTCTCCTTAGCATGGGAGTATCACTATGCAAAGTCTTACTAGCCCTGTCCAGTGCAGAAATTATAAAGAAGAGTGGAACTGAAAATGGCTGCTTCACTTGTGGCCCAAAGCAAAATAACAATCTTCAAAATTCTGAAATGGAGACCTAGCACTAGTTCTCCTAAGCAAAACATAAGGGAAGCAAAACAAAACAAAATCTTGCTATGCCATTTAACGGCTCTTCTTAGAAGGGTTGTGTAATTTTTTTTTCCAAAGGGGTTCACAAATGTGTTAACCAGCAGCATGTGGATCAGTATGCACCACAGCAGAGGGGGGCTGCTATTCATCAGTTCTCTGCCATTTTCCCAAAGCCACACAAGGCCAGACCATGCACAGAAGGGATATGACTGCTGCTGGATCTGAACAGTGGGTCAGTCCCAGAGCACCATTTGGCCCATATGATGTGGTCTTTATATTTGAACTGATAAACAGTAAGCATTGTATCTTTGTCTAGGTGAGATGAGCTCAGATTAGAAAACATGTGTGTGTAAATCAGCAGTTTATTTGCTCTTTCAGCAGAGATCTGTTGTGCTTTCAAGACTGAGAAATGCACCATAGGGTGATTAAGAGAAAAAATAGAGAGAGGAACGATGAGTTTCAGACTTCAGAATGTTTGTCTAAGTAATGTTACTGGGATTGAAGTTGAAATGGTGTTCATGAGGCTGTATAGACTCAATAGGTGCCGTCTGCAGCTCTTCTGTCACAGCATGTGCTCTTCCTCCCTGAGACAGGGAAGTAATAACTTCAGTTCTATTGCCATAGCTAAGCAACCTTCTAAGACTCACTAGGGTCACAAATGCAGGCTTTGTGGGCTCACGTGGAGAACTGAGGAATATCAGAGGGCCTGTCTTGTACCTACTCTGTCTTGGGCACTTGGAGATATTTTTTAGCAGCTGCAGAATCCCCAGTGTTTGGACCAGAGAAAATGATGGGATGAGAAACACTCCCCCATTTGGTAAGGAAGAGAAGATATTTTATATTTCTAAAGATCTGTAGTTTTAGGTCAAAAGACAAACTGTCCTTGAGGATGCGCAAGACTGAGGGAACGTGGGTTATGCTGGAGTTGGTATCTCTGCCTTGGCACTATTCCACATGCTTTCTGCAATATGTGGAGTATGTCCTGGAAGCATAATCTTTCCTAGAGGAGAGTTCTGATTAGCTCGTCAGACTGACCTGCTCATCTTATTTGTCTCAGTTCAGTAGGCATGCTGCTAAGCTCAGGCTTTTTGGATCTCTCTGAGTCATGGGGTGCTCTGGCACAGCAGATCTCCTAGGCTGGGAGTTAAAGAAGTGACAATGCTAGAGGCAAGTGATTTTTGAGAACCACAGAGGAGAGGAGAAAATAAAGAGTGAAAGTGGGTCACCACTGCTATACACTGGTGTTAGATTTGATTTTGATCACAGCCTGTTGCCAAATCGTGGCACATTTAGCCTCGTCCCTCAGGGGACTGTGGTACCAGAAGATCTTGCTGTGGGCAGGAGGAAGGAAAGAGTGTTATTGTGGTTACCCATAAAACATTCAGCAAGACAGAATTTTATTGCAAGGACTGTTTTGCATTGATGCAGACTGCAGGATTTGGACTGGAACAGTTAAAGAATTTGCTTGCAGTTGTATAACAGGTCAGGAGATGGGTCAGACCAAGGACCAAGAACATGTGATGTGGTTGTACCATCCTGTAATCATTAAACCACTTGTCACTCCTTGCTCCTGTACTTTTCAGGCTTTCAAAGGCTGAGCACAACTTCAACAAAATCAGACAACAGGAACCCATCATGAATGTTGCAGCTTGTAACGAATGGTGTATTGTTTGTACAGTCCTGTGGCTCTCTCCTCCCTGCAGTGTTCTCTGCCTTTCACTGAACCCCGAGATCTGTGTGATGATACTCCTCATGCCCACTTCTTTTCCTTCCTAAGAACACATACATTATAGAAATATTAAGAGTAAAACCATCTGAAATATCTTGGTTTGCCTCATTAATATTAAAAATATTTCTTCTTCAAAATAAAAATGAAAATTTCCAAACTAGGGTGCTTGCTGAGGTATAGGATTGTGTTGTTTCATTTCACAGGGAAGAGAATTTGTTAAAAATTCTGGTTTAGCAAATGTTTTGCTTGGTAGACTGAGAGAACATGGGCAAATGGGTAGCTTTGGGAGGATCTGGGTTCACACATTCAGAAAATAAAGTAGGAAAGCTAGTGAAGACCTCTGGGATATTTTTTGCAGGAAGATACCAAGTCATGGAAGTAATATATTCCAGTGGAAACCTTTTCTGGCACATGTTCTGGTCAGGTTTATTTCAATATAACTTTTTTTCAGGGCTCTTCAGGGGAAGAATAAGACTCCAGCTGACTGGAACCTTGTACTCAAGTATTAAGTTGACTGGATAGCTGCACCAGTCCAATGTGTAGAGCCAAGATTTATTTTCATTCTCTTTTTGTGTGTGTCGTGAATAGCTCACCGGTGCAACACCTTATACCTGGCATTTCTTTCCTATTTAGTGGGAAGCTAGAGCTTCCTCAGGATCACAGATGACCAAAGCTTCCCAAATCATCTCACCTCCCAGCATGTATGCCCTGGTAGGCACTGGTACGCCCTGCTTGGCTGATGAGACTGATTGATTGGCAGGAGAAAAAGACACCACACTGAAGCCTGGATGGATTATCTGCACCTCCCAGCAGCTGCACCATCCTCTCTGAAAGGTGCATTGCCTACTTCATTGAAGGCTTTACTTTGCAAGAATACATGCAGACACTCAAATTACTGAAAACATGTCCATAAAGACAACTGAAACATTTGTCATCATACCTGTGACATCCTGCCTAAACCTTCCCGAAAGGGTCTCTCTGCATCCTAAAAAAGAAGTATTTCCTCTACTTCACAGATTTCAGAGTTGGTCAGCAAAGAAATCTTGGGCTGGTGCTTTGTACTAGGGATGGGAATACAGACTCTCACATACCTTCTCATGCAGGTGAACACATTTTTGTGGAGACACAGATCCTCCAAGTCAGTAATATCTGGAATGACTAGTAGGGTCATAGCCACTGTTGTATGAGGACTGGTGAATGATAGTCAGAAAATGCACAGTCCTTTTCATACAGGTCTGCTTTCTAATCAAATCTGAGATAAATTTAGAGTAAAGACCAGAGGAAAGGAAATGTTTAGCTTTCTGGGACTCTTACTGTCAACTTCTATCTCAGATCCCCCAACAGAGAGAGCTTTCCCTGTAGCATATAATTTAAGCAAAATGTTCCAGTGTCGGGATTTCCCAATTTTCACTTTTCGCCCCTTGCAATGTGACTCCATTTCAAGCTGTGCTCTATCCACAGGTGTTCACCAGCTCCCTAATAATTCCTTCCACTTGCTAGGAATGCTGCTCCACCTGACACCTGTCCTGCACTTGAGGGATCCCCTTATTCCCTCACAGAGCTGAGCAGGGCACAGTGACAGAGGTGCACAGCACCACCCACAGCCACATCGCTTTTCCGTCACATTCTGGCACTTTCCATCATGCCTGGCCTGGGACTGCACTCCTTGGTCTCTGGACCAGGCTTTCTGCTCAGGTGGGAACTCCAAGAGCTCCCTAGCAGCTCTCCCACCCTGTCCCTGCCCTCCCAGCCTCCACAGCATAAACCCATCCATGCCATCTTGACTTCCCTTGTTGTTTTTGATGACAGCTGGGCCACCTCCAGATTGAAAAAGTCTGAATTAAAATAAAAAGGGAGAAGTCATTTGGTTCTTTTACACTTGTAAAATTGTGTATGATGTCAAGTTTTAAGTATGATGTCAAGTTCAGAGCATCCTCTGCATAGAATAATTCAATTGCCTTGCCAATAAAAATGGACCCTAATCCAGCTCCAGGTGAGCTGAGCATTGGTTTCCAAAGGTGTGTTTATCACACATGCTCTAAAATGAAAATGTAGCTATTATTCTTGCTAGACATAAACAAGATTTTAACATTATCACCACGAGTCATTCATTAGCCAAATATCCACAAGGATTTTATTTGTGAGGAAAAAAGATGGCAAATTATTCATCAGTATTGTGGCATCCACAACCTTGGGTCAAATCCTGTGGTGCTGTAGGGAAAGCGACTCCCATTAACTTCAAAGTTGGAATGTGACTTAATGAATTGAACGTACAGGAAACAAGGCCCTTAAAAATCAACCCTTTGGATACTCTGTGCCTAACTATTTTCTACTTACCTAAAAGATCATCTAAGCTTCTTTTTAAGCTTCTTATAAACCAACCAAAGTTCATTATGCTACTATTAGCATTAGTATGACTTACTATAAATAATAATGTGAATATTTATCTATCTCAGGGATATATTAAAAAGAACCTCAGGGAAATGAGGCCATACAGAGAATTTTGCTGCAGGACCAATATTTCTTAGGGGAATACTGATTTTGAGAGACTCAGGTTTAAAAACTTTAAAGCACTTTTCAGTTAAAATATCGACTAATTTAAGACTAACTAATCTAATTATTACCCAGTCCAGAAAATATTAGTCCATTTCTCACAAGAAGGGAGGGCATAGATTCCACACCTACTTTTTCAAGAACTTTCTCTCTGATTAAATAATCTTATAAGAATATTTCTTATGTAGGAGTGAAATGGTGTAAAAACAATTCACTCAGCCAAAACAAGCAAACAAACAAGACCCCAAAGCCATTTGAAATACTTCTGGTTTTAGTGGCATAGCAATAGAATGAATCAGCATTAAAAACAAAGAAAACTGAGCTTCTTTCCTTTTTTTTTTTTTTCCTTCCTTTGTAAATCATTCAGTTTGGATAATCCACTTTTTTTTTTTTTTTTATTTTTAAAAAGCATCTGCACATCAATTACCCAAGCACTTTAGAATGCCATAATCTCATTTTGTGACCAGGATGTGAAATTCAAATGTCATCCAATTCTATCAGTAAATGACATTTTGGTGCCTTGTACTAGATATTGCACTATATCAAAAACTCCCCAGCTTTTTTTTGGCTGTTTTTAAACACAAGAATATGTAAGAGAAAACAAGTATAATATTTGTTTTCTAGATTCATCAGAGAGATAGATAAGATTGGTTTTATCAGACACTGGGTAAAGACAAAGGGATTTATAATTCACTTTATGAATTCACAGTATAAACTCAGTGCTGGGCTGTAAGTGTTGTCAGTGTATTATTTCCCATGTACATTTTTGACACAGACACTAAGATATTTTCACCAGCAGATCTGTAGACACTGTTGTGTATGGGCAAAAATGGAGTCTACTAAAGGCATGGTAGAAAATTTTTCCCTAAAATACTTTCCTTATTGTTAAATCGTTATTAAAGCAGGTTGATAACTCGTTTGCAGTCTCTTCTAATACTATTACTGTCACAAATGACATCACTTTTTAACAAGATGGATGCTTTCAGTGCCGGGCTCAGAAATGCCAAAGTGGAATTAGCAACTTTAAAAAAAATACATTTCAATGTTTATTCATGGTGACAAGTGCTTCTCACACTGTACCTCCACGTTGTTGTTCCCCATGATAGGGCTGCAGTTTTCTTTTAACTCACCAGCACAGGGCAGCTCCAAGGAGGCAAGGCAGGAGAAAGCTTGGCAGGGCACAGCCTGGTGAAGCATGCTGGGGGCTGAATTCCACCCTCCCCATCGCTCCAGTCCAGTGAGCTGCATCCTTCTGAATGCTCCCTATGCTGTGGCCACCAGAATTACAATAAAAAAATATTTGCAAAGTATTCCTGAGTTGTCTGAAGAAAGGGACTTCACGCAGAGAAGATGTCGAGCATAAAACTTAAAGCCTTTAAAAAATATTAGTGTAGGGCAGACATGCACATTCAGAAGCATCTCTTCTGCTGCTAAGAAAGGAACAACAAACAGGCACAAGCTTTGCATAGAAGATGATTTGCTGAAATGGAATTGATGGTGATATGAGCCTTTCAGACACTGGAATTAAAGTGGTGAGCTGTTATTCCCCAGCTCTAGAGTGCTACCACTGCTCTTGCCACATTTCTGTCTTTTCAATCATGGGAAAAGTGGTCTCTTTGAAAAATACTTCAGAACCTTTTCAAATCCTTTATCCCTTTCTCAGGAACAAAGTTGTCAGCACTACATTGTCTGTTTCATTTTTAGCATTATTATTGTGTTTCATCACAATAAGTAAGTTGGCCACAGCCCCAAAGAGGAGGATTTTCCTCTCAAGCCGTGCCTGGCCCTATGCTTGTTTTGCTCTCCCCACTCCATAAGTAACCAGCAAGAGGTGCAGTCAATAATTTGAGAAAATCTAAATCATGTGAGAAATCTCAATTGACAAGTGTAAGGGATATGTAATTCCAGTTTTCCAAGTCAAGAGGGACAGGGAGGAGCCCCTGAGGAACCAGTGAAAAATGCACACCACCACATGCACATGAGATATTGTTCTTTGATTGAAGAACTATGAAACCCTGAAGAATACTATGTCACATGAAATATAAAAGGATCCTTTGGGAATTATTCTGCATTCAGGACTCCAGTGATCTTTCCATGCTGCCTTTTGGGCTGACTCTCCTTAACTGGCACTGCCCTTAAAATGCCTTCCAACATGCTTCCAACAGGAAAAGTGTTTGTAGGACATGGCAACCAGCTGTTAGGCAGACATCTCTACTGCAGAATCCCATGCTGCCCCTGAAATGAGCAAGGTTTTATAGGTCTACCTGTAAATGGTTTTCTCCTTAATTTCTTTTTTCTCCTGGTTTGCTCCTTCATGTTTTCTCCTTCATTTGACCCTTTGCTTTTATTGCTCTGGGAAGTAACTGCAAGTCTGTTTAGTGTTCTGTGGTTTATCTAGGATGTGGGGAAAGAATCATAGGAAAACACAATGAAAGTATTACATAATATAAAGAAGAGCAGAAGCCAGATGAATTCAAGCAAAGTGCCTTTTAAAGGGACTTTTTCTCATGGCTGAGGACAAAGAGGTGTGAGATGATGCCTTGGAGCATGTATTGTTGCTCTTTATGTGTTGCACTGGGAAATCAAATTTAACTGAACAGTAGGAAGGGTGGAAACAGTGAAACTCCAAGCAACATTAGTATATACAGCTGAGCCACAGCACCCAAGAGAACAGAATCTGGGTCACAGTCTTGTCTTACCTTACAACATGATGAAATGGCCTCTGAAGAGCACAACCAATGACCAACAAGCAAGGGGAGAGGAGTTTGGCTACTCTAAAGCCTCAGCAACAAGACTGCTCTTTCTTTATGTAAAAGGGACATTTGAAACCTAAATCAAATTCCTAAAAGGGGAAAACTGTGCTAGGAAGCAAAAATTCAGATCCCTCCTGATATTTTTATTTCTTATCACCGTTTTTAGGCTTTTCAGTGTGCATTGGATCAGGTGTGGAGCTTTATGCCTTATCTTACTTGTCTGTGTGTAAAAGGTACCTGCATTTTGCCAAATCATGAGCTGAGACATAGGCCATAGTAAGTCTGTCTTTGGTGGTTATGTTTAATTCAGCTTGCATTTCAGAGTCAAGAGCTATAGGGCAGTTGCTTCCGAGCAGCATTTTAAGGATTGAGTTCACATGGTGAGTATGATACAACACAATTTTCAAAGCACCTAAATGTCTTCACCTACTTTAAACTTCCAGGGGAACTAGAATTGCTCAGCACATCTGGAAGAAAAGAGGTGTTCCTCCTGTAATAAAATCTCTGAAAGAGACAGGTTAATAGCTCTGACTAAGTAAATTTTTCCTCATTAACACTTTCCTCCCTTACCAGTGCAGGGAACCCTACAGATTCTCAGGCACAGCCAGCACTTCTCTTTGCTCCAGACAAAGCCAATGAGAAAGCAACAAAATCTATAATCCTTTGTGTATTGCTGTGCACATAAACTCAAAGCTGACCTATTCTTTCAGTTCAGCTTTAGAACTATTTTGGTTAGCAGCAATAAAACATCAGGGTTGCACAAGGCTTTACCCATGCTGTTAATGAGTAGTCAGAAGGTTACATGGCAAAATATATTTCCAGTTTCTCACTTAAACTTTGTCTAGCTTTGTATCACACCTAAACTGTCCTACAGAAGCTGAGAGACCAGGGCATCGTGTATATAATGGCAAAGATGACATTGGAAGATAGCTGTGATTTTGGTTCAACTTCACATCAAGGAAATCTGTACAAATTGTGATGTTGCCCTCATCAGGGGTGTCTGGAGAACTCTGCCCAGGGTAACTCAAAAGAAGCTCATGGCTTGTTCAGTTTGTCACACAGATCATGGCCAGCTTCTCATCGTCTCTGCTGACCCTCCAGGTGGGCCTTTGGCAATTCTTCCATACCAGTTTCTTTCTTTTCTGCCAACCTCATCCTCACAGAAGGAAACAACAGCTCTGTTCTGCCCTGAGAGCAGTGCTGGAAAGGGTTAATTTTGCACTGTCTGACTTCTGTGTAAACACCGCTGACATTTCATCACTGGGATTTGTCACTAGCCAAAATAAGATCACATTCACCAGTTTAAAGGCACCGAAGAAGTGTCACTGGCATCTCTGTGCTTAGGGCTGCATTACTGTCTCTGCTACAGATCTTGTTTTCACAGATTAAGAACATCCACAGAAAGTTCTGTATGCACGGCTGAAGCTGTTTAAGAACTGTGTGGTAGAGGAAATGTGAGGACAGACAGAAAAATGCAAAGAAACAGATGAGACAGAATAACAGTCAGAAGGAATACATTAATTAAAGTATTCTCCTCGAAAAAGGAATGGCCCTCCTTAGGCTTAGATGGGAACTCAGAAAAACCTATTGCCAAAAGCAAGGTGGGGCTCTTTGGTCCCTTATCCACTTTTGAATAACTGCATCCAAACAGAAAACAAGAATTTAGGGTGGGGGTGAATGAAAGGAAATTCTTCTTTCTAAGGCACTTTGCCTGGTTTGGTACCTGGGTGTACAAATGGAGATCTCTGGAAGTGAAACAGCTCAAGGCTGTGTTACAACTCTCTGGACACTCTCTCTGACTTCCACAGCACGACTAAAATGAGATGAGGACAACTGTACAGCAGCTTCTCTTATGAGCTGCTGGGGAGAGGGGCTGTAAACTGAGGGCAAACCTTGCCCTAATAATTTTAATGGGTGACATTTAAAGCACAATATAAATTTAAGGCAAACAATATGAGCTAAACCAATACAATATAATCTATGATTTGTAAGTGCTGTTGCTAGTTACTCTTTTTGTGCAAGTACTGTAAAATGACAGCCAGCCCAGGATAAGTTAATGCCAAAAGATGGGTTTGTGCTCTGAGCTCTGCTATGCCTGAGCTAATCTTCTGGGTAGGAAAAGCATAAAAATTACAAGTATCCAAGAATGAGTAACGCTTGTAAGTTTTCGGCAAGGAGATAATGAGACAAGTTCACCAGTTGGCTCAGCCTTGCTGATCCAGACACAGTGATGACTCTTGGCAGGCACAAGGATAAGATATAAGAAACAGGCCACAACTTTTAATCTAATAGGTCAGAAAAGTGGGATTCAAGGTGGAAAAGCCTGGGATTTGGGTGTCCAACCCTCTGCCCCAAAATAATATAGCCTGTCCTGAGCCATAGGGGAACTTGCCTCCCATTCTGAGTACCCCAAGGCTTCATCCTGCAGGCAGTACTACCACTGGGGAGAAGAGCTTATTCTGGAAAGTCATTAGTTTTTTCTTCCTGTGATGGACATTAGGACAACCACTTGGTCTTTGCTTTTGGGAAGAAAACCTGAGGTCTGTGTTCCTTACAAGGCAGCAGTCACAGCCTGTGGTGATCTATATAGGTGCCTATAAAGTGTTAAAATAAAAGGTTTGAGTCCATATTCAGCTTAAATAATCCCAGGAGGGAGATACTTCAGAATCAGACAATTTTAGCTCCAAGGGGAAAAATTTTTCTTGGTGCCCAAAGTGAACCAGTCCTGCAACACCCTAAAACTGCAATCCCAGCTCTCCACAATGCTGTACAGGCAGCCCGTGACCACACGGGTAGATGAAAGAACTGATTGTGGGGCCAGGAGGCACCAGCACAATCCATCAACTCTGTTGGTTGAAGGGGCAGGAGGGACTTCTGTATAGCCAAACATCACACAGGGGACACCCACCTGAAAGGAAGCAGAGATGCTGGCACTGGCCACGATGGTGTGCAATCCATAGTGGGGGCTAGAGGAGGAGTTAGGTAGCTGCACATCTCCCTCATGCCCATCTTAGCTGTTTGCCATGAACCAGTGCTTCCTTGTCCTCCCAACTTCCATGCACAGTGCTTTCCTTGCCTGTAGATCCTGGTGTAGACACACGAACTGCACACTGCAGGCAACTCCAGCACTAGAGGTGAAGCCCACACCACTATGCCAGGGAGGGAGCTCACCTTCTTCTACCAGGACAGAGGCAGTGGGTAGCACTGCACACAGTGTGCCTCGTGAAAGCATAGCAAGGAAGATTTTGCAGGAGAGGATGGGAAGGAGGAAGTGTGTGCAGGCCCGAGCTGGAAAATACAAGACAGGAGCTTGGAGAATTTAATCTCTCAAACTCAGTCTCAAAGAGCCAGTTCGGGGCTTGAGGCAGTGATAAGATCATAGAATCATAGAACCATCAAGGTTGGAAAAGACGTCCAAGGTCAAGTCCAACCTTTCATTGAACATGACCATGCCAACTAAGCCACAGCACTAAGAGCCACATCCAGTCATTCCTAGAGAGCTTCCAGGGATGGTGACTCCAACTTCCTACACTGCCCATTCCAGTGCTTAACCACCCTTTCCTGATGTTGAACCTGTACCCACCCTGTTCCAGTGTGAGGCTATGTCCTCTCATCCTGTTGCTCGCAGTGGGAAGAGACCGACCCCCACCTGACTACAACCTCCTTTCAGGCAGTGCTAGAGAGTAATAAGGTCTCCTCTGAGTGTCCTTTTCTCCGGGATAAACAACCCCATCTCTCTCATGTGAAACTCTCTAGACTCTTCACCAGCTTCCCTGCCCTTCTCTGGACATGCACTTCACTGTCTTTCCTGCAGTAAGCACCCAGATCTGGACAGAGCCCTCAAGGTGCCACCTCACCGAGGTGTGGCCTCACCAGTGCTTCTGGCACATCCTCTGGATGTGGAAGACAGGAAAGAAGATAAAGCCTTTCTTCTCTGGTCCCTGAGTTCACACTTGGCCCATGGTGGCAGACACAAATTGTTATTTCTGAGTGATGGGTGTTTGCAACACTCATATTTCTGCATGGGGGGGTTCAGGATGGCTGAAACAGCTGGAAATCTGCAGTGACACAAAACTGCCAATAAAACTGCTGGAGGCTGGAAGAGTCCCTGCTAGAATATTGGGAGGAGACATGTCCTAGGTCCTGAGTCAGCTCTGCTAGGTAGATGTGAGAAGAGCTTGCAGGGGTTTTCTGTGTCTCACATGACATGCACAGCAGCCAGAGCAGCATATCCCTGTACAAAACGAGGTGAGATGTTCCCATCAATTTGGTAAATGTCACCTCCACAAAAATCAGCCAGCACCCCACCCTCTAGGAAAACACCAACATTATAATAGCTAAACAGGCACTGCCTCTTCATGGATCTCAGTGGTGCTCAGAGGCTGAAACGGTGACGGTGTGATGAGGGAAGGAAGACACTGCAGAAATTTAGTACTTGGCTGGTGTGGCTGTGGGGCACATCAGCTAGGCAGATGAATAGGAAAACATGGTCAAGACTTTTAAGATTACACTCTTCAAGCAGAACAGAAGGAGCTGCCTCCTGGTTCAGGTCACACCAAGTTACAGCTGATAATAACATGGGTTAATATATATGTTCTTTGTCAGCCTTGTAATTTGGGTAGAAAGAATGAGTGTTGGTTATTTTTTATCCTTTTTTTTTTTTTTTTTTTTTTTTTTTTTTTTTTTTTTTTTTTGCTGGGACATAGTAACAAAGAGGACACAATAGGCTAGTGTGAGATGTCACCCTTTAAATTCACATGGCTTTGTCCTTAAACAGTAATGATTTTTTATCACTACTGACACCTCAATATATAGCAAAGGACACCCTGAAATGGTCATTGCTATTTCAAATGAATGAACATCAGTACACTACATTGTCAAAAGGAATTATCCACAAAACCAAGGCATTTGAAAACTAAACTTCCACATAGTTATGGGATTTTATGCAGCTGAGAAACTGGTAGCAATAGGAAATAACTCCATGCGGTGTTTTACATGGGCATGTTTGAATTACACATACAACAAGAGCTTTCCATTGTTCACTCTGCTAGTGTGAGTATATAATTTTCCTGCTGTCTTTTTCCCCCTTTTGTTCTTTTCAGCTATTTTGTGATTAACACCGTCTGGGGAAGAATTTCAGTATTTTCTCTGGTTTAGCAGGATGTGAGCGAGGTGGTGCTGCTGCATGAATCTTTTAAAAGCAGCCTAAGAAATATTTAAGACCTTAGTCTAGGAGGAACAGCTCTCCCAGGCATAATTTTTGGTGCTGGTTGCAGCAGGGAGCGTATGCTGTGAGGAAAGTATTATTTTTCTAAATGGAAGGTGTCAGATGGTCACGCAATGTGACTGCATGTTCGAGATCACTGCCTCCCATCTGCAATTTGTGACGTGTGAAAGATTCTGCCCAAATGTGCTCACCAACTGGAAACCCTCGGCACTTTTTTTTTCTTATCAGGAGAGACCAAGATAACCAATGGTTTTACAGATCAGGGATCCTATCAAATTAATATCATTCTAGGATAAAATCTGCTTTAAATACAACCACTAAACTCCAGCAAAGTTAACTAGTACATACAAGTTCATTCAACTGATTAAAAATCCCTACTAGTAAAACAAGAAAATATACATAGAATTTTTTTCAAGAAAAGTATTCTGCTCCTATCTTTTAGCTGAAGGTTTGGTATAAAACATGACAGTCTTTTCCAGCACTAATTAATGCCACTTAATTATAACACTTACTAGGCTCAAGCCAGGCATTAATATATTGTGAATAGTTTCTCCTTGTCCAGCTTCCCGCTGGATCACACAAGATGATTGCTTTTTGCCTCTCTCTATTGGTTAAATGGATGCCACTGTGGCTAGGGCAGAGGCTTAACAAAGATTATTTGCCTTCAGCAGAGAATATGCAACCTTCCAAGAGGGGAAGGTGCTCCAGACCAGGGTGGTTGGCAGTGCCTGCCCTGCCCTCTTCCCAGTGAGGGCAGCCCATCGAAGGGGTTATGAGCCAGCGAGTCAAATCCCACCTGTGCTGATGGTGGGGGCCAGGGGATGGCTGCCCCTGGACTCCAGGGTGCCTGCTGCAAGGTTCAGGGGCTGCATGGAGCCAGGAGAGCCTGCTGGCAATTGCCCCAGTTGAGACAGGACAGAAAATGGTTTGGTGAGGCAGTAGTCAGGCTACCCCAGCATCCCATCTGGCCAGTGTGTGGTTACAAACCTGTGTGATCTTTGCCTATGGTGTGGCTCAGCTCGTGTTAGTAATTCCCAGAGTACCCCAAAAAGGAGTACTTGGAGAATTCAGGGAATGGATATAAACCTCACCCAGCCAGAGGAGCATCCTCAAGTGTTTTATAGTGTGAGCTGACAGCTACCAGAGGAGAGCTCCTCTCATGTGAGTTACTATTTTTGATGAACAGTAAGTTCTTTGCATTTTATTTCCCTTCTTGGTTCACCCAGGAGGTAATACAGCAGGTATCTGTGCCAGCTCCCTGAGAAGGAGCAGATGTGCTCATGACTCAGCACTGCCTGTCCGAGGAGGGGCTGCTGACCAAGGCTGTGTGATGAACAGGGCCATTACAGGTGTGGCTGCAGCTGTTTGCATGCAGCAGAGCTGTCTGTGACCTAGCTGATGTACATACACAGAGGAACACAAGAGGGAGGCACTTGTACAAATTGGTTAAAACCTTTCCAGGAAGATAGGGACTTGCCCACGTGCCAAGGACACTGTTATCACCACTGTTGTTGGTGCTGGGGTTAATGGATTACACACACCTCCACTGTCCCCCATTGCCACACAGGCTTCAGAGAGGTGTTCTTAAAGAGAAGACAGTGAACAAGGTGCAGGTGGAAAGCATTTGAATAACAACCCTTCATTTGTTAAATGGCTATAGCAAAGGTAGATGACAACCCCGGCTTGGGAGAGGGCCATCACACCGGCCTGGAAAAGAGGAAAGATTTTGTCCTTACACCTGATAGATGCCTCTCCTAGGATAAATACCAAGTACTAGTTACAGGTGCAGGCATCTTTACTTGAGAAATGACCCCTGGGCCAGGGAGCCCCTCCTTACGTGAAGCCATGCCAGATATACCCACTGAGCTCTGCTTGGTCTTGCTTGCCCCAGTTTAGCAGGAAGCCAGTGAGCTTTCTTCAAGTGTTTCAGAGCCACTTTCTAGTTGAGTAGAAGCCTCCCTAATCAGCCTATACCCATGTGTGCCTCTGCCTACACTGTTTTGTAGACTCTTCTCCCCCCCTGTGTTTATCTTTTTACTTGCCTTATGGATGCACTCAGCCAGAGGGAGATATCTCTTCAGAGCCTTTGTTTTTTACACAAAATAAATGCCCTATGGTCTCACATACAAAAAGATCTTCATTCCCCCGAGCCTTCCAGCCCTTCTCTGTGCCTGCCAAGACCATGCTCCTTTTCTTGTGTTTTTGTCACCTCTCTATTTCAGATGGTGCCTTTTCCTTGCACAGTGGATGAGTATTTCCCTATTCATGCCACAGCTATGTGATCTGATACAGCCCAGGCTGAATGGCTCCAGCAGGTTGTTTTTCTTAGTTACCCTTTGATGTATTAGTGTGAGTCCTTCTTTTCCCAAGTGTCATGGTTTAACCCTAACTGGCAAACAAGTGTTCAAGGTAAGCAGTACTTAGCAACAACTAAAACATCCGTGTGTTATCAGCATTATTCTCATACTGAATCCAAAACAGAGCACTGTAACAGCTGCTGAGGAAAAAGAAACTATCCCAGACAAAACCAGAACACCAAGCAGTATCTATCCAATCAACTCCCAGTTCACTAAAAAAGAAGCAAACACTGAGATTCTACTACCTTTTTGAGCAAGAGGAGTGGGGAGTTTGCTAAAGGTACTTCAAAATTAATTTGAAATGGAGATCTTTTTCCAAGGTGTGCAGGCATGTTGGAAGACTTACACCCTACAGTACTTCTGAGTACAGCTTCATGCATTTATCTTGAAGCCCACCTCAACCAGGCTTGCTCATTGCTGTCAGTCCATGAGCACCAGAGCCCTGGACAACTTGCTTTTAGGAAAACATACAGTACCCAGGCTCCAAGAGAAGGTCTCTGCCATGCTCAGCACTGATTTAGCATATCAACACCTTACTCTAAGCCTTCCATCCTTCATCTTTCTCTGCTCTTGCCCCACAGGAAATGATAGCAGCCTTCTGACTGTATTTGTGCTTACTTTTGCCATAATTAATCTGTCTTCTCCCTCATTTCCCTGCTGCAGCAGGCAGCTCACAAGTGGTACTGAGAGTTTCTCTTTGGTGGCCACAGGGCCACCATGTCCTTTGAAGCTGCTGAGTAAGGAGCTTGCTGTAAATCACAAAAGTGCAGTAAATATGTTTTGTCAGCATTCAGTGGTAGGAAAGTCAAATGAAAAAAAAGGGAAAATAACCAATGCATTTCAGGGACCAGAGCCTTTTCCAACAAAGACCAAAGCCTGAAACAAAACAGCCAAAGTTTTAGAAGCTGCAGGAAAAAAAACCCCTAACAATAGACCAATAATTTGCCACCTACTCTTTCCCAAGACATGGTGATCTGAAGTGACAAATGACCAAAATGTACCCAAATATTATGTGCATGAGGCAGGAAGTTTGGTGGAAACTTATTTGAAGGAAGATTTTGTATTGTTCAGAGAGTCACCCAAGCATGGCAAGGCTGGAATTCCATCTGTTTGGCTGTGCTCAATGAACTGGGTCATTTTCAATGGTTCACTAACTTCTGACTATCTAAAAAGTACAGTTGTTATGCTTTTAAAATCTGCGCTGCAAGGCAAGTTCACCTTACTGTTTTTCACCATCATCCATGGATTTAACATCTCTGGAAGAGGGTTGAAATGTAGTTCACAACCTAGAAGATGAGTCTTACACAACACCTGGGTTTCTGGAAAAGAGATGTGACCAAATTTACTCACATAACAAACATACTTGTGGCAGAGAAATCCTTGGCAGGACTTTGTTTCCTGAAGAACTAATCTCTAACATTTGGAAAAGCTGACTTCCAAGACTGATCTTTTTGTTTTAGACCTCATGAATGTCTCTGCACTCTTGAGACTGATCTCTGGGTGCATTGAAGGACAGTAAACTTTTGAATGGCCTTTTTGACACTGTTCCTGTTTATTGTAAGAACAGCTGCAAAAGCATTTGGAAGACATGGAAAGATAGTGTCTTTGGGAGCAAAAAAATCCAACTTGCTCAAAGGTGGAAAGAGAGATGAAAGAAAGAAATGTATCTACCTTTGTCAAAATATGAACTCTAGGGTTTAAGAAGATGATCTTTACTTCAAAGTGTGGAATTCACTTCTCATTTCTATATTGAGTTATACTTTATTCCTACATAGATTGCATTGGGGCAAATGTATAGTACTGTTTTTAGTGTCATAACTTGTTTTTCCTCTGTACAAAGGGGCTAGTAACAGTTAGTTGCCTTCCAAAGGTGATTCATAGTGTTATAAAAAATATAATGTCAACAAAACCAAGAGGGTTAAAGAATGAGCACAGTTCACCAACAAAACTATATGGACCTCTAAACAGAATCCACTGAAATCAGCACTTTGGAATTTAATGTGAAGAACACATTATGGAGCCTGCAATTAAAGACTTTTTCCCCCTAGATGGTCACATAAATAAATGAACCATTCAGAGTGAATCAGTTCACTGAGGAGCAGGAAAGTGCACAGCAACAGCTTTCTGATCACCTCCTGACATGAGTACTATAACTTCCACACCCTGACCTCCTCCATGCCCAAGTTCTTTCTCTTTAGTCCATTTGGGTCACCAGCAGATAAGTACCCAGGATGAAACTCCTTGTGGAGATGTTTAAGCTGCTAAGCACTAAATGTACCTATCGAGTCACTGCAGATGCTGTATATTTAATCTTCTTCCTACCTGGCAGGCAGAAACAGTTCAGTTTTGGTGCAAAGCAGCAGCACAAAATAATGGTACCTCCCACCCACGTATGGACAGCTTGGTGGAGAAGCTGTGGTCTCACATGTTTGGCAGGAAGAGGAGGTCTCTCTGAAGTTGAGATAGTCCTGCTGTTGAAGTGCCATGGACAAATGGTGCAGTGAGATGGTTTAAGTTTTTCTACACAGGCAAACAGTTTGCTATTTATATTGTTAAGGAAAGAACACACACTACAAACTGCTTGAGTTCTTGCAGGTTTGGGGTTTTTTTAGTAAAAAGGAATGTCAAGGGCAGTAAAATATACACCAACGCCAGGGGGGTTTTTTGTCTTCTTTTTTTTTTGAAAATTAAAGTGATTTCCAGGGGTTTTTTTTGTCTTTTTTTTTTTTTTTTTCGAAAATTAAAGTGATTGTAAATATTATTGGCTGATTCTCATGTGATTCTCTTCTAAATTTTCATTTCCATTTTGTGACTAATCACATTCAGTTTTGGCTTACTTTCTTGCATACATTTCTTCAGTCTCTGACCCACATAACCAAGAAAATAAAAAGATAAGAAAGAGCTTTTCAGTTAGTTTGAAGTTTACCTCCAAAACAAACCTTCAGATATATCTCAAGAAGTGACCACTACCCCTGTTTGTTGATTTTATTCTCTCTCCTGTGTCTAGACTGATCTTACATAACTGCCCTGCAATTCCATTGTTTTTCCTTATTCTCTATTTCTCCTGTGGTGGCTGGTGAGGAGATGAGCCCTGTGGTGCAGGATACTGCACCAGCCCATCAACCTGTTCTTAGGTTTTCATTTAACAGCTGTAGTAGGGTTTTCATTTAACAGATCTGTAGCAAGTCTCAGATCTGGGTAGTGAGCAAGAGTCACAAATTTGTTCTAACCCGATATCTGATGCCTTGCAGAGTAGTTTCTCCAACACTTACTTAAAGATACATGCATTACTTCTCTGATTGAATAGGTGCATGTTATTTCTGTCTGCCCATGCAGCCAACCTGGTCATTATGGGAGGGTGACAGGACATAAAGCTGCTCTACCTGCTTAGCTGTGGGGATTGTTGGAAATTCTGAGGCTGCCCAGCTGAACTCCAAGATTCAGGCAACTAGAAAAGTGGCAGAGGAAGGAGAGGTTTTTTTTCAGAGCTGCACTAACTAAGAAACAAACATAACTCATCTGTAAGGTAAGGGGAAGCAAAGAAAGAAATAAAGAAACAAAAAGTAATATTTGACAATAGATGAGTGCCTACAAGATGCAAAGTTTCATCAGTGCTCCTGACCTTCACAGCAGGCAACAGGATACATTTTTCAGAAGGTGCCACTGGACCTGCAGAAACCTGTTCCATAATCATATTTTTGCAGCTCATCGTGTGTCAGAGCACCCACAGAATTCTCTCTCCACACCCACTATTCCCACCATTTCCGCTTCATAGGAGCAGGCGCATTGAAGTGTAGGGAAGAAAACAGCCACACCAGCAGAAACAATGTCTAATTGGAGTTCATGAGCAGGAACTGAAGGAGCAGCCCACATGGCCAGTGGTTGACTTCTACCTCGGAGGCACCTGAGGTTGGGAGAGGAGGGAATGAACTCCATACTAAGAGATCTTAGTAAGTTACAGTGGGAATGAGAAGTGTGGTGCCTCTGATAGTGCAGATGCTCTCATGCTGCTCAGATGCCAGGGACTGAGGCACTTGGAGAGGGAGACACCTTTGAAAACAACAGCATGTTTAATTTACCCCCATTTTAGCCTGACTCTGCATTGTCTTGTATTTTGCTATTACTTATGTATTATATGTGCAAAAATAGAAGAAAGCACATGTTGGACAGTCCCCCTGGCTTGAGTCTATAAGTAATGCTATGTAGAAAATGTTTCTGTGAATCAATAAAGCAACTGTGATTTTCAACCCAAATAACTCTTTTATTTGACTGAGTGGTTATTATGAAATAAAATAATTTTATGCCTGGTTTGTTAGGGGCGTTTTTTGTGGGTTTTTTGTTTGTTTCTTTTTTGTTGTTGTTGTTCAAATTTTTGGGGGGTGTTTTTTGTGAGGTTTTCAATTGGTTGGTTGGGGCTTTTTTTGATTTCTTTGTTTTGTAGGAAGAGCCAGATGAGCAAAGGAAGAGGAAGAAAAGCACTCTGCATCAACTACACCACTCCTTGCTTCTGAGTCATTGCCAGCTCTGAAGGAAATTATCTCAAATGCTATAGCAGATACAGAATAAGATGAAGTCACAATTGACAACTTCTCTGGGCTTCCAAATAACACAAGAGAACAGGATGGCCATTCCTTTAAACACCTTTCTTTATATAAGATGTAGGAGGATAAAAGCTATATTACACGAACAGACTTCAGTGTGATTGACATGTGCAGGAAGTATCTGGCTGGTAGAACTAAAATGTCCTTGGAATTTTTTAGAAGCATGGATGACAGCTTTGTAACTTACAGAAAAACAAAAAAACCCATGCTGGTTGTATCCAACACGGTGAAAGTTATACAGGAATTCATCTAATAGAAGAAGAGAAATTTATGTCTGAAATAAAATCTGACAACTGCTCAGGACTGTAAATTGGCTGTGTTTGTTATATGAAAACAGAATACAGCCCAACCCCCCAGTACATCTGTTTGTTGCTTTAGAAAAGGTGTATTTTACACAGCCTAAAATATCTGAGCTGTGTAATTTTAAAAGCAGAAAATATTAATGGTAGCTGCAAACTGTTTGAGAAATGGTTATCTCACCAAATTCACATAGGTCCAGAAAGAAGGACTATATGAGTTAAGAAAGTGTGGAAATAAAAGCACTATAAACACTGAAACAAAAAAGTTATAACATGAGATGCTAATATTAATGAACACACATTAAGCAGAAATTGAAAAAAACCTCGAATCCAAGCTAGTGAACAAGAGGAAATTTATGGATAAAAAAATAAATGAAAAATAAAAGAAGAATCTTTTTAGACTTAAAAGAATAAAACAAAAAAATACCTGAAGGGGGTTTATAATGAAGAAGATGAAGCTATTAGAATAAACATTTATAATACAAAATGGTGGAAACATTCAAAAGTTGTGTCTTTTTCATTTAGAGGTAAAAAAATAGATCTATGTCCAAATGATAAGAAACTGTTGCTGAACTGTTTTTCAACATTCCCAGCAATGTGTAACGGTGATGATAGACAGACATTCTGAAAGCTAAATATTTAAAATCGTCAGTGTTTTATGTAGAGATGTTTTACTTAGATTTGTTCCTTTAGATTGACTTTCAGTAATTTTTGAAACAAGTCAGATGTTGCAGAGGAGAAACAGAAAGACAGCATTTTGCCAGTGTTTAAAGAAGAGAAAATACTGTGGTCTCATTAGCTCCAGGCCTCTCAGTCTGATGTTAGTCCTGAGTTCTGAAATGTGACTATTGACTGAGAATTTGATTGATAGATAATGTAGTTTAACTAGTGACAATTAACATGGTTTATAGAAAACTGTTCTTGTAAAACTAACTTCCAAAGATTTTCATGAGATTGCTAATTTAATTGATAATTACATTGAGGTAGTATACATGAAATTCTGTAAAGAATTCTACTTGTTTATTCAAAGTATTTTGATTAACATAGTACAGCAACAGAAAACCAGTGTGGCTCATGTTAAATGTATTAAAGCTAGCTAAAAGATATGTCTCAAGGTGTAGTTATAAGGAACAATCACCACTGCCTGTGTTTGTGGTTGCTAGTAGGGTTCTGCAGGTATTGGTTCTTGGCTGTCTATCATTTAACATTATCAGTGACATGGAAGAAAAGATAAAATCATTACGAAAGAGTTTGCAGATGGCATGACATTTGTGGCCATGTTAAATAATGACCTGCAGAGATCTCTGCTGCAAGAGGGTCTGATTGATGGGACAATGGGTGCAAAACACCAGTAATTTCAGCAAAGCCATATATGCGGTACCTAGGGGGAAAATACTTGAAAGGGAGGGGATATCTTCATAACAGAGCCAGGGAAAAAGATGGGAATTGTGATGACAGGTCAGCTGGGTCTGATTCTGAACCCTGTGTCGCATCTGAGCACAGGAAACTGCAGTGTCAGCCATAAGGTGGCTGTCAGAGTCCTTTGCCCTGCCTAAGTGCCCACAACTCACACAGGTTGAGGCCAAGATGTAGGTGGAACATGGAAGAGCATCAAACATAATTGCAATAGAATTACATGAGAAAACTTCTCCTTACCCGGTCAGGATGGAGGATGAAGATGTTTCTGAATGATGGAACATTGATGCTAAAAGGGTCTTCAGATTTCTAGTCAGAAATACACTTGCAGGGGCCGAAGCAGGAACCTTAATGTCACTATGATATTTTTATGAAAATCCTTTGCTAGGATTTTTCTCCTATTCTAGCTGAGAAGCCTCAGAAAAGAAATGCAAACAATTAAATATCTGATGGCTGTGGAATGTAGTCTGGACATTGTTTACCAACAGGTGCATCTTCGATTGGTCCAAGTGGATTGTTTTCACTTGATGACCAATCACAGCCACCTGTGTTTAGGCTGTGAGCAGTCACAAGATTTTGGCATCATTCCTTTCTATTCCTTTCGAACCTTCTGAAGGATCCTTTCTCTCTATTCTTTTTTGTATAGTTTTAGTATAGCATTTTAATATAATATGATATCATAATATAATAAATAAGCCTTCTGAAACATAGAGTCAAGATTCTCATCTCTTCCCCTGTCCTGGGACCCTTGAACACAACCATATCTTAACTTTCATGAACTGTTAATTAATGACTTTGCACTAATGAGCAAATGGTCAGTCTGTCCCAAATAAAACCCACCTTCTGTCTTCTTGATGCTGTTGATTTTGCTGTCTAGAACAATAGAATCATTGGAAAGCTAGGCCCAAAGCTAAAGGCAGAATGTTCAGGAATCGAAAGTTTGACAAATCCTGCTAATAAATCCATTATTTCCATTCCCTAAACAGCGTACTGTAGATCTTACTCTACCTGGGAGCTGGGTAAAAACAGCCAGTTAATGTACTAAAGGTCAGAATTTCAGAAGTGCTCTACAAATGCATTACAACCAGCTACTAATAATTCTCTCCTTTTTTTAAGGGGTCTGGTCATGTCCAAGGGAATGCCAGCTACATTTTTCTTAATGTATGAGCACAAGTTACACATAACAACCTAACAACACAATACTGCCTCTTTAATGCTAATCTATTCCTTGCAATCTACTAGATACATGTAGAATCATTGGTGTGTATCAAGAGAGCAAAATCAGATTCTGAAAATATCTGAAAGGATGCACTAGAGTGTACATAATAATGTATTTTAATCTGCCAGGCCTTAAAATTAATCATGAATTCCCACAGAGATTTTAATAATTTTGAGATGATGGGGTTTTTTTTCATATAGTGATATTCTTGGACAGAGTTCTTGAAATGCTACATGGAAATGGGTGGGGGAGGGTAAAATTGGGGCCATTTTTCAATTACCAGGTTAGCTAAGTTACAGATACAAGAGCTACTGTTTAATTGGTTGTTTTATTCTTTTTCTTCCACCTAATAGATAATCAGTAAGGTACCTCAAACACAAACTTTTATCACATCATAAAGTTGGCATACAGCATAAAGTTTATCTCTTTGGGCATATACTTATGGGAACAATTCTTGTCAGCAAATGCCATAGTGAATGACTTGAAACTTCCTGGGGAAGTTTGGAGTTTTAGGATCTCATCTTGTGCTTTGTCCTAAACATTTTGTCCCTTTATGGAAAAAAATAATGTTGTGGTTCCTCATGACATCAAGCCACACATGGCCATAATTTTTGTCCAAATACCTGCAGCTTCCACTACTAAATATATTTTACCAGAACCACTTTGCACAGTCACAACAGAAGCACTATAATTACCCCAAACCCAAACTACCTTACTTTTTTTCATTAAATGCTCTATCTTTGATGTGTGACCATGCATGATGTGCAGTAAACAGCATCAGTATTGCTGAAAGCATATCATTTTCGGGACAAAACAAAGGTATTATTCCAAATATTACTGTTGAATTCACTAAACAAAGGTGGTTTTAATACATCTGGAATTAAAGCAAGAGGTAAATTATTACTGTGCATCCTGCTACTGGTCCCTGGGAAATACTATGTTGAAAGGGATCAAGCACGATAAGCAAAATGCATTTAACTCATTGAAAAAAACGACCAAACTCTTGTAATTTTTTTAATTAAGGAATATTACTTACGTTCCATCACTCATATGAATTTTGTGCAGCTGTTTGCACTAATATGCGTTAAAATGGGTGATTACTGTAGCAATCATGGTGTGAGAAAACACTCTTGCTCCATTTTAAATATATAGTCCTGCTTTTATCTCTCTCTTGCCCACAGACACACCTGATTTTATGCTATTTGCTTTCTTGTTTGTTCCTTTCTACTAGTTGGAGCCAAGAAATATTTCAGACACCAAATATTTGACACATTTCTGGATCTTATGTTAACAGCCTATGGGCTGTGGTTTTGGTTCCCTGTTTTAATGGTTAGGAGAAGCAAGAGGCAAACAGAATAGTGATGTTTATGATGAGAGGGTAGATGAAGGGGTGAGGAAAGCTGGGAATAGCTGAAGTGTGTCTGACACAGCAGTTTCTCTTCTGTATCACTATTTTATTTTTATGAGGCTGCAGCAAATTGATAGCTTCTGATACCATAGTCAATAAAACGTTGTGTAAATTCCAGCGATGGGCTGGAAAAAGATTGAATTAAAAGGGAGGTATTGGGTCACATCCATATTTCAAGTCATTTGTGTGCTGCCTTATCTCAGTACCTGAGGGAAACAGTTTCTTCACAACTAACCACCCAATTAGTACCTGCTGAGCACCCGATGTTTGATTTTCTCCTAGCTGTCCCTCTCTTTCGATGCAAACCAATTTCCTAACAGTTTCTTTTTCAGCCCAAAAGAAAACTTATTTTTTCTTAGCTAGTTTGGACAAGTTGCAAAAAGGGATTTTAGAAAGAAAATTATTCAGAAATCTTCCTAATCCCAGAAAATATTTTTTTCGTAAACATGATGTGGCAGTCTGTTTAGCCTATTGATGCAGTTGTTACTGCTTCTGCCAGGAAAATTTCTACAGGGTCACAGCACAATTCAGGTTAGAACAGACCTCTGCATGATCCTTACCCAACCATCTTCAAGCAGGCGCAGCCATAAGGTCAGATCAGCTGCTTGGGGATTTCTTTTGTCAAGTCCTGCAAAGCTCCAAGGATGGATGGGTACTGCACAAGCCTCCTGGGCAGCCTGGGCACTGCCTCAGTGTGGGGAAATTGTATCAATGTGACAATGTCATATTTTCAACGTGTCCCTGTTGTCTCTTGGCCTCTCACCATGCACTGATATAAGAGACCAGCTCCATCTTCTTCATGAATGAATGATGAGGTCCTTTTTCATCCAAATCATATAGACTTGAGTACATCCAGTTTACAAACACCTCCCTCCTCCCCCATGCCCAACACCATGTCTCCACCTTTGAAAATTATACTGAGGAATTCCAGAGGTGACTTTTTCTGCCATCAACCTGGCCATAGTGCAAATCTAGTACACTACCTGTCTTTTCACACTTTGTAAGGAAAAGAACAAGAACAAAAAACATCTTAGAGGGAGAGATCTTAGGGAGACTAAAATAGGGCTTTTTGGACTATCTCTGCATATGGATTTATTTCATTCTCTAAGAATTTGAGAAAAAAAATTACATCCTTCAGCCGATTTCTGAAAGGCCTTAATGTTCATCATTACATTAATTTGATAGGCTACAACGAGTGTGAAATATATTTAGAGCTTCCCCTGCAAGTGATGGTGCTCATAATACTAAAATATAGTTTAGACTTTATGCAGCACCTTTTATAGAGAGGGACCTCCACGCATTTACAAACACAAAGAAACACAAACCAATAGGACTCTGCTTACCACTGAAACACAACCTGGAGCTGGAGGTAAGTACTCAGCAGTGCAGAACAGGAGTTTATGACAGAACATAAAGAAAAATTTTGCACCTACCAGAAACTGCAAGAGGAATTTAACTAAGTGAGATGAAATTCCCTAACTCAGCATCTGGAAAGGACATCCTGCTTATGTACTTTTCCTCCTGGAAAAATGTCTCATTTCTGGCTCTTCGCACTCAGCCTTTTAGACCATGCTGACTCACCATGAGCAGTGGAACTTGGAGAAATAATAGGGGTGAAACCGATGGGATTCAAAGAAATTGCTCTGAATAACAGATGGGATTTACTAGAGAATTATTTAAATTTTGGAGAACTGAAGAGCTAACCTATTGAACCAAGCAGCATTTATAGCTCACACTTCTTCTAGGATGTCATAGGGTGGTGTAAACTCCCTGTGGAAAGAGGCATCACTGTGTCAGATTTTTCCAGTAGAGCAGCATTTAGAAACCCGTACAATAAGTGCCTCACACTCATTCTGATGCCACTGTGAGCACCTTCAGCATCCTTTCCTCACCAGCAGCCATTTCCCCTGTTCACAGTACTGGCTCCACACAGCACTGCTGGGAGCACCGGGAGCGCTCGGAAGGGTCCTGGGGAATGCTGCAGGCAGCACGGCAGCATTGCAGTGCCAAGGTGTAAATGGCAGCTGGAGTGGAGGGGCTGCTGAACCCCAGATGCTGCAATGTGATGGCTGCTGATGAGCAGGGCAGCGTCTGCAAAATAAGACAAACTGTAACCACTGCATAATCATTCCAAAGAGCTAAGCAATCTTTAAAATAACAACTATGAGTGCAATTTATGAATCTTTCATTAATGCACATTTAGTTATGACATGATTCTAAATTAATGTGGTATTTACTGAATTGCTAACATTTTGTCCTTTTAATTAAACACCTCTTTAACCAAAGCAAGGTTGGATCCAACATACCCAAATGAAGCACATAGCACTGCGCAATTCACTTGAAAAGTCTCAGTTGTTTATTAGTGAGCATTGGTGTCTGAAGTTGGGAGACTGTTTTGCTTTTGCACCTTGTATGGATGATGTGTCAATATTGCCCAGAAAAAGACAAGTATAAATGACATCAGAATAAAAGCAGATAAAACAATGGTGAAAGAAGAAAATTTTAACAGAGATCTCCAAGTGATTTTTTTCTGGCCCCAGCTATGCATGCCAAAGTAATCCATGAACAGAGGTCATGTCACACGGAGTATTTTGTATTGCCACTTCGAAACTTAATTCATTATTTATTGCTTGTTTAAAAGTGAGGGGTCTAACTTCCATTTTACCTGCCCTTTTGCATTCACACCTTCAGTGTCACATTCATGCAGTTTTGCGTGTTGTCCTTCTTAATAGGCAATACCAGTTATCCTTCTCCATTTCATGCCTGCTTTTTTTGCCCAAACTTTACCCCCTTTTCACAGGGAGTTGTTAGCTCAGTATCAGACTCTGTAAATCTAAGATGGCATATTGCTGAGAGAGATGGAGGCAGCAGTCATGGCCATCTCATCATTGAAAACTGTGGATAAAAGCGAGATAGTGAATGTCAGAGTGGGATGGGACATCTCTCTGGCAAGGGAGACTCCCATGAGGTTGGCGTTACCTCAGAGCAGACAGGACAGACAGATACTTTCAGTGTTTCCCTGGAGGGGGGACAGTGGTGGGGTTTCTGCTGTACTTGGTGGCCCCCATGGCATTTGTGCATCCCGTGTGAATTTATGCCGTGATTGTGGTGGAAGGCAGAGTCCTGCAGATGAGCTGGAGAGCTGGGAGGTGCTGGCAGACCCACTCCCCACTGGCGCACCACCTGTGGAAGGACATGGGCTCTACCAAACCCTGTACAACACATGGTGTTATTTCACTCTTTTAGCCTTGTAAGTGCATGGAGGATCTTTGCCTCTGGTTCTACAGAGCCCAGAGGGAAACCTGAGATGCTGCAACCTCCAAGCATCACCTGAGATTTACAAGAGCGAAGTGATTCGTGGCCAGAACAAGAGCATTTACTGCTTAGTAAATGGTAAAGAAGCAAGCACGGCCTTTGTCTGGTATTTTACATGGGTAGATCAACTTGGCAGGGCAGTATCTCCTCCTGCCTGACAGTGGTGAAAAGTCAGAGTACCTCTGGGGCAGAGAAGGGCTGCAGAAAAACAGCATTTTCTCCCTCACACCTCAGCTCTTTCCTGCAGTGAGGTAATCAGGGGAGCAGATGATCAGCATAGTATGGTTTTCCAGTCTAATTGTCAGGAAAGTGAAGAGCTCAGCCCAAGCTACACTGCAGCAGATTCAGCGTGTCCTGCAGCCACCATCGGTGCTGCACAAAGAGGAGGGCAGCAGCCAGTCCTTCTAATTCCTTAGCCTCAGTGATGTATTTAACCCCATCCATAGCTGTGGGCTGCGGTATTTCTGCCTGATGGGAGCACCTGGAGCTGCAGGAGAGTAGTGAGGTGCTTTTGTGCCATGAGGCTGCTGTGCCCTGGGGGTCTGAGAGACAGATCGCATATTCTGTTCATGAGCTTTCTCAAACCCAGGCACACGCACACACATCTCAGTGCACCAACAGAGACACACCCTGAAACTCAGGGAAATGCACATTGTCTTTTTCCTGGTGTTCTGGCTGCCTGGGAGCTGAGGCTGAGCAGAAACAGAGCAGCTCCTCAGCACAAGAGCCGCTGCAGCTGCCCATCCTTAAAGTGAAGAAAACAACACCGACCACCTGCTCTCACCTCACAAACCTGAGGAGGTTAGGACACATCTGGCACTTTGCTGCATGCTGTGGTGTTGCCCCTCCTTGTTGGCAAGGGTGTCTCCAGAATTTGAAAACAGAAAAGAGAAAAGCAGAAGAAACACAAGTTCTTGCAGCTTCTTGCAGCTGGCAGACACCTTCACTGGGTTGAACCTCTGAGCTATATCCCAAGCTCTGCATAAGCCAGCCTTTAGATCAACAGTTCTTTGACCTTTCTAGCAGTTTTCCAATCCGAGGGTCTGCATTTTCTGAGGAGCCACTGGGCCCACTCCAAGGATAATCAGGGCTCTTTTCAGGTACATCCCTGCTGTTCTCCAGGATTTTATTTCCCCCTGGGGATTTTAACGCTTATATCCTCATGTTAGGAGCAAGGGATCTGCCCCTCAACTAATCTCATAACTACTCATAGCATCTGTCACAAAAATATGAACTGAACAAATTTCACCAGCATTAAGAACCTAGGATTCTCAGGAAATTTAAAATTTCTGATCAGATTTTAACAAAAAAAAAAAAAAAATAGACCTTTCAGTTAGTGCAATTTCATTATAGAACAGTGGTCTTCACTCAAATAGCAATAGAGTGGTTTTATAATAACTTCTCTCAGCAACACCCCTAAACAGTCTGAATATTTCTTAATTAAAACATATGGAATGGCCAAAATAATGCATATTTCTAAGTCAAACACTTTGAAGTGCTAATGTGAGGTCATAACCTATTATTATGTGTGTCTTGTTCAAACCAGTCTTTATTAATATATTTATTTTAAAAAATTTTTACTGTAATTTGCAATTACTATGAAACAGTATTTTAAACCTCTAGTAGATAATATTTATAAAAATATTTTAGGAGTACAAATACTTTGTAAGTTAGTTTTGCACATGCTGTCCTGGATATAACAATATGGTCTGTCAAGACAATATCAACACTATAATAATTTTGGTGTAGCCATAAGCCAGTTACTGACTTTTAAAGGTGGTGAATGTCAATAATGACTTTTCAGCACTTCTAGATTTAAGGACTTCCTATGACCTGAGATAACTGAATTCCAGGACCGAAAATAGAGGATTTCTATGGAACAACGTGGTTACTACCATATCCTGACTCTGCAAAACTATAAGTACGTGCTCAGCTGTAAATCCACAAGTGTCATTGTCTTTAATGGCACCATTTGTGTGTCTAAAAATCAATCATGTATACACATGCAGAATTGGAATCACAATAACAGAAAACAGAGGCAATGATTAATTACCCAATTGAAAGCTGTTCACGAATACCATGTCTGACAACTCTATAAATCCATTGAAATCTCTGTTAACAATAAATGATCAAAGACTAATGCTAAGGGTATAGCCTAATTGGTAGGACAGGAAGTGCTGAATTCAAAAGGTATTAATGAAAATTATATTTAGACATTTGGGAAAATCTTTCTGGAAACAAGAGCAGTGAAATGTGCTCACAAATTATTCAAGTAAATTATGGAGTTTCCACCACTGAGGAATTTTAAAGAAGAGGTTGGGAAAATTTTCCAGGTTTTTTTTTTTTTTCTGGTTTTACTCCTGTGTTTTGTACCAGAGGAACAGGCAAAGTTATCTCTGCAGCTGTGCTCTGACAGACCTGGTCTGCATGTAGAAAAGGACCTTGATCTAGCAAACTGGGATGGAGCTGGACATCATCAACACATGGATAGCACTAGAGCCTTAGGGGGACTGTGCAGCCTTCTGCTGCTGATGTAGTAATCATCCAGTACATACCCAGTATATTTCCAGGAGATATATTTATCCAATATATACTAGAAAAAGCACTTCTAGCCTGTGAAGCAAAGATCCCCAGCATGCCTAAATCCAGCACAAATGAAAAGATCTGAGCACTTTGTCCTGGGCTTTCAACTGTGCTAGAAAAGAAGCATACTGTGCCTTCTGCATATTGCTTCTAGAGATCTGCACGGAGTAACAAAGATTTCCTGCCATGTTTTTAATATGTTTATATAAGACCGTTGTATTTCTGTCCCTGGGAATCAGTGCAGATGGTGCAAATTGTTTTTTCTGTATCTTCATTCCATGCAAAGGCATTCTATAAGGCGGAAAGCATGTAAGAGATGGACCTTGTTGAAGAAGCTTGCAAGACAATGAGAGGAGACAGTGAAAGGCTGGTTGGCTAAGCAGGAACACACTGAAGCAACTTCAGATAAACCTGAAAATAGCACATTCAGTCTGCTGTGTGTTTATATTGTTTACTCCTTCCTTGTGCAATCCCATTTTACTGACAGCTGTGCTCTATCACTTATAGTTTCATACATATACTTTATACTACATTACTTAAAGTTATTATTTATAATAACTATAAGAAAGAAAGAAGTAACTGGATCAAGCTGCTTAAGGACTGTTCTTTCCCCCCTCCTTTATTCTCTACCCCCACACCTCACCCTTGTGAGTTGGCATGACCTGGGTGCCATGGTGAGGGGCAGCAAGAGTGCACAGAGGGTGAAAGCCCAAACAGTTTCCCAGCCAGCATGACAGTGTTTTGGAGGTGGGGAAAGAAAACTATTTTAGCTAAGGAGTAACCAAAATAATAAGTAATTAAGGAGATTTTGAGCACATTTTCAGGCAGCAGTTTTAACTGCACTATCCTGAAATCTCCTGCAGCTCCTCTGCTTTCATTGCAGCCTCCTTTGCCTTCGCTCTCTTTCTTCTTTCAGATATGATCCAGAAGTTCCTCTTGTTCATCTTTCCTGGCCAAAAAAATTTGTCTTTCAGTCCTTTACATATGTCTATGCCAGATCCTTCATACTGTCTGCTTTCCTGATGTCTCCTTAAGGATAACTAGCCACCAGTTCAAGGCTCAGATGAGAAAAACAGGGATTTTATTTTTTCTTTCAGATGTCTCCCTGCTTGCTCTGCTTTTTGTCTACACCATCACCAAGATGTTGGTCACTGTGGTCTGGGCCAACTTTGACATAGCTCTTTTTATATGTGCCAATGCCGTATCTAAACCTGTGTTCATGTAATTTTCTCAAAATTTCTGCCTTCCAAAAAATACCATGATATTCAATACGTCCTTGGCCCTGTGAGATGTTGACTGTTCCCTTGGCCCATCCAAGGAGTTCTCACCCACCCAGCTGCCACATCTGAGGAAGCACCACCTCATTTTGTCCGTTGCTGTTCTTCAAAAGTGGGAAGAACACTATGCCAACATCAACAGATTCACTTCTTTATTTCCTTTAAGTTCTGGGGGTTTTTCCCCCTCTCAGGTACCTATAAAAATCAGCACCAGTTCTACAGCTGTGCTGAGTGCTCTGCTGTGCCTTTATCTGAAGGTGTCCCTCTATGCATCCTCCAGGCATGGGCTGCCTCTCTCTTGGCTTGCAGGCTCTCTGGGCTGTGATTCACTCGTAGCTCTGTGTTGGGGCAGCATCTAACGCTGTGGGTTCAGGACATATATAGCCTGTAGGGCTGCCAGCACTGCTAAGATGTGATGGAAATGTATGAAGTAAGTAGCAATGCATGCTTTCTGCAAAGCAGTGTCTCCAACACTACCATCTGGATCATCTTAAGGTTTAATAAACTGTGTAAGTGCTTTGTAACTGCTACTTGTAGCAAGAACAAAAATTCTTTAGTACCCTGTGTTAGGCACCAAAACCAGAGAAGGGGGTGTTCAACATCTACTGCTACTACCTTCTTTTACATTGGTTTTGTTATCTTGCCAGAGAAATCCTGAAGAACTGAGGATATCACCATGCAGTTTGGCATGATGTTTCTGACTGTGCTGTGCATGATATTTCTTCTGTAACAGTGCCACTGTGTGCTGACATGGAATTTTGGATATCAATGTCTGCACGAGATTTCATGGTCAAATTACCCAGGAGATAGAAGTATGAGTAAATGTGATCTCCAAACTTTTTGCAACTAAAGTTTATGGATAGTCTTCAAGTCTTTAATAATTTTGTAAGGTAGGAAGCAGAAAGCATTTTTCTCGCTCTAGTCGGAAATGTGCCAGATTGCTGTTTATCTGTGATCTTCCCAGCAATCTATGAAATTTGAAGCCTGGATTGATGCATATTTAGCTCTTGGAATCAGCAATTTCAGTTTGATGCCACTTTCTCATCAAGTGTAGAGTATGGTGTATGTCTCCAGATGGCCTATACAAATGCTCTGCTGTACTTCACTCACTTTTTGAATGTCAAGCATCTCTGGGATTCAGCATATCACCAATTAGCATCTTATATCCATTTGACAGAAATTATTCCTCATTATTTCATACATTTCTTATTTAATAATATTTGCACACTGAATTCTCCTTCTGATAAGAGAAACAAAGATAACACTAAGGTCAGGGATTGTTTGTAAAACATTTTTTCTTCTGTGTTACCCTGAGTTTTTGCTTGTTTAAGCTAGTGTCCATCTCTGTGTTGAAGGTATTTCAGTGAAGGGCAATCGTATTTTGATCTTAAACAGCACTGAGCAAGCACTCGGCACTTTTTAATTTTATTATTAACACAGGACATTATTAACAGTATTCTACACCCAGATCCTCCCACCCATGAAGCAATGAAGTACAGGGTACAAGAAACTGCCTTTCCACTTAAGAATGCCCCAAACCCCTTACTGTCACTGATTAATTCTCTGAAATCCACATTTACCCACAGTCTCTGAAACACTTAGAGCTGCCATTGCTCTCCAGGCTGCTCTGAAATACACCTTTGTATGTGTTTGAAGAGATGCCTTTACCAGCCAGCTTTGTCCACTGTATGCACTTGGCTTCCACGTCTCCCTTTAAGTGTGCACTTGCACCCCTCCACATGACACCAAATAAAAGAACCACAACTGCAAACACAACTAAGCAGATCTGACTCTAAATACTGCAATGCCAGAGCCTTTCAGCTACATGTTTTCAAACCACAGATGCATGTGACAGAAACCAGCTTTTGTTTAGAAGGCCAAACTGCTCACATCATGACCCCAGTCCAGAAATTAATGCTTTCAGGGAAAATCTATGAGCAAGATTTGCCACAGAGCTGGCAATGTTGGTGACATTGCAGTCCAAATCCTTGCTATGTGGGCAAGCTATACTTAGCCTCAAAACTTCATCCACCTCCGTGGATGAATAGGGGTAATTAATAAGGTATTCTCCTCTATGGATTGCACTATTTAGTTCTTTCATGTATGTGTGTGTGAATGTCACAGCTCTGTAAAGGTGTAAAGGAGGAAGCCAAAGAGGGATGCAAGGGTGAGAGGGGGGAATGCTTCCTGGGGACAAAGACTGCCTCCAAGTCCCCAGGAATTCTCAGACTTTAGTCCTGTTCTGCATTAGCTTGGTGAGAGTATGGGGACACCTATTCATGCAGATACAGGTGGAAAGGGAATGAGGCTGCTTGCTTGTACTTTTAATACGTAAATATTTGCATGATAGTGATAAAAGCAAAGGTCACTTTTCAAAAATAGAAATGCGTAGGTGTCTTTTCTCTGTACGCCTTCTTTCCAGTCTGTGTCTCGTGATGAGGATGGTTGAACTTGTGTGTCCTCTGCTCACAGCACACAAAACAGGTCAGGCAGGCCAGCAGCTGCAGGGGGGAAGAGCAGCACGTTCAGAAGAGCTGGGGCTGTTCAATGCCTCTCACAAGAAATGTCTGCAAAACTGTGGGGAAACCTCCAGTGGCCCTGTGCTCAAGCCCAGACCCCAGCCTGGGCTGATGCTTGTGGCATCCCAAAATCAGCTCCCCAGGTCAAGTCCTTCTTACCCCATGAATGCAGGGCCATGGCTGCATTTGCTCTGTTTGCAAAACCATGGGGTATGATCTCATTCAAGAGAGAGAGACGCATCCACCAGGATTTTGCAGCTGAGGTCACCTCCCTCTGACCCTCTCCCCGTGCAGCTCAGGTGGCCTGTGAGTGCTGGTGGCATCTCAACACGCTCTGCTTTCAGTGCACGTGTACATGGGTGCATGCAGCACATGCAGCTCACCCCGGGCTGGAGGCGCAGCCACAGCTGCAGTGGTGTAAAACAGCAGAGGCTCGGTGATGCTCTGCTGAGATGCTCAATCCTCACACCTGTTCAAACAGCAAATGTACCCACAGGGACATGGAGCAAAAGCTGCTGGAGAGAGATGCAAAGAGAATGGGGACACTGGAGGTGGCACTATGAGGCAACAGAGCCCAGTCTTCATCAGCTTTTCCACTTGTTTTTGTTTTGTTTTGAAACAAACATGTCATGGGCGGACATAGAAAATAAAATATGTCCCTGCATTCAGCTTCTCAGGTAAAAACCTAAAATGTATGCCAGCAGTTTTTTAAAATGCATATTATGTTTCTGATAGACCAAAACTGCTGGAGCAGATCGGATCTCTCAGTTAAATATGCATTCATACATTTTTAAAAAATGTGTAATATTGACTACATCAGATGTAATGGCTCCTGTAGAGTCATTACGGTGCACAGTGCAGGCTCTTTATTTGGTATTGTATCAATTTGTAGGGTGGACTGTCATGGTGTTAATACAGATGTATGTTAATAACAGTATGGAAGCAGAGGAAATGCTGCATGCCAGTAGCTGGGTTTTAATTCCAACATTTTAGTGTGTTAAAAATATATCCAAGCTCAAATCCTCCCCCCCCTCTGCCCAGTGAGCAGGGTCTGAAGCATGGTCCTGTGCTGGTGTTACGTGTGGGTCACCAGCACACAGCTGGGGGCAGGTACACACTGGGGGTACAACAGGGAGCTGCAATGCAGGGTGGAAGAGAGGAAATTTGGCCTGAAAGGATCAGGTGGTTCATGTCTTCATTGGCAAATGAAGGCTACAACACAGGATGTGTGAAAAGATCAGAAAATGGCTTGATTTGTGTTCGCTTTGACATGAGATAAAAATGTCTGATGTAATTTCAGTTAAAGTATGAAAGGAAAAATATGTTTACTGAGCTCAGATACAATATTGCATGTCTTGAGTGTGTGAACAATTTTTAAAACCAATTTATAAATACTTAAAAAAACTGGTTTTCTGAAGAAAAACAAACAGCTAAAGAGAAATAAACAACATCCCTGCAATAATTCTGTAACTTCATACTGATGTAACCCAACAGCTCACAGAAGCCCTCCATGTAAAGGAAACCAGAGAAACTATAATGATTTTCAGATACAGTTGACAAGAGACCATTTAGTAAACTTTTATTTTTTTTAACTAACAGTATGCAGGGATGCTGTATTCTAGGCTGCTACTAATAATCTCATCAGAATGCAAAAGCAGTGACTGTGTTATAAAATCAATGATCTGTTATATTCTGCAAGAATTTACAAAAGCCTAATGTCATTTACTACACCATGAGAACCATACTTGGATTAAAAAAACAAAAACCCAACAAAAAACAGAATTAAAAAAAAATTATTACAGCAGATAAAAAAACCCCTGTTTGCTAATGCCAAGTTTTAAAACTAAGATACATCTTAGGGTTAAAAAAGCATATATTCTGAGTGCAGGAAAGGGAAAGGCATTTATGTTTAGGAAAGTGTCAGACAACAAGTCCATCTGAACCCCACTCACATCACAGCTTTGCTGTGGCTGGTCAGTCTCCATCACCCTGCAGTGGCAACTGGCTTTGTGCCATAGGCTCAGGCTCTGGGGAGCTTTGCCGAAGACGTTTGGAGGGGCTGGGTGTTTTTCCCTAGCAGTTTTGACAGAAGAATGAGTGCACCATTGCTAGAAATAGATTTTCAAATAATTGCAAAGGAAGGACGTTTTTTACTTTTTTTTTTTTTTTCATTTTATACAGAATAAATGGAGCAAAACCCAGACAGACCCAAGACCTTGCCATGCACTGCACACATCATCATCATCATAATGGTTATTTCTTTTCACCAGCAATAAGATGTGTTTTGCAAACATAAACTAATTAAGCCCCACAACCTTGGAAATGAGTCTGTAATTTCCTATAAAAGGGGAAACTTAAGCGAAGGCCAGATTGTGACACACTTACTAAGTACAAGTGCTCCACAAGTAGCTCCATTGACTTCCTGAGACCCTTTTTGGTGTAATGTGCAGTGCAATGAGAGGTATCACAGCCTGGTGTTAAATGCCTTGCCTGGAGGCGCTCAGTGAGTCAGAGCGGGGCAGCACCAGGCTCCAGGACCCAATTCCATCACTCCCAGGGTTGTAATTGTACAAAAGCTGATTGCAGCTCTGTGCCTGCACCCAACGGGACCAAAAACCCTCTCATGGCTCCTACCTGTGAGCCTTGGGCTCAACCCCTCAGTCCAGGCTGGGGAAGAAATGAAACTTAAACTGCACAGAGCTTCTTGGAAACAGCCTGTGATGAGTTGTGCCACTTTGGAAAAATTGGAGGTACCTCTCACCCTGGTGACTATCTGTGTTGCAGGTTAAAATCAGTCATGCCATAAAAAAGCAAGTCCTTATTTTGGCAAAAGGAAAAGCAGAGGATTTTTGCCTGGAAAAGGATTGAAGAGGGGAGGCAGCCAGGCTGCTCAGGGGGGCTCAGCCTGAGAGCAGCTGGGCTTGGGGCTCTGGGCTGGCATCCAGCAGGTGATGACCCTCCTTCACAGCCCCCAGGGAGCTTGGGGGAAGCCCTCTCCACTTGGGCACAGGGTGCAGGTGCTGCAAATAGTGCAAGGCTGGGACAAAAAAGCCTGTAAAAGGGAGATTGTGCCCCCTGTGATAAAGAGACAGGTTCTGACATGTTCTACAATTACTGTACATAGAACAATGATAAACTAATGGCTGATCTACTTTTGAATCATAGTTTGAATCACATGCTTTGGAAATAGGAAAGACAGGCCCATGTAGCACAGTAAGGACTTAATATCACACTAAGGAATTGCTCCTTGGCAGTAGTAAACACTGACTGCCACAGGTCTCCTCTCAGAAATAGCTCCCAAGCAAGACAGTGGATGCTGCAGCAATGCAGTCATGCAGGTAGGTGAGGAAAAGGAAAGCAGTCCTGGAATTCCCAAGCTTCTGCCTTTGACATTGGTTCCTCAAGACAGTTCTTCTCAGTGTCATTTTCCATGTAGCTGTATACAGAGGTTGGTATTTCAGGTGAAGCTCCTCTGCTTCTCTTTCAGGTTGATATTTCAGGTGAAGACTCTCTGGAGAGCAGACAGCTCTATGTTACAAAGATGGAATAAAGGCTCTACGCTTCCAAACTTGCACATTCTGGACATACAAAGGTGCCGTACACCTCTACCAGCAGTGGCAGGTCATCCTTTGAGGTCCTGATTAATTTTGCTAAATTTCAGATGGATTCTTAATACTGAGCAAAGAAGAAAATATTTACTTATTATCCTAAGCTTTCAATACAACCATGTCATGTGTAAGAGAATGCATTTAATATTGGTTATGTTCTCTTTGGTGGTGATAAACAGAGAATAGATTCAGACTTTATGCAAGTGGACTAACAGAAACAAAGAAACGTACATTTGCATATAAAAAAATCAAAGGGAAAAGTCCACATACATTATTCAAGAGGTCCTATTTCAGTCTAGAATTTCGGGTTCATTTTGGGGTTTTTTAAACAAAAAAAAAATACGTGGAGTTTTCTTTTACAGAACAGTGTGTAAGTTTGGTTTGCATTTCTTTCCATGTTGGAGGCCAATATGACAATAAGTGAAAAGACCAGAGCACGAGCATCTCTTAAAGGCTGCATTTTCTCCAAACCTTCTGAGACGTGCATGTCCTAATGTCCCTTTTCTCCCTCCTTCACTATTGCTATTTTCATTTGCTGACAAGCCCGACATTAAACATTTGCTGGAGTTTTCATATCGATAGTATGTTATATTGCCATTACTGAACAGTTTGGGGCTTTGTGGCTAGCTACCATGACAATAGATGCACAGCCTGGAACCAGTTTTAGTTAATTAGAGTCAATCAATCCAAACTTTGCTAACTTACTCATGTGAAACAATAGTATAATGAACCAAAGTCTGCAAGATGATTGGGAAACACAAATTATTGCACCCTGATAAATTAAATGTGACTATTGCAAAATCTTCCTTCTAAATGAATACTCAGAGAGAGAATGTATGGGTGAATAAGCATAATTTAAAATAAAGAAAAAAATTAAAGAAGCTGTTATAACCCCACTTCAATGTTTTCATTTTTCTTTAAAAGAAATGGAAAAGCAGATTGCCGTATATACAAGACCAAATGGGTATAACATTTTTAAGATTACAATTTTTACACAAAGTGGTCCTATAAAATTGATTCCTCATCATTTGCAAGCTAAATTTCACAACACACGTGGCGTCTAAAGAAGTGCAATCATTCTGTTTCTTTTGTCCTTCACAACTGCTTATTTTTCAAAGCTATTTGCTAAATGTTTGTCTGACCTTGACAGAAAGCCCTGAACCTTTGCAAGCTGGTATACTGCTGTGAGACAGCCTTTCCTCACAGACAAAAAGATTTTTGCTCCTCTTTTAGGGTGATAAGCATTTCCCCAATGCTCAGAATTCAACCTATGCACCAAAGGAGAACTCACCTTCCCCAGCTGTTTTCTCTTGATTTTCTAAAAGTGATATTTTTAGAATAAAAGGATCCAGTTGATACAAGGAGCATCAGGATGGCATTTAAGCTTTTGTGTTAAGATTGCATTTTGGGTAGTGAACTGGCCTATAATAAGCTGCTCAAATGGTTTCTGGCTCTCAGAGGGTCTTAATTTTGTCCAGTGTGCCTCTTACATTTTTAATTCACAACATGTCCTTCACTTGTGCTACAATGTACAAAGGAAGCCCTATGACAAATGACTGAGGCCCTGTCCTAAAGAGATCAGTGTGTAGACATGCAGTAGATGAAATAAGCTACACACATGGACCAGCTGAGCCACAAAGGATCCTCAGAATTAAGGCCAGTGGGATTTAAGTAGTGGCTTCAAATAAAAGGGAGAGGAACTCTTGGTTTCATAAACCAGAAGGAAATTTGAAAAGCTGGATGCATCAACCAAGGAGTTTCCTGCATATATTTAATATTATTTATTTGATCACATGGCCCTCTCTAGAAGGAGCAAACTATTTCTGCATGTTGATGTAGTGACACAGGTTTGTGGGGGAAACATTTATGTAGGGCAGAATTTTATCTATTCTAAAGAAAAATTGCAGAAGCTTATGGGATGGGAAAGTTTGTGCTCAAGACTACAGTTTTTTCCAGATGCCTCCCAAACAATCAATACTCAGGGTTATAAATATTTGTATTGCCCAATCACAGGTGTGTTAGGTAAGAAAAGCTGAGATCTTTTCTGTCCCCTTACAGAAGTAATCACATTTTCCCTGCCATGAGTATTTGTGTATTATTTTCCATGAACTATGCTAAACCATACAAGGGCATATTAAGAGCTGTTGCAGAGTAATAAATCTGATGGATATTTCCCCTCCTACCTAACCTTTCAATGTAACATAAATTCTGCTTCCCATTCAGAGGTTAATATGAATTTAGTTTAGAAAGAATATAAAAATCTGTCTGTTGTGTGCACATTGCTCATGTCCAGGCTGCACTTACACCAGCAGTTCTTGATAGATTTTTGGGGGAAATAAAAAAGAAGAACTGAATCATTTAGGACATTGCAAACTGGGCATTTGGCTAAAAGAAATATTTTGAGATACCACTTTTACATATCACTGTTGGATTCCTAAAGCTAAAGCTGTGAGCTGTTAACAACAAATTCAATCAAAACCATCTGACAGACACTTCTAAAGCAGTTTAAAAGATCTAAAATGATAGTTTTCTCTGCCATGCAGTGAAGGGGTCAAGAAAACTAGTAAAATAAAAATAGTAATGGGTAATAGGGAAAATTTATTAGCACCTGAAAAAATTTACAGTACAGATTTTTCAGAAATTTTCCTAGAAAAAAATTTCTACAGTAATTAAACTCTCCTTCATCCTCCGCATTCTGAATTTTCTTTCCCACATTTGATTGCAAACACACCTGAAATACAGCTTTTTTATATAAAGGAACTTTTAAAAGCCCTTATCTAATATGTTCAGTAGATGCACAGTCCTGATTTCAGGTAACCAGTACTTTTTGTGTTTGTTCTACCATGACTATGTACAAGTGAGCCATAGCAGTTTTATAAAGCAAACTTCTCCTATTACAAGGAGAATTTAAAACAGAAACAAAATAATAAAGTACATGGCAGTCATAGCAAATGAAATGCAGTGTTATCTCATTAAGCAAATCTGGGAAGGTGGATCTCAGAGCTCAGGTCAGAATTTTTGCTAAAGTCCTAAAATAAGGTCCTTTAACTCCTGGAATTTAGGGTTTGATTTAATATGCAACATGAGTCTAGACAACACTATTTTGTACATATATTTAGTGAACTCACTGCTTTGAATATCTCTTGAAGGGGAACTCCTCTGAATCCAGTTACCTCCACTGATATGCCTCTGACTGAATAACCCGCAACAAGACCTTGCAAATTTAATTCTTCAGCAGAAAAATGATGAGAAATTAAACTTTCTGTACTCTTCATCCTCACGTTACTTTTTCCTTCCCTCCACAACCCTTTCTGTTTTGTTTTAAAATACAGAAACCATGATACAGAGAGAGAATTATTGCAGTTTTCCCAGATGGGGACAACCACAAGTGCCTATCAATATCCCAGCACTGCTGTGCTCTTTATATATGGCTTTTTCCTTACTTGTCATTGACATGACCATGTCCTTTTGCAGTTACTTAATAACTGTGAAGTCTTTGCTGATTGCATGCTGTTCACAAAATAGGTTTCTCAACCTTAAATATACAATAGAAATACCCTTTGTTTACTTTACACTAGTCATACCAGTGAACACAATTCATATTTGCATCTAAATTTCTATGCAGATGCAAAGTTTAGTTTGCCTCTAGCAATGTACACCAGGAATGGGACCAATGATTATGCACAATTATACCACTGTTAATGACCGTAACTAGGAAATGGGTGAACCTGTTTTATTTTTTATAAATCACACTGGGTCCTCTCTTACCTTCTCCTCCCTGTCAAAAATCCCTGTATAATGCAGTTTAAATCCACATGGCTGCAGCAGGGAGTCAAGCTGGTAAATAATTCTTCCATCTTGTGATAACTACGACCTTTCCTAAATAATGATCACCCAGTGAAATAAAGGGAGCTCACTGTATTTCCTAAAGTTCACTGAGGGGTCTGATCTAAATTAATTTAAATTAATAATCATTATCTGAGGATAGCTGTCATCTTGGTAACTTCAACCAAAAAATCACTCCATCTAAAATTCTGCCATAGGCTTTTCAGAAATCCATGTAGAATTGAGACAATCTTTTTTGTATTTAGAATCAACTTTTGGGATTAAGCTGTGTTTATTTTTCTTTGGTCTTTACCAAAGAAGTGTCCAAGACTGGACACTTGATTAAAATTACAACCAGCTTTCTTTCATCGACAAACTGTCATATCAAAGGAAGAAATGCCCTGCATTTTCAAAGCTCTTGCTTATTTCTTCAGTCTTTGCCAGCAGTTTGCTAGGATGAACATGGCAGGTCAGATTAGCAGTATTCATAGCCAGAATGAGGAGGAAGAAGGAAAATGAAGCAGTTCATCTTGAAGTCCTGGTAAGATACAGTACCTGAAATCTGTCCACGTGAGTCACTGCACTCAATTCCAACTGATACTGCTGTGGGAACTCAGTGGTTCTTTCATCCCTGGCACTGACTCCTGATTTTTCCAGGCTTTATTTCTTACAGTGCAGCTTTTTAACTTCATCCTCACCAATGCTGAGGTAATGCTGAGGTGTATAAAGCCTGACTCAAAAGCCACACCGCTGGGTTTCCTCAGACCAACACACAGGAGTTGTAGAGGCAGGCTCCAAAAATGTTCAGGTCAGAGCACTGCCCGAGGGTGGACACACCACATCCTCACCTCCTTTAGAAGGAGGAAACATGAATATGTTCATGGATACCAAGGCATGTTGTAGTGGGAAACCCTGAGGGTTGAATGCACCCTGATGGGGCGTTAGGGAAAACCAGCTTGATGACAGAGAGTATTTATATTCTCCCAATGCTTCTTCACGATTTTCACATTTCTCTGGTGCCAAAGTTCCCAAGTCTTCTAGCTGTTAACTAATAAATTTTGTAAGAAATTTATGTATATGCTAAACAGCCCTAAGAAAGGGTGTACACTGAATAAAACTCATATGATTTTAATTAATTATTTCCATATCTGACCAAAAAGTATTTTAATGCACGTGTTTTATCCCTGAAGAATTGCAGCTATCATATATTTTCAGAAGTTAGGTAGCCTTTTTTGTAGAATATTGTTTCAATATATCACAAAATATAAAGAATATTTGCAAAAAACTTTGAACCAAAAACTGTTAAATGAGTATCCATAAATATAAGACCACAAAGTAGTCATTTCATGCTCTAAAATTGATTACCTTTACAAAATTGAGACCACAATATCAAATGGAAAAAAAAAGAAAGCCACTGACTGATAAAGTTCCAATATAA